>NC_037599.1:1093126-1709162 GCF_003073045.1 Pomacea canaliculata
CTTTGACCGGCTGTCCCGCCAGTATATATATACTATACATACAGTATTAGGTAAAACTGAGTTAACTATATTAGTCCGGCCCTCTAAAACCATCCCAATTTCTCATGCGGCCCCTTGGGAAAATTAATTGCCCACTCCTGCTTTGGACTGACGGGTAACTTGAACAAATAAAGCCGTTTTTACGAACCCTCTCTACTATGCAACTTTTGCTCGGTCCCGGTAGGTGGCATAGTAGGGAGATTTGACTGTATTAGCGACCAAGAGGACCCATGGGTTGAAAGATTTTTGCCATGGTCTCGCTTGTAGAAAAGATGAGTGCCACCAAGTGTATAAGCCTAGAGATAGGACGTGGGTAGAACGTGGAAAGAAAATGTCGTGCCAGATCGGTGAAGGCCCATTGGCAAGTTCCAGGAAGGGGACAGCAAAAATTGTGCTACTGGAACCAAATAACTAATAAGGCTGAGAGAAGGGACTTTCATTGATATGCAAAACATCTGCACATCACATCAGTGCAGCAAGGTGAAAGAACTCACCCTTGACCTAGAGCAACACCAGTGGGGCAGACTGTACTTGTCCCTCATAGTTCCCATCCTACTGCATGGATGTGAGACATGGACACTGCTTTCCAATGCAAAGAGCAGTTTGAGAACAAGTGCCTGAGGAGGCTGTTTTGAATATCCTACATAAAATGCAAAACCAGTACTGGTGGACCAACATAACCATTCATCAGTTTATACCAGTCAGGGGACAAATACTACTTGTTTTTTAGCGTGTACACCTTATTATAATTACTATAAAATTATGGTACACACTAAAAATCTCAATTGTTTTACATACCCCCAGACAAAAAATCTGAGCAGTGTTAGGAGACACAGAAGCCAAAGTTAGAAACAAAGTGTTTAACAAAAACCTGATAACCACCTGAATCTCCGTTTGACTAATATTATATTTTGTGTGGCATGCCAAAGGAGGAGGGAGAGGGGGAGTCTAAAATGGGGAAAATTGAAATTTCTTAACCACCACATAAGATTATGAAATATTTCTTTATAGAATATGGTGTCAAGAATTTTATAAAAATGCAGGCAAGATGAAGACACCTATACCAATTATTGCTTATTCATAGTCTTTGAACATAAAGCAGCTGCACTGGGATTAGGTTATAGTTTGTGCAATCTGGAATTTGTGAACCTAGGTAGGAAGTGCCAAACAGTGATCTTGTCAAAAGCCACAGAAGCAAAAAAAAAAAATTTAAGAACTGGCTATAGTGGATCTTTTTTGGCTGGTTCTGGCTGCTATTCAGATTATTGGATATTATAAAGGGACACTTATTTGAATTTTTTGTGGGTCATTATAGTCTGTTACTTGCGCTTATTTTTTTTAAGGAAAAGTTTGTAATTGATGCACATAATGTGTCATGAGAAAAACATGTTGAAAAATTAATGCAGTTTTGTGACATTTTGACAACAAATGGTGGTGTGAATGTTCTTTCCTTTCAAGATTATATGGTGTACTAAGCACTGTTAACAGAAATAAACAGAAGTACACCATTTATTTTGTGATTGATATATTATAAGTGACTGAGTCCACAATGGGCCAATAATTATATGTTAATTACAGGCTTATTACTTAGATTTAATTTTTTTTAAAATAAAATTCCTTTTAGGCAGCTGGTGGTGAATCATGGAAAAATGCCAGTTCAATTTACGAGTTCAACGCAAAAGACATTGATGGAAATGAAGTATCTCTTGAGAAATACAAGTAAGTCAATATATGCATGTCATGATTACCTGTGTGAATCTGTGAGTGCATAGTACATGCTGCTGACCCACTTTCTGAGTTCTAAGAGCTGGCAGAGAAGGAAGAGGATCGTTTAGTGAGTGGTTTTCAAGGACGATAGAGAAAATGGTTTACTGACCATGATTCGGTCATAAGCAGAACATCTGACATAAAAGCGAGAAGGACGTTAAGTGTCAGTTGCTGCATGGGAGAAAACAGAATAAGATATAATATTAATAAATACATGATGTATTCAGTACATACTCATGATTGTAAGGAGCGTGCTCTTAGCTCTTGAGAGAAGAACAAGACGTGGACAAGATACGAAGGATGGAAGGATAAACAACAGTACCATTGACCATTGACCCACAACTCTGTGAAATCAAATTAAGTGCACAAATTTCAGAGTGTTCATAATAATAATAAAGGCAAAATTTGTAAAACTCTTAAGGAGCATGCTTTTATCGTCTAAGAACAAGACATGGACAGTTATATGAGGAACAGGAAAACAAATAACATAATTAAGAACTATGAAAGAATAAACAAAAGTACTAATGAATAAAAACAAATACAGAAAACACAAAGAGGAACCAAAACACAAGACCTGAGAATTTTGGACCCAAGATATGTGAAACTGTCAACTTCCTCAATCTCTTCTCCATTTAGTTTGACGCTGTCTTGGACTCTGGCGTTCACTCTCATACTTTTCGTTTTCCTTGCACTGACCTTCAAGCCAAGGTTTCCAGCTGTTTCTAAGAAGGCATTTGTTTTTTCCTGCATGTCTTGGTGGCGATGGACAGATAGTAGTTATTATGTATGCATTAAATGTCTGTATGAGTATGTATGTATATGTGAGCAAAAGAAAAATTTCTGTCTTGGGTCTCCTCGAAAGACAATAAAGTCTAATTTGATTTGATTTGATTGATTTGAATATGATACTGCCAAAGGAAGATGTGCAGGGAAGGGTGTGAAAAAAGACCAGAATTGTGATAGTACCTTATGGGAAATAAAAGAAAAACAGTTTTTCATGCTCAACAGGTTGAGCTCGTATCAACACTGGAAATGCATTTTATAAATCTGATTATTATTATTAAAGCCACTGTCGTCATACATTCAGCCACACTCGTCACCACTCATGTGCTGATGACATGCAGCTGTCTGTCCCAAATCTCTAAATAGACTCACTGCTGATAGAATTGCAAAACTAATTGAGTGACGATAAAAACAGACACTCTCTAATGCAGTGGTTCTCAAAGTTTTCCGGACCGCGGACCACTTTACTTAAGTAAAAGCTATAGCGGACCACCAAGGCCTAAGTAAAAAATATGGCGGACCACCAAGGCCTAAAAATCAGTCTGTACTATGAATTTCAAATTTAAATTGCCGCATTAGTTTCATTACAATTCAAAACTTAATGTCCTTTTGTGACAGTAGTATAGTAATAAGTTGACATAAAACTAAGTATACCTCGTTATTTGTAATTAAAATGTTAATGCGAGGAATGCATCACTTTAAACATTACTTTGCTGACATATGACGACTGTCAGCCTCGGACCACCTGACTTATGCCCGCGGACCATTAGTGGTCCGCGGACCACACTTTGAGAACCACTGCTCTAATGCATGAAACGACAAAATCGATCCATGACTGGGACTACCAATAAGAATAATAAATGCAAAATTTGTGTAGTTCATGCTCACACTCCGAAGGAGCATGCTCTTAACGCTTAAGAACAACACATATGCACCATATGATGGACAGAAAAACAAAAAATATATGAACGACAAAAAAATAAATAACGGTATCAATTATGAATAATGACAAATACAGAAAACACAAAGAGAAACCAAGTAACAAAAGGACTGAGAGTATCGTGATTTTGCAAAAGGAAGACCAGCAGGAAAGTAGCAATAAGCGGAAGGGTGAGGAAAAAGTACTAGCATTGTGTGGACTAGTGTTATATATGTTCAAGGAAGAGGTGTGTTGTCAGTGCACATTTAAAGGATTCAATAGTGGGAAGGTGGTGAATATGGAAAGGGAGAGAGTTCCATTGTTTCCCTGCAAAGTAACTAAAAATCCTGTGGCCATATGCTGTTCTGGTGACAGGAATAGTTAGGAGACAGTTGTCAGACAAAGAGAGGGTTAGGGTTAGGGGATTTCTAGCTGTGAGATTTCCTTCTTTAACAGAAGGTTCAATGCGCTCTACAAGACAAAGGCTAATACACAAAGTAAGACGTAAAATGTTCATTACACATTTAATGGACACAGTCCAATATATTTCAGTATACAGTCGGAGAGGGGCACATCAAGAGACATTAACAAGACAGAAAAACCAGCAAACAAAGCATGTGTTAACAATAAAGTGAAATTCTATGGCATATTCCTCTACTAAGTGTAATGGTAATATTGGCGAGATCTTGTATAGCATATTGAGCTTGCATCCATGTGGGGAAATGCATTATGCTATATAATTACTAGAAACATGAGTTCTCAGTTGATGTAATGATGTAAGCTTTTATAGTGTGGTATCCCAGTCAGTCAGGCTCCTCAACATTACAAACACAAAACACAACACAGACAAATTTCCTGGGCTCTCTTTGTGAAGTTCATGGAAATATCAGGTCTTTCTTTTTGCTGGAGGACTTTATTAGGCCAAGAAGTTGATGGACATCTACAGATTGGAAAGTCATGTGACTAGAGCAGAAGAGGTCAATAATCAGAAATTTTGATCAAATCTTTAGGAGAATGTCCAGATGATCACAAAGCAAAAATTGCAGTATAATGTTGATTACTACAATTCCTTACTCTTGGGTTGCCCTACATGCCTCATTCACAAACTTCAAAACGTTTTAGAAGTCTGCTGCATATCTTGTGCTTAAAGCAAAGAAACGAGACCTTCTCACTCTTCTGGATCTTTGCACTGGCTGCACGTTTGTGTTCACATTTAGTACAGGTTGTCTGTATTCAGCTTTCATATTATTAAAATATGTCCTGCCTATTTGGCAAACTTATCATCCCCTACATGCCAACCAGAAAATGTCACTCTTCACCTGACCAGTGTACACTATCAACTCCTGTCAACAATAAGCTATGGTTATTTCCTTCCATTTTATACATGTGTCTGCCACTTACCCGCTATTGAGTCATTTAAACATGCATTGGAGACATTGTTCTATGAGCACAACTCCTAAACAAGCAATTATTATTAAACACAGTCCACTTAATGCCACTAACCCATTCTCTCATTCCCCCCTCACCCTCCATTTATCTCTTGATTAATCTGCCATGATATCGCCTTCTCCTTCTTGTCTTTTATTTATCTTCCACTGTCTTTTGTATTTCGCTCTGATTGTTTCCTATCTTTTTGTGTTAACAGCCTGCTGTCACCAATATAGTGCTGGTTGGCTGTCTTAGGTTCTTTCTCTGCATGTGGCATCTTTACAAGGCTTGCTGTCTTGCCATGATATAACCTTGGTTGCTGGCTCTGTATTCCCCCACTCCCATCTTTGTTTTCAGCATTGAACCATTTTATTTGATTCTGCACTACGTAAATTGCACATTTTGTATTATTATTACTAAATCAAGTACTCCTGGCCTCCATATTGTGTTAATGTAGTCACTTGGAACCAGTGTAATTTCATGGATGTGACCAAGTTTTGGATTGTAGAATGATTGCTAATGACAGTGGTTAGATGCGCATAAGTGTAGCCATTTATTTCTTTGTTTTCATTATGTACTGGCAGCATCTGCTGAATGCAGTACCTGACAACAAGCATTCTCGGTTTGTTTTTTTCCTTTGGCTAGCATTGAAAGATAATCTTTTCATGATTGTTGGGGCAGTAGCTGAGTCATTTTGTTGTGATTTGTAGTTTCCATATTGTAAAGCTAACATTTAAGTCTACTAACCCTTTCTCCCTTTTTTTTTTGTTTTGTTTGTTTGACTAGTCTGCCTGCTCATCTCCCTCAGATTCACAAAACACGCTGTCAGTCATTACTGTTTGTTACCCGATTCCTCTTTGTGTTTTCTGCATTTGTCTTTTATTACTTGTCAGTACTGTTATCCATCCTTTGGTTCGTCATATGCTGTCCATGTCTTATATCCAGAGATGAGAGCATGCTTCTCAATGAACATGATTATGCACTTATAAATATTAAATGAAGCAGTGTAATGTGTTGCTAGGATGATAGTAAATATATTGCTACTTCATAGATTATGAATGATTATCCTTTCTTGTTGTAGGGGGCACGTTTGTCTAATCGTCAATGTCGCTTGCAAATGAGGCCTCACAGATAAGAACTACACTCAGCTACAGGCTTTGCACACCAAGTACGCTGAGGAGAAGGGCCTTCGCATCCTTGCCTTTCCCTGCAACCAGTTTGGAGGACAGGTCAGCTGTGGCTTCTTGTAGTTGACACTGTTAATGCTAGTGGCAAGAGGAAGATATCCAAGGTTGAAGGGTTAGAAGCTCTTTAGACAAATTAGAGACCTACACAGAAATACTTTGCTAGCATTTTATGGATCAGAGATAATGAGTGTAACAGGGGTTTTTTTTTAGGCTGGCAAACAGAATAGCTCAAGCCAGGCCACAGATTCAGCATCTGTGTATGATTGCAGGAGCCATGGCCCGAGGACCAGATCAAAAAGTATGTCACAGAGAAGTATGGGGCGCAGTTTGACTTATTTGCCAAGATTGAAGTAAATGGCGACAAAGCTCATCCACTCTTCAAATACCTTAAAAAGAAACAAAAAGGAACTTTAGGAGAGTAAGTGCCTTTTTTTTTTATTGAAGAATTCTTGTAAATATGCACCATTTAGTTCAAGTGACTGGTTTGACAAATTATATGAGGGAATAATCCTAATCTGTTCATTAGACACTAGCCAACAAACATCCTCAAGTAGAAATAACAAATCCTTAGATCTAGAAATGCAGATACCCACAACAACATGCGTACAGCCCGAGATCTAGAAGTACATAGATACCCATATCATCATCATCAACGATACAGACAAAGTAGTTCTGGAACCATATTAAAAAATCGCTTCTGTGGCATCTTGGGATTTTAAGTTTGTTTCTGTGAATAGTGATGTTTGTTGGCCTGTATCTTAAGAATAGAGGGAGATGGTACTCTATCTTTTGTATAATATAGTCAAGTTGTTGAAATAAATTTTATTCTGGTTGAAATAAATTTTGTTCTGGTAGATCTTAAAACTATTTTTAGAAATAAGTAAATTGCACATGTGAAATAAAGTCTAGAAGTTTGTGTAGATTTATAATGTTTTTATACAAACATTTGCACTTTGTTTTCATTTTGAGGAAGAAAGGAATGATGAAATGGCACACGCAGACACACACAAGTACATTCCTTTTTGTTATGTTCCAGTTTATATATACATGTAGGAGGAGATTTATAGAAAATTAAAGAAAGGTAAAAAAGAATTAAAGATTTATTATAGTTGTCTTCTGTTTGCAGTTTTATAAAGTGGAATTTCAGCAAGTTCTTGGTGGACAAGAATGGACAGCCTGTCAATAGATACAGTCCCCAGACTGAACCATTTGTGAGTGTTTTAGCCATTTTATTTTTTTTTCTCTTCTGAAATAGTCCCAAGTTTATATCTTTCTTAAGACAGAAAGTGGTGTGAGTTCTTACTTTTGAAGATTTAGACCCAAAACTAGGTGCCAGAATCACTGTGTGTCCTCCTCATCAAATGCACATTTGTGCATGCACATAACCCATATATACAGGTACATATGCACTTATACATGGGCACACAGACAAACACCCCATGTGCCATCAAATATTTGCTGAACAAGTCTAAAATGTACAGAATTGTTGCAAACAGTTCAATGAAGATATTTGTTTCTTTGTTCAGGACATTGAGAAGGATTTGCTGAAGCTTTTTTAGCAAGTAACAAGTTGACTGGATTGAAGAAGACTGGAAAGCTGCTGCATGTCACACAGACTATCTTCTTCCTCACAACAGATTCTTTGATGACTCGACCCAAAAACCCATTTGGGGGGACGAATCTGATTGCAACATGTGCAAGTTGCATCTGGTTGTTTGGGAAAGGGTTGGTTCCTGTTTGACATCTCACCAACTTTCTCATTTACATTTCCAAAAAAGATAGTGCTCTCTTTCTTAAATTGAATGTGAGATTATATGTCAAGAAAATGAAATGATGCAATTCTTTACTCACTGTGACTGTAGTTTTTTTTTTTTTCTTCACCTCATTTTTTCTTCTTTTCTGTTAGTCAGGCTTAATGGTTGACTGGTATTAATGACAACCCTAAACTGTGCACAAAGAAATGATCATTATGTGATACAACTGGTGTGATGGCATATCATGCCTCTGGTTTTAAATACTTTTTCTGCATATCATGTGGCTTTTCCACTGCATATTTTGCCTTTTTGTAACTGATACATTGATAATCCGATCTTTTTATCATAAATCATGCAAGAATCTGTCATCTTTCTTGGGCCATGAATATGCTGCCTGATAAGGAAGTTATCTCTTTTTTTAACTGTAATAGCTGAATGACAGATTTTAGTCAGCATGACCATTCCATAGCCTTTTTATAGCTCTTTTTATATCATTGGATTTAGTAGAATGATCACTCCATCAGTCTATCATTTTTTTCCAGCACATTAATAATGTGTGCTTCTTTGTGGTAAGACAGATGAAATCAAGTATTTGCTGGTTAATAATTAGCAGAACAAAAGACATATTAAGTGGAATTCACCAGAGAGATTGGTAACGACAACGAGCTGAATGAGATCAACAAAATACTTAGCTCTCCATATACAGTTTACAACCGTGAACACAAATGTCTTCATAGCTACAACTCAGTTGTATTGATCTACCCATATTTAATGAGTTAAAATCATGCAAAATACTTCCTGTAAAATAAACAGAAAAGTTTATTATTAATATTGATGATTGAATTTTTAAACTGCATATCCCCATATGGATGCATGCTCAGTGTACTGCTCATAAAGTCTACAAACGAAATGATGGTCAACTATATGAAAGTATGTATTCTAATGCCATGACAAAACCTAAACATAGTTTACACATAAAGAACTGAGGAGTAAATGGAAAAGTACTCTTGATTATGCAAGATATTTTGTAATGAGATGGGTTTTGAGGTAGGATTAGAAAATAGACATAGAAGAGAAAGGAGCAGTGAATTTCAATGGGGCGGGAGAAAGAAAAGGAGCAGAGAATTCCAGTGGGGTCTGAGAAAGGAAAGGAGCATTGAATTCTGTTGGATGTTTAGACACAGAAAGGATGGTTACACAAACACTGAAGCAACTGGATGGGTGGTAAGGCATCAGTACCCCAGACAGGTAAAGCCACAATCAGAAATCCTTAAAGCAGTGTATACTGTTCTCCAGATGCCTTTGTTTTTCCCTCATTTTGAAATTGTGTATCAAATTATGAAGTAGATGAAGCTTTGGATCACAGTACCATTAAAGTGACAAACATGTCCTGGTCCCACCTTCATTTGTCTAAATGCTGCACTTCGAAAAAAAAATTCACATTGTTTGAAATCTATAATGCAATGAATATGAATCTAAATTAGGATTGCCTCACTCAGTTTCTTAGCACAATCTCCTTACACAGCCTTTTTTTTAAAGTGTTAAAAGTTATTCAGATGTTGTGCTGCTTCTCAGGAGGCATAATATGTTGTCAAGTAAATTAGTTGTGATTATTGTAGTTCAAAGAATCATTAAAATGAAGATGCAGACATGTCTGTTGTTTGTGTTTGTGTTCATGTTCAGAGCTCTGGAAGTATCCATAATGACTTCTGATAATGACTTTGACAAAGGTATTTTACATGGGCAACCATTGTTCCTTCATTTTCTGGTCACCATTGTATAGAGACTTTGATTTTCACCATCTTTTAAAAAAACTTGATCCACTAATTTAACCTTTTTTTTTTTAAATATTAGAGACCTCACCGTGAAATAAACCGGTAGTGTTTGGCTGCAGGGAGCACTCTAACTTGGACGCTCATCATAACACTGGGAGACGGATCCGACAGGAGGAAACTATTTTTCATTTCCCGATATCACCATGGGTCGTCTCAGGCAGTTTTTTTTTTTTTCCCCTTGCATTGCATCTTTGATAAAATTTGATGCACCGATTAGTCGCACGCAACATTGGAAAACGGAAAAATTCCCCTGAGAAAAACACAGGCATAGAATAACATGGTGTTCCGAATGTGAATTTTCTTTCTTAGTTCATAACATCCGACATACCGACCAAAAAAAAAATCAGATAAATGGTCAAGATTTGCATAGTATTCAAGGACATACACTACAGATTTTAGATATCTAACACATTAGATTTAAATGAAGAAGTGGTCGTTCCACGCAAGACTGTTTACAACTGCTTCTATCATGCAGTTGTTCCATCACCGTCGAGGTACAGACAGCGTATCAAAATAACCGTTCGCCAGTTGGCACCGATCATAAGACGAATGAATGAGCAGACGTATCGCCACGCTTTGTCTTATTTCTAAGACTTAAATAATTGCATACATTTGAGCAAGCGCTTACTTCTACCACGAACTACAATCTCTATAGTAGATACGTCCGTGCTTGTACATTATTTATTAACCTGCCGAAGTTCCCCACAGTAAGGGACAGTACTACCACGGACGTTCTACACGACTTCTCTTTCTACCGGAAGCTACGTTGTTTAGAGCAGACAGACGTTATAACGTCTCTGGAGCAGACGATCATCTGAGCTGATATTAGTGGCATGATCATTGCTAAAGCGCTGATCGAAAATGGAAGGTATCGACACAAATGTACAAGATCACAACATTACTTGCGATCCTGAAAATCAAGTATTAGAAAGTGATTCACAGGATGAAAAAGAGACAGATACTGATCTGCCCACGGTGTCTGAGAGATACGAAAAGAAGGAGTCGGACAACGCAGAAACTTTGCAGACGAGCGAAACAATAATATTCCAGTCTGAAGAAGAGAATTATAAGAAGGAAAGATCCCCTCCTATTTCGCTTCCAGAAGTTAAATGTCCTCGTATTAACTGCACCGAGAAGATAGTAAGTCATGTCTTTAATATCAGGAGTATGATTTTTTTAGGACTGTGTGGTAGTTGATTGAAGATACAGCAATAGCTTATTAAACAGGGCTATATATTCACGTCATTTATTACCTATTTCCATGCTTACTTGTACACATAGGAAAATTTCTTTTGAATCTATCATAGCAAATCACTATCTAGTCCAAAATGATTTGCTATGATACATTCAAAAGAAATTCAGTGTTATTTGTTATTTTACTTTGTATTATTCATTACAGATTTTGTGAAATGTTTCAGCTTTTTTGCCTGGACTTAAGTAAAGAGATGAGTGAGACAGTTTTTCGATCACGAGTGGGGTCAGTATAGTCAGACCTTGTGCTTTGATACATTAAAATAAGTATTTGTAGAATGATGATTTAGTGATATTTTCCCCAAAATAATCTATGAAATCTTGCTAGATTTCCTTTCGGCACCAATTAATATTCTCACTCTTTCTGATATTGAAATATATCTTGCAAATACAAGTTTGCTGTATGATGCCTATGCTTTACAAATATCTCTAAACTGGTATCAACTAAAGCATGCTAGACAGCTTATGATTTTTAAGATATACCAACTGGAATGTTTCTTCCTAATGCTGAAAGATAAGCGGGAAAGAATACTCTTTTGAGAAACAGATGCAAATGAAAGTTATAAAATAAACACTGAAAAAGATGAAATGATAAACTGACCTTTGCAAAACTATGAATGAAAGTGGGAGTGGAGAGATAAGATAGAAAAGAAAATGAAGAGCAGCAAACAAAAGGTGTAGGATGAAGAACAAAGTAGTCAAATATGTTAAAAGAACAAATACACTGGATAAAATTTTAACGATAATTTATCCAAAATGAGAAGAAGAAGAAATGAGTCTTGACTACATTTGTTTATATATTCAGCGACAAACTGTCAGCTTTGACTGAGACCAAGAAGGCAATGAGGATATACATCATGAATAAGAATAAAATAAACAGCAGACATGAGTATGCTTTAGCAGTCTTCCATGATAATGCAATGCTGGTGAGTGTCTCGTAGAGTACAATTAATTTTATGCAACTGCCATTTAAGACTATTTGAACAGTAGAATGTCTTAAGTTTCAGGCAGATTTGTAAGAAAGCAAAATATATTAGCAGTGGTAGCATAAATCTCATGTAGTACCTGGGCATTAAAAAGATTATACAGTTGAACTTCTGTAAGTCAAACTTCCATAAATCAAAATTCTCCCGAGCTCAAATTTTAAACATCCATAGGTTGGTTTCCCATTAAAACAATACATATTCAACTTCTGTAGCTTAAATCGGCCTGGCCAAAAACTTCCACAACTCAAATAATTTGAAGCTGGTCAGCATGTTGAAACCATTTGAAAATATGTCTGAAAGTGTAAAATTGTGTATTCTGCCCCCATTGACCCTGCGCTCCCATATTCTCTTTTCTGTATAGGAAACACATGTATGATAAGCACAACTCCGTCTCCGCAGGGTGCCAGAGTGTCTTTTAAAAAGATGATAAAATAAAATAAAAAAAAAAAAATTTGGTTAAAATGAAATGTCCACAGTGAAAAAATATTCCATTTTCGACAAACTTCATTTAGTGGAACCTTCCATAACTTGACTTTTTTATTGGTTCCTTGTAGCTTCGACTTATAGAAGTTTGACTGTATGAGTGTTCTTTTACTTTTTCAAGAGCATAGATTTGGGAAATTTTTCTAGCTGCTGTCATCAGGTGGTGATACACAAGACCTCTTTTGTGATAATGGTAAAGTTATCCTACAAAGTCACAGATGCATGTATTTCAGTCCTTTCCATGCCATGGATGCCTTTATGTGATTTTTAGACCCTTAATGTAGTGTAAAGATACAAAGGAATATTACAGTTATAATCAGATGCTCGAAAATTAAGTTCCTCTCATCCTACCTAGTCTCCCCATTGCAAGCTTTGAACTCTTGTTATTATTTAACCATGCCATTTACAATGATCACTGGATAATTGCAGTTGAATGTGTTCTCTTTGCTGCAGCTTAAAGATTTTACATCAAAACCAAAAGAAATCATTAATCTGTTTGAGGAGCTAGAAGGTGGACAGTCTTCAGGGAAGTTTGACATTAGTGACTTGTTTCAATTGATGTGAGTCCTCACACATATCAAATGATTTTACCTGAATAAGTCTGCTGTTGCTGGTGGATTCATGTTCAACACATTTGAGCCTTGTGTAGAAGCACATGTGTGCATATTGTCTTACAATTTATGACAGACTAATGTAAATCTAGGAAAATCATATGTTAAGGAAAAAAGCATGCTTTCTGAAATAAGGTCATGCTTTAATGATTGGAAGTATAATTATTTGGTTTTTCTTTTATAGCCATGATAACGTGGAGCTTCCTCAAGTAATAGGAGATGTGCAAATTGTCCCCCCTTCCTACATTGTTCGAGTAATCTTCATCTACGGTCGATCACATTGCATCCCTCTCTTTTCTGACAGACAGGTATACTGTTAATGTAAAATATTTGTTGAAAAGTTAAAATACAATTTAATTTGAATTTTAGTTTTGGTTGCAGTTTGTGTCTTTAAATTAAATTAATAAACTTCACTTTAGTGTATTTTTGTCAGTAATTTTGTCTACATAGGTTACTGAAGATTCAAAGACTGTGTATCAAATCTGGTAGCAGTTCAGTTATATGAAATCTGCATACACAAAGGTTTGAGGATAGCTATGGAGAATAGCAGAATATACAGAAAACCATGGGGTACATAATTTCATATTGTTTGTTGCCATATGACTTGGTATTAGATAATCCTTTAAATCATAACATTGTCAGAATATTTAGTTTGGTTCATTTTTGTTACTAATCATTCTTCAGATTTTGTGAACTTCAGACATTGTGAAAAAAGGTGGTGTGCTCTGGATTTGACCATACTTCTCAGTCACAAGAGACATTTAAGCTCCCACCCATGCATAAGTAATAAATTTGGAGTGCATGGAAAACAGTGATATGCGGCCATTTTTAATCTAAAAAAACTTGGGGAAATTTTTTTATACAAAGCGGCAAGGCAGGAAACAGTCATCATGCCTGGAAAGTTGGAATATGCAGTCCAACATAGATGGTTAAAAGAAAAAATTACAAAGACCGGACATTGTAGGACAAACAAGACAAGAGCATTGTGTGGAATTTGCGATGTATCTTTGAATATTGCTTCCATGACTGAAATTGGTTTAAAAACACATGTGAAAATATAAAGAATGAGAAAAGATAGAGCTGAAACTTGCTTAGCACTGATAAGAAAAATCGCTAATAAAATTGTGTCATGTTATATTTTCATTTTCAATCCATAAATCTGTAATAAAATGAGTTACAGATTACCTGTAGTTAGTTTTGTCTGCACATTGCCAAATGATCCTTAGGTTTCCAGGTTTTTTTAAAGGTCCATATTTTCAGTGTGGTTAGACCTGTGTGAACCCTGCATCTTATCGTTTGTGTAGTGTTCTGTTTTGAATTCTTTATAATTGTGTTTATTCCAAGAAAACCTGCCTACTACAAGGTCTATTGGTTTTGTTGTTCTGCAGTTGCATCTTCAGCTGGAGCAATCGCCATATTTTTTTGTGGATGTCCTGTATGTCCATGAACCTCCCTCTTCTGAAAACAACTGTGAGGTAATGTTTGGCAAACTTACATGTGGTAAACATGAATTATGCACTGCACAAATAATGCAATACATATAATAAAGTTTACAATTTTCTGTAGTGAATAGAGAATAGTTTATAATCCTATCAGTGTTGTAATTATGTGTTTGTGTTCATTTCCATAGGATATTTTTACACACCTGTGTGATCTTGACCACAAAGGCCTGTCATATATACTGGAAGCTTCTAGTCTCACACGACTGTTTGACAGTTTTGCCAAACTTCTGGCACATCCTCTGCAACGGCCTCTTCAGCGACAGGCTAGTTATCATATCTCTTCATCACAACTTCATGAAGAACAAGGCACTTAGAAACTGATTGCCCCAAGAGGAAAATGCCACATTGATGAACCACTTCTGTGGGAACTTTCAATGTGCTCCTGTTTGCTAGAGGTGAAATCACAAATTCTTTCAATTCTGATGGAGAAAATCTTGTGTTAACATGTTGTTTTAATGTTTATATACAGGTTTGTAACAAAAACATGCAAACTTTTGTTGCTGCATATGTCTTTATATGGGCCAAAATCTCTGCAGATTGCACAATTGTAATACATGCATGATTGTACATATGCATGCATATAATTGCGCCCACACCCCACACACAACTGGGGATACAACAATCTGAAAAAAATAAACAATAAAAATGCACAATGAACATCATAAAACATGATCATTCACAGCCTTGGAATCGGATCTTCAGCCACAATGCAAAAAAAATAAGCAAATTTTGATAATATTCACAAATAATTTTGACCATTCAAGTCCAAAGCAAGACAGGCTGATTGTTGTTTTTGAGGCTTATCCCACATCAGTCACACAAATCTTGAATATGGTTGCTGCAACATATACCTCCAGAAATACTCTTTAGAAATATTTAGTTCTTGATTACAATAATAAAGTACTAGATGCTTTAAAAAAAAAAAAAACCACTCCAAAATCTTCTCAACATATATTCTAGCTCCACATATTTTATAAATTTACAAGCTTGCTAAAAAAGAAACCAAAGCACAAAAGCTTTGGGATTTTTGCTTAACCCCTTGCAAACAGCACACTATTTGCACACATTTCATATAACATCACTTTAGCCAACATCACATCTTGCTGCAAACAGTTATGATAAAGTGTGCACTATTTCACTGTTATTTGTGGAACTAATTTGAAGCTAGCAAGATTACCAAATTATGCAACTGTAAAAGTAAAAGTAGTATTTGCTAAATGCATTTGCTATGTTATCGTTTTAAACTTAATATTGTTTTCTTTGGAAAAAAGCTGTATCAGCTTTCTTTCGTCATTAAAAAGCTTTTTGCACAAGCCAGTCACTGTTTTCCAGTCTGTCAAGAGTACATTTTCTGATAAAACTACCTAAAAAGGTCACCAGAAAATCACGAGAATCTTCTAGATTTCTACAACTATATTGGAAATTCATCAATTTTCTGGTCTTGTCTGACTTGTGCAAAGCTAGAAATCACAAAATACTGCAAAAAAAAAACCACACACATTTTCAATCAAGATAAACAACATGTATAACAGCAAAAGGTCTCCATCCTAAATAAGTGCATTTCAACCTGCCCTGAGAGTCAATGACAAACACCATTTTATCTCTGCATAGGCTATAGATTAAATAAAAGATTATTACACCAGGGACTCTTTCCTGTATCAATTTGATCATCTAATCACTCACAAATCAAATACCTTTGTAGGTGTTTTGGTCTGCATATATCCAAAGTCTGCATACACATTTAAAACTTTCTCATAGAAATAAAACATTAGTTTCTGTGATAATCTATGCCAAATAAAATTTCACCATAGAATAGTTAAATTTGAAATATTCATGAAAATTAACCAAAGCTTATGAGAACAAAAGCTTGTACGGTCAGCAATGACATACCTTTTGAGTATCAATGTGCAACATTTAAAAAAGACAGACCAAAAAGTGGCCTTTTTCAAGAAATAGTTAAGGTCATCATTAATCATAATTCTACATTTCAATGCAAATATGAAGCCTTGCAAATGTAAGTACAGAAACTTTGTATTTACATGTATAAAACCACAAAACATCCATTTTATATAGGGTTACAATGAATGGATGAGCCATTACATACTGGGTTAGACAAGCCAGCAAGACTAACATTAACAATGTCAAACCTACATAAATAATACAGATTAACCAGTATTCTTTCATCAGTCACATGTTCACTTACCAAGTACCCAAACTGTGTATTTCAGTCCACATTATCTGAAGTACACATTTTGTAAGTAAATGGCACCTTCAGCAAGAGCAGCAATCAATGCATATGAAATAAATTAGGGGTGCCTCACAAGAAACAAAGCAATATTGCTTTACACAAAGAAACACTGATTTGATGACAGTGGTGGCAGAGAAAATATATATGAAATAGGAAGAGAAAAATCCCAAGGATCATCATCTTATCATGCTATCAGGTTTTTTCCCCTTTATTTTTGCTTTATTGTGATCTTTGATGAAGCACAAAACAAAACAAATTAATAATCAGACTATAATTGGGTTTAATTACTGGAGATCAATATCCCAAAAAACGTTTCATCTAATTGCTTATGTAATGATATTATTTGGAGATCACTGTGATAACCAGTTCCCAAGACCTGTGCTGAGGAACGAGGCTGTGGATAGACTTCACTGATGTTTTTGCTGCAAAGGATGTTGATATAATAAACATCCTTTCATAAAATTTCTGCACTGAAAATACGCCTAAAGTATGTGGTAAGACGAGATCAAAGCACCTTTGCCTGTCTGATGAACTACTGCCACAACCATCTTTTTATGGCCAGAGATTATCTCATCATCTTGCAGACCTAGAATGGTAAAACCACAGAAGGATTAGGCATGCAATAGACCTAGTTCAACAATAACAAAATTTATGATAGATGATGATGACAATGATGATCAAAACTACATTATCAGTGTAGCCTTTCAGCACTAAAACACTTTTTCCCCTCACACCATTCCTTGAAGCACAGTAATCAGTCTCAGATCTGTATTATATCTACCATGAATACTATCAAGAAAATTGTAATCTCTTTTGGTTATTTCGAGCAGCTGTATTCCAATAATATGTAAAAATTAATATTGTTTTCATAAACTATAATTTTCAATTAAAAATCTGAATTACAAACTTTTATAAATCAACTCCTTTTTTTAAGTAATTAATTAGATGCATGCATAAACAGCATTTTTCAAAACAAGACTTTTTCAATGCAAGCTATTGAAAGAATTATGATGCCCATGATGTTAAGCAAAATTTTCTACAGAGAAGCTTAAAGCACACAGGTAGCTGCACAAATTATGAAAAGAGAAAGCCACCTCTAAATCAATGCAAGGGGAAAATTAGGATACACTGGAGGTTTTGTTAGATTAAAAAAAATTCCAATTTTTATACATTCTGGAAGAAATTGTAAGCATGTTTTAAAAAAATCTTCCACATTAAGAATTAAGCAACATAGCATTTATGAATTCTGTTGTTTATTTCAAATGTTTTGTTCAGTGATATAAAATAAATGTATTTTAGCCCTCAGTCAAAATTATTGAATAGTCTCCAGATCTATGCATAAAAATCTACATACATTTAACCCTTCAGTTCCCATTTATAGTTAAACTGTTGAGAAACTGACAAACAGAGATAAACACTGGCCACATAAAATATGAACAATACCTTTTGGAGAAAATGCAATCAAATTCAGAGTGGAAGGCTTATTAGTGCATACATAGGTGTATTTATTTCTCTCTTTCTCTCTCTCACACACTTACATGAGCACATGCATGCCAAAAAGTGAGAGCACAGAAGAGTAATAGTACGGGAGGATAAAAATGGAGAAGAAAGGTTTGAATCTCATATATCAAAGCAAAATATGCATTTTCTCTGTGTTATAGTGCAGACAACATAAAATATGGCATGCAGACATTGCTGATTAAAATGTCTCAAAAATATCTGAAGCCTATATACATCAAAACATGAGCTGCAATCCTCTGACTACATCTGGCAACAAATGTTCTGGATTGAGTCTTCAACAGCAATAGTCACTGTTCCTGCCAGGATGGTATAGGTGAAATGTGCTAATTCTCACCACATGCTATAGTCAAAGTCGTCACTTGCAAAAACATAGAAGTAGCCAAGGATAGTAAGGAAGACTACAACATTTCCAGCCAACACCAGTCCACAGGCACCCCACTGGATCTGAAATCAAAGACACAAGTGTAAATAAATATAAATATCTAAGATTTTTCATTTGATGCTTTATGCAAGGATTTTTGTCCTTCTGACCAACAAAAAAGAAAACATGTAAATAAAACAACCTCTAAATTTCTATTCCACTAAAATAATCAACAACTCTATCAATCCCTGACAAAGAAAATTTAGTACGGCTATTGAATAAAAATAAATCATTTAACAATCGCCTTTCACATGCACTCATGATAGGCACATAATTTTGTGGACATATCATCATTTCTCCCACAAATCAAAGATTTAAGGGAGGGTGACCGTGAAAATGTTAGAAAAGGTCACTTACAATTTCAGTGTGAGCCAAGACAATAGGAAGCCCAATGGATGAGATGACTATTCCTGTTGTGACAAATACACACAGCTCAACACAAGCACTGCTTGGTGAGTCATAGCTGTCGGCCAAGCGCTTTGCAATGATTGTTGGTATGGGAGAAAGTACATAAAAAAACAGAACAAACATAGGCCACCAGTTGCTGCAACACAATGACAACAACATTAAAGAAGTATTACTTATGTTTTTATTTACTACTAGCATTTACTGACATTTATTCATCAACAGATACAAACATACACAATACTATAATCCTGAATGTTCCGTGGTCAGGTTGCTAGTATATTGCAAATTGCAAGCAATTAAATAAGGGGCAAAACTCCATAAGTCAAGTCTATGGCTATTATTTTTTTTAATGAATTTTCTTCCTTCAATTACTTTTGTGCATCGAACATGTTTCTCCTATAAAAAACATGTTGAATTTAAATATTCTAGTACCTTTTATCCTCTAAATTTATGTTTGTGACCTAATTAGCTACTTACTTGAACTGCGGAAGAGCACACCCCAGAACCAGAAAAGTTATACCAACAGCACAAGAAAAGGCCAACCCAATTAACCTGGAAACAAAAGCAAAATGTATTACTGGCATTCATTTGTCAAAAGAAAGGCTGAATTTAAAGTTTTAACTGTCCTAGCCCTTTTCATTAAAGTTTCAAAATGCTGGCTTTCAAAATAAAAAGGAAAATGTATTATTTCCCATGACACATATTTCATACTAAATACTTCACATTACTTATGGCTTTAGGTTGAAAAATGCACAATAAGTTTAAATCTTGTATCTAATATCTGAAATACATGCATCCACTATGGGAATGCATTGGTCTGTTTCTATCGACTGAAAGGTAGTTGCCAATAAAACATAATTACATCATGAAGATACAGCTAAATAGTACTTACGCTGAATGTGGTATCCATGACAGAAGCATGCAAAGAAAAAAGAATAATGCTAATAATGCATAGTGTTCTTGAAAATACTACTTTTCTCCATTGTGGAGACATAATAAAGTATTTCATCAATCAAGTCATAGTGTGAAATATTTTGTTGACAGTTCTAATTATTTTTTACATTTATATGAAGATTGTACCTGCAAGTGTAAAAATCCATATAAAAATTGCTTTAAAAGTATGACGATATAAAGGCTAGAATGGCATAAGAGTTATAGCATAGATACAAATACATTATCACGGGATGGCTTCACTAGTAGTAGTACAACAAAACACATAGTTTAAAAAGAAAATAAAACTATAGTCTTATTATAAAATGCCTTATATGGGGAACTAAGCCTTAAAAACAAAAGACACGGGGACTGCAAAAAGAATCGACATCGCATACACAACCAGTCCGGTTAACGACGTCATAGAGGCAAAAAAGAAATTTGTTTTACATATTTTGATATCCCCAATTTGTTGCAGTTATCAATATTCCTTTGGAGCCTTTTATTTTAGAACAAGTATATCTGTGCTGATTGGCCAAACTGAACAAAAACGTCTCCTAATGTTCTGTTCATTTCCTCCTACCTCTGATGCCAGCCATTTTGTCAACACAAGTGACATCACAAGATTTTGAGTTACCTACTTTTTAAAAATAACCTTAAATGCACTATTCAATAATGCTAGCAAGACAGTTTTATGGAATATTATTCGGACTATTTATGCAGGAATGAAAAGCTACTAAGAACAATCACCCCCCAAAACACACACCCCGCACTCGAGAAAACATTTCTCGCGAGATTACAAGAGCCACCATTTTGATCAAAGTAGACGAGTCATTTTCCGTCATAACCGGTTTGAGAAGACAGGGCCAGAGTAAGCATGGCAGACGGACAGAAGTAAGTTTGACCTAGGCTTTTCTGTTTACAGGTTACAGTAAACACCTGATTTCCGGTTATATAAATATTGGGGGCTGTTGTTGTCAATCGAAACTGTTGATAATAAGATAAAGATGCTGAACTTAGTTTCCGTTTCTTTTGTTGATCGTCGTACGATGTTACAAAAATAACTGTGACGTAAGGCTCACAAACACATCGTTTGTGAAAAGATTTATTGTCTAGCATTGTAGTTTATTTGAATTTCCAGTTTTAATTGCTACATGGCATCTTGCAGTACAAATGCCTATCGACTTTCGAAATGTTAAAGACGCTGATCTTACTGTGGCGTTCAAGACACTAAATTGCGGTTTTCGTTATCTGTCACGCTAGACAGTGGTGGTCTCCCATTGTTCATTATTGGGGTGAAAAAAAAAAAAAATCCTCGAGTTTTCAGGACAAAAATCAGATTATTGAAAATTCGCTAATTTCGACTTAGCACAGAATTCCCAGAACGACTTGTTGATCTTGATGACGTCACAACCAAAACGTGTCCGTTGACGAATGGAGGACACTCGAAAATGCTTGTTCATTGACGGATCCATGATTATATAAAACAGTATCTGAAGAATTTGCCTGGTTTTGATATCTCTAGCTGGTGATTCATATTTCAACTAGTACTACTAATTTTCTTTAGAAAGCATTTACAGGATGGAAGGTGTCAGGTGAGATGTTGGTTCACGAGCACATATTTCTGAAAGAAGAGTCATATAATATCAGTTTATTTCCAATTCAATAGAGAGTTTTTTAAGTGGTTTACAAGAGTTCCTTGCCATTTTGTATGATAACTATTCCATTTTATTTGTACTGTTAATATCTACCTTAACTTTAATGCAGTAAGCAACTGTGACTTGATCAGTTGTATGATAAAAGTCTGTTTTGTTCATAGTGAAGATGATTTGGCAACAGCTATCCTCAGAAGGAAAGATCGCCCCAATCGGCTGCTGGTTGAGGAAGCCATCAATGAGGATAACTCAGTTGTGTCCCTTTCACAGGTTTGAATTTAATTTTTCAATGTTTTATGTTAAACTTCAGCAGATTTCTTAATCTTGATGCTTTGTGAGAAGATATTCAGGGTTTGCAGGGTCCTTATCTATCCTTACATAGAGAATTTTCGCCGTAAGTCCTCTTATTTGCCGTGCGGTCCTTACAATTCCTCATACACGTCCTTACATTTTCTCTGTGACCCTTACAAGTACTTATATCAATAAAATATTACCACAGATTTATTTTTCATGCCTCTTATAAATCCGCAAATTTATTTTCGGAGTCGACTTTGGCGCAAAATACAGACGATTCTTCGCCTCACCGCTATTTTAATCACATGACTGCCAAGTCTCGTTCGCAACAAGAACTTACGTTTCGTGAGATTTTAGCATTGACAGATGACATCTTTTTTTTTTTTTGGTCTTCATGATGATTCAAAAAATGCCGTCGAAGTTGATAAAAGACTCTAAAGATAAACATTGTGCATGATGTGCTGCCTGCGGAATATCCTTGAATCTTTCGTCAATGGGCAAAAGTGTTTTGAAGAAGTGCATGAAAGTATTTCTGGAAGATACACCTGTTTGTGTTATGGATTACATTCTTTTCATTCCTCTTCTGATCCTCCAAACCTTTGCATTCCTTGTAGTCACCTTAATTTAAAAAAATAATATGCAAAGGTTAATAAAGGCTAACAAATTTTTGAAATTAAATCTTGGTTTCTTACTCAAGTAATAATTGATATTGTTTCCTCCGAGCAAATCATGGTGTTCTTTACTCAAATGATAGAATTGATGTAATAATAATTGATATTGCTTCCTCAGAGCAAAATGGATGAGCTGCAGCTTTTCAGAGGTGATACAGTCCTCCTGAAGGGTAAACGACGACGTGAAACAGTCTGCATTGTACTTTCTGACGATACTACTGCAGATGATAAGATCAGAATAAACCGCTGTGTTAGAAATAACCTGCGTGTCCGTCTGGGTGATGTTGTTAGGTAGGCTTCATTTGTTTACTTATAGAAGTTTTAGATGATAATGCATGAATGAATTTAGGTCTTTTATCTTCTTTTTAGATCAGTGGTTCTTAACCTTGTTTGAGGTACCGAACCCACAAGTTTCATATGCACATTCATTAAACCCTTCTTTAGTGTCATCACGAATTGCGGTTGTGTCTTGACTTCCGTGGCGGAGGCTCCGCCGAACCCCTAAGGCCGACTCACCGAACCCCGGTTAAGAACCACTGCTTTAAATATTTCATATTCTTAGAAAATAAATTTTGTTATTTTAAGTTTGTCAGCTCTTTCATTTGGTATCTAAATATTTTTTTTTTCCATGTTATATCTTGGAATTTCATATTTTTCTACTTTGTCATTTTAGCATTCAGGCATGCCCAGACGTGAAGTATGGCAAGCGAATTCATGTTCTTCCCATTGATGACACCGTGGAAGGAATCACTGGGTACAGATGACTCCCTTTTTTGTAAATGTGTATAGTGAATTAATAAATAAGGAACAGAATTTTGTTTTATTTAGAAAGCTTGATGTTGGTGTTTCTTATTTTGTCAACAATGGAAACGTTTCGAAAGAGTCTTAATACACCAGTTCATTTGTTTTTACAGATGTTTATATTTTGCTGTTTAATTTTCCCACCAGGAACCTGTTTGAGGTCTACCTCAAGCCATATTTTCTGGAGGCCTACAGGCCAATCAGAAAAGGGGATATCTTTCTGGTTCGTGGGGGCATGCGAGCTGTAGAATTCAAGGTCATTGAGACAGATCCCCAGCCTTACTGCATTGTGGCCCCAGATACTGTCATTCACTGTGAGGGAGAACCTGTGAAACGTGAGGTATGGTGTGGGACGATACTTTTGCCGCCTATTTTTATGTATTTGCTTAGTATCCCCATGACTGTAATTTGCTGTCACATTTATTATCCTGCTGTCAGTGTGCTACACTGTTCTCAGCTTTTTTTTTTTTTTTTAAGCAAACAAAAAAGCAAATGTAGCTAATCAAATGGTAGACCATGTCTCCAGGAGAGCAGCTGTTATTCATTTATGATGTAGTCATCGTGCTCCTTTCTCACTTTATTAAACGGAGAAAGGCAGGATCCAGCGCTGATTTTGTTAAAAGCAGTTACATTGTACTGGAACATTAAGCTTATTGTTTTGATGGTCATGGTATGAACACCATGTTGTAATAGAGCCATATAATGTTGACACTGGTTTGATTGCTATGACAGGAGGAGGAGGAGGCCCTCAATGAAGTTGGTTATGATGACATTGGAGGCTGCAGGAAGCAACTGGCCCAAATCAAGGAGATGGTGGAGCTGCCTCTGAGACACCCACAACTCTTTAAGGCTATTGGTGTTAAGGTGAGAAGGCTTTGCTTTGTGGCACATAGATGGGTTCACATAAAAGTTAAGTCATATGGTTTGTAATTTTAAGCTTTGCTGGACAATGATAGCTTTATTTTATTTTTGATTGTAGCCTCCACGAGGGATTTTGCTTTATGGACCACCTGGAACTGGCAAGACACTTATTGCCCGTGCTGTGGCCAACGAGACTGGGGCTTTCTTCTTCCTTATCAACGGCCCAGAAATCATGAGCAAACTAGCTGGCGAGTCAGAAAGCAATCTTCGCAAAGCATTTGAGGAGGCTGAAAAAAATGCCCCCGCCATTATCTTCATTGATGAACTGGATGCCATTGCCCCCAAAAGAGAAAAGGTGATAAAACCAAAAATGCTGCTGTGATTGATGATGCAGTAAGGCGAATACATTCATTGGTGCTGACTTTCTTTTACTCAGAATTCTTGGGTGGTGTGAATTTTTTGTGAAATAAATGTGTTAGTTTAGGGTTAATGCTTTTGTTGGAATTGGTGTGCATTTCAGACACATGGAGAGGTGGAGCGGCGTATTGTTTCACAGCTTCTTACCTTGATGGATGGCCTGAAGCAGCGCTCTCATGTCATTGTTATGGCAGCCACAAACAGACCCAACAGTGTTGATGCTGCCTTGCGCCGATTCGGTACCTTTTTTTTGTCTAGCTCTAGCAAGGAAAGAGCATACAGATGGTGGTAGTGTGAATTGTTTGTAAATCTGTCTTTTGTCTTCACCTTTGATATTGGTAAGGGACATTTAAAAAATGTAATGAAAAAATGTTGTGACACGAGAACACTTGTCTATTCATAATGGCTTGTAGCAGCATTTAGGATAGACTAAAATATATATGCTTTCGGCCACAGGTCGCTTTGACCGTGAGGTAGATATTGGAATTCCTGATGCCACTGGTCGTCTAGAGATCCTGCGAATCCATACAAAGAACATGAAATTGGCTGAGGATGTTGACCTCGAACAGGCAAGCAATAATTTACTATTCTTCTTGTCAAATTATAGACATAATGATGTCAATCACAAAATTGATTTCAGTAAAGGCAAACAAAAAAAGTTTATTTGTGATTGAATTAGAGTGGTTTTTTTTAGCCTAGTCATTCACCTCTTTATTCTTCTTTAGACAATATTTTTGGCTTCATCTGCCATTCCTTCTGTCTTGAGCATGTGTTTCCCATGTGAATATAGCTGACATACATGGGTGTAGTCTCATTTTTGCAGGTTGCATCCGAGACTCATGGACATGTTGGTGCTGACCTGGCAGCCCTCTGTTCAGAAGCAGCCCTGCAGCAGATTCGTGAAAAGATGGATCTCATTGACTTGGAAGATGAGACTATTGATGCTGAAGTTTTGGATTCCCTAGCTGTTACCATGGACAATTTCCGTGTAAGTTCTAATATCTGTTTTAGGGAAGTGTTCTTCACTGACAGTTGTCTTTTACTTCAGTGAGCAACAGTGTTGTAACTTTATTAACAGAAGTGTATATTTGACACTTTGTTATGTTTGCAGTGGGCTCTTGGCAAAAGCAATCCCAGTGCCCTTCGAGAAACATCTGTGGAGGTACCCAATGTCACCTGGGAAGATGTGGGAGGTCTGGAGGGCGTCAAGCGTGAGTTGCAGGAACTGGTACAGGTGAGTCTTTTTATGTCCAGAATCATATAAATTTCTGTGCAACCTGTTTTAATATTAGCAAATTGATCCGTTCAGAAAACTCTTAGTGCTACTGTTCCGTTCAGAAAACTCTTAGTGCTACTGTTTGTATTCACCTTGCTAACTACTGGTTGCATGTGCTAGTTTAAAATCATTGGGTGTTTGCTTTTGTACAACAGTATCCAGTGGAACATCCAGAAAAGTTCTTAAAGTTTGGTATGACACCTTCGAAAGGAGTTCTTTTTTATGGTCCACCTGGATGTGGTAAGACTCTGCTGGCCAAGGCCATTGCCAATGAATGCCAGGCTAACTTCATCTCCATCAAGGGGCCCGAGCTTCTGACCATGTGGTTTGGAGAATCTGAGGCTAACGTCAGGGACATCTTTGATAAGGTCAGCTTCAAGTCAACATTTTTTACTGGGTTTTTAAAAATTAACTATAATGCATTTCCCCATGCTCCGTGTGAACAGGATTAACAAATATTTTGATAATTTGTTTCTTTTGAAGAGGACAGGGCCTGTCTCTTTTTTGTCCCTCTGACCTCAAAGGGATTACATACCTTTTATTATTTTAGAATACATTGAATTGGTGTTTTTTAATTGTGAACTGGAAAATGTAAGAATTGCTTCTCATTGGCAGGCAAGAGCTGCTGCCCCCTGTGTGCTCTTCTTTGATGAGCTGGACTCCATAGCTAAAGCTCGTGGTGGGAATGTTGGTGATGGAGGTATGCTTTACAACTTTTCTGTTTTGGTGCAAGAGGTCAGGCTTGTTGATTACTGTTTTAGTGGGATTAACAGCATTTCGTTACATATTGTTTTTGGGATTTGGAATGATTCTGTTGTGCAATTTTTCAAATGGTTTGCAACATTTACTGCTGGTTTGTATTCTTTATTCCTCTCTGTTAGGATGATTCTTGTATATCAGTAGCAATTTGCTGCAGACAAGTTATATTGCTCTATATTGTCTGAATGTTTTTAGGTGGTGCAGCAGACCGTGTGATCAACCAGCTGTTGACAGAGATGGATGGAATGAGTGCAAAGAAAAATGTCTTCATCATTGGAGCTACCAACAGGTCTGTTGTGCAGGTTTTGAAGTACCTAAACTTTTGTAGCTGACATGTCAGCGACGAGACCAGGCAGCAGCAGAAGTGTTTGTATTATTTAGGATTGATGACAGACATTACCAGCATTTTTTTTGTCCATAGGTTCAGCTTCAAGTACTACTCAAAGCAGCCAGCCACAATAGAAAGCTAACAGAGCAAATTGTCCAAACATGACTTAGGAACTTTTGTGGAAATTTGTTGCCATAGATGTATATCATCAAGAATATAGTACATTTCAAAACATAATCATACACTTTCATCAGTATGTGCTGTTTTTCTTTGTGGTCAAGCAGTAACGAGTATGTTGTACCCACAGACATATCTTTAATTCCCATGTCATACTTGGATTCATGAGTAAGATTGTCCACAGGCCAGACATCATTGACCCAGCCATTCTCCGTCCTGGTCGCTTAGATCAGTTGATATACATTCCTCTGCCGGATGAGAAATCACGTGTACAAATTCTGAAGGCCAATCTTCGGAAATCACCTGTTGCCAAGGTAAACTTTTATGATAGTTATATAGACTGTAAAGTTTATTTTTGTGTGTTCGGATAAAAAAATTAATTAGCTGATAATTTCTTATCCAGGTAGTTGGCTTCTTGTATTCAGTTAGTAGAAAGTAAGTTTGTGCTTATGGCTGCTAAATTCACTGCAATACAATAAAATATGTTGTGCGTAACACAGGACGTTGACTTGGACTACCTTGCGAAGGTCACACATGGCTTCAGCGGTGCTGATTTGACTGAAATCTGCCAGAGGGCATGCAAACTAGCCATTCGTGCATCAATCGAAGCTGAAATACGATATGAGAAGGAGCGTGCACAAAACCCAGATGCAGATATGGTGAGCTTTATGTCTTAAAGTTACACATATTATGTAATTGTTCACTCAGTAGAATTGGGTGCTTACTGCTGTCGTCAAGGTCAGGATTAATTCTGGGGTGCATGGTCGATTGTGAGTTAACACCAGATTTGAATATTTCACAGTATAATAAAACAGGCTTTTTGTTGAATCATGTTTCACATTTACCTTCCCAAGCCTCACACTGATGCCAAAAATGGTTCTTGTTTGAGCCTTAGTTCCGCATGTGATGATCGCATGAAAGCCAACATGTTACTGTTTGAACTGGCTTTCTCTCCCCTAACTGGCTATACAAGTGAAAGGTCTATGGTAAAAAATAGTTTTTAAGCTATTTTTAACTAAATCAGGTCATCCTTTTTGGTGTTGTTCACAGCTGTTGGCTTGCATTGTAGTTTTGGATAAAAAATTTGATACAAAGTTGTAGAATCAGTTTGTAACCCAAACAATACATACTTCCGTGGACACCAAAACGGCTGACATTTGTTAATTAATTCCAATTCACTTGTCATTGACACATAGTTTGCTAAATATTGTCTGATTAATGAGTGAGATGAATAAATTTTGGTGTGAGAAACATTCTCAGAAGTTGCAAGAAGCAAAATGCAGCGACTACACAGCGAATTAAAACAAGTGTTTGGAAATAGCACATACCGAAATGACATTGTGATGATGTGCAAGTAATTACCATCCTGGTGTGATTAAACAAAATTCTGCTGTAAAATCTTTTGTATGTGTGAAAATTCACGATTTTTAAAGGTTTTGATTATAATTTTGAATCACATCAATGCGACATACTGTAAATTTTTCATGAACCCATTTTAGTGATTAATTAGTGACAAATTATAAAAGTTTTCTAATGGACATTTCCTTCCTATAACCATTTTGCCTGATTAAAAAGAAAGGGAAAATTAACAGTAGCGTCAACATCAGGTACATAATGATAGTTTCAATAAATTTAGTTATGCACTAATGAGAATTCTCAACCACAATATTGTAACGATGAACAACAAACAATAAATTTGCATGGAATCTAAGTGAAATAGTGTTTAACGCTGGCAAGCAGATCACAAGGCTATACCTGAAACCCAGGCACTGAGAAAACAATAAAAGGAACACAAAAAAAGAAAAAGCTTATGACTTTTGAGCATGAAAGCTGTTAAAGTGAAATGTATAGTCCTGGCTTACTAGGATAGACTTAAATTACATGGTAGGATGCCAAGTGTAGCACATAAACTATGAAATATTTTTCAAAAATGATCTGACACAAGACATATTCATTTTAAATCTTTAAACTTGAATTTCTCTGATTTCCATTTTTGGTGCAATACAAAACAAATATCTAAAGATTGGCTTGTGCTATAGCATTAAAATTTTGCATTTTTTTTTGGAAATGCATGAAGGATGGGGTTTGGATGTTGGTCGGAACATTAATTTGACTAAAATTGAATCCTTTTGCTGTGTTTATGGGTGGGTACCCTGTTTGCCTGGTTATATCCCTTGAGGTAACAGAAAGTTCAAACTACATCCTTTTAGATCACCGTCTCTAGTTTACTAAAACACCAAATGTTTTGGTATGTAACATATGGTATTGTGTATGTGCATTTTTGAAATACTTGTATGTATCACTGAAAAACGTTGATTAAAGTAAAATATGTGCTACAAATATATTATTTTAACCAGGGCTTCTGCTAAGTAAATTCTTTGGGGTCCCAGGGACCCCTTCTTCAGATTTTTAAGGGGTCCCTGTTCTTCGCCCAAATTTGAAGGGACCCCATTGACGAAAATTGAAGGGGTCCTCCCAACTATGCGTACTGTACGCAGTTTTTTGCGTAAGCAGAAGCCCTGGTTTTAACACTGTAAAAAATATATAGTACATATATTCAAAGGGTTAGGGTTTTAATTTTTTTAAGAGTAGGCGTCTAACCTTAATTCCTGATTAATAAGGTGAATGTGTTTTTTGTTGCAGGAAGTAGAGGACTATGACCCTGTGCCTGAAATAATCAGGGCCCACTTTGAGGAAGCTATGAAATTTGCACGTCGCTCTGTCAGTGACAATGACATCCGAAAGTATGAGATGTTTGCCCAGACACTGCAACAGAGCCGAGGCTTTGGTGGCAACTTCAGGTAACTGTTTATTTACTTGCTAGCTTCAAGCTTTGATTATGTTTTTCCATGCTTCAGCATTTTCTGACTGGAGTATTTATTTCATCATGTTTCACTATATGTTTGTAATTGTACACAGATTTAGGAGACATCAGTTCAGTATTTTAAGATAGTTCAACCCTGAAATGATGGACTTTATTTGTTTTGCAGTTATTTTATCGCTAGGACAGTGCTAGATTTGATTGTAAATTGACTAGTAAATTAACACAATGAAAGTAGGATATAAATTGAAGACCCATAGTGTCAGAAGTGTTGAAAAAAATACATTTATGGAAAAGTAAAATGGTTCCTTAGACTTCAGGGATCGGTTGCTTAATTAACACACCTAAACCTAAATATTGTCCTGTAGTATCACAATATATTAAATACATGGGACTTCCGTAGAAATATTTAAAGAAATTTCTAAGCCTTTTAGAAGCAATGCACAAGGGTTATAGAACTGTTTTACAAAGATTTCCTACTCTAAATTAAAAACAGCTCAAAGCTTTTCTGTGATGGTTGGATTAGTTTTAGAAGTGATAACTTGATACAGCCCTAAAAATTATTGGAATCAGTGTGTGTGTGTTTCTAAACATTTTAATTTTGGCTAAATTAAAAAAAATACATTTTAAGATTTAGAAACCCAAACCGAAGTGACTTTTTTTAATTTTTCAGGTTTCCGGGTGCTGCAGGAAGTGGTGGACAGGGTCCCAGCCAAGGTGGTTCAGAGGGAGGAAACTTTGGTGCTGAAGAAGGCGATGATGACCTTTACAGTTAAACAAGCGTGCATGTTGTCCTTTGGAACATTGGATCATTTCAAGATGTGTATATGGTGGTTCCCCATCAAGCTAATGCTTAAATTGTTCTTTCACTGGGAAGTGTCCAATTCTGCCCAGGATGGAAATCGTGGAACTGCTAGGTCTGAGAGAATCTGGTGATTTTGTTGCTTCTTTTGTTAGTTCATTGGAACATGTCCATATATAATGTTGTACAGAATGTATGCTTTGTTTTGGTTTTTTTTTTTTGGGGGGGGGGGAGGGGGTCTCCCTTTAGTCCATCAATTTGATTAAGAGTTTTATCATATGTCTGAAACATGGTCTGTAATTGTTTTCAAGGTTTGTTTAGGTGTTTTTTTAAACCGTAGAGTAACATTCTGTCACTGAGAAATGCATCTGAAGCAAGGGGTATTGTTACCAGACATTTTATACTTAGTGTTCAGGCTTAACTTGAGAGTTTATCTCATCTCTACACATGTGTATGGAAATGATGATACAGGGGAGAGCTGCAGACTATGCTAGGTTTTTTTTTTTTTCCCCAAGTCTTGAAACTGACTTCAAGTGTTCTTTTTAAAGGCAGAGACAGTGTTATGACTTCAATGCAGCATATTAGTTGGACCCTAGAATTTATTGGAATGGTTGGTTTGTGTATTGTTTTTCATGGAACTCTCCAGTTGGTATTTATGTCTAGTGATTAACAGTCAAACATGCAACTTGCACCAGTGTTGTCAATAATAAAAGGATCATTGATGCCAGAAATTTTTCATTTTGAAAGGGATTTGGATTTTGTTACAGTTTGTTTGATGTCATTGCTTTATGAGTAGATACATCATCCTACCCACCTTTAACGTGCTGGATCTTAGCTGTTAACTACATAATTGTGACTGAGCTTAATGTGGAAGGACAAAGTGACCATCATGCCCACTGTGTTAATCACCAACAAGCAGAATTTCCTTATATGTGGATGTAATTAGAATGTTAATGTAAGGGTTAGACCTCGTTGACTGTTCCTGTAAATTTGGCACTAATACAAAGCTTGACAGCTGTCGGCATATCTTTCAGATGGAAGTAAATATGCAAGTTCAGATTGGCATGGGACATGGTAATGAGGATATTTGCAAGGAGGCAAGCATCTTCATGAGAACAGCCAGAAATGGATGCTGACAGTCATGTTTGAAGGGAGCATACTTATTAACTCAAGATGGTACACGCACAAGCAAGCTGATGAATGATGATTGTGTATCACAAGGCAGCGAGACCAGTGTGTCACAAATATTAAGAGAACAGGACACGCAAAGCAACTCTTTGATCACCAAAATATTGATATATTGAGGAGGCAAAAAAAAAGGAAAATCAATTGTAAGTGCATGCTGTGTAGGCAACCATTTTACAGTAAGACCATGTGCCCACAGTAAAGGTTTGATCATTAAAACTAGAGGAAGAAAGCTTAGCGTCTCAGGTGAGGATAAATCACAGGTAGGTAAGCGAAGAGCCAAAGCGTATACATAACAGTCCAACATAGAATTTCAAGGAGAAACATGAATTTCAGAAATTAAATAAAAATGATTTTGTTACCTGTTCATCTCCATGATGTCAGTGCTGGTGAAAACATGGCTGATGCAAGTTGCCCAGAAAATACTGAATCTCGAAAGCCCAAGTGCAGATATGGAAACTAATGTGTTAATAATAAATGAATTTTATAATTCATACACCGCCGAGAGCCAGCATGGACCTCTTGTAATCGTAAACTTATATTCCCTACATAATAACACGCTTACAGTTTGATTGTCAATATCTACATTTCATTATGTAACAGGCTGGTAATGGTGTCAGCTGGTTTGCGCAGGGTGTGTCCTATCCAGCCCCATTTGTGCTATTTGGTGTCTTGGCTAGTAGCATTCTAGTTGATTCTTTTCACCAGGCTGCTGTTTGAGATCTTATTGCCAGAATATGGCATAGGAATCAGTTGGTAAAGGTCTGGAAGTTTCCAGGATGTTCTCTCTTTGAAGTTGGATTGGGAGTTCCTGCTTGTTGTTGATTGTCATCACTTTGGTCTTCTGTTAACCTTTAAGCCAGTCTTCTCTCCTTCCTCGGCTAGCTTAGCTTGATTTGTGCATGCTGCTGCTGATGAGATAGAAGACTGATGCCATCTGCAAAGTCCAGGTCCTCTAGCTGTTTGTTGAAGGTCCACTGGATAACGGTGGGGTGGTCTTGTGCATAATCCAGTCTATAACCATCAGGAAGATTGTTGGTGATGGTATTCAACCCTTTCTTACGCCAGTCTTCATTACGAAAGGCTTAGCGAGTTTGCCATTGTGAATAACTTGGCAGGACGAGTCTTCGTACAACCCCTGAATAATGTTTATGAGCTTAGGTGGAATGCCATAGTGGATCATCAGCCTCCAGATGACGTCCCTGTCTACACTGTCAAATGCCTTGAAGTCCACAAAAGTTATATAGAGGGAGGACTGCCACTCAATAGACTACTCAATGATGATACGGAGGGTGGCAATGTGGTCAGTGCGTGACCTATCCTGGCGAAACCCTGCTTGTTCTGGTCTCAGTCTCTGTCTGGTGCCTTCTTCGGTCTCTCTTGAATTACCCTTGATAGGACTTTGCTGGGGATGGACAGCAGCATGATCCCATGCCAATTGTTGCAGTGAGAGAGGTCTCCTTTCTTCGGTAACTTGAACAGGTGGCCTAGGTTTCAGTCTGTTTTACTAGCTCTTGTTCCCAGATCTTGTATAGGAGGGGCTGTAAAATTGTTGTTGGGTCTGCCTTTAATGCTTCTGGGGGTATGCCATCCGGGGCTGCTGCTTTGCCACTTTCATGCTTTGATACCTTTGAAGATTTGTCTTAGTGGGAGGACTGGTGTTGACGTGTTGGTTTGCCAATATTCAGCTCTGAGATCTTCCTTCTCATGTTGATCTTGACACTGGTTGAGCTTCTGTTTCAGTCCCTTTCTTGATTCAATCTTTGCCCAGGTCTCTAGAGTCATCCATTCCTTGTTTTCTTTCCCTCTTCCCTAGAACATCTGTACAGGTGGTTTTCTAAATGCTCTTAAGTATTGACCAATGTTCTTCCGCTGATTCCTCATACTTATTCTTGACTGAAGTTGATGTAGTTTTGTGCATATTTTTTTTCGGGAACACCGTGCCACCTACGACATGGTCACTGAAAGCGCAGAAGTCTGTGAAGAGCTCCCCGTTTTCATTGCTGACGCCATGTCTTCCCATGATGAGTTCCCTGTTGGTATTGTCATCTCCCACTTTGGCATTTAGGTCTCCCATAATGATCTTCAGATCTCTTCTTGGTGTGTGGTCATGCAGGGAACTGAAGAAGTCTTCTTTTTCCTCTTCATCTGCTGTATTTGGTTGGTGATAATGGTGATTTTCTTTCCTTTATCATTGAATCTTGCTGACATGAGCCGTGGTGAGACTGATTCCCAGGCCATCAGTGCCTTTGTTGCCTCTGTTGACATCAGCATTGCCACTCCATGGGTATGATCGTGGTCCAGGTCTTTGTGGCCAGAGTAAATAATGGTTTGTCCTGATGTTTGTCTGGTCTAGCCACTTCCTTTCCATAACTCAAGAACCCTGATGCTGTATTTTCTTATTTCGTTTGCCACTTTCATAGAGGGTTCTGATGTTCCAGGTACCTATCCTGGCTTTTGCCTTGGTCATCAAAAGATGAGTCGGCAAGCTGGCTTCCAGGAGCACGAATCATAAGCTCTTCAAGAGAGGAATCTTCCTGACCAGGCCATTGTTGTGGTACTGTTGCTATTTCTGTAACAGCTTTTTTTTTCTTTTTTTTTAAAGATTAGTAGGTTGCTAGCCCAATGTAAAACCCCCTACCTGAAGGGCCAGGGTGCAATATTTTAGTCTAGCCTCTCCCCTAACAGACCTGTTTGGCACAAGGCTCCTGCCGAAGTGGATCGACAAGTCGCACAAGCCACCCCACCGCTCCAAGGTAAGTTGCACCAACTGGTGGTGGGTATAAGGCTAAAAGCTTAACATTTTGATGCCCTGATTGGCTAGTTAAAGACCATGTGACGAATTTGAAAGACCATGAGTGCTGCGTGGGCTTCCTTGTGCATAGGAAGGTGGCTGGAGCCGGCCGGTATCAGCTATACACCCGTATCCAGCAGGATGATTCCCACCAGCATGTCGTGAGCTCCGAAGAATGAGCGAGCGAAGATGGTCAGAGGTTGCGATTGCCGCTGCCTCGGGCTAATCACACTCTCGACACCTCTACCACCTCAAGCCATTTACCGCACGCGCACACACTAAATTACGTGTTTCCGCTAAGCCGCACAGTGTCACCAATGTCCAAGTATACGCTCCCACTTTCACGCATGGAGACACTTTACATAGAAATCAAGGATGGCCACGTGGCATTCACCAGACAGATTGGTCCACCATCAAACCAACTATATCCTGCTGCCAGCACGCTTCAAAGCCAGCATCAACAAGGTCAAGACAAGGACGTACCCAGGCGCTGGCACAGGTAGCGACCATGACCTTGCTCTACAGAAGCTGGAAGGTTTGGAGAAGCTGCAAGGTTCAAGGGCGACATAGGACTAAGACAGCCGTGGGTCACGATTGACCTTCTAGAATCTAGATCTGTGACCAAAGGAGCACCTTTGAGAGAGTAAAGAAAAGCAAACCCGAAGCAGCCACCAGATATAAGGAAGCCAATGGTGCCATCAAGAAAGGGACGCAGGCAGCTAGGGAGAACTGGATCAAAAGCCAATGCCGGGACTTGGAGAACGGAATGGCATGAGGTGACAGCAAAAAGCCCCACCAACTTGTAAGGACCCTCACTGAAAATGATCAGCACAAGACCTGTCATCAAAGATGGGATGGCCATCTTCTCACAGAAAGCAATGCTGTACTCAAGAGATGGACTAAGTACAGCAAGGACATGTACAACTTCCAGCTGAAGACCGACCAATTAACATCCTCCTAAACAACCTGACTAGAGACAGTGAACCTGCAGACCTGCCAGTCCTACGGCCGATCGCAACAGCAATGGCTAGACAGGGTGTGGAATAGTACTTGTCTATACACGCCCCTGGTGTAGGCTAAACGCCGCTATAGAGGAGCCTATACCCGGGACATCGAGGGTTCGCTTCAAGACGGGGTCATCGGGTGCAGTCTTCTGTCAGCACATAGTTGTTTTGGGTGACTGACCATTTATAAGAGGCTTTATGTTCCATCTTCCGCATGCTATATTCTGAAAGCTTCGTGTATTGCCGCTGAGCGGTCGCTGCATGCTACCTTTGTGAGTTTATGTTGTGGTTGCGTGTGTGAACAGCTCACCTACAGGCCGCACTTAATTGGTTATTGTTGCTTCATAGTTTGATTGCTTGGAGCCACAAACAGGTTGGTTAGATGATGTACTGCGGCAGAACACAAAATGTTTGTTTGTTTTTGTCGTTTCTAAAGCCATAAATACCATAAAACCAAATGTTTCCTGTGAGAGAGCGAAGCAGGCGCGATCATGTTAACTTTAAGACAGTTTAATGGCGACCAGCTCGTAGCTCCCGTGATAGCTCAGTTGGTAGAGCGGAGGACTGTAGTGGTCACGTGCAAGCGATCCTTAGGTCGGTGGTTCGAATCCGCCTCGCGGGAACATTTGTTTTTGGTAAAGTTTTTACATTAAAAGCGTGGGTTTCTTTACAAACGATGCCTACAGATATAAATGGATATTTGAAGCACAGTATTTCAAGCAAAGATTATCAAAATAGTTTGAGCGGTTTCAATGGTTTCGTAATCCTAAGTCCTCACAAGACGACTCCGGTCCAGGTGACAAGTAAATAAGCTATTTACGATGGTGGTAGAATAAGCAAAATTTGTTTTCATCTTTAGTCCTCGCCCCAGTCATAAATGTATGTTATATTAATCTATTGCTCAGTTACAGCTATAAATACAAGCAAATAAAGTGTACAAAACATATATTATAAAAAGCTGAATTTTGTTTAAAAAAAAAAAACCCACTATGCCAAAGAAGTCGATCTCAAACACCAAGACTAATGTTCCCTCCACAACCCAGCCTCACTCACATGTTCTATCTCCCAGAGTCCCAGTCATCAGTGAATATGCTGGCGATCACGTCACCTCAATGTTTTACATCTGATATTTATTGACACTGTCATTCTTATTGTCCAATATTGTTATTGTCACATTTTGTGTGTGTTAAATATGGTCAACAGTCTAGGATTTTAGAGACTGAATGTCAGGGACATGCTTGACATTAACAATCCCACTGATGTCACAAATCTCACAGACTGAATGTCACTGACATTTTAATAATAGCATTCTGTCACAAATCTGACCTATGACAAATGACATACTTTAATAACACCATTGTGTCACAAATCACACAGACTGAATGCCATGGAGATCGCAGCACGGACAGACCGAGTTGGCGGTTTGGGGTTCTAAGAATGATTGACTGTCATTAATGAGATTGAACTCTGCATGGCATTACAACAATTGAGAGTTTGTTTCTACAGTAGCACGTGTCTTTACAGTCATGCATGCTCTACCTGTAGTGTCATGTGTCTAAAGTGGTGACCCTGGCACCTTGTGTCTACAGTGGTACCTGCTTTGCATCGACACAAAGTTGCCAATTAGAAAATTGTAAATGATTTGTTAAGCAAAGGTCAGTTTCAAGACATTTTAAACTCCCTTTATATTTTTTGCTGTGCTAGCTGAACACAAACTTGGCATCTTTTGATTGTAATCGATATAACTTAAACAAACAGAATAACTGCACCCATAGAGCCTAAAGGTATTTGATATTGATAACATTAGAAAAGAAAAGATGCCTGATTTTAGTACATTTTTTCCTACAAATACTAATTGTATGCTATATATATATGTACCTGCAAACACACTTTAAAAAAAAATCGTTCCCGCGAGGCGGATTCGAACCACCGACCTAAGGATCGCTTCGCATGTGACCACTACAGTCCTCCGCTCTACCAACTGAGCTATCACGGGAGCATGCCAATCCTCCCCTTGCAATGTCTCTCACATCAGCATTCGCTGGGCCAGCTCCTACACAAGGCTTTCAGGCTTACTAGCTGCCCGCCCCCCCCCCCCCAGTCCCCCAAGGCATACGACACCCGAAAGGTTACATGGTGGAAAAATATTGAGTGGACGTGGAATAATCAAATAAGCAAGGTTGGCTGTTAAAAATTAAACATGATTTTTATTGCCTTTGGCCTAGAATGGTATCTTTAGTGATGCTGCCTTGCAGCTAAAGCGATACAATCCACCTCGTGTCTACAGTGACCCCTGCTGTGTCTACTTGATCTCCTGTCTTGTTGAGTCGGCGGTACTAGAATTGTCTATAGCAGTGCCTTCTGTCTACAGTGGTACCCGTATTGTGTGTGTAGTGTTGTCTTATATATATATATGTCTTTACTGGTATCTGTCACGGGTCTGAAGTGCGTCTCCATGGTGTCTAGCGTGACTATCACGTCTACAGAAATAACTGGTGTCTACCATGGAAGCTGTCCTGAAGACGACATTTGATGATTTTCAGCCCTCGGCGCCACTGGGTTTGGTCCCTAAGAGTCACGACCACACAATGAGCACGCCCAAGCCTGAGGAATGTTTTGGGTGGGGGTCAGGGTGGGGGACATTGACCCGAGTGACTGTATTTGCTTCTTTTGGGCACGTTTACCCGTCACTGCCCTGCGAGAGGAAGTCCCGGTATTTCGGCCACCCCTGAACGTGTAATGTCAAAGTTTGCTCGGCGTGTGAGAAGCCGGCGATGAGGGATGGTAGTGAATGTGTGGGAGGGGGAAGGAGGACAGAGTTGACGCGTGGTGGTCCCCTACACCCCTGCAGCTACAGCGGACCGTTGGGTCATTTGTCGATCAAAATTTAAAAAAAAACAACAAAAAACAGACTTTATTGTCTATTGTCTGTCCAGAAGACCCAGGACAGAAATTTGTCTTCACACTCATCAGAAATTTTCGCTCACAAGGGCAGGCATACATTCTCATACAGACATTTAACACACATCAAAATCAAATCAAATCAAAATCAAAACAGACTTTATTGTCTGTCCAGGAGACCCAGGACAGAAATTTGTCTTCACACTCATCAGAAATTTCTCCATTCTTCAACATTAAACATAGGCTCACCAAAAATCATCAGAAATACACACTCACTAAAAATCAACAAAGATTCACACTCACCTCAACAGGTTCAATGTTAACAAAAATACAAACAAATCTGGTAACTTCAAGTCGGTTCAGGACTTGTAAAATACAATACAAATCTGGTCAGGATTTGTACAACAACACCAAATCCGTCAAGACTGGTTACAAAACAAACACCGTCCGCTCCGGACACACATTCATCCTGAATCGCATTTTCGTGACTTTCTCTACCCGACTAGCTCGGATGGCTAGTGTTTGGTGATAGATCGCACCCGTTTGAAGTGTTGGATGAATTAAAAACTGTATTGCAAACTTCATTTTAGACGAGAGAACATTCATAGCGCTGACCGCTGAAGTGGCATAAGAGATCCTGTCACCAGTCGGCAACAGACGGCAAGGCACGCTAACATCACTACAAGTGCTCATAATTGACGATATTTTGCCACATCAAACTTTCAAGAAGTGTGTGGAGAATTCACTGATGTAGACAAATCGACTGTTATAAGTACTGTGGCGAGAGTCACCGATGGTTCGCATCGGCGAGCACCTAACATTTCATTGCTCAAGGTTGTGCTGAAAAGACAAAGATATGCAGACACAACGGGCCTAGTAGTTGGATTTATCGACAGCAACTTGATTTCAAACTCCAATGGAAAATAAAATAAAATAAACTAATACATAATATTAATACTTGAATTTGTAAGGCGCTTGTAAATGTTTGCTGAATGCACCACACATGAAGTATTGCAAAACAACCCTACAGTACAAAACATGTAAACAAGAAACATGTAGACAAAATGAAACCCTAGAAATGAAAGGCTCTACATACTTTGTAATTTCATTATCTATTCAACTCTAATCAACAAATAAACAGACCCTTATTAGGTGAGCTAAGTTTGTTTACTTAGGACGGTAATCTAGAAGAATTAAGAGAATATGTGTGTGAAGGGGGAGGTTTACATATATATATAAATATGAGTATATGCGTATGAGTATATGCGTATGAGTATATGCATGTGTGGATGTGGGTAGTATATCTATAAGCAAATATATGTATGTGGGGAGATTTACATATATAAGTAGAGATGTGTGTGTTGGGAGGTATAAAATATATATAGAGATATGAGGGAGGGGGAATTATATATATGCAAATATGAGTGCATAGGGGGTGTGTGTGTCAGGGGGTATTTTATATATGCAGATATATGTGGTGGGGACAACATATATATACAAGCAGATATAAGACTGTGTGTGCCGTGGTTATAAATAAGCAAATATGAGGCTGTTTGTGTGTGTGTGTAGTTGGATTATATATATGCAGATATGAGTGAGTAGGTGTGTGTGGGTGGTATATATATATAAGCAGATATGAGGCTGTGTGTGGTGGTGGTGGTGGTGGGCTAAACCTGCAAACATAAGCAGATACAAGTGTGTATGAGTGGAGGGGAATTATATTTATATATGCTAATATGAGTGAGTAGGGGGAGTGTGTTGGGGGATATTTTATGTATAAGCAGATACATGTGTCTGTGGATTATATACATATGTAGGCATGTATATAGGCAGACATGAGTATCTGTGTGTGTGTTGGGGGATATATATATAAGCAGATGTGTGCATGTGGATGTTTACATATATATATATAAGCAGACATGAGACTGTGTGTAGCAGGATTATTTTTATATATATATTCACGTTTGAGTAAGTAGGGGTGTGTGTGTGTCAGGAGGTATTAGATAAATATATATGTGCAGATATGAGTATGTGTTTATGAGTATGAGTATGTTTTATCATTTTAACTGCTGAATACTAAGTGAAAGGTGTGTGAGTGTGAAGGGTATGGTCCTAGATGTAGGAAACTAGGAATTTTTTTATCAAGCCATTCATTCTTTTACGATGTACCACTTTGTTTTGTAACTGAGCACTTGCTTTGTAACTTAGCAGACTTAAAATTAACCTCTGGTATTATTAATGCTTGTTATTGGTCAATGACATTATATTTTGTGTGTTGGAATCACCATGTTCAGCGAATGTATAAAGCAGTTTTCAACATAAACTACAATGTTGCCCTCTCTAAATGCCACTCTGTGTGTTTAGCATGCGTGTAGACACTTTGTTTATTTCCTTACTTTCTTTGTCTCCGCTAGTAACCACGCAAACACACCATGGTGAGAGATCGCTGCCTCACACTCTGAGTCACTTGACTCGACTACAATAGGGTCCAATACCTAACACTGAGACAATGACTTGTCATAAATTGTTGCAGTATAGACTCTTCTCCAATGCCAAATCACGATAAATACAAGCATTTTATATTTTCCCCATAGACTAAAATGTTCTCTCTTGGAAAATTTTGCAGATAACATTTAATCACTTTAATATCTGTTAAACATTTTTGTGAAAGCAGAAAATAGACTGCTACTACACAATCCCAAGATATTAGGAATTAAAAAACACTCTCATACCATTAACCAAAACTTTCTTATCATCACGATTAATAAGAATGTTTTGTTTTATATTTAGTGTGGCTCATGTCAAACAATTTCAAAATGTCATCTGCTGATGCATCGATAATCCATATACTCAAAGCTTAATATTGCTATTGATATATATATATATTTGAACAGGTTAATGTTTATCGCGCTTGCAAAGTGGCATCCAGGGTGTTCGCAGCTTTTGAAAGCAACTGTAGACTACTGGACGGGGTCATGCTAGGTGACAGTGGCTGCATGATAGGAGAGTGATTGTTGACACCATTTCAGCATCCTGCACCCTTGCAGGAAAGGAAATACAACACAGCACATAGCTGTACATGCAACTGGTATGTGAGTTTGCATCAAAGTTTTTCACCAAATGTTCATGTTGGTCACATTAACTGTATCTATGTATAGTAAAGTCAGACTTGAACACATTTAAATATTTTTCCCAGCATGTGTATACATTGAATAGTTTTATATGGAAATAATACTGGTTTGATTGAAACCTGTTTACATGTACTTTGTATACTATTTGTAAATGACAATGCCAATAATATGTTCAGCTAGTAGTTCATTTAAATCACAGTGAATGTAGTTATTGTATTGTGGTATGGCATTACATTCCAGCAGTCAGTATAAATTTCTACAGATGGTGATGATGTTTGTATTTCAGGCATAGCTAAAAAAAGAGATGGGATTATCTCTTGGGTCTGAAGATGGAACCAGATCAGGTCTCTGCATCCTGCAAGTTCCCATCTCTGCCTTGCTCAGACCAAGCGGCTACTGAAAGGTAATCAAAGTATTTTGTCTGGAGCCGCGGAGGCCGCGGTGGGGGATCCAGAAGGCATAGCAAGACGAACAGACATCGTCACTTTGGGCTGTGGAGGCATGATGGGTAAAAGACTTGATAAAGCAGACTGCCAGTCTCGCGGGTGTTTCCACCTTTCGCGGGCTGCATTGTGGCGGCGAGAACACAAGTCCGACTGCCGCCCGCCACGTGGGTGGCCGTATTTTCGCGGTGCACGTGAAATATTTACCACCTTCACTAAACTCTTGGTTATGCGGTCTCGAGATCTCGCGAGTGCGATACCTCGGTGTGATCGTCTGCTTAACTCGATGGGCAGACGCGCCGCGGAGGCATCGCCTGTAACTCTGTAACTGATGTCTTTTATAAATCGACGGTTGGGTTAGATAAGCATTTGGACACCTCCTCGTCTCCAACGACGGAGAGTGCTAAGCCATCTCGACACCACGAACGCACTCTTTGGTCAAGAGAATGTGGAAGCAGGCTGAGGACATCAAGCTAATTACTCAATGGGTGAGTAACTCGTTGATGAGTTGTACTGTGTACAGCTTGCCTTATGCAGCACTAAAAGAAAGTTTTGATGAGTTAAATAATTTATTCTGCTAAGGAGATACATGCCTTCATTTTTTAAGACTTTGAGATTCAAATTCAAATTAGTGAGAATATAGGAGCAGTGATACAATATATAAATACAGTAAATATAATATTATTATTTAATATTATTTTGTATAACTGTTTATTTGTTTGAAGCAATCACAAATTTTTGGTGATTTTGAACCAAAGAGGTTTTCTACTCTTTTTCTTCTCCACTTCCCTCTAAGCCTCCCTTCTCCCATCTGCATATCCGCCTCCACTTTACTGTCCAACCTCCGCCCCCAACCATACTTCTTGTTTAGAAGCTTCCAGATTTTCCGTTAAAAAGTATTTGTGACATATTGAGTACTTGTGTATATTTATATTTCACCTGTACAGGGTGCACCGAGTGTTGTAGGCTCATGGAGCAAACTGTACCTGCGCTTGCTGGCCGATCGTGTAGAAGACAAAATCGAAGGTGGGCAATAAATGACTGAACCAATAAGTGATGCTAATTGAAAACATGTTGAAAACAACAATAAGAGTTTTCTAAACAATAATCTAATGTCCAAGATTAGACACGTGCTTTAATGATGCGTTTTATTGTTCACACTGAAGTAGATTTTTAAGACAAAATACTTTTGGGCGCTTCTTTTCTTTGACCTCACCTTTTGGTACGTCACTCGGTGGCTAGTCAGGTACTTGCAGAATATTCCCGTCACTCGGTGGCTAGTCAGGTACTTGCAGAATATTCCCGTCACTCGGTGGCTAGTCAGGTACTTGCAGAATATTCCCGTCACTCGGTGGCTAGTCAGGTACTTGCGGAATATTCCCGTTACTCGGTGGCTAGTCAGGTACTTGCAGAATATTCCCGTCACTCGGTGGCTAGTCAGGTACTTGCGGAATATTCCCGTCACTCGGTGGCTAGTCAGATACTTGCGGAATATTCCCGTCACTCGGTGGCTAGTCAGGCGCCTACGAAATATTCACGTCACACTCTAGCTAGTCAGACGCGTATATTCACGTCACACTGGGTAGGTAATTACGGAATGTCACGTCACACTGGGTAGTCAGGTAATTACGGAATGTCACGTCACACTGCAAACTCGTTGAATTGATTTGTCTGTTGAATGGCGAAGACTGGCGTGATTTGCAGACAACTCTAGTTTAAAGACATTGGGATGATGTACAGTTAACAAACTTAATACATCATCATCGTCGTCGTCGTCAAATGCGTGCCTATCCTGTACAGGCAGGCTTGTGACGAACGGCCAGCAATCGACCTCAAACTACCTGTATCAGTGATTTCAGAACATCTGCTAGTTAAAGGTACAGGTAATTTCCACGTAGTCAGCAGCTCTGTCGAGAGCAATACTGACGTCAGGGGGGCATCACGGGAAGAGAAAACAGAGTGTCATGTTGTGACGAGTGAGTATCAAGCAACAAACAAACAAACAAACAAACAAACAAACAAACAAAACAAACAAACAAACAAACAGCCCCTGCTGGAAGTCAAACAGCAGTAGAAGGCGCAAGAGTCTGCAAACGTCACTGCGGACTGATCACTAAGTAAATCATCAATCACTCGGCAATCATGAAGTGCCAACCATCAATGATAATCGTGGAACTGTGTCATCGATGTGCACAATGCACATCATCATTTGTATCGAGTCTTACAAAGATGATAATACATCATCTGAGAGATCGTTGTAAAGACCAGCCGAACACTCACCACGTGGCAACACAAGGCGACCTCTCGTGCAACCTCGCTCCACAGCCCCAGGGATGGGGTGGAATGATCGGGGAGGGGAGTGGTGGTGGAGCCAGACACTTGCAATAATAAACTACGGGCGGCGCGAGTCACAAACAAGCTTGGATCGACACAAGCGGCCATTTTCAACCACGTAAACAGTCTCCTCTGCTCCTGCCCGAACATTCTCTTTGTTCTAGTCACGGCCGGTGGGCCACGTGCATGCGTGCGTTTGTTCGTTCGTGCGTACGTGAGTGAGTGAAAGTTCAGAGAGGAATAGCCGAGTGCTCCGAGATCGGATAGGAGAAGGAGGAATGTGTGTTTTACTTTTACGACGAGTCAGCAACTAAGGTTATATCGCGGCAAAAGCAGCCAAACCTTGTGAAAAGATCTCACATACAGAGAAAGAATATCGTGCCAGAAACGAGATCTGAACCCAGGACAGCAAATCCTCACTGTATAGAACTATAGGTGACACGACCGTTGCGCCGCTGGACTGCACATCCGACATCGGAGGAGCACACTTATAGTGTGTTCGGTACCCAGGGGTACAGCGACTTTTTTTTTTCGAGCACACACCTCGCTCCCGAAAGACTGGAAGATTATGGGTTAATTTTTGTATTTAATTGAGGAAGTAGGGAAGCGTGCCCATCATTTTAAGGCGCTAAAGGTGCTGACAGATTGCTAGATGGAGCGAGAGAACTGTCGCGGTTTTGTCGGAACGAGGATCATAAAGGCCATCACCTGCCTTGTCCGGTTGTCCCCGTCAGGACCTCTTCCTGTGTGACAGGGTGTTTTAACTGTGAAATGTGAAATGGCATTTCTCCCTTGGCCACGTCTGTTTAAATCGATCAGTGCGCAGAAATTCGTTTCATTCGAACGAAAAAGATTGCTGTAATTTAGCAACGAAATCACAATTATTTATTACGAGAACTACAGTAAGCAACAAAAAACCCAATTCAAAGCGTAAACTAAGTCATTAAAGTAATTAAGTACTGAAAGAATGAGTAGTAATAAACATTAAGTATGATATCAAAGGAGAGTGGAAGGTGAATGTGTACAAAAGTGGTGGTTGAAACAGATATTTATGAGGGCCCTATAATTGGGAGGTATCTCTAGAGGCCTCATCTAATTCTCCTGCATGTATTTTGGTAATTGGCGGCGAAAGCAGTTCAGGAAGTTCAATTGCTGAGAGGGAGGAGAGGCTGCTCCACAGCACACTCCCTCAGTATTACAAGATAGAGTGAGGATGAATGTGTTTGTAAAAAGTAATTAGATAGGAAGAATACAATGTGTGTCAAAGGTAATTAGATAGGAAAAATACAATGTGTGTCAAAGGTAATTGAGAATACAATGTGCTTAAAAGATAATTATACAGTACGAACAGAGGATTTTACAATAGAGCAGAATAATGTTGACACATTTTATTAACGGAGAGCAGACGGTTTTGAGTGAAGAAAATAACGTGTTGTTAAGTTATTAAATATATTAAAATACAAGAGACTAGTGGAGTAATCTGTCAGGGAGCTTGTGTGGCCAGGTGACAGCATCTAGAGTCCAGTAAAACTGTTGAAGTTAAAAGTGCATGGCGGCGCGAGACGCAGGTGAAGTGTGGCCATGGCGGTGTGTGTGGCTGGCATGTTGTGACAGGTGTCAGACTTTCTCACAAACACAAACACTCCGCACCAAACTCTACCTCCGGCTGCTGCAGTTTGCTACCCACCCACCCCACGCACCCATTTTTTTTCTCGGCACCTTCCGCACCAGTCTCGCCCGTGTGCGCTAGCGGCAGCGCGAAGCATGACGGGACCATAGACACGAGGACGCAGCCCTGTGACCTCTGACCCGGCCACCGCGGTGTTGCATCTTTTGCCCGTAGCTGCTGCGAAAAAGGCGTTCCCCTCCTCTCCCCCATCCCGTCTCAGCAAACTGATCCAGGAGTAATGTCAGCGCCTAAACACCATCCCGTCAGTGTAAACCATTCCAGTCCCACCTACCACGAGGCAATTATCGTGTTATCTCGCCAGAGAGGGGTGCGATGAGACCAGTGGTTTTTCTTTTCGCCGCCTTCTTCACTGCCGCCAAGAACGCCAGCGCAAGTCACCAGAATGGGGTCAGAGGTCAAGCTGCGGGAAAAGGAGGGGGTGAATTACACCTGCTGAAGACTGGGTCGAAAGGCAACCATTTATTAGCTCACCTCTTGCTAGAAGGGTGGAAGACAAACTGCTGTAACAGTAACTCCCTTTTCTTCTCCGGTTATGATAAAAAAAAAAAATACCCCAGAACCAACGTGTGTGCATGCTTCGTCAGTCTGGGAGGAAGGGGGAGAGTGGCGGAAAGCTGAGCATACTTTTAATCACACATTCTCTCATCCCCCACTATCCCCCAGACCAGCTCCGACTAAGGGACATAAGCTGGAAGTACAACTCGTGGTACGATTATTTCCCTTGCCCCATGCACTGGCACTTCTAGTCGACAACGTGTGACTGGACCATGACTGACCTATAGGTCAACAATCCAACAATCAACAATCCATTTACCACAGTCAGAATTATCTGAACATTTCTGGAAGTATTCTCGGTAGTTGACATCAAACACCAGTTTCTCTTGGGTGCTTTCGTGACTGTTGAGGCGGGTGTTGGCGGGGAGGCGCCGTGGTTAGCACGACTGTTATTAGTACTCGACTCGCTCAGAAATTCTACAAATTTTCCCCGACCACTCGTAAAGATCGATTTACCATCAACGGTAAATGGCGGCTGTGTCTGTGAGCTAAACAGTCAACTAACCTCACTGTCGCTACATCGCCTGGAAATTCCTCTCTCAATAGACTAGCTAAAATTGTTTGTCCCCTCATCTCATTTCCTGTCTCTTTAGACTGAGACTACCTTTTCATCTCATTTCCAGTCTCTTTAGACTGAGATTACCTTTTCCTCATATCATTTCCTATCTCCATAGAGTAGCTGCGCTTACTTTTTTTTTTTCTGATCTCATTTTCTGTCTTCGTACCCACAGTCTGCTTTTTCGTGATCTTAGTCTCCGTTTACTCTCTTTATCACCTTTTTTTTTTTTGGTCTGCTTTTTCGTTTTGTTTATGTCAACTTATACGATGCTTCCTTTGATTTTTGTCTAAACTGCACCTTATTTCAGTCGGCCACGTTTTTGTAGTATTTTAAGGTCTGCAGCTGACTTCACCTGGCAAGCAAAAGAAAGTTGTAAAACACCCTAGTTCACATGTACCCTGTAGTAGCGAGAAAGCATGCTATCAAAAGTTTACACTCAGACCTCTCAAACTGTGAGGAAGTTTAGAGTACAGGTTGAAGGAAGAGTGAATGAGGGTATGAGGTTGATAAGATTGATATTTTGAGGAGGCCAGGACAGGGCTGCACTGTAAGGCTGATAGGATGTGCATTTGGGGCTGAAAATGGCTGGGTAGGCAGTTGCATCGTGGGCTGCTTCTCTGATGAGGCGAAGAGCTCACAGGCGGACAGCAATGTCGGAAGGCAGGACATGTGCAGCGAGGTGCAGTCAAGAAACTTACATTGGATATGAGCTGGAGTAAGAGTTCTTACCCCTCGCTCCTAAGGGGCGTGAAAGTGGGAGGGGTATCCTACAGCTCCCCCTGCTGACCTCTGGTTATAAAGTGATCGGAGGCCTGCAGGTCGAGCGGATGTTGACATAGACAGACATTGATGGTGCCAATAACTGTCGGACAACTGCCTGGGACCACCTCGTGGAGGACCCTGCTGCCAGCATTTATCTCCCCTGCTGTGTGCATCCTCACCGCTCCTCCCGCTTGGTGTCCAAACCGCGATCTGCTATCCATCTGTCTGACGTGGGTGGGCGGGCTATTCTCCTTCTCCCTCCCACTCGCTCGCTTGTGTGTGTGTGGTAGATGGAGTGTGTGAGTGTTTGTGTGTGTGTTATCTAACTCACGTGTTCGCGTTCAGCGCACGACTTGTATGCTCCATCAAAACCTCTCCACCGCGCGTGAAGCGTGAACTAGGTTCAGATAACTGACTGCCGACACGTGAAGTCAGTCCAGAAGTGAACCCAGAAGTGAACAATGTGTACTTACATGTACATTAGATCAACCGTTGTACACGTTCACCAGACTACTCCACTCACAATGCTTCCAAAGGTGCGAGGCGTGGATCAAGGGACGATACCCTGTATACTGTATTTCCAAAACTCTGCTTACGTACCTTGAGGAAACTCCAGCACCCAGCACTGCTCGCCCCACGCACAACTGTTTAGAAAGTAATTACAGACACTGACTCCTGACAGACTAGGGAAAGGTAAGGCAGCAGAGGAGAGGAGATGGGCACCGCCCTCGCACAAAAGGTGGTCCCAAGAGAAGTGAGGTTTCTAACACCTCACAACGCCCTCGTGTACAGCTGGCTCCGAGAACACTGAGGTCTCTGACACTTCACTCCCCAACCACCTGGAAAGGTCAGGCAACGACCTTTACAGACATTATCTTTCGTCGAAAGTGTAGTGGACGGATGCAATGAGAAGAAAAACAATCTGACGCCCAATGGTTGGGCCCGACCATTGACTGGGTACTGACAGCCACTACTGGAAGCACAGAATCCACTCAGTCCTCATACCTGTTCTAAAAGCCTGATCATCATAGCACGGACTTGTATTACACGGCCGCGATGACACACATGTACGTGTCAAGTACCGAGACGTAGGGACGGGGAGATTGTTGAGGAGAGATGGTTAAGGAGACTGCCCAGGATCAGAAGAGCACAAAATAAACTTCGTACGCAGTGCTGTCGCTTACCTGGTTGGTCTCCAGAAAACTGAGTTTTGTTTTCCCTCTAAACGACCAGGTGAAGGGAGTGTAAGCTGTCTTGACACTTCGAGCTAAGGACAAGCTTGACATAGAAAGTTGTAAGGTTGACTGAGCACTGTGAAGTAGTGCATGCAGGTCATGGTCAAGATTCCTTGAGGCCTAAAACAACTGGACCTGCTCTGTTTCTGGTTGGTGCCAGTTAAGGAAGCAGAGTGATGATGATGACCTGTGAGGTATGGAGGTTGGAAACTCAGGGATAATGGTATAACAGGGGTGCTTGGCGGCATTGAGATTGGTTTGCAAGATATCCACCACCCGAACTATCTGGGGGCCTCTCGACCTGTCGTGTCTGAACATCGCTGGACAGAGCCACAGGTCGCTCACTGCAATAATAATCTTTAAACTCAAAGGCAAATACAGGTAGTCCTCGACTTACGACGGAGATCCGTTCTTAACGCGGCGTCGTAAACCGAATTTTGACGCAAGTCGGATCATACGTTCATACAGTACTGTACCATAATAACAGTACCGTACTGCAAACACTTAGCCTATCCAAACACCTATCCTAACACAGTACCCTACATCATTATCAATAAACATAAGTACAGTAAAATATTGTGCAGTACAGTACGCGTTGTTATCACTGTCGCTTTCATAGGAGCAGATCCTGTCACGTGGTCAAGGATGCGATCTTTATCCTTGATAATCGTAGCGACAGTCGAACGACTAAGTCCTAATGACCTGCCAATTTCTGTTGCTGTTTCCCCTTCTCAGACTGCCTTATGATATCCACTTTCACCTCCATGGTGATGGCCTTCCTTTTCTTTGATGCACTGTTATCAGATGAGTCTACTTTCGCTAAACCTCGTAAGTGGGAATGAGCGTCGTAACCACGAAACGACGTAACTCGAGACCGTCGTAACCCGAGGACTACCTGTACACCAATACGCGTGCATACTTTATTTATTGATATCCTTATAAAGACTTAAGAGCATAAAATGTATCATGAGCATACTAATATCACTGCACTGATTAAAAACTAAGCGAGAGAAGGAGAGAGAGAGATAAAAAGGAACAAGAGAGACATATTTCGGTCCGCAAGGAGAGATTTCCTAACGGACCGCTGCACCACTGGTGTATAAATAATGTTTAATATGTCTGTGGCCGTGGCATGTTAATGAATAGTAACATAAATATTCCGTGCCGCTGGCGTGCTGGCGAAGTGGTTGATTACAGGCAAGAGGTCTGGAGCCATGTTGAATGGAGTGTGCGGCGGTCCGCGCCGACGAGGGCTGGAGACGCGAGGGGCCTGCACCACCAGCACCACCCAGCCGTAGCCAGGTAATCAGCAGGCCGGTGCCGCCAGCTGATAGCACCATTAGCTCATCTGACGGAACCGTCACTTCACATCTGCCTTACATTCACGTCACTCTGGTCGTCTGCTTCTTCGCCGTTCTGGCAATCAGCGCCTGGCGGCCAGCAGGGCGCCAATGTCACGCTCGACTTACACCGCAGCAACACCCAGCAACACAATGTACCCCGCTGTGCGAGCGGACGGGTGCATCGGGGACCAGTTTGTTCGAACAGGATTGGTCCTGCGTGTCTCGTGATTTTCATTGATGTCTTTGATGCGTCTGACGATTGTGGTGTAGTATTTGTATACCGGGCGAATATATATATATGCTCATTGCGGTTACAATATTAAACAGAAACACGAGAAATGATGCAACGGCTCACTAGTCGAGTGAGCACTACTATTATTCTCTCTCTCTTACTCACACACGAACACACTGTGTGAATGCCCCGTGATTTTCATCCATGTACTTGATGCGCCAGGACTGATAACCTTTAACCCCGTGTTTTTATTTATTAGTAGAGTTGCTCGCGGGTGTTACAACTGGCACGACATAGTCCTATGTTCTGCTCAGTTCCCGGATGTAGTATTGTACCAGTGTGACAACGGCCACGTTGTGCGCCATGTTGTGTCGCAGGATGTAGTGACAGTAGTGTTGTAACAATAATGTACAGCAGGCTGCTCTCCTCCTCCACTCCAGTCCCTATTCAACTTCTTTGACATTTGCTGCAGCCGAACTGAACAGCTTTCTGCAGGTTAATTAATGGTGCTTGTGACTGTGTGGGCGAGATGGGTAACAATGTACTAACGGTCTGAGCAACTGGCTGTGTCACTGACGAGTAGCGCAGGAGAGAGAGAGAACAGAAGCACGCACACAAAGCAGGAGGAAAGACGCCATTGCAGTTCTCGCACTCTGGAAAGTCTCGACTCTAGACAAGATGGTGAGGTCCTCGTGGTTGGCTATAGGACTACGTGAGACGGCCACAGACTTTCGCTCTAAGAATACGTGAGACGGTTACAGACGTTCGCTCCATGACTACGTGAGACGGCCACAGACTTTCGCTCTAAGAATACGTGAGACGGTTACAGACGTTCGCTCCATGACTACGTGAGACGGTTACAGTCCGCAGCTCGCATACTGCCAGGGGAGCGAAATCTTTCTTGCATTTTAATCTCAAAAGATTCCTCTCTGAGACCACTGGACAACTGTGCACGTATCTGGTCACATCCTTGCCCCCTGCCTGTGTAGTTTGGGTTGTGTCCGCTTGCCCATCACTATGTCCGCTTGCCCACTGTCTGTCTGTCCACCTGGCGGCCTTTCAACGGTCTGTCCCTACTTCACACCTGTTGATGTGAGCGTACCCGAGTAAAGCCACCCCACTCGATAGGCTGTGCCGCCATTTCCTGTTTACGGATAACATCAGACAAACCTCCAAACGAACAGGTGCGGAAGTTCTCAAGAATATGAAACTCTTCCTCCTTTTCATCAGGATGTCATTATTTCTTCACAAAAATACTTTCATTTTCGTTCAGCAGCTGAACTCTTAATAAACATGTAATTTTCACTTGGGATTCATGACTCGTCTGTTTTCTCTGTTGGTCATATTCTAGATTATTCTTTCCGCCACTGAGTCCTTTCATGGTGGAAATTATTTTTCTGCTGCAGTTTGAATCTTTTAAAAACATTTTCTGAGCTGTAACACATTGCCGCCGTCTTCATCAGATGATTACAGTAGCTTTCTCTCGCCATCAGGTGCTGTTCCCACAATGTGCATGTTGCACGACTTGGGTACACAAACACACCCGGACTTGTAAGTACATTGAATGCACTACTCGCACTTTCATGGGTTGCCAACAAGCACTAAACAGCGGGTGGAATGGTCAGTCTGTACAATGTCGAGGTCAGAATTTGTCAAGATTTCAGTTGCTGTCCATTTCCACTGCTTTTGATTATAAAGTTCGAAGATAAGCTTTGTGGATCAGTCGCTCTTGTCCCCCGTCTCAGTCTCTTAACGTGTCTCTGTCGTCTCCCCATAAACGATTTTAAGAAATTACCGTTGAAACCATACCAGGTGCTTGTACAGCAATCTCTTTGAACTGTGCCGACCTCAGCTTCGTGGGTGGGCTGGGCAGATAACTTTTATTGCAGTGCGAGGTGCGGGAGGGGGCTGCCAGCGGCGGGCCATGTTTCGCCAAAGGGACGTCACTCGCACGTGAGGAAGCGCAGCCCCCTCCCACCTCCCAGACTCCAGGGACTGGGGGGTGAGGGGTGGGGGTGACAGGGAGGCTACATATCCGTTACCTCCATGGTGGAACCGTTTGTCGCGCGTAAAGAGCTACCGCCTCCTGGTGCTACCTCAGCATCACACGAGGTTGCTTGTCCTTGGTGTCGTCGTCACTCGACCCCTGCACCCACCCACTCCTACCATCTCGCTCCTGACCCTTGACCTCTCGTTACGCATTTGTGTGCGGTGAGGGTAACTACCGATTGTAGACAGGGATATGAATAACTACAGACCGCAGACAGGGACAGACCATCGCGAAGAGTCCATTCGACTACAGCAAACAGTCGATTAGAGTCACTGGACCACTCACTACATCACCACACATACACACAGGTCGATATGCGCAGGCTAAGTTTCCACTTAAAAAACAAAACAAAAAAAACAGCAGCAACTGGACGCAAATATTAAATATATTTTAGTGCCTCCAACACAGTCGAGCGCTGAGCGAGTGGTAGCTAACTCATCGCCTTTCTCGTCCTCACTCTCTAAAGACCCTTGTGAACCTGTCAAAAGTCAAATTTTTGACAAAGTTTGGCAAAGAAGTGTGTGAAATTTCCAGGAAACCAATGGATTTGAGGCAAACGATCGGCACATTGGAAGTTTAGTCAACATGATGAGTTGATTGACCTGGTTTGCCAATGCGGTGTCGATACGTTTGTCAATACATTTTATTGCCATATATTTGTCAACAGACGTGAACTCGGGCAATAAATATTGAGTCATTGCTTAGAGGGACATTGTGCTTTACAAGAGACCATCCTCATCCTCATTTATCGAATTCTACACATAATGTAGTAAATAATCAACAGAATACATATTGTAGTTGTAGTCATCAGTCTACAGAACACGAACTAGAGTAAGTAGTCAACAGTAAGTTTAATAGAACTTCTGTCTTAGTACAAACAAACAGTGAAAACTGAGGAAGTAAGAAATTTGAAATTTTATCGAAAAATTAATATTTTTACATTTAACATTCGATTTAATAGTCGGATCAGCCTGTGTGCAGGCACGTGAGAGAGAGAGAGAAAAATAAAACCTAGCAACAACCGGAAACATGTTTTCTGGTGTCAGCAGTGGGAAAAGGGGAGACCATGCAGTAAGTGTGTATCACCGTGTGTGACCGCTGGTAGGACTCGTTAGGTCACGTGACCCAGGTCACAGACAGTTTCTTTATCAATAGGCGGCAACGACGGACAATCAGATTTCCAGAAACTGAGCCCCCCACCATCGAGGTAAAGGGAGGGATTTTGTTGCACTCTTGAGACGGGCAGTGGACGAGGTTGTCCACCACCTGACTTCCGGGGCTACTGGACGAGGTGTATCGTGCGACAAGTCCACGGAGGAGACAAAAGCTGAAGTGAGTCGCTTGAAAGATTATAGAGGAAAAGCTACCGGGTGGTCACATGGTCTCGTGACCTGTGCCACACCAGCAAAACAAACAAGAGGACGGAAGTGTGGGTGGGCTCTGCACTTCAAACGGTGTGTTCATTGTTCCTCCACATGTGGTCAAAGAAGGGATGGTTCACAGAGCCAGCGAGTGTAATTCAAAGACGAGTGGGTGGGAAGGCGATTATGTACCTAGACAGTGGCTATTGGGGTAGGGGTGGGGCACACTGGGCGGGTCAGGTTGGAGAAAGAACAATTAAATGTCTAACTTACCATAGGAACTGTAATCGGTTGACTGTCACTAGTGACCAGCAGTTTGGAAGGTGAACCTTATCCATCTCCCCTGCTAGAACTGACCCGGACCCCAGTGAACTTCAGGCGACCTTTTATTTTGGAAATAATGTTTGCTATAAACAATGAACAGGTTGCACTCTGAAGGAAACATGTCAGCAAAAATATATTTTGCCCCAAAAGAACTTTTCATTTTGCAATGCTGCATATAACTGAGCGACGATAGGGTTTGTCAGTGTGTAGGTCGACATGGGTCGTGTGGACGGCACGGGGCGAGTTTGCGGATGGTTGAAGCAATCATGGATGTGTAGGTGGACTGCTGTCTGTCTGCCGAGACCAATGCTTAGCCTCTTGCCAAGTTCTCCGCTGTTAGTCTCGGCGAGCCTAAACAATGAATGTGACTAAACCGGAAGCTCTGTAGTAGCATGCCTCGTTTTAGTAGTTAACTAAAAAATCGTCTGCCAGCAGTCCAGTAATGGAAGCACTCACTGCCTTACACCAGGCTCGTCTCGTGGAGGTGTACATACCTGGCACATACCTGGCAGATCAAAGAGATCCGCTGTGACCTGTACAACGTGTCAACCCGTTCTCCCTTTCTCACGGACTAACACCAGAAACAAGTTCTTGTGGCCGACGCTGGGCCGCTATTGTTGTGGCTGTTGAAGTTATTTTTATGGGACAGTGCTGTCACCTGCTGGCGACTTCACGTGGTAGGAATAGAGGTGTGAGAGAAAGATGTCGCCCGCACACGTCTGAGACAGTCAGGTACAGGTATTCTAGTCTCACCGCGATGTGTGAAACAGTGAGAAAGCCTCTCGCAGCAGTATTAACAGTAGCGAGAGAGTGTGGCACAGTCTAGCCACCCCAATAAGCCCTCGTTGTTCACATTTCACAGCGTGCCAGTGCTCCTCCTGTTCACGTGATGTTACAGGCCGAGCTTTGTACAAGCTTACTGCGATAACATGTCTACAGAACTGTGCATTGTGGTGGGGCGCCGCTGACTGCAAAATTCAAACCTCACCTCGAGTGACACTGACAGCCACTCACTTTTATTTTAATTTTATTTACGAGCCCTTGCGACTGCTTCTGCTGATTTTAAAGTCAATTTAATTGTGTGATGAGCTGGGTCTTGCAGCTTTTGATGTTAACCCCTCAATTGTCAAGCTGCCAGTAGTAGTAGTCCAGGTCGTACGACAGTCGACTCCACTGTCGGCAAATGCAATGAGATAGTTGCTTCTACAGATGATGATGATGATGATGATGATGATGATGACATTTATATAGTGTGTTTCTCCAGCATCTGCCCGACTCAGGCGCTTTACAATCCATTTAGGAAAAGTCTGTAAAATGACAGGAGTTGACAGGTTGCTGCACTGCTTGCACAACACCAGCGGCGATTCCAGCAGCAACAGTCTCTGGGCCCGAGGGTTGATATCTTGGACACCCTCGGTGCCAACCTTTAACCTCGACTTCCGAACGTTCTCCTCTGAGATGAGTAGAGACAAGGCGTGTTGTTATGTTTACATGTTACTTTCAGTGTTCATGAAGCACGTGTCATAGACAAGTAAAGCTTAGAGGGATACTAAAGGGAAAATTAAACTGCTTAGAAACTCGTAAATAGTAGGATAAATTTGAATCTCGTCTATTTTCATATCTGTTCATGTGGAAAAAGTTGAATGTTTTCAGTAGAATGTTGTGTTTAATAAGAGAAATATCACGGGACTCTTTCGTTTGCGTCGACGAAGTCTCGTTCTCCGTCACGTGACCCTATGACGCGTGGTTTCCATAGTGAGAGCCATGCCTCGAGAATGTGCTGCATCCGACTGCCACGAAAAGATGGGAAAAGATACGACTTTGTCTTTTCATCAGTTTCCAAAAGACAGAGCCTTACAAAAAGAGTGGGTCATACAATAACAAGGCTTGATCCCACACGTTTGGGAGCCCAGAGAGTGGGACATGTGCAAGCATTTTGTTGACGAGTGCTTTACTAGCCGGACCCGAATGTCCAAACAGTTAGGTTTGGCCTTCAAGGCACAGCTTCTGCCAGATGCAATTCCGACAATTTTTCAACACAATGAAATTGCTCGAAAAAGAAAGAAGGATTTATCTGACAGACGAGTTTCACTTGCCAAACGACCACAGCATATACAGGTCAGTGTCAGTGCTACTGTTACTGTGTTTACAAAATGCACTATTCATTATTGGTAGATAACATTACAATATACATCTATTAAAAATACATAATAATAAACGTGTTATGTGGTACTTATAATAAGCGGGTTTCAGTAGGTAAAAATTCATAGTACATGCATAATAAATGAAAAATGTCATCATCAAACTGCAAGTATAAAAGAAATGATTGTTGAAATCCTGGCCCTTGCTACATTATTTTTTAAAATCCATGTTTGCTTTTTATAAAATGAAATATTTTTAAATTCATATTTTTGAAAAGACAGCCTATTTGTTTATGAAATCTAAAAACAATAAAATACTCGTGAAAGGTATTTCCTACATAATGAGCTTATCAACAATAGTAGTGAAATCTATGTGCAGTACACTGCGGAAGTTAGAATTGATATTTCAACATATGAAAATTAGAGTAATATAAATGATTGTGTTTTATGTTGGATACTGTAAAGAATTAAAAATAATAATAGCGTGATCACATGGTATAATCATACATGTTTTATTATTGTTTTAATGTTTTGTGGAATGATTACTTTATAAAAACTTTATGTTCAGACTATGACGAGTCAGTCACAACAAACAGTTCAACTATGCTTAAATAAAGAGGTCCAGACAAACCCAGACCTCAGCTCCAATCCTGAAAGGTAATGGCCACTTTTCAGTTGTTTTTTTCTATTACACATCTCTTTTATCTAAAATTGGCATGAATTCCACAGACTGTGCCAGATATTTTCTTCTTATAAGGATATTCAAGGCTGAAAATATGCGCAGTTTTAGACACTTACATTAAAAAATAATTTTATATGGCTTTGTAAAATTTTCATGTGGATATTTTTTTTTCATAATGAAATGAAAAAGAAGGAAATTGTGTCTATAAATGTCTGCTAGGTGTGATCCTGATATTGATATGGGGAGTCAGAAAATGAAAATGACACCTCAGAGTGGAATAATTCAGCAGTCAAGGAGCACCAGTAAACAAAGTTTATATTGCAGTTACTAACAAACAGTCAGTACTTGATAGTTTATATCAGAAACATGCTAGCACAAGAATTTAAGCTGATATTTAGTTATAAAAATGATTTATGGTTTTAACTATGATTTTAGTCTCGATATTTGTCTCTAGGAATTCACAGAAAGATGAACTGGACACAAATCCCATCCTCGAAAGAAAATTTATCATTCACGAAAAGAAGTTGGAGGAGCTGCTGAGCGTCTGCAGGCAGTGTAGCAACCCTCTACTATCACAACTATAGACGAGTGTTGCATAGAAGTCAAATTTATAACCATATGCCAAGACAGCTCCTGTGGCCATCATTACTCCTGGACACCACAGCCACACTCTTTTAGGCTTCCTAAATGTTCAACGTTTGACAAGTACACAAACACACATGTGTCTCAAATTGTCCACTTGGTTTATTGGAATCCATAACTGTGCAAGAATTAAGAAAATTATGACAATATACATTGTTGAAACTATTTTTAAATGCTTGCAGAGCAATCAAATGAAAAATTCACATGCAGTGGAACTTGAGGAATTAAAAAGATTAAGCCACATGTCTGTATATTATGTGAAAAAAAATCAGTTGTCACACAGTTTTCCTTGCATTATTATTAGTTTTTAAGAAAATAAAGAATGAAAGGTACATTCAGCACCAAGTATTTCAGAAATGATGTTTGTAACATAAAAATGCCAGATGCATGCAAGATGTGTTTTGGACATAAAAATGAAGTGTGTCCCATACCTAAGTTTGAACAAATAAAAAAAATTAATGTTAATAAAGGGAAGATCTTATTTTGCAATTCATGTCAGATACATGAAAATATTTTTAGACATCTGATATGAAGTGTGTCCAATAACTGGATTTGGATAAATGTAACAATTTTCATGCTGTATAGGGAATATTTTCTTGACAATTCACTTTTAAGCTTTTACTCTACATTTTTTTTATGCTTCAACATTTTGTATAAGATTTTTCTTTAAAGTGTTTTTCTTGCATTCATCCTTTTAATTTGACATTGCTCAGACTAAACTTTGCCTATAAATAAAAAAATGCTGGTACCTTGATTGAAATATCACTCACTTGTGTGGTTCTGTTTGCATATAGTCTTCTCGCCATCTTTTTATATTAATCTACTTTATTAGCATTATGGTGGAATTCATAACAAACATGAAAGAGCCACTTATAAAGTCATTATGTATTCAGAGCATTTCTCTCAAAAATCTGTAATGTAAGCATTTATATATGGTTTGCCTGCACAGTGGCTAAAGCACCAGTAAGACAATAAGAAATAGCCTTCATGGCTGGTAATGCACATCTGGTCCTCCTCTACATTATTTTTAATTTGTGCATAATAAGGCAACATATTTTTCTTCATCTTTTTGTTGTGGCCATTCCTCACAAATGCACCAGTCTGAAACTGTGATAAATGAATCTATGTACACACATTTAAACAACAAACATATAAGTTAAAAGCACAGGCATAATAACAGATAAAGCAAATGTCTCTGCTTGAATTCTCTGCATTGTTGTTATAAAGTAAGTCATTAGTGCAATCATTCAAACTATATCCCCCAAAAAGGCTGCAAATATTGTCTGTTTAAAATATTTAAATACAGATATTTCAAAATAGTAATTTTGAAACTATCCTTAGGAAAGTTCACTTTAAAACCCAAATTATCATATACAATGTGAATATTCCGGTGTGTGTGTGTGTGTGAGGAAATAATTAGCATACCAAATGTAATTTTATTTTTTAAATGCACTACGAAGTGAATTCATCAACAACAATGCCCAGTGTAAAGAGTTTGAGTGCATTATGTTTATTTAAAGTGCTTGAAGGTAAAGCATGCTTTCACTTTCTGTTCCCGTGCACACAGTATGACTTACTTCTATAGTCCTACGTACCTGCTTTGTGCTTCGACTGCTGCAATGTTTTCCTCGTCCGCTGAGGATGTTCAGTCGATTGTGAGTTGATAAAAGTGGTTCAAATTGGTAAAATTGAACATTACTCATGGCAATCTTGATTGTTAATGATTTTGGAGATCACAAATCCAACTAACGAAACACACCGATTACTATCCTAGCAATGACAACAGACACTTCCTGTCCTCTTGTGACGTCACAAGAGGATTTTCCTCTTGACCGTCTCGGGAAGCTATCGTGGCTACTCGGCGGAAGGACACAAGGGTCGATTTCACTGGATTTTTTCGATTCTTATAAACATCGGCAACCGAAATGATGTTAAAAAGCGGTAATTAAGTGAGAAACGAATCATTTATTTCTCCTGCATTGCTCTCATGCTCTGTAATTGTAACTAAATATATTTTTGAAACGTTTGACCGTCGCCAGAGCCTTATCACAACCCTTTAGTATCCCTTTAGGAAAGAAGCAGGGAGAGGTGGTGTACCCTACCACGTGACTTCCGTCCCTTTACCTTCCTTTTGTTTGGGTTATTTACTGTTTGACTTGTGAACTCTTCTCCCACTGTGACAAGGATTGATGTGTGCAGGGTGGCCATAAAGTTCAGTGTTCATTATTTGCACACTAAGGTAGTCGTTTGGCCATGTACCTGTGCGCGTGCGTGTGTGTGTGTTGGCACCTGCCCGGCTCCAGACTTCCGGGGGTCGCGTCATGGCGGACATGAGCGCCAAGTCGCAGCGAGCTCCCCCTGCTGTGGTCGTTGACAAGGTGCCGGCATTCGTCAGTCTGACACCTCAGGTGGCCGTTACAAGCAGACAAGGGGTTTACAGCTCTCAAGGCTGTGACGTGGAGGAGACCTGTTGGCTGTCAAAGTCATCGGATCCCACGGACAAGGCTTCTGAGACCCGCGTCCCCGTCACCCACCCCTTCCCCTCACACCATGGCCGCCGTGCCTGCGACAGACCTCCAGAAAATGTCGCTCAGTAACAGCATAAACTTTGACCTGTGATGCGAGATCATGTACAAGACAGGCCAAGTAACTGGTCTACCTTGTGGTGTCAGCACCGGGTGCTACAGGTCATAGTTCACTCTCTCGTTTACAAAATGGAGGAATGAACAGAATGGAAACCGGGAGGAGAGCTTGAGTCATGAGGAAGTCAGCTGCTGGAAAGCGAGTCGGTAGCTAGTTTTTGAAAGGCCAAAAAAAAAACCAAGCAAACAAAAAAACAAAACAAAAACAACAACAAAAAACCCCCCAAAAAACAAAACCAAAACCAAAACAAACAAAAGAAACAGAAACCCCGATGTTTTGCTAATAACTCAGGCCCAGACGAAGTCCTCTTTGTTCGGTAGGTTGGGATCCTTGGCTTTGTCCGTTGGTCTGCTTCAGTCGCACATTGAATTCTTGTGCTGGACGCTGACAACCTAACTGTCACTGACACTGTGTACCGTTAGTTGTCTGTCACAGCCATTGTCACTGACAGTGCCGGGGTACGTGGACATCATTGTCTCACTGACCCCCGACTCGGTGCAGTTTAAAAAATAACTGTCGAGGTGGAGGGTTGAAGGCAGTCGTTCTAGTCTGGGTTAGGGTTGGATGGATCAAGTTCTGCAGTCCACGGTGTCGCCCAGCGTCAGATGGGCAGAGTTGTCTCACCTGTCACACCTGTCACACTTGCACCGCTGCACCTTCCGGAATCCAATCTCGCCGGACACCGACAAGCTGCCTGCGACAAGGTGTGTTCAGACAGCAAAGTGGCCGCGGGATACCTGTCGTCAAAACAGACGAGAGGACACGAGCCAGAGAGGGCGAGAGGGGGTGTAGTGTGTGTGTGGGGGGGTGATGTGAGTATCCATCACTGACAGTTGGATGAAGTGAGCAGCGGTTACCCTCAGGGACGAGAGGCGCCGCGGGGGCCTTGTTCTCCCCGCAAAGCTGGTCTTAAAAAATAAATAAAAACAAAATACAAGAGCTGATTGTCCGACGCCACAAAAACCTTGAAGGTGGGGCTGCGGGGGGTTTGCAGAGGGAGGACGAAGGTAGGTGGTACAGGTACACAGGTGCTGGCTGAACACGGGGCTGGAGACATGAACAAGGGCCGCAAGATGAGACTGACGGTCCTACAGGGGAGGGGCAGCTAACCCTGCAACCCTCCTGCCCCTCTCTTCCTGCTCCAGACGCCTGGCGCTAGGACGACGCCATCATGTCGTGAGACTCCGTGATATCCAGACGTCAGACTACGTCATATCGAGACGTCAGACTACGTGCTGGGCCCTCAACTGTTGTACAAGTGACGTCAGACTGACGGTGGAAACGTCAGACGACGCAGCAGAACGTCATACAAGGGACAGAGACGATAGGTCCGTGCGAACGGAAGCTGGAGCACCTGGAGATAAATCCCCGACGACCAGCCTCGTAAACTGTAAGAAATGCCATCCTGCTCCCACATGAGATTTGAACCCGGCATTGCTGACAAGTTAGTGAGTGGTTTGCCGCTAAACCTTCAGATTCCCCACTCCCCTCTGTGAACACACTGGGGTGGAGTTCTCCCCTCTGTGAACACACCGAGGTGGAGGTAGAAAGGTCCAATAGTTTGTGTAGCGGGTATTTAGTAAGGTCAGGGTGGAGTGGAGTTCGGACATCAGCGAGTTTGCGCAAGTGATGCGAGTGGCAGGTCTTCACGTGACCATGCGAACTACTCGTATCTGTGATCAGCTGGAGGCCGTGGGGTCAACATTGGAGACAAAGGTGAAAGGCTGCAGTGAAGCCGTCTCACACACACGCATACAAACTGCAGTAAGTGCAGATATGCTGGCGACTAAGGGGCGACAAATGGCTGGCCAAGGGAGGTAAGATATGATCGGCTGAGGGGCCTGTCGACACGCTACCCGCTTGTCTATCGCTTGCAATCTCACCTGCACCCTCCCCTCCCTTCCAGTTTCTTAACACCTTCTCCGCCACACCGGCGACAACCCGCCGCCTCCAGTTGCGTGTGGCGACAGGACTAACCCTTGAACGCTGCCCTCGACAATCCATGGAGGCAAGCTAGCCTGGGGGCAGGTCTTCCTCAGCCACAGCTATGCGCCTATGCACAGCTGTATAATCATAGCCACAGCTATGGACCTATACACAGCTGTATAATCATAGCCACAGCTATGCCCCTATACACAGCTGCATGATCATAGCCACAGCTGTATAATCATAGCCACAGCTATGCCCCTATACACAGCTGTATCACAGCTATGGGCAGATACACAGCTGTATAATCATAGCACAGCTGTATAATCATAGCACAGCTGTATAATCCACAGTTATGGACCTATACACAGCTGTATGATCATAGCCACAGCTATGCCCCTATACACAGCTGTATGATCATAGCCACAGCTGTATAATCATAGCCACAGCTATGCCCCTATACACAGCTGTATCACAGCTATGGGCATATACCCAGCTGTATAATCATAGCCACAGCTATGCACCGATACACAGCTGTATAATCATAGCCACAGCTATGGACATATACACAGCTGTATGATCATAGCCACGGCTGTATAATCATAGCCACAGCTATGCACCGGTACACCTTAGATGCGCTGCATAGGTGCAAACGGAAAATGTGCTGACGCGACATAAATATTTGGGTTAAGGTTAAGCATTTTTATCTTATTTAAACAGTTTTAGTTTAATTTTTTTATTGTTCTGTGCTCTGTATTTTTCATACAGCTAATTATCTAAGCATTTTAGAAATTTTACGAGTTAAGCCAAACTCGATGGAGGGAAAGAGGAGGAAATTAGTTGTGTACCCGCCATGCTGGCCTGAAGGCTGGAGGAGAACGATGGTCTGCTCAAAGACAGGGACATGTTCGCTGGAAGGTTTCAAGAACACATACCTTCTTCCTCCTTCTCGGGAAACCGGTTAAATGACGAACATTGTTTACATGTTCTATAATCTGTTTATGGAAGAAATTAATGCGGACCAGCAGTCAAACAACAACAAACAACAACAAACAACAACAACAACAACAACCCATTCACCGTTGGCTCCTTTTGAAAAAAAGGCAGTTTCCCTTTTATCTAACTCTTAAACATATTGTCAGGCCAGTCAGCAAGTCAAGCCTGGCATTCTCAAGATCCCAGATCGTCAAGATACCCGACAGTCGTATTCAGATGATGTTGGTACTGCTGTTAATAATAATGACGATGATGATAGATGTACTGCTGATCACGATGATCTGGGAAGCTGCAGGCTGGTATTTCCAAGAGCCTAGTAATAGTATTCAGTAATGGCTCCGACTTGCTGGCATTTGCCGAGTCATGTTTGCGATCGCCACTGTAAGAAGTCCCTCCTGCAATTTCGCTTCTTATCCCCCTCAGACTGACTTCTGTGCCCCTACCCGTTACAACTGAGGGAGGGAGGGGTGAGAGATTGGTTCCCTCCCCGCCAGTCCGGTTAGGAAAGCAATTTACGAGCGAGCATGATCGCGCATATGCTGCAAGTCAATGCCGCCGAGCGGCAGGCAGCAAGATGGCGGGTGGGTCTAGCCTTTCGCCCTCTTCACAAAGTCTCAGACCTCTCTCCTGTCTTCGTGCGCTGGGTCGCAATAAAACCGCTCAGCGTTCTTCCACTCTCTCTTTTTATTTTCCCTCTGAGCGGGCGGCGGATGTGTTCCTACATTTATTCGCAGGCCAATCTCCATCTTTATTTCTCCTCGTCCTTTGTGGCGCGGGAGGGGGAGGGGGTGGGGGCAGGCAAGCCGGGGCCAGACCACCCACGAGATGGGGTCGGCAGCCGTGTGAGAGCGGAGGCTGGGTACATGGCAAACGCGGGGGATGGGGTGTGTTGTAAGAGTGGCGGGGTGGAGACGAGGGAGATGTGAAGTGGATGGAAGGAGGAATGTGAAAAGTGACGTAGAGCGCGAGAGGTGGTCGAGGGCAGGGCACAGTCTAGAAGCAAAGTTTCGTGTCAGTCAAATGGCGAGTCTTGAGACGTTTCTAGGTCTCAGAATGTTTTTGCGATTGAGTGGCAGGGTCGGGTGGATGGAAGGAATAATTGTGGAAACTTACACTTAGGCGCGTGCTGGACGATTTGACGATGACGAGGATGACGACGTAGTGACGACGTAACAGCGGAATTCTCCGTACGGAACGCGGGATGCAGGGGCGGTAATTTGTTGGTAGGGGGTGTCGCGAATACAACCAACCACAATCCTTTTTTCATCCTCCCGTACTTCCGCAGTCGACGGCGGCCAGAAGTGTCAGCGATAAACAGACGGCTTGCCCTCCTTCCTTCCTTCAACAGCGTGCAGTCGCCTCTTGTCTTCCATCATTCCAATCACATTCGAACACAGAGGTGAGAGCGCGCGCACACACACACACAATCTCTATCTGGATGTGTTGAAAGGATTCATTATGTTAAAATGCAATGTCCAAACCTCGTCAGTGGTCAATCTGCTGTATGCAGGCAGAGCAGAGACCCAATGTTCACCTCCACCCCTAAGTGTACTGTCGTCTAGTACTCTAATGTACCCGTGACGTGTACTTGACATTCGTCAACTGGAGAAAGATGGCGACAAAGCCAGACCGAGCTGTAATTGCGGTTCTGAATTATATATCATAGGCTTCCTGTAGCTACACTAACCAGCTGGCCACGTGACATCAGCTAGGTGGATACTTACACTGCATTCCTATTGCGACAGAGACTAGAGAATCGTTGTCATGCTTGACTTCGCCAAACTGAAATATTGAAACAGTAAGTCAAGACACCAATCATGTTTTCTGGCAGTCATATCGAAAACATTCACGAAACACGCCGAGCGTTCGACTTCACATTATTCTTCCTTAAAAATATGGAGTCCAGTGGAAAGGCCTTGTGGCTGCTTGAAAATCAATTGCAAGTATTTATTGCCATACTGTCTCCGCCATCTCCAGCAGGGTAGAGGAGGGTGGGGAGTTACTGGGAGGTTTGAACTCCGGGCTGTGTGCATCTACAAACTGACTTCTGTGCGGGAGGGGGAATGGGGGACTTGCTCAGACACTTCATCACAAATAAAAGTAAAAGACTAAATGTTTTACTGCCGCTAAGCAGCATGGAGTGGTTGGCAGCACTCCTAGTAATCTCCTTCATTCCCTTCTTCTTGTCTTCCCCTACAGCTGATTGGATGATTCACAACCCGAACCCTCCATCCACCCTATCCAATGATAGACCCTCCTCTGGCCTGGCAGTCGGCAGCAGTCAGATAGACGGGTGGGGGATGGCGGCTGCGGTGTCCAAGATAAAGTTCACGAGGAGTGGCACTTCCGGTCCGGGATCTTCGCGTCACGGTCCGTGGCTAATCAGATAAAGGGCTGGCGTGTCCAGGATAAGGTGTGTAGGGACCCGACCCCCATACCCCCCATACTAGTCAACCTGCCGAGTCTGATAAGGGGACGGTGTAGCCAAGATACAGGTGTGTAGGCATCGGAGCTGGTGTCACGTGACATCATGTCGCCTTTTGACTACGGTCACGTCGCTATGTCCCCCTCCTACCCCAGTAATAGCTACTCGGTTTCCACTTAGTTGTTTTGAGAATATTGTTGAAAAAGAGTCGCTGGTAGAGAAAAACACAAACATGGATGTACAACTGAATAGCACAATTGAGTGTGTGTGTGTCCTTGCTGATGTTGCCCTTTAGTCACGTGACATGATGTCGAACAACTGTTCAGTACGTTGTGGTAAAATAAAAAAAGAGGTTTATTGTTGCATACAGAAAGGTAGGGACACCGGCCGTTGTTTGACCAACCCTCCTTCCTCATGGACATAGGGATGCTGGTGACACCACCTTCCCACCTGATGACATGTTGCACAGTCAGCATGTCTGCAAATGCCCGAGGGTCTTGTACCTCACCTCGTCTCAACTTTTGTGCCTCACTTTGTGTCTTGTACCTCACCTGTATCTTGTACCTCACCTGTATACCTCACGGTATAGTACTTCAACTCAGGTTTTGTACCTCACCTCGTCTCAAGTTTTGTGCCTCACTTTGTGTCTTGTATCTCACCTGCTATTGTACCTCAAGTTTTGTACCTCGTCTCAAGTTTTGTGCCTTACCTCGTGTCTTCTCCGAGACTGGGCAAGGTGGGGAAGGGGATCGTTGTTTTTTCCTCTGTCATATACACCTGCATCTCCCATGATTCCTGTTGGCGATGAGAAAAACTGAAAGGATTTGGTTTTGCTCGTGGATGAGTTGCCAGGCCATGTTGGAGAGCTGTTTCCCGCTTGTCAATGTCGACGTACGCGCAGCATCAGAAGAATTCATTCTTTGACAGCAGTTTCCTTCTCACACATTCCTACATGCCTTGCACGGTCTTTCCTTTATGCTTAATGATTTACAGATTGGAATGAAAGAGTCGAAACTCTACAAAATCGCTGACGGGGTTGATGGACTCTTCTCACAGTTTGTCATTTGTCAGCAGGACATCATCTGGACTAAAAGATTTATTTTTTTATATTTCTTTTCCAAAGCTTCAGCGGCTGAAGACTTTTTCTGGCGCTTAGACCACTGAACATTGGGTTTGAGTTTCAACTGAACAAGGACATCGAGCGCGAGAAAGAGAAAAAAAAAAAAAGGAAAAAGAAAGGGTGGGGAGGTAGCCTTCGCCGTCGCTCTTGCGGGGCCAGTATCTCGCGCTGCTAACAGATGTACCCGAGTTCTGGCGAGGGTCCTGCGTGTGTCGAGAGATTGCAGCAACGGTAGCTGAGCAGATCCACGTAGTGCTGCCTTCACCTGGCTTCTCTTTACCGCCATTCACCTGCAGCCACCCACAGCCACCCACACCCGGCCACAGGGCTGCGGGCGCCGCAGTGAGCGCGATAGCTCCAGGGTATCACCGCTAACAGCTCCGAGGACCGCTGTGAACACACACGAGGGTGGTTTCCCGGGTGAGCCTGACAACTACGACACGACTCAGTATCCACACTCAGGGCTAAGCATCCAGCGACTTGTTAGTCAAAGTACATTACTGATCGAAAAGCTTGAATGAAATAAATGTAAGAAAGAAGAAATAAATAAAATAATGATAAATACGAGCTTTTAAAAGCTTTATAATTTGTAAAACTGAGGTGAGAAAATGAGAAGTTAATAACTGTGTGCAGTCAGCTTTAAACATTCATCATTCTGTGTCCTTCCTTCCTTCCGTGTTCGTAATTTGATTTCTAGCAGTCTTGCAGAAGGTGGAAGGTATTCTGTACTTGTGTGACTGTTGCGGAGTTCTTCGTGTGTTTACAGGTGATAATAAATATCACACACGAGCGTGCACACACACACACACGCAGAAGGTCGAGAGAGGTTAACTACAGGGTGGATACTGTTAAAAGACGGTAAAAGCTGGTGAAGTCTGCTGTGGCGTATAAAAGGCCCATCAAAGATCATGTAATGCCGAGCCATTTGTACGCCTATAATGCCGTGTCAATGTTTTTGACTTTTTCCCAGGTGCCGCCATTCAAGGCGTCGTCTGGATGAGATCGGTCGTCTGCTTCAATTTGGGGGCCGCTGGCTGGCTGCTGGCGCATCTCACACTGACATGACACAATGCCAGCGCCAGCAAACCACAATTATACCGCCCCTGCAGCTACTTAATTTCATATTTACACACTTGAGATAAAAACTGAATTTTCACCTCCGTGACGCACAGGTTTGGCGGAGTGTAGCTATGACGAGGGCGAGGATAGAGTTTCCAGCCTTTGATATACATCAGGGCTCGTCGGCGCTCGCTGGCCGCCAGCCACGGACTGATTATACCTGAATTCCCGGCTTCTTGGGTGGTCTCTCTACCTGGGTGAGCCGTTGCTAAGCAACTAATGTTGGACTGGCGTTACACGAGCAAGCCTTCCGATAATTGACCAATCAGCGCTGCGATCCCGCGCACATCACTCACAAGGCAGCACCGCTTTAGGGCGGAGCTAGTATGCAAATTAGTGCTGCTTCTCCTGGAGAGCACAGGGAGTGTAGTGCATGGATTGAACAAGTGTGAATGCTTCGGTCCCACAAACTTGGTGCTCTATGAGGTTTTTGCCATGGAAAGCTGGTCTAATCCAGCTTATAGGCCCTCCGAGGTGCGGATATTGTCTTTTAATGGATGAAGTTTGAACGTAGGATGTCGAACGCCGGCGCTACACCGATGTAGGCCACCATCTTGGGTCAAGTGCGTTAAGCATCCCGACTCACGAGCTCTTGTGTGCCTTGTTTCTTCCTCAGGGCCTGACTATGACCACTGTACCCAGGAGAGACTCGTGCTCCAAGTCCGACCCCGATCTGCTGACCAGGACAAGTTGGGTGAATGCGGCGCTAGCCTACAGACAAGTCAAGCGGGTAGGTACCCACATCTGTGTAAGAAATCTGTGTTGCGAGGGGGTAACATGTGCACGGGGTGTGTTCAGATGAGGCTAGCGTTCCCCCTCACTCTGGGGGTTCGTGCCAGCACAGGGTTAGTGTTTACTTTGTCATGGAGTTAGCCAGGCCTCAGAACTAGGGCTCCCTCCATTCCCAACGGTCGTAGAGTGTGACCTGTGCGCTGGTCAGTCTGTGTTTCACTGACTTGTGAAGGAGTTGTGTGTGTGTGTGTATGTGTACAAAAAGCGCGTGGCTGCCGAGTCGTATGCCAAAAGAAATGTTGTCATCTCACACATACACGCGCGCGCTCACAACTCCCCACCACACATGATATTGTCAGCGGTTGTGGTTGTGGTTGAGGCGGTCACGCGGTCACACACACACACCGTGATTACTCACGGCAATGAATGGATGAAGGAGGGGAAGTCAGCAAGTGCACGCGCTGGTCTACACCTGTAGAGTCACCAAGTGCAGCAGACGACACGGAGGCTCCCAGCATGCCGAGGGACAGAACTCTTGTAGTGACCACACTATCATGATGTTGCCACAAACCCCCATTGCTGTTGTGGGGACCGTGAAGTGGACGTTAGTATACAAATTACATCAGCCAATCAAAATGTATTTACACAAAACTGCTTTTCTATGAAAATTTTTGTTTTAAATGTAGTATTTTATGAATTACATCCTACGATAACTCACTTAATTAGATTTTTCTACTTTAGGATGTTTTTGATAAATTGTATCTTTGCTTAATGTTAAAATATACAACAGCAAGTGTATGTGTTTGATATATATACTTGTATGTGTTCAGTCACATGCTTGCATATAGTTGTATGTGTTTTATTATATGTACTTGTATGTGTCTATACTATATAGTTGTAGTAATTGTTTTATCATGTATACTTGTGTGTTAAATGTACATTATTTACTAGTTGGATGTATTGAGAAGTTTTTGTCTGGAGTTTTCATTTATTCAGATATATATCCGCAGATTAGCAGATGTATGTAATTTTATTTCTTGTACGTGGGAGTTTATTTTGCTGTAGATATCAGTAATGGGCTCATACCTTTAATGTAGACTTATGATACGGTGGGTTAATATCTTAATTTGACTCATAACTTGTCTGCTAATGGCCAGTGCCGAGTCCGGTGTTATTTAGACTGAGTGTATGTGTATGTAAAGACAGGATTTAGTAGATGTAATTGTTCAGTATATCAGGGCTGCTGCTTACGCAAAAAATTGCGTACAGTACGCATTTAAAGTTCGGAGGACCCCTTCAATTTTCGTCAATGGGGTCCCATTCAAATTAGGGCGAAGAACAGGGACCTCTTAAAAATCTGAAGAAGGGGTCCCTGGGACCCCAAAGAATTTAGTCATAGCAGAAGCCCTGGTATATTCTAATAATCAGTGAAAAGAGCAACATTTTAAATATTTGCTCTGATTGCAGTGTTTGAAAGGTTACAAATAACAGGATGGTAAAGCACTAACTTTCCTATCACACCTGTAACTCCAGTAGCTTGTCACCTGCTGTTTATTGTGTCATTCTTGTGGAATTATTGGATGTTACCTGTGTTACTGTTTTCTTGCAGGGTCGGGCTGATGGGAACACATGTGCTTTGTGGTTGAGGCTTCATTTACAGAGACATCTGTACAGTCTGGGGTGCTTCTTGCAGTTACATTGTGGAAAAGTACTGTTTCTGGGATTATTACTGTTGTCGCTGTGCTGTGTTGGATTAAAAACCGCGCATCTGGAGACCAACGTGGATGAATTATGGGTGGAAGGTGAGTACCCGAAGACCACTGCTCCCCTAGCTTGTTTGTTCGCCACTTCATCCGCAGTATTCCCCTCACGTAGACAGCGAAATCAAACACTAGCCTTAGCTGTTTACATTCTGCTGTTCCTGTCATGTGTACCTCGCCACCGCCATCTTGGATCCTGACCCAGAAAGCAGTGAAAAGCAGCCTCACCCTCCCTCCTGCCTTCCCCTCTCCTCCCTCGGCGAAGCGTGTGTGGTCCTGGCAAAGCCTGGCACGCTACGACTGGGCACATTCATACTGTGGAATGCACCGCAGCCCCCTCCTGGCTCCTCCGGTCCCCCTCCTCACTCCCTCTCCTCTTTCACTCCTCCGCGCGCGTCCTTCCTTCTCCTTGGCCCTCGGTGGCGTGGGTCTGGGGAGTGGACGAGACTGGGCGGGCTGGCCGTGTGCATGTCCGGCTAGTTGTCTGGGTGGACGCTTGGTGGCCGCATTTCCCGCGTCAAGCGGCCGGCCGGCCGGCCAGGCGTGCTAATCGATTGAGATGGTTTGAACTGGCCGCGAACCGCGGCACTGGGGTCCGCGCACGCCGCGCGGCGGTGGAGGCTGTTGCTATTTTTGGCATGAGTAATGGCTGCGTGTTTGCCTTACCTTTTTGCCCACGGCATGGCGTAGTGTGCGAGCGGCTTTTTTTCTTGGCGGTTCTTTCCTTGTTGGGGGCCTCGGCCAGCTTGAGAGACACATGAGACAAAAGCTGAGCATGTCAGCCCTGGCCATTCAGACCTGTTCGCACCGCAGTTCTCTTCAAGCAGAAATCTGTCCCTGTCTAAACATTAATTGCACAGAAATTTTATACTGTGCTGCCTTTTCATCATCTGTGCATGGTAGTCAAAAGACAGCTAACTGCATGCCATTCAGATTTTTAAAAACAAATAGAAAACAATTTCCGAAACAAATGGCTTTACACTCATGTTAATAAAGTATAGCTGGATATAATTGGTAGGATAATTTGCATTTGTGTTAATGAATAGTTTTGATTATCAAAGTTGAGACAAAATAAGTCAACAGAAAAAAGTGAATGCTGCAGACTTTTTATCCAACGCAAAACATTTAAGATGTAATATTTAAGACAGCTTTCGAGGCAAATCTGACAAGAAACAAGAGCATTTTAAAATCTGATAACGCTGATAAGCAAAATTCCTAGATATTTCACTCAGTAAATTCTAGGATATGTGTTATGAATATATTTTTTTCAAATTGTTATGCACACAGTGTACCCCAGCAAAACAATTGGTATATGCCATTTTATATTAATTTAGAAATCACAGAATTACATAGCAACAAACCTAAAATTGTGCACAGAAACAGCGACAAATAACAGGACAATTTTAGCTCACTTCATCTGGTTCATTGTATAAGACGGTTCATCTGGTAGGGCATTCTCAGCCCCCTTTAATTAGCACCCCCGAACTCTAGGCAGAGTAGAGAAGTCTTGGAACAGAGAAAGCTTCAAAAAGTAATGAGGTGAAATCAACAGGCGTTTTTTGTGCGGGGGCAAAATGAAAAGAGAGGTCACTGGGTGAGAATTAAAAAGAATACCACCCATATGGAGATGGGTGTGATGCCGTCTGGGCTGGACATGTTCCAAGTTGTGCCCTCCCTTCTTGCAATCTTGGTAATCTGACTGGCACATATCCCGCCTGCAGGGATAGTTTGCAAACAATTATCAGAGGTAAGAAAAACACTCTTCTTGGGTGGTACGATGCGAAGTATGAATGTTGGAGCCTTCACAACATAGATCATAAAGCTCTTTGTGAACTCTTTGAGTACCCAGGGCCTGATCAGCTTACTGTTTTTTGTGTCATGGCTGCACAGAGGTGAAACCCAAAGGAGATTTTATTTATCCATATTGGGGTGCACTAAGTGAATCTGCAGATGCGGATGTTTAAAGTGAAGGAAGAGAAGGAAAAATGCAGTCTTACTGCTCAGGGTTTGTCCCAGCATCTGTTGGAGTTTCTGGAACATTTTGACTGTGCTGTCAGTCATGTGACGATGACCCATGAGAGAGATGTCTGTTGTGTGAAGATATCCAGAGATGTCCAGCATTTTATGACAAGTTTTTATCCTCACCAGCATTTAATCTTTGAATTTTTGGACCAACAGCCACTGACTGGCTATGCTTAGAAAATGTTTGCAGAAACTTTAGATGAAGCTATAAAATCTAGGTAGTGAGTACGCATTCAGTGGACAAGCAATGGCTGTTGACTATAAAACTTAATTATTTCACTGAAAAATTCAGCTTCTTCAATCATTGCTTGTGCACCTTGATCAACTGGTGGTCTATGGCTTCCTGTTTCAGGCTGTTGTCTGGTGGTGGTCAGACATGTTTGAGTGGTTAGGGCTAGTGGCTGTGAAATTGGTTAGGGTTAGGATTACTGGCCGAAAAACTGAATATTGGTAGCCTTTGATCTTGTCATGTGAGTTACAGACATAAAGGGTTAGCATTAGATGTACTTATTTAAGATAAGCATTACTGACATGTAAAATTAAAATATTATTTCTGTAACAGAAACAAGCCAAACATGTGGAATGCAAAGAGTGCAGATTTAAACTAAAAATAAGTTGTCATTGTCACTTGGACATTTACTTAAACTAGGTGATGGAAAGAGCTGTCTGTCGGTGTGAGTGTATGAGAGAGAAATAGTTTAAGAGTGAGTTGTCAAAAATGAGCCATGTATGGCTTGGCTGTGATGTTGCTTTAGAAAGGGAGGACCAGGGCAGACTTCATGATGTACTAATTACAACACCCACAAAAATGTTGCTGTTAGTGTCATGGTGATGCAGCCTTGCATGGGTGGTAAGGGAGGGAAATAGTGGGGGGGGGACTGCAATCAGCTACATCCACCATGAGTGCACTACGAAAAAAACCCAACGAAGCACTCAGACGTCACCTGTCCGGGCTCAGCCACTCAAATCCTGCTTTATGAGCTATACTATGCATCTAGCGTGAGTAGGGTTCATTTGTTTTGCTCTGGTGGGTGCACGGCAAGAATAGATGGCCAGTGCCCAGAACAGAGGATGATCTTGTTGCAGTCGTTCTTTTGTGGTTTGGGGCTCTGGGCATTGTGTCACTGAGCCTGGAATAAATGAAGCCACACCCTGGAGGATGTTGTCAGAGAAGATCTTTGTGAGTGAGGAGCAAAGCTTGTCTTGAGAAGCAGTAGCAGCCAGGTAATGCAGTGACAACATGGAGACTGGCAGAAAAGTCATACACTACCTTCAGGGTCGGTTATTTACTAGAGCTGATAGTTGAGGATAACTCATAGGTGGCTTGAGATCTTTACCTTACATTTTGCAGTCTGTCAGTATAACATTAACTGATTGGCTCTGCTGCTGCATAGTCTCAGAATTGTAGAGTTGTGTTTTTGTGGGGCTAATGGTATGGAACTATTTTGTATCGTTCCCCTCTCTGACTGAGTTCGCTGTAGGTGCCTTTAAAGATGTCATGTTAGAAGTTTACACAAAAGAGCCTAGGTCGTTCATTGACTATGAATACAGTGAACATTGCAGGGGGGCAGGGGCAGCTAATCCATGAGATTACCCGTGAGTGGCAGGCCAGGGAAGTTAGGTGTGTGTGTAAGGGATGGGGGGTGAAATCGCTGAGGAAGACAGGGATGTGGGCAGGAGCCTGTGAGTTCATGAATGAACTGACCTTATCTTCTTAACCCTGCAAAAAAATAAAGCACTTCATGTGGCGTTAACAGCAATGCAGGCAGCAGTCAGGAAAACCCTACTGTCGGTGGTTCTCAGATATGTAGATGCAACATGGGGTGCACGCAATGAATTGAAGAAACTTTGACTCAGTGTGTTGAAGCCACTCACAGAACAAAATTTCATTTTGAAAATAAACAGGATTTTGGATTCTTTTAATACTGCTACTCTCTCAATGTTTGAGATGTAATTGTGTTTGGCAGATTTTTAAATGACAATCATAAAAACCCTATTCACACTTCAAATAAAGGGTGTAAATGGTTTGTCTTCCTTCAGTAGCCTGGCTGTTCTTTACTATAACTTAATTTTGTCATAGGGGCTTGCTGCATGTCAACAGGTATGATTGGAGGAAGTGAATGACCTGTTAATGACTGTAAGAGCTGGTGGTTGTGGACTGAACTCCACAATGCCTTAGTGAGGTGGAAAGTAACCCAGGGGTTGCCACCAACCTCCATCTTTCATTATTCCTCAATTCATTTGCTTCCTCCTTCTCTCACACACACACACAGAGCACAGTCTCTTCTCACACACACACACAGCACAACCACCGCCTTCATACACACACACCACACGCACGCCACCTAACACACAATCAAGAATGGGCACGTGTGTGTGTGTGTGGGGTGGGAGCTGGGTGGAGTTCTCTGGCGCAGTTCACTCCAAGGTTCAGGCCGCCCAGGCGGCGTTGGCTGTCAACCTTGCTTTGTGTTTCTGATGGTGGAAAGGTGCTGTCTGATGGTGGAGAGGTGCTTTCAGTATCTACCGGGTGGTGGGGAGGGCAGATGGGACGTTGGCAGCCTGACAAAATTCTCGGCTTTTGGTTTCCTCAGAGCTCCGCGCATGCTCACAAACCCAGGCCACACTCATTGACTTCCACATTTTCACACACACACGTGTAGCGCATGTATTGCTGTGTGAGGTGCTGAAGGGGTGTGAAGGTGAAGAAGAACAAAGTAGGCGGTTGGCGCGGAGATGTGTCGCATCGTTGGTGTCTGAGCGACTGGAGTTAACTCCGCTTGTGGTCTGCTTAGAACCGCCTGGAGTACATTCTTTTGAAGCTGTTTTTTCTCTCTCTCCTTTTTTCTTGCTCGTGCGCAGAGACCCGTGTATCATTTGGGGGAACCTCGACTTTCGCCCTTCATTCACCCACCGTTCGTACGTCAGGCCAAAGTCCTGAATGGCAAACAGGGTGAGCGAGAGAAAGAAGGGGAGGGGGCCGTGAGAGGGAGGGAAGGGAATCTGGTTGTGGGGGAGGGGGAGGATGGGAAGGGAAGGTTGGAGAGAGATTTATGGCTGCCACATCTCGATGTGTACTAACTGCACTGGCAGAGTTGCACAATAAACGGTATGTTTACTCTTCTCATACAGTTCTGTCCCTCCTTCAATACCTCACGCTGGCGTGCGAAGATGTTGCTCGGAGTTCTCTGTCCTATTTTTTTTAAGAAGACTTTTAAGCATTGGGTCCTGCGGTGTGCGTGTGAAAGCAGGTGACGGTCTAGATTTCCGGTACCATTATTGTCAGCCCTGATGTATGGAGCTAGCTCAGGAAAGTGTTACTAAGTGACTAGGGTTCACTGCCTGGCAGTCTATGGGGTCGCATGCAGATGTGATATTAGTGCTTACCGCCATGTCTCAAAGCACATATGTAGACATCTCTGCTAGTTTACTGCCTGTCAACAGTAAAATGCATCCCCAGGCATAAAACAATCACATTTGATATTGGGTGAGAAGAAGCAGAAGATAGAATGGTAAGATGTTTACTGGTAGCACCCTCCCAGGAGAGGCTGGTCCAGACTTGTTTTTCAGAGAGGAGCATGTGACATGTAACATTTTTGTGAGATTTTTGTGATGTATATCACAAACAGCGTTTGCTTGTTTCTGCCTTCATCACATTCATGATTAGGATATCAGCACAATTATGATGGGCATAAATCTTGTACATAAACTGGAGCCACCACGGTCATGAGCATATTAGCAGTAGTTTAAATCCTATATAAAAACTAGAACCATCAGTCTATATGGCCACATTAATATCGAGGTAAATCTTGTGTAACTACTGGAACATCAGTAAAAATGTCTCCTTTGGGTTGTCGGGGAGTGAGGTAGGTCTTAGAGACAACACTTACGTGCAGCCTAGTTTTTGCAAGACCATCAGCCATATGATAGACCCCAAAACTCCAGGGACAGCCACCAGTTAATAATCTAGTCTTTTATTGTATACATGGGGTGGTCAGGATCCATTGTCAGTGCACAGTGCACTTGTATGGAGAAGGTGAAGGGAGAGAAAATTTGGAGTGAAGGGGAAGATAGAAGATCTGTGGTGCCAGCCTCCAAACAACCTCTTTACTCTTTACCCCTTCATCCTGATCCCCCACTGGTCCTGGTCTTTCTTTCTGGCATAAGGAAGCCACTTCATTGACCACATTGTCCAAGTTTGCTCTGTATAGATGATATGTCAAAACTCTGCATATTTTCATTAAAAGCCACCAGTAACATCTTAGAATGAAGAAAGTGTACAAAATAAACATGCTGGAGGAGAGCATACACCAGCCACACGTATTCCACAACTGAACCCTAGAGGAAAATTCCTGCCTAACTTGGTGTGAATTGTGTATTTGTTTAGGTTTCAATTTGTGCATCAAGCCTCGGCTGTTTGAATTAGTTCCAGCAACCTAAATCTTTATCTTGTGTTTCTAGTGCAGCAGTTCTAGAATTACTTCCCACCAGAGACCTGAACATCCGTAAGATGACCTTATAGGATGTGGTGCCTCTGGGTCTTTAAGGTGACCTGGCTGATGTTTCAGGAGTGGAATGTTTTTTCCAGATAAAACTTGTGAAAAAAAAAGTATATTAAATAATGTAAAGGATAGCTTGGGAGGGTAATCAGAAAATACTTTATACTACCATGCTGAAGAGGATCTCTTTAGCTTTTCTGATAGAATATTCGGTAGCAAGGACAGCAGTCATTTATTATGAGTGGGCAGCGATTGATAATACTTTATCCAGTGCATTGTCCCATATGGAGGTTAGCTCAATGAATAAAGCAGGAACTATTCAAAATTATGCTGTTTGTCTGATCCCCAATTTGCTGGAATAATTGTTTTGGGTACATTGCCCAGTATTTTCTGATGTTCATCGTGAGTGTGGTCTGTTCTTAACAGAACAACTTGTCAGGTACACCATCCACCAATCCCTTTGACACAATTGTAATTTGAGATAATGGTGATAGAGAGGGAAGGAAAGCAGGTGGGAGATGAAGCAAGCTAGAAAGTGATTCAGAGTGAGTGATGGGAGAGAGCAAGAGATATGAAAGAAAGAAAGGAAAAAGATGAGTGTGAGTGAAGGAGAGTTGTCTGAAGGCACCACAGCAGTTTTTATCTTTCCATTCACTAACATTTTGTGCCCTCTTTGCAGAATATGACTTGTCAACCTATAAGCCTAGTGAAGGGACATCAAGAGTACAACTATGTCACTAGTTTACTATGTTGATGCTGCATCCCATCAAGCTTGACTCAATCAATCATAAGTTGACAACACCACAGCTACAAGATTTAGCATCAGAAATTAACCCTAGGCAACCAGCCTAAACCAACACTTATGTAATTGTATGACTGGTGACTTGATTGGTTTATCCTTACATTAGTGAAATAGTTGACCATTTGAGAGAAGCTACATAACTTTTCCTCACTTCCTTGCCTGGTATGTGGGACTAATAATTTGCAGTGTTTGTTTTTAAATCTCAAAATGTTTACTGAATGTCATTGTGTACATTTGAGATCACAGGTCAGTTAATGCAGATACCATTATCTTGTGTCATAGACCTTGCTCGCTGGCACAGTTTACATATTTCTATGTAACACAGTCAGATATTGGTGATGAGATTTATAAGGCACAATTCCATAGACTTCAGAGATTATATGGACTCGAACGATAACAATAGGGAAAGAGCAGAAATGTCACACTGAACCTAATAGAAATACTCGTCTGTGGTCAGTTCTGTGTTGGCGATTCTACTGCACTTTGTGTCATGACACTCAGTCTCGTACAGCTTGATAATTGGCAACAGTTTGATGCAACATGCCACATGAGGGGTCATGTGATGAAGAGCTTCATACCAAGGGCTGCACTTCCAGCAACAGTTGAAAAACCACCCGGAGGTACCACCCAGGAGGTACAGCAAGTGTGTTAACGGGTACACACCGGCTCACCTGTTGGGCAGGAGGGGGCAGAAGAAAGTGGGAAGACTTGGAGGGAAGAGGAGACAAGGCCGCTGTGTGCAGTACTGAGGGGAGAGAGGGGCTAAGCTGGTCGGCAGACTGCATGTGGCGCAGTGCACGTGCTTGTTGAGGCCCAGATGCATCAGCAGCTTTTGATTCCACAAGAGGTCAAGAGGCGAAGGCCTGTAGTTCCTGCAAGATACCGCCTGCATGACTCGCCTGGCGCCCTGAGCGCCAGTCCTGGAGTGAGATTTACAAAGTGGAAAAAAACTGCGATGAGTGGGGGGTTGGATTCCTGTAGCAAGAGGGCGTAGGGCAGGTAGCTGCAGGTCTTACAGATTCCCCCTCCCTGCTAGTGAGATAAATTTTCACAGCACAGTCTGCTAGATGCCCCGCAGACCACAAAGTGTGTGTTGCTAATGACAACAGTCTGCTGGACGTTCTGTGATGACAGTCTGAGGACCACCTGCTTGGTAATGGACTGTTGGACACCAGACAGACGACCACCCAGTTCGCAGTGCTGTTGATGACGGCAATGACAGGCATCAGACAGACAGACCACCCAGCTGGTGCTGACGACCCGGTGTCAGCACCAAGTCTCAAGGGGCCAGTACTGCCATGCGCAGTCAAGCATTTCACAGGACGGAAGCGCGAGCTTTGGCGAGTAGCGACATGTGTGCTCCGTGTCATCCTCTCTACAACATTTTGTAGTTTACTTTGTCATCCTCTCTACAGCAGCTTGTCTCGCTGTCTGTGTCGAGCGTTCACAAGGGGGAGTGGGTGGGTGGAGTAGTTGTTAGCACCACACGACCCTAAGGTTGTAGTGGCAGGGGACGGCGATGTATGTCATAATGCTTTTCTCACACCTTAAACCTACAGGCGGCGCAACTCTGGCTGAATTACACTTTTGTTGGCAAAAGGTTTGCTTTTGTGTGGAGCATTTCACTCGGATTAAGTACACACTACGGGCACTGAGTCGTAACACTAGCAGCGCGTTCCACGAGGAACAACAAAAGGAAAAATACTTCTGACTGACTGGAACTCAATGGACTGTGATGTGACTGTTCCCCACCGAGCTGAAGACAACACCTCGACACTGGCAACACTCAGCATGGGCCACCACCTTGGTATTCCTCTATTTTTAGTACCATCGTGTTTCAGCTCGGAGAAATGGACAGTGGAAGGTGGATGAATGAACCGGGGAGGGTGAAGAGCTAGACAAGAAAATGGTGGTGGTCAGTCATCAAAGGTATTTATGTCCCGGGACTCCAAAATACCATCAAGTTTCATCTAGAGACCACAAGGCCTCACCGCTGACCACGACGATGAGCCTCATTGTGATGAGAGTGGGGGAGGACGAGAATGAAGGGAAGGCCGAGCTGTGCGCGTGCTCCGTGCGCGTGTGCCATTCTCAACTCTCAGCACACAAACGGCTGAGTTGTCACCACTACAGGGAGGATCACAAGGTGCATCTCAAGCCACGTGGACGGTGAATGTGACAGCTTCACACGGCTTCCCGTCCAAAATGGTGCTCGGGTATAGCCAGGACTTCCTCCCATCCAGCCATCAAGCAAACTAAACAAGTACTTCGTGAAACAAGTTGGTCACTAGGCAGGAGTTGACATCATGCACAGCTCAGTTGTCGGAGCTGTCAAACCCGTGGTCACATGGGACAACAGGTCTGGCAGCTGCCGGAGTGTCAAGCATCACCAGGGACAGTGTCTCAGACTTTCTAGTGTTCACCAGCTTCCAGGTTGAATAAATGTTGAAAAGCTCAGACGGCTTTGTGGTGGATGGGCCAAAGTCGGTTGGCTTGGCCGCATGCCACTGAGGGTGTAAGGGTTTGAAGGAATGGGCCCGGCAATCCCAGCAAAACACAAGAGAGAAAGAACTGGGGTGGCATCATCACTCTTGCCGGGTGCCAGCAGGCAGAGACATCGGGGACTGCGCACCGACAAGAAAAGACTGGAGGCATGGAAGCGGTCGGCACGAGGAGTGAAGGGCACTCACTTTCACCTGGCACGGGAACTGCCCGAGCAGCTGGGAACCATAACCCCGTGGCAGATCCTGCAGTCGGGAGGCAAACTGACGGGTGGGTGCCTGGGAGGTGAGGGGGGAAGTGCTTCGGCAGGAGAGGCGCCTACATGGGATAAAATAGAATCTCGTAGGGAAAAAAAAGTCCGCAGGCAGTTTTCAAAATGTGAGGCGGGATTTTTATGTTGGACGCTGGACCACAGCTTGTGAGAGAGATAGAAAGAGAGGAGGAATGAATGTTTCTCTGAACATCCGTGCGTTAGTGTTCCAAACATTTTGTGTGAAGTTGTGAACACCTAGATGTTAGGCACACGCGGAACATAGCACTGAGAGAGACGAGGGTGTGTGTGCAAGACAGAAAGACACTTGGGTGGATGTTTGCTAGAGATAGCCGACTGGTGGAAGGAGGGATTTGGCGAGGGAGGGGCGGGTGGCTGGCATTTCATTCACATGGTTGATGTGTGTGGGTGATCTAGCCGCCTTGCAGGCAGTAAATAACAAGGACCCGACGGTTTTCGGGGAGGCGGGGTAGTCATCTGGCAGGAAAGATGGAGGGCCTCCCTGCTGACCTCCTCCTGTGGAGGCCTTCTCACCACCCCAACCTGTTTCCTGTGGTGACCTTTCAACTGCAGGCAGGCACGCGCATACTCCCACACCCGTCATGATGTAGCTTGAGTGTTTTCTGCTCACTTCTTACCTGTGACAGGCTACACTGTTTTTCTTACCTGTGACAGGCTACACTGTTTTTTGCTAACTTCTTACCTGTGACAGGCTACACTGTTTTCTTACCTGTGACAGGCTACACTGTTTTTTGCTAACTTCTTACCTGTGACAGGCTACACTGTTTTCTTACCTGTGACAGGCTACACTGTTTTTTGCTGTTTTCTTGCCTGTGACAGGCTACACTGTTTTCTGCTAGCTTCTTACCTGTGACAGGCTACACTGTTTTCTTACCTGTGACAGGCTACACTGTTTTCTTACCTGTGACAGGCTACATTTTCGCAAAACTTCGCCGACTTGGGGGTGGCTAGCTTTAAGGTTGAGATGTGTGTTGGCTTATCAGCTGTTGGTCACGTGGCATTAATGTGTTCCTCCGCTTTATTCTCTCAGCCCTCAGTACTGTAACTGCTCATTGTTGAGCGTGTCACCTGTTGACAATGGCTGCGGTCAATATTCGCCCTCCTTCACTTGAGTGTCATGACAGTCAGTGTTAGCACACCTACTGGCAGTTAGTAGTTCAGACACACCTGTACCTACCTGTACCTGCAGAATGTGAAATGTCTTCACAGCGAATTTCTCCTCTTTGTAGTGTTTGTGTGTTGCCGCAGTTTTATTGAGATAATCAACTTTTGTTGACAGTTGCTCTGTGAGCGCTGGGCTATTTTTAGACCTGGTGTCCGTTGTGCTGCATCATGGGACGCGGGTCTGGCGGTGGACGCTTACCAACAACAGCAACCGATGGGCAGACAAGTGACATCGCGAGGAAACGGGTAGATGACAGTCGAGGCGATGACTGATGAGATGTGCGGGGCAGTTTTATACCCGACTGAGGTCACATACTCACGGTTTGTCCTGCAGGCCGCTTGGTGACCGGCTGTGCTGTAGGTGTCGTCTGCTGACCGCAGTAAGACTTGAGGCTGATCTCCCCTTGCTATCCAAAGCTGCGGGTGTCGTCGGGTGTTTCTGATAGCCTGGCTTGGGTGCAGATGTGGCGAACGTGCACGGTGGTGGTGGTGGTGGTGGTTCTCACTCTGTGCATGGATGCGACAGAAGCTTGCTGTGCAGTGTGCGCGTGCAGTGATGATGAAACGGTCCTGGTGCACCCGATGGCGCGGTCTCGGTCCGCCTGACTGGCTCGCCGTCTGCGAGGGGTGGTGGTCCTCAGGTGGGGGAAGTAGGAGGACTGGGTGTTCGGATTCAGGTAACACATGAGTCGTGGGCGGGAAGAATCAACGGAAAGTGGGAGGGGGTCTGAACAAACAAGTAAGAAGTTTTTTTTTGTGTGCTCGCTCGCTCGACCGCCCTCCCGCACACAAGGACGGACACGTGTCCGTTTCTAACGGCCGATAAACAATGCAGTTTAACGTTTTGCCAGAGATAGAGAGTGAGTGAACGAATTTATTGTGTCGGATGTAAACCACAGTAGTTCTTTTTGCAAGTGCATCCAGGCAAGACCTTTTGGTATTTTCACTCTGTATCAGTGAAAGATAATCTCATCGACTGTCTCGCCCTCCTCCCCCTTCTGAGTGGTCTGGAACTATTTACGGGATGATATCACTAATACTGTTTCTGAGACATGGTTAGTAAGTGAGATTTCATCATTCAATTTGGAATAAGGTTTGACTGTTTCCCCTTCGCGCGTGTCGGGCTGCACGAATCCTGGTCACGAGGGTTGAAAGATGGCTGCGGGGTGTGTAGCGGGTGGAGAGGCACCCTGTTTCTCTCAGTTCTTGCTGCGTGGAAAACTTACATTGTTTCCCTTGACAATGGAAATGCAAATCCTGGAACTGTAGCCCAGAAACACGATCATGGCGCGAGTCTTGTTACCATTTAAATCCTGGTCTTGTGTCAAGTATTACCGAGTGTAGTGAAATGAGTTTTCTTTTCTGTGAGTCCTCCGACGTCTTGTGTTTCGTGTTGAAATCCTGTTTTTTTGTGGAAAATATTAGAGAAGTGTTGCCAGAGCGGGTTGGATCATCACAGGCCTTGTCGCCAGGTGCATATTTCATGCGCAGGTTTGTAAGTGGTGGTGGTGGTGGTGCCATTACAGGGACATCCCCACTCTTGTCGCTGTGTCTGACTGCGTTGGTCTCTAAGTCTTTGACCCCAGGTACAGGTGCAAAGTTGGTCTATGTGTATGTATATATTTATTACGGCTGCGGGTTCGAAGTAATGATTAGTGTATTGTTGTGATGACGTGGCTGTTCAGATGACTGATTTCAGTTAACGATAGTGGCAAAGTGCGGAGAGGCTTGTACGAGAGTTGGCGAGAACTGAACCATTCAGGTTGCGCACTGGCCGAGGCAAAGCCAGCGCCACCTGTCGCGAGGCACGTGTACATGCAGCACGCGCATCGCAGCCTGTCGTCAGGCTGTAGTGACGACTCTGGTCTCCACGAGCGCATGCGCAGAGGACGCAGCGGGACTCGGAAGTGCGTCACCGTGGTGCAAGAGGGAGCGTGCCGAGGGTGGGAGCGAGGGTTACATTTTAACACCAGCTATTTTAAGAACCATCAGCAGTGTTTGTTTCCATCTGTCACACTCCATCATCCGATTTTCGCCTTGTAGTCGTAGTCGTTGTTTATGTTCCAGCATTTATTCTGTCTTCAAGTGCAATATTTGTGTAGCCGTATTCCACTTTCACTGTCTCACTGCACGCACAACCTTTCACAATATTACAATTTTTCGTGTTATTGTCATGGATCAACCTTTATCTGTGTTATCACTAGTGGTTTCCTGGTCATTTCAGAGGGCGGGCGCTTGGAAAAAGAATTGGAATACACGCGCAAAACATTAGGAGAAGGCAGCGGTACAACATATGAACTCATCCTCCAAACACCAAAGAATACCAAAAACCTGTTGAACCTTGACTCTTTGTTGTTGCATTATCATACTGTATTAGAAGCTACGAAAATTGAAGTGGAGATGGATGGAATGTGAGTAGAACTATAATTCTTTTTGTAACCATTATTCTTTAGAAATAGTTATTTATTGTAAAATTAGGATTTAATAACTTTTCTTGTGTTTAAAGGAAATCTCATCTTGTTATGCACTGAAAAATGAATGTTTATTAAATATAAAAATATTTCTTCAGTCATATTGACTCATACTCATATTGAGGAGAGAATCTATTTTAGTCAATTTATTACTCGTATTGAGGTATATTTTTTGTTAATGATATATATACATTTCTCCAGGCCACTCATTAGTCATCTTGCCTATCACTGTGCCTCTTGTATATATTGTGGGGAGGAGCAGTAAGTTAGCATGACAAACAGTTTATGCACTAAGTTGTACTAAACACTGCTGTCAGAATGGCCGAGTGTTTTGCTTGGTGCACAAATTTCACCAAGTGCTCTGTCATGCTGGGAGTAAACATTTTATTATGTTCTATGTTCAAGTGCTGCTGTCATGCTAGGAGTAAACATTTTATTATGTTCTATGTTCAAGTGTTGGCATATATTTTCACTCAACAGAGCGTGGAAGTTTCAGGACATTTGTTATGCTGCCAACTTCCCAGTTGTTGAAGATGACTTTTTGGATCGTGTAAGTCTCAGTTTAAAAAAATATGTTATATCCCTTGTGGTGCAAGCTTACACTCTTACTTAAAAAGTATGTTTTTGCATGAAACCCTCAGCAAAACATAGAAAATGCTGCTTAGTTGTAGGCCTTGTGTATATTCCTTTCCAACAGATTAAAGTAGATATTTTGTATAGCCTTGTTGCTAGTGGAGGTCAGAGCTTAAAATTGCCCACAAGGCTGTCTTGCTGGCCCAGTGACTGGAAGCCTGCTAACCATCTTTGATGAGAACCTGATTTATCAGGGAGCTAAATGCTATGAAAACGAAGGTTGCTGTTCTGTCACTGAGCTTATGTGCTGTCTGCTCTCAGCCAGAATGCATTTTTTAGTCCAGTGCTGGGAGTAAAGCTGCAAAGCTGCAAATAACATCTGATAGAAAGTTAGAATTTTGTTTAATGCTGTGAAGGGGAGAAATTACAGAGGACTTTTGACAACTAGCTCATGTTATTAGAGAAAAACATCAGCAAACCTTTCAGCTCTGATCCCACAAGAGTACAAACATGTAAACATAGGAGTGTGCAGAGTTTGAGTGTACATGTATCTGTGGTGCAGTTGTATCGTAAATGTTGATGTGTTGGTCACAGATGTTGGCGGATCTAATGCCTTGTGTTATCATCACCCCTTTGGACTGTTTCTGGGAGGGCAGTCTGCTGCTGGGCCCTGACTACCCCGTCAGCACTGGGTAGGTTGGTTTTCTTTGTTATGTGTGTGTAAATATATATATAAAGTTGATATGTCGTGACTTCACTGGGCATCAACAGTGGATAGTCTGTTGACCATTGACATGAAGGCTGCTTACAAATAGAAACGACTGTTGCTGTAAATACTGTAAGAAACTTTTCAAGTTTGGTAGCAATATCTGAGTGGTACAGTTAATACAATGAAGTTGTATGATGGTGCATTGTACTGTCCTTGATGAGTTCTAGAACACGAAGTGGTGAGTCACACAGTGCCATTGTATTTGTACAAGTATTTTTTTTTCGTTTCATTCAGCTACAGTAAGTTTACAGATGCCATGTTGAAAGACTATAAGATGTGATATTGATAGAACTTGAATAATTCTGCATTGCTGATGCACCAGGTCTCGGACATAAAGTGTAGTTACTATGGCTACATGAGTTCTGGCAGAAAATATTGTGGGTGATGTAATCTGCCAGGTTGTTTTCTCCTGTCAGACTGCCTGTCCTCCAGCCTTCCTTGCCTTCTCTCTCTCCCGCTGTCACCTGTACTGTTTGACAGGTCGGGAGACTCACACTGTACTACAGCCCTTACCTTTTGCACCTACACCCATCCCTCACTCCTCCCCTCCCCCTGTCCATTATCAACCCAGGTACACGGCCTCCGGGTATGTGGCAGGTATTATGCCTTCCTCGCGCTTTTGTGGTTTTCCGGGTGATAGAATCTAACCCTCAACACCTGACACGCTCCTCGCCCCGCGTGGGTGGGCCTGTCCTAAACTGGGGCCTTACCTAGACCTAGTTAGGGGAGTGGGGGAGGAGGATAAACTGGGGCCTCGCCTACACCTGTAGATGGGGTGCAGGTGAGAAGGAAAGATACACACGCGCACACACGTACACACGTAGAGACATCTACTTCCTGTAGTCATCCACACTCGCCGTGTCCCAGATTCCTGCTGATGTACATGCAGGTCACGTGTCAGACTCCACCTTTAGTTCCGAGTGATAATAGACTAACAGACTATGCTGCACGCACACACGCCTGCGCACACCTGTACAGGGGTACAAGGGTTGTATTGTACATTCACAGGTAGCAGCTAAACCCTGTAACAGTTTTCACCTCATTGACATAGTAGTTGCCTCGCCAACTGACGTGATGGCATGGTCACGTGCCACGTGCTACCTGTCAGGTAGTGATTCCAGCTGCTGACGTCAGCGGTTATCATTGCAGGGGCTTCAGCGGAATTCCCGAGCACCTCACCTGGGCCAACCTCAACCCCCGGGGCATCGTCAAGTCGTTGCTAAGCGACGAATCGAAAGAGACCGTAGTCAACCTCGGTCTTCTGCTGAGCGACATCATGAACATGGTGAGTACAGCTCACCAGCAGCAGAACTCTTCTACTTTCTCTCGCTCACACGCTCTCCTTCTCGCACTGTGACTTCTTCCCTCGTTCTCTCAGGAAGCAGACTTTTGCAATGAAAAAATGAACTTATCTTGCGTTCTCGCGTGCACGTGTGTGCGCGTGTGTGTACGCGCGTGTGTCTGTCTGTGTGTGTGTCGCAGTCTGGAGTGGGCACAGCCTACCAAGAGAAGCCGTGTCTCAACCCACAGGATGAAGACTGTCCGGACACAGCCCCCAACAAGAACTCGAGTCAGGTGAGCCACAGTACCCACACTGGGCAGGTGTATCTGAAGGTGATGTTGAAGGCGTGGCTCTAGCAATAGATAACGACAATGACGACAGTGACGACGAGAGGCAGAGACAGTGCAGTCTATGTTTTTGCTGGCCCTGGTACTCGGGTACCGCTACCTGTTAGGTACTCTTCAGGTGTGACCAGTGTGTGTCAGGTACACACCTTCATGTCAGACTATCCGGTCCAGTTACTATTGTGAGGTCAGGGCTCGGGTGGGACCTGCTCTCATGTCCCGGATGAGTGTCCGCACAGTGCCCTCCGGCCACACATGGCGACCGGCAGTTGGGGGCCTCGGTGGTGTTGACCAGACGGTGAGGGGGAGACAAAGCTAACGAGTATTTTCCCATCGTGATGGTCCAGGTCCTTGTCCGGGTGTTCGACACCGCCGACCTTATTCCCCCCCACGCACTCACCCGCCGGCAGATCAGGGGGGTGGCAGAGAGGCCGGGGCAAGGGGTTGGGTAAACAGACAAGCAGGCTCGGGTGTTTACGCAGTCCAGGGGTCAGTGAAACCGTAGCTGCTGTCTGCCAGCCACCCCTCTTTCGGGACGCTTGGGGTGCTTGCATGCCCTGCCTGACAGGCGGCGGAGGGACCCAAGTAAACACTGTTGTAACGGGTACTTCTCCGCCCGCTCCGCGCAGCTAGAAGTTTTCGCACTTATTTTATGGAAGATGGGAGGAGAGGGCCGCACGAAGCAATAAAAAATGGATGTGTATGTGGGTGGGTAGGGGAAGGGGGAATAAAGAATAAAGAAGAAAGGGTGGCGGCCAGTTTGGGTATTGAGCCTGTGTGTGTTTAAAATCGCTTCGTTGTCGGCTCCTGCCACCCGGTGCTCCGCTGTAAACGAAGCCTGTAGCACCCTTCAGTTGTTTTTCCAAGACAACGTGTCAACAGAATCAAAGAAGACCTTACCCGACAGGAATAGCGCGCCACCCAGGCCACGTGCACGGAGAACGCGCGGGCACCCGGGAGGCGCGGCCACGTTCAGCCGCTCGTGCAGACCTCTTGCTGGTCGACCTCCGTCTCGCACCTGCAGCAGCCTCGTTCTGACGTCAGCACGTGCCCCCACTAGCACCTACGACCTTTAGCCTGTAGTCCAGCAGGAAGTGGGTCAAAGAGCGACCTTGTGTGGTGTCCGCGTGTCTGTCAGTATTTTATTTGTCAGTGTCAGGCTTGGGTTGGTCGTTGCTGTCAGTGTCAGAATGTGCATTCCGACTGCCACTATAATTGTCATGATGATTGTATTCCGACTGCCACTACTGTGTCACGATGATTGTAATTTGACTGTCACTACTGTGTCACGATGACAGATGTATAACTGCCACTATTGTGTCACGATGATGACTGTGAAACTGCCACTACTGACATACTCGCCAGTCCTGTGAGTATCGCACTCGGTAAGAAGGACTCGGCGGTCAAGACGACATTATTTTGACCGTTTTTCTTCATTGTGAATGTCACGTGGTCTTATTGTGATGTGTAGCCTCTGGATCTGGGTGAAGTGCTGACGGGTGGTTGCCATGGTTTCTCCAGCAAGTTCATGCACTGGAAGGAAGAGCTGATCTATGGAGGTGTCATGAAGAACAGGGCTGGCTACATCAGCAGGTCAGAGGTCAACGCACGCCTTTACCCGCTTGTCCTATGTTTTCATGCACACAGTACACACAGACGATAGTTTTATTTCATTAATAAACAAACACTACAACGAGCAGTGCACATCATGAGGAATGTTCTAGCTCCCACGTGGCGCCACACAGTATCAAGGTTACCATGCTAAAGGCCGGCCTTGTCCGGACACAGACGAGGGTTTAGAGAGTTTGTACACGTGTCATTATGACCATGGCCAGACCTCAGACTTCTGTCTACAAAGTGCGTGAGTGAGTGAGTGAATGAATGGGTTCGGGGCAGAGGTCAGCACAACATGACCCCACAGGTGTTCTCAGGTGAGAGGTCCCATCAAAAAGGAAGACGGTGGCAGCGATGGGTGTGGTCGTTAAAGACAGCCGGGTGCTTTGTGTGTGTGCAGGGTGGAGGCGTACCAGACGGTGCTGCAGCTGATGGGGGAGAAGGAGCTGTACGATTATTACGTGGACCAGAAGCGCGTGTCCGGCACCACGTGGACCCTGGACGCCGCGCGCACCGTGCTGCACACGTGGCAGCGCAAGTTCTCAGCGGTGAGTCCAGTCCTCGGTGTGGGGGTGGGTGTGGGGGAGTCGGGGAGGGAGGAGGTCCCTGGAGGCCCCAGAGAAACGTAAGGTCGATCGGTGGATGCCCATTGACCTGCCGTGTGTCTGTCGCCAGGTGATCAACGGCCTTGACAACAGCACGTCACGTGACCGCGTGTACGCCTTCTCCTACACCTCGCTGATGGACATCATGCGGGACTTCTCCAGCATCTCTGTCACCAGAATCGTCATCGGATTCGTCCTCATGGTCAGTGTTTGTGTCCTCAGCATGTTGGGGCTTGTGGGGCTTGTGATGTCAGCATGTCATCGTTGTCGTGTGTATTATCTATCGTCAACACCGACACAGAGAATAATTCACTTTCACAACAACAACAGCTTTGGCTTGTCTCCCCGGATTGCGTGATAGTTTATTGTGATGTTGCTTGTTGTGATGTTTGTTGTGATGTTTGTTGTGATGTTGCTTGTTGTGATGTCGCTGTTGTGATGTCGTTTGTTGTGATGTTTGTTGTGATCTTTGTTGTGATGTTGCTTGTTGTGAGTGTGCTGTGAGAGCCGGGTCGTGACCCTAGTGCTGTACACTGTGCAGTTCATCTACGCCTGTGTGTCGCTGATGCGCTGGAGCGACGCCGTCAACTCTCAGAGCGGCATCGGCATGGCGGGGGTGGCGCTGGTGTCGCTGGCCGTGGCGGCGGGGCTGGGCATGTGTTCCGTCCTGGGAATCACCTTCAACGCCTCCACTACACAGGTCAGGGCCGTCGGTGTATGTCTGTGAGAGAGAGATGAAGAGAGAGAGATGGAGAGAGAGAGAAGGTGAGGGAAGAAGGTGTAAGGATAAAGGAACAATGCCTTACAATGTTGTTCTGGTAACTTTGCAGATCATTCCATTTCTGGCACTGGGACTTGGTGTGGATGACATGTTCTTGCTGGCCCACACGTATGCGGAATGCAGCAAGAATGTTCCCTACCAGGTAGGTGCAGCTGGCACAGCTCTTGTCATCACTGTCACTGTGTGTAGCTGTCTGGGTGTGTCATCACTGTAGCTGTCTGGGTGTGTCATCACTGTAGCTGTGTGTAGCTGTCTCAGTGTGTCATCACTGTCACTGTCTGTTGCTGTCTCTGTGTGTCATCACTCACTGTAGCTGTCTCGGTGTGTATGTGTATGTGTGTATGTGTGTGTATGTGTGTGTAGCGATGTTCAGGTGAGTCACACCCAGTCACTCATGTTATCAGCTGTGAACACAATGCCTCTGGCGATGTAAGTGTTGGCGGCATTCATGTATAATGTTGTTACGAGTTCAGACATTGTCATCAGTGTCATCAGATATTGTCATCAGTGTCATCGGACTATCTCACCAGACAATCATTATTATCAGACATTGTCATCAATCACATCAGACGATGTCATCGGACAATCTCACCAGACAATCTCATCAAACATTGTCATCAGAATCAGAGGAACTCACATGTTCTCTCCTTGTCTTTCCTCCCGTGCTGCTGAAGGCAGGATTCAAGTGAGTTGTCGGCCCCTGTTGATGTTTATTTTGTTCACAAGGAGGATAACTTAGAGCAATTGTTGTTTATTTTGTTCACAAGGAAGATAAGCTAGAGCAGTTGTTGTTTATTTTGTTCACAAGGAAGATAAGCTAGAGCAATTGTTGTTTATTTTGTTCACAAGGATCAGCAATTGTTGGTTCACAAAGATAAGCTAGAGCACAACATGTCAAAATAATCAGTTAACAAGGAGGAGTAGGCAGCAGCTCTGTGTTTAACTTTGTGGAAATAATTGGAAACAGCTTGTTGGTTTCAAACAACTAAATTAGTTTCTAACCAGTGACTTGCCAGCTTTTCCAAGTTTTTTTCTCACTTTTTTTTATTATGGGGAATATTGTGCATTTTTATTATGTTATATTTTGGTTAATTGGAGTGTTATGTTTTTAATTGCTGGGAGACTTATGCAATGTTTTTATTATTGGTATTGTTGTGGAATGTTTTTGATTTCTCTTTTGTTGTTGAAAGTTGAGACAGTTGTTGATCGTTGTGTATCGATGTTTTTACTCTGGTGGTTGTTGGCACAAGTGGTAATGTTTATTAATAGATAAACGGAAATTAACGTGCAGGTGTGCTCAGTTTGATTTATTTGCAAGTATTTATTGCGAGAACTTGTAGTTTGGATGTGTGTGCGTGTAAGGGCAGAGGTCATGATGTTGTGTGGCGGTGTGTGACAGGAGCTGACGGGGGAGGTGTTGAAGCGAACAGGTGTGACGGTGCTGCTGACCTCGGTGACCAACATGCTGGCCTTCTTCAGCGCCGCCATCATTCCCATACCGGCCTTGCGCGCCTTTTCCCTGCAGGTAACTATAGCAACCCGACAGTCGTCCCTAGTCTGTGGTTGTCATGGCAACACGACGGTCGCCACGCTTGGTGAATCCCTGTATTGCAGAAGATTGTTTCATTGTCCTTTGCATGATCGTGAGGCTCAAGTGTTGTGCGAGATTGCGGATGTGATGGTGTGCGTGCACGCGCGAGAGAAAATACTGTAGACTGCTGTGTGTACTTACAGACTCCATGAAGGGGTAGATAGACACGGGGTCAGTAGACATCTTGCGGAGTTTGGTGGAGAAAAGGACGGGGTGGTGGTGGTGGTGGTGGGGGAGTTCCTGCGGGAGGGAAGAAAAGGGCAGGTTATGGCGTGCACGTGACGTAGTGGCGAAAAGCTCGTGCTCACGTGACCACATTCTGGTCTCGGGCGGTTCAAGTTCTCGGTGCTTGTGGGGGACGGGGTAGGGGTGGGTAGAGCGGTAAGTGCCTGATGAGGAAAGACAAATGTCAAACACCTGCATTAGGGTGGGAGTGTATTCTAGCTGTAACGCCCGGGCTGTGAGGCGGGTGGGCCGCGACTTTCCTAATGCCAGACACAGTCGCTGGGAGGGGGAGTCGTAGAGGTGGGCTGGGGACTCGGCGGTTGTGGCACAAAACACCTTCCTCTCACCCCCCTGTCGTTAATTGTGGAGAGTAAACATTGTCATTTGCCGTTTAACGATCTTTCTGTACATACCACACAAGGCTAATAATTGCAACACAGAGAGTCGCTGGGTGTGTTGCATGCACTCTGTTCACCATCGTAACCAAACCTGTGATTATCCCTGTACACTGTATATATATATACATGTAACAGTATCTATGTGTGTCTTCAGGCGGGGATTCTGGTTCTGTTTAACATCGGCGCCGTGCTGGTGGTGTTTCCGGCCATCGTCAGCCTTGACCTGGCCAGGCGCGAGGACAATCGTATCGACGTTCTGTGCTGCTTCCAGAGGTCAGTGCCTGGTCACGTGGTATCTGTCCTGTCCACTTCTCCGCCACCCGCCTTCCCTGTCCTCTCTCTTTGCTGTGTGTGTCAACCCGAAAATTATCAAAAATAAACAGCAGCATGACACCTACTGCAGCTTATCATTCATTGATATGTTTACATTGAGGTGGTGGTTATTTGTTGTTGACAGGAAGCGGACACCTACTAGCAGTGCGTGAAACTGTATTTTAAATGTCACGTGATCACAGTCCAGTCGTGATTACATTTGTAGTTGCGGCACACGCTGTGTAGTGGGTGGCAATGTCGTATTAGGGTGTCGGCCATACAAAGATCACGACCGCCAGCAAGAACTCTGTGGTTCCAATGTTTATTTATTTACTAGTTCTTGCCTTGACCTTCCAGTGCTGAACCCGCCAACCAGGTTCTGGAGCTGCACCCGACTTCAAGGGAGGCCATCATAGAGTCGCAGCACGAACACTCGCCTCCCCCTTCCTACAGCCCTCCACCCGCCTACACCTCCGTCCCCCTGCACCACGCGGTCACACACACGGCACCTGACGGCAGTGGTGCTGTCACCAGCCTGGCACCAGGTGAGGCGGTCTTCGTGCGCCGCAATCGTGACGTCAGCTCAGGTGAGTTGTAGTTGTAGTTCTTGAAATCGGCCACAACTTACCTTTGTATGTGTGTGTGTGGATTGAACTTTCGAGTTGATGGCGTACCTACGTGTACGTCAGTGTGGCCGTACAGTACTACACAGTACAGCATGCAGGCCATTCCTCGTGCGCACAACACCTGTAAGAGTGTAAACAAGACGAGTGCATGCGAGGGTGTAAATGTGTAAACGTGTAATGTGACTCTGTGGACAGAGTTGTTGTGTGATGTACATACAGTTATTGTCTCGTTGTCTGCAGGCTGCCCGTCCACCACGTCCTCCCAGCAGTGCCTGACATCTGAAGACACGGTCACGTGTAGCGACCACTGCAAGCACGCGCACAAAGAGTGTCGCAGCATGACCTTGACCTGTCTGTCTATCCGCTTGTACACCTTTCTCCTGGACCACACCTTCGTCAAGGTGAGAGAAGCGGTCGTTGTCGCCGGGAGACTGTCAGTGTTGTCGCGAGTTTTATTGCGGTGGTGAGGTCTGTAAGATGTGTTCACTGTAACCCTGGTTCCTGCTGGTGGTACGTGCAGGTGACTGTGGTGGTGGCCTTCCTGGTGCTGCTGGTGGTGGGCGTCTGGGGCCTGGCGCAGGTCAAGGACGGCCTCGATCTGACGGACGTGGTTCCGCGGGACACAACTGAGTACAACTTCCTGGAGGCGCAGGCCAAGTACTTTGGCTTCTACAGCGTCTACGCCATTACACAGGTAATGTTACCTTGTTACACCTGCTTGACTGCTGTGTGAAATACGTGGTTGGTACGTGCCTGACTGCTGTGTGAAATACGTGGTTTGTACGTGCCTGGCTGTTGTGTAAAATACGTGGTTTGTACGTGCCTGACTGCTGTCTGTAATACGTGGTTGCTACGTGCCTGAGTGCATCAAATATGTGGCTCACCTGCTTAATGGTCGGGTGTGAACTGGGGTGTGCAGGGCGACATGGACTACCCCAACAGCCAGCGTCTGCTGTACGACTACAACACCGCACTGCAGCGCGCCGTCAACCTCGAGTACGGCAAGGCGCCGCCATTTTGGCTGCAAATCTTCAGGGATTGGCTACAGAGTAGGTCACGTGATTTAGTCCTTAGTTCTGCTGGACATCCCACAGTTCCTCAGTAAACGTTCGGCCAACTAACATCCTCTTTATTTCTTCTGCTATTTCCTGTTGTTTGTGTTATGTACTTGCTCCTCTTTTCTTTCGTTCTTGTATCCGGCATTGTCGTTAAGTGGAGAAACTGGTGAAGATGTCGGGTACACCAGTCGCTGCAGCTAACGATGATGTGTGTGATTGTGCAGACCTTCAGAACGCCTTCGACCGTGACGTGGCGGCGCGCGCCATCACCGTCAAGACCTGGTACCACAACGCCTCCGACGACGGCATCTTCGCCTACAAGCTGTTGGCACAGACCGGGGACCCAGACCAGCCGCTGGACAGGAACCAGGTGAGAAATGACACCCGATCTTCACCACCCGGCGCCGTAGTTGTAAAGCTCAAACAACCTACCCGACCGTTTGTCTTGTTTGCACTCGGATCTGATGTTAGCTTGCTCACTGCTTGAAATAAATGTTTAAAGGTAATGTGGGAGGAGGATGATTCAAAAATTAGATGCTACCCGGTGAGTCTGCTGTAATCGCAGTAGCTGGTGGTGGTGGTGCTGCTGTAGTCAATCACTCAGGGACAAGGGTGACACGGTATACGAGACAGAGACACCATTATGACCTGTGGAGACAACTGTTGTTGAGGTCGAACATTGTGACAGTCCTTGTCGTGTGGAGACCGTTAATTGCTGTTGACGTCAGAGCATCACGTGACACCCTTGTCTTGTCTGCCAGGTGCTGAAGGTGCGGTTGGTTTCGGCGGACGGCATCATCAACCCCAGCGCCTTCTACAACTACCTGTCTGCCTGGCGAGCCAACGACGCCATGGCCTACGCAGCGTCCATGGGCAACCTCCACCCTTTGCCCAAAGACTGGACACACAACCCACGAGACTTCGACTTTGACAGTGAGTGGTCATCGTCATCATCATCATCCCTTAGTTATTGTCATCAACAACGTCCTCCTTGTCGCTTGAAACCTCGCTGTCTCACTGGGGAACATTCAGAGGTCTTGTCGAAATTGTTGTAGGCTCATGCATCCACGGGTGTTGTGAAAGTATTGTGGTTGGGTGGAACTGTTGTTAGTTCTGCTGCTGTTGTTGTTAGTGACTTGTCCTGTTGCTGTGTCCGCAGTCCCCAGGTCCCAGCCACTGGTCTACGCGCAGATTCCATTCTACCTGACCAACCTGTCGACCACGGAGGAGATCCTCAACACTGTCAAGGTCAGCAACACAGCTCGAGCAGATAACCCCTCGCCTTGTCTCGGTTTTTGTTCTACCCACCTCCCCCACTTTGTCTTCTTAAGTCAGAAAAAGTAGTTTTCCTTTTTCACACCCACACAAATGCTTGTTGTTGTGATGTTTGTTGACACAGATGCTTGTTGTTGTTGTGATGTTTGTTGACACAAATGCTGGTTGTTGTGCAGGCGTTTCGCTCCGTCTGTGACCAGTTCACCGAGCGCGGACTACCCAACTACCCAAGCGGGGTGCCGTTCACGTTCTGGGAGCAGTACATACACCTGCGGTTCTACCTGCTGCTGGCGCTGTTGTGTGTGTTGGGCACGACCTTCGTGGTGCTGACCATCGTCCTCATGAACCCCTGGCTGGCCACGGTGCTGGTAAGACATGACCTCATGACCTCAGTCTACAGACGACTACTTCCTGTCTGTTTAGTCACTCCAGAACGCGCAAGTGTGTGTGCAGACTACATGTTGTCACACTTTGTGTTGATATGTAAATACACACACACGTGACTAGACATAGTGACCCAGTCAGTAAGTTCACTATCAGGACACTAGGAGGCTGTGGGACATCAATGACCGCATCGACACTAATACATTCAGCTGACCTATTGACGATCACGTGACTTTCGCGCAATACTGACGAGAAACCTTTAAAGAGAGCTGACTGTTATGATATCACAAGTGTCACTAGAACATCGTGTGTGCGGCCATTTTCTGTGTGGCATGTCATCTAGTCGAGAGAGAAGTGCTAAGTAAGCTGATGATATGAAAGCGATGATAAAGGTCGATGAGTGAAAGGGATGACGAAGGCTGATGACATGAAAGGCAATACGTTGAGACGGCGATGACATGCTGAGGCTGACCTTGTTGCAGGTGGTGGTGCTGGCGATGATCCTGGTGGAGCTGTTCGGCTTCATGGGGCTGTCCGGCATCAAGCTCAGCGCCGTGCCCGCGGTTATCCTCGTCATGACAGTCGGCATCGGCGTGGAGTTCACACTGCATGTGTGTGTGGTGAGTAGTGCTCACCCTGGTCTCTTCCACGCAATACACACCTCACATTGCCAAGAACTCGTGTAAGATGAGCTGCTAAAATAGTTCGTGATGGGATAATTCAAATTATTTTTTTAAATCGATTGACTGCGAGATGTCAAGAAAGCTGACGAGCGCAAGTAGTATTGTGACATTAGTCGAGGGTTAGTCAGGTAGCCGCTAGTTCCTGTTAAGCTGACCACTGGTGAAAACTTACTCTCTTGTTTGTGGCTCCACAGGGATTCGTGACGGCCATTGGCTCGCGGAACCGTCGAGTGATGATGGCGACCGAGCACACCTTCGCCCTGTGGTGCACGGCGCACTGTCCACCTTCCTGGGCATCGTCATGCTGGCCAGCACCGAGTTCGACTTCATCGTCAAGTGAGTCGTCGCCACCATCAGCCTGTGTGTGTGTGTGTTTCCCTCATGTCTGCGTTCCCATGGAAACATGATGTGCTTACACTGGCGATGTTGTACATCTTCGTACCCCGAGTACCTGTGTGGCGCAGTCAGCACCACACTGCCAGACCCCACGTGACCATGCTGGCAGCGGGCTCAGGAATGGCAGTGTGTTTGTCATGCTGATCACTCAGCTGACAGTGACGTGCTACAGACTGTCAGACACACAGGTACACTCCTCTGTGGGGCAGACCGTGTCGTCTGTTGACCCTTTGACCTGTAGCGCGGACAGCACCTGTTGCCGCCATTGTCCGGCCACACGTCCCGCGGTGTGTAGGGAGCACATCATGTCAGATCGTGTACATTGACAACACCCGGGGTGTAAGAGACACATCTCGACATAAGCGTATAGATGACTTTCAGCTAAAAATAACTCGTGTGTGACCCACGGTTCAGGGAGGAGCTGAGGAGCGGGCAGGGGGAGACAATCAGGAGGCGGGTAGAAGTTTGGCCAACGCTCTGATGAGTTGCATCTGTCAGAACTATTTTGGGACTGATTGGGGGTGGATGAGTGGTAGGCCCCCTGTTTAGGAAGGAGTGGGGGAAGGGGGAATAGGGGAATTCCCTACGTGCTGAGCGCTGCAATCTGCAGGCACACGGGGTGGTCCATTGAATCAGCACTTGATTGAGTCGAGCCATTTGCCAAACAGTTAAAACCTCCAACCGCACACGCCACCCCGCCATTATCTCACGTCTCTACAACAGATTGCATCCGTGGAGGGCTGAACGCACCCGTTCGCGAAGGAGAGCTGACATGGATCCCTTACATCGTTGTAGCGTCCTGCCTTGACCTAGGGTCACGACAAGGTAGCTGGCCATGATGGCGACCTGGTCCATCTGCTGCTGACCCGCGCAATGACCTTAACCTCACTTTGCTTTTCCTGCTCGCTTGTTGTGCAGCCTCCATTTTTTTGTTATTGCACAATGATGCCGCTTGGCCTGGCTAGTGTCACCCAAATTGTCACGTGCCATGGGTCACGTGATCTATAAAGGGTGTGCTATTCTGTCTCAAAATTGATACGTGCCTGTCAAGGTCGGGTGGAGGCAGGCGCCACCCAAAGTAGTTTGCCGGCCGTGGAAACCGACTCGGACACCCTTCTTGTTGTCTTACTGAAGACCGCCATCTTGGAAGTATGTCGCCGCGTGGTTCGTGCACTCGACGTCGACGAGACCGTGGAGCGCAGCCGCCATGTAGCCCTGAGTCAGCAGTGAGATAGATGTATCATCTGTTTTTGTGGAGGAAGGGGGTAGGGATGGGGGTTGATCTAAAATCGCTAAAAGAGAGCGCGAGGATAGCAATTTTTAAAAACGGATATGACCCTGACTGCCATCTTGGTTTGTTGTGAGTGATATTTGATAGTCAGCAGCAGGCGGCAGAGTTGGTACTCATGGCTGTCGTGGTTTGTATTAACTTACCTTGAGGTCATGCACATGATGATGTGTATACTATGACCTGTAAGTCACGTGATGTCTGCTTGTGGCTTGTTTACACGGTTGGCTGCTTTGCCATAGTTGCTGGCTTGGCAAAAAAACCCATTCCCCCCCCCTTCCCCTGTACGTGAGGATGTGTATATTGTTACCTGTAAGTCACATGATTATGTCAAGCTGAGGTGGGGACGACAGATTTAAAACCACGTGACTTGTGATTAGGTGTTGCAATGTTACAGAAAATAGTTTCAAGGTTAGAAGGTTTGAAACCAAGCGAAGGACGGACAACTCTTCAGACGACATATCTCTGGAAGGTTCCAGGAGAGGCGGGGTCAAGTGCCAGGGTCAGTGCCGTCCCATGCGGTCCCTTGTCTACCACTCGGGTGTGTGGCGTGTAACGGTTGGAGCGCCCTCTGGTGCAGGTTGATGCACTCAGACCTGTGGGAAGGGGAGACTACCGTTGCTTCAGATGAGTATTGGTTCACTTGCCACCCACAGGTAGACACGCTTGACTGCGTGGCACCGTTACTTGCTGTCAGCGAGCGCTAGCCTTGTCCGCCTGCACGTGTCTTTGCTTTGTGCACCCGCTGCTGAGCCTTAGACACACCGGGTAGAGTACCCGAGGTAGGTGTTGGGGACAAGCGCATGATATACATCCTGTGGTAGTCAGGTAGTGTATTCTCTTCAGTAGCGGCTGACAAGTTGTGGATGTTGTTGATGACTGCCGTTGTGACCAGCAGTCGCTGCAGCTGACACCGAGGCTACAGCCCTCGCCAGGAGGCTTGGAGGGGGAGGGGACAGGAGGAGGGGCGGCCCAGACAGTCGGCACGACAAACGGGCCCGGTAGTGGCGGTGAACGATACTCCTGACCCCTAGCTGGCGCCACTCTAGTGCTAGTAGTCTCCTCTTGACAGCCTGGGCTGTAGGTGGCACTGGTGACCCTCTTAGTCGGGGCCGCGTTCAGTCAAACAGTTTCTGCCAAAAAATAAAAGTCGAACCTGCGTTTGGCAAGCACTGGGGTCGTCGGTCCAGTAACAGTTTTCGCGAAGAAATGTCCAAGTCATGTTAAATAAGATCCTCGACCTTCATCTGCAGGGGAGGATCATTGTCTTTCACTCCTGTGGTGAGGAGGGGACATCATGGCGGGCAGCGCCAGGTCTCAGTAACTTTCACTGGAAAATATTCTGGTGGAGGCTTTCCGCTAGAGTCTGTGTAACGAGGGCAGACTACACTAGGCATGTAGAGATTCCAGAAAAGCTAATCTGTGCAGGAGTAAAGGTACTGCAGGTAAGGTTAGGGAGGGGTGAATGTGGGGGAAATGAAGGAGGCATTAAGAGTGAGACACACGGGTAGGAGTCAGAATGGAACCACAGTGGGTCGACGAGCAGAAACATCTGTTGGGACTTAAGACTCGACCCGTCATGCGATTGTTAAAGGGTGGTGGTGGCTTTTAGGATTCCATCGAAGGAGCGCCATCTCCTGGATTTCCTCCCCCACCCCCACCCCCACCCCCGATGTCCCACAGGTGACATCACTGATGACCGTTAGGTGACGGCTGACTGTCTTGCTAGCAGACCAGAGGACGCCGACCTTTCTCGACTTCCGCCCGCCCTCGCGCAGTCCCTGTGCGGCGCGCGCCCCCGCTGCTGGCGTCTTCTCTACCGTAGAGGAACCTGCAGCCATCTTGTGCGGTTAACAAGCCGAGGCTGTCATCATCCATTAAAGAGGGAAAGGGTCGAGGGGTGGGGGAGGTGCGACAGATTGCTGCAGGCCGTTAGGAGTGCTGCGAGAGGCAGGTAGAGCACTAGGTGCAGCGCGCAGCAGGGGCATGCGTATGATGCGACAGCTTGATGCTGCACATCGTTAGTGACGTACAGCGGCAGGATGAAGGAGGAGAGAGAGGTCGGGGGGCGAGGTGGGAGAGGAGGTACACGGCACACATCATGGGCGGCCGTACGTTGCGCGCTACCCTGGGTGGTCCCGCCAGCACGCAGACCCTGTCGATCTGTCCTGCGCTAAATGGTCGAGTGGGTGTGGGGGGAAGAATAACAGACTCCTTCTTCCCTCCCTCCCTAATCCTCCTCCTGCGAGGCGTCAGGACGTGCAAGGCTTGGAGGGTGAGGCGCGTGTGTGCACGTGCGTTGAGCCGGTAAGAACGACTTCGCCAAAGTCAAGCCACACTGGTCGCTTCCAGACCTCGCTCCCCCTCCCCTCTCTTCAACAGCTCTGCCCTTCACCCCGCTTCTCTCCTCCTCCCCTTCCACCTCCACCCACCCCGGCCATGTTTGAAATGCTCGGGAAGTCTGAGTTTCCAGCGCTTGCAGGGTGCACTGTGTGGATCGCAAAACACTTAGGGGTTACTGGTTTCTGATCCCCCCTTGGGCTGACGCACCGTGTGCTCGTGAGGGAGGGGGAGAGAGAGACCCAGAAGCTGCTGTTTCGGACCGGGGGTGTTTATGGGTTGTGGGGAATATACAGCCCTCGGGAGAGAAAAGAATTCAAGTCCAAGACCTACCTGGAGAAATGTGCAACTGCAGGGCAAAATGCCTGAATTCCTGAATTCTCAGTTTTGACTGTCATGCCGTTTGTAACTACCCGCCACGCGAGATTACTGGTAATCGTCACTAATCCATCGTGTATTTATATACCCTGAATATATATCTGGACATGTGTCTTTAGCGACTCGCTACCTGTATCAGGCAGATCGGTATCCATAGTAAGATAATCCTATCTGCAGTACAGTACGCTACTCACAGTAAAATACAGTAAAATACAGTAAAATACAGTAAAATACAAAATACAGTAAAATACAGCAAAATACAGCAAAATACAGTAAAATACAGCAAAATACAGCAAAATACAGCAAAATACAGTAAAATACAGGACATGAACTGTCGAGATGGTTTAAATCGCGGACATTGTCCTGTTAATTGGAATTAATCGATGCGAAATTGACATACGCTCTGTATCACGTGGTTTATCTACTCGGAGCTCACTCTCCACACACCAGTCCCCTAGGGTGTCTTTCGTCCTCCTTCTTTTATAGGGATCATACCCGACATCTCTGTTCAGACGTGTATCAGTTACCCACCCGTCACCTGTTCTCACGAGAGAGAGAGAACATTGTGCGATTGATAAAACTGACATCTTGACATGGTGTGACACTGTAAGCTGCTGTAGGTCAGTCCTTGAAGTAGCCGCTGCTCGATGTAACAAGGTTGTCGTCTGCACTTCAAAGGTGAGGGTTGTGCTGACCTCCCCTGCCCCATGTCCGGCCAGCAGTCCCAGTGCGGCCATGTGTGACAGTCACACTCGGGACGAGCAGGAGGTCATGTTGCGACAACTCATTGTAGAGATGTTTGAATAGTAACAGATGACAGTTGGCGGTAGTGAGGACGGTTGTCGGCCATGACATCTTGTCTGGAAGACTCTAGTCGATGACAAACATTCATCGGTTGAGGTGAGGGAGGGGGAGGTTGTTGTGTGGGGACCGGGCAGTGAAGGGGATCGTCGATCGCAACCACCTCGGAGGTATTGTCTAAGTGTTGTCCATGTCTGGGTGGCCGTTGGCCATGCTCACCATGCTCATACTCTACCATGTGTTGCATGCGAAGACGACATGTGAGTTCGCGATCACGGGGTGGGGGTGTGTGAAGCGGGTAGCCGTGGAGTGGGTGAGCGGGTGGCAGGCCTAGTGGGCTGCTGATAAGGCCGCTGTGTACGCTGGCGGACCACCCAGGCAGGCGGTGTGGAATTTCTTCCTGTTGGCCGCCTCTCCTTTCTTCTCAACCCTTCCCGTCGGCCTCTGCCCTTCTGCCTCTTCGTTTGAGGCCCCGTCAGGGTTGCACGCTTGCTTTCGCATCTGAAGGCTGGGAGGCCCAGTCAAGGGAAAATAATGGCGGGTAGGAAGCTCACTGTCAGCGAGGAGAGGAGATAGTGTGAGGCCGTTGCCACTCACCGTGAGAGCGTAACGTCTAGCTGCAGCAGTTCAAAATGGAGGATAATAGATGAGGGAGAAGGTGTAGATGATAAAGTCAAGATGAGGGAGAGGTTGTAGAGAAGATGGTAGCCATCTTTCTGTAGCACTGCCACGGTCTCTCACTGGACCACACGGTGAAGGTGGGAGAAAGCCGGGCTCGCAGCTTTTAATCCCAGTTTGACCCCCACTCTTCCTCCCCGAAGGATGCTGGCTGGCCGGCCGACTGGGTAGCTCAGTCATCTGTTATGCTGCACCGGAGAGAAGAGGCTCGGCGCCACCCGGCCACCCTCACTCCGAGCCATCCACGTGTCACCTGACAACACGCCGCCAAGGTCCACGAGGTCGTCGAGGCAGGTGCCGTAACCTAGTGGTCAGAGTGCTCTACCCTGGGTGTCCTGCTCACCCAGCAGAACGAAAACAAAAGGTAGGGGTGGAGGGTGTGGGAGGACGACGGAAGATATAATCGGTCTTTGTCAAGGCGCAGGCGAGCACGTGACGTGTGTCAAGACCGTGAAGCAGGTTAAGTTTATTATGTGACCTGTGTGTCTAGGCACAGTTGGACCACTCTAGATTACGACTTGACCCGCCCTTCTGCCATGATGCATTGACCTCTGACCACGTGCAATGCTGGACTGTCGGCTGTCGTGTGACTGAGCGCTGTGCTCTCCCCCTTCCCCTCCCGTGTGTGACCTGCCTGTGGCGATGACAGTGACCACAGCCAACGGTCACTGGTGTCATCCAAGGAGTTCACACATGGGTGAAGGTTTTGCTTGACTTGGAGGGGCATTGGTGGACGGGGTGCAGGGAGGCAAAGAGCAGAACTGTTGGGTTGTAGAGCTTTGGCTGCCTTTTATTCCGGAATTGAACAGATGCGTTGATATACGAGCACGTGCGGCGGCAGGGGAGGTAAGTGGTAGACAGGCCATGGGTTGGGTTAGTGTTTGGAGGGGGTGGGTAGGAGCCTGGCAGGTTTGTGTGTGTGGAGGGGGGGGGGAGTTGCAAGCCTCGTTATCACCGGCCACTCAAGTCTCCGGGGGCAGGCGGGTGGGTGGCAGCGGTTTATGGCCAGAGTTTTCACTTCCGCCCGCAGGTCTGCCTCCTACCCAGCTTTAGGCCAGCCACAAGGTAGCAGCCCACCTCTTGTTTCGTGCGCGCACTTTGTGTGTGAAAATGTTTTACATCAGAGTAGATTTTGGTGCCGTTGTAGTCACGGTTGTGATGTCCACCCTTAGCAGCGAAAGTAAAATACAAACCAAACAAACAAAAGCAGGATAGTAGCATCAGATTGGGGAATCTTGATCCCAGTAAGAAAAGCGTGTTGGCCTGAGATCGGAGGAGGGTACACGCACATCTGTGTGCGGTCATCGACTGAGGCAGGTTAACTCCCCTGCTCGTCATCACAGAAACCAACCACCACCACTGTCCCCCGTCCCCCCAAAAGACCGTTTTTATGCAAGGCGCGGGTAGTAGCTTAGTCTTGCTGGCACACAGGGAGGGCGGTGATGCTGGAGGTGTTAGTGGCTTTTGTGTGGTCGCCTCGGATGGGTTCCCCTCTTCTGCAAATAAACAAGGTCTGGCAGGTTACTGCAGCGTGCAGAGCTCACGACCGCGCTCTCTAATCGACTGGCAGCACGACACCCGCTGTTTACACACGTGGCGAGGCGTGCAGCAAGGACAGGCCCCCACCCCAGCCTCCCGCCCACTCTCCACCCTCCCATCACGGGAAGCCATGCCGCGCACGTGTGTGCGTGTGGATGCCTGTAACTTACCTGTGGTAACCGTCATGGTCAGACCACCACTGCACCCATACCCCATTCTATCGCGGACTGGGCCAGCTGTTGTAATCGAATGATTGAGTTGTCCGACCTGCTACCCAGACGTGGAGGGAGGGGCAGCCAGCATCACAGCCTCCCTCTGACATCTTGTGGTCGAGGACCTGCATGGCGAGCGAGTCCTCTGTGCACACACCTCTTGCCACGAGTTGCCTAGAACTGATCGCACAGGTGCAACTTCGGTAACTAGAGTACAGGAGAAAAGGTCAAAGTGCAGTTCGTGGTCCAGCGCGCACACAAACGTGTCAAAATGAGTTTGTTGACGCGTTCGTGAATGTAAGGGAGTTAATTAAGATCTGCAGATTTGGACAATTCATTCATGTTTCTCTCCCTTGATGGCGTGTAGCCTTTTTTTTTTTTTAAAAAATATCACCCACACTTCACAAGATGAAGGAAACGCAGATTTGTTAGTGGAGCATTACCGGGTAGCGAGGTATTTACAGCTGTGCAGATATGGTTATTTTTTTCAATGTTGCTTGTCAATAGAATCTCAGTGGTGAACTGGATCATTTAGACGGTTTTGCTCTCCTATGCTGTACCTCTCCACATGTTATGGCTTGTGTTGACAAGTAAAATGCAAATTGGATAAAATTTGTTTAAGCATATGCCAGTTGCAAGCAATATTAGAGACAGTTATTTTGAATTTTCAATACAAAGATATTTCTTAAATGTTTGTACTAATACATCTCATGGATACAAGAGGATCACTTTAAACTAAAACTACTTATCTTGACATTAAGTGTAAGTTGATGGCAGCTAGTGGCATAATGTAGTGCTGTTTTTCAGGTATTTCTTTCATGTGCTGACTGCATTGGTGTTCCTGGGCATGATAAATGGCCTGATTCTTCTGCCTGTTCTTCTTTCTTTCTTGGGGCCACGGGGAGAGGTAAGCAGTTGTTCATTTCTTATTTTTAAGATAATCTTTAGACATGCCATATACAACAGTTCGAATCCCAGCATGTCACATTTCTTTTTTTATCATCAGAAGTCAGTAAATCTATTTTAGAACATTCTTTTCAGAGTAGTCAGGTTTATTATAAAGCAGCAAACAAACTGAATGATACTTTCTCTGTCACATGCAGTGTTTACAAGTTTGGGAATGTACTTAAAAGGTAGCTTTAGTATATTGTCATAGAGCTTGCTTGATGTTTCAGGTCAGACCCAAAGACAATCCTGACCGTTTGTCTACTCCAACACCTGAACCATCGCCAAGGCTACGTGAGCGAGTGCATCGAAGCAGACGGGTGTACCCACGCATGAACTCTGATGTGTCCTGTCCACCATAACAGAAGAACCCACACAGTACTCCTCCCATGAAATTATTGTTCAGCCTGAGGTTGTTGTAGAAACAACAACTGTTCCAGGTGGAGCACCAATTGCCACACGAACAACAGGTGCTGATGGTGGTGGTGGTGCCAGTGATGATGCTACAAGCAACAGCAGCAGTGAAAGTAGCAGAAATGTAAGTATTGGTCACTTATGGAGCTTAAGAGGGACGGCCAAAGAAATGTGAGAATGTGAGTGTTCTGAGTAATGCTCTTCTCTTATCTGCTATATGGACATGTATGAACCAGTGGACTTATTTCTTCTGACTACAGAGCTCCATTAATTTATGAAGGTAACTTTTCACATTGAAATGTTATTTTTACAGACCTTCCCATCAACTCACTTCCAGGTGGCATCTGCCAGTGGCTTACCACCTACTCAGGTCACAAGGGTGAAGGCCACAGCCACAGTTAAAGTGGAAGTCCATACACCCATTCCTGGTAAGTAGAATAAAGTGCGCTAGAAATTGAGAGACGTACTACTCCTGTGTGTTCATTCCTAAACATGATAAAAATATTTTGAAATTTGTTTTTAAAGTGTCTGAGTAATCCTGGTACTTGGTTTGTATTCTTCGGTGCGTGTGCGCACATCTGTGCAGCCACAAAATAAAAGTGCCGTATACAGAGCTATGCTTCTTTTTGCTGTTATTCATGAAAAAAAATTAGTGACCTTTTAACCTTGCAATAGAATCAATCCTTCATCACATTAAGGGTAATACATTCTTAAAACTCTGCTTTTTGGCTGCATTAATAACTCATAAAGGGTTGTTAAGCAGTCTGCTCATCAGGCATCAGGGCATTTGTGTGATAATATGATACATCTGTTGAAAGAGCATATGTGATAAGCAGTTCATGAATTTTTCAGGGGCTGTCAATCAGGAGCATTCATACAAAAGCAAGAGGCGGAAAATGCGACAGTTGCGAGAGCAGGACAGCACTGCTTCTGATTCTGAATGTTAGCACCGCCAAGTTCTATACAAGGTGAGTGATACTCATTGTTAGCAAACAAAGCAGCTACAACGTTTGTATGCACAGATTTTTCATGCAGACTTCAGTGTGGCCAGCAGCCTGCCTTACAGATGGAAGATACATTGTGCAAAGTTTATGAGACTTAGTGGTAGTGTTGTAGCAATACAAGGAATTTTTCAAGATGAGTGACTGCAGCTGTCCTCTTGTGTGTAGGAGTGAGTATAAATAACAAAAGGTTTGGAAGACCTATGTGATGTAAAGAAATGATGACTCATGACAGCCCTGATAAAGACTGATGTTAGACCTAGATGTGCATGCACTTATCAGAGGCTGCCAGTCAGTTAGAATATAGAACCAGACTGCATGGAAATGTCTTTGATCTGACAATATCATTTTACTTCACTGTTGCTTGACAAAAGTATTTCATAATGACTAAATAAGAGGATATATCAAAAACATGTTTAATTTGACTTTGGCATGTGTAAAAATAAACTTTTTACTTTCTCCATGGAGCTATTGATCTTTGATTCAGTTCTCATTTTATGAACTTTGGTATATGTGCCAGTTTTTATCAGTTGGGTATGTGAATGTATTGAAGTATGAAGGTATATCTGTAGTGCTGAGTGCAGATTTTTATCCGTTGAACTTGGTTTGTGTTTACAGATGTTGTGAATGGTGCGCCAGTCAGCAGCCTGCTTTTTGTTGGCCCCTGGAAGGCCATGTGAGTTCCGCTGTCTTTCCTGCTCTGTAGAATCACCCAGAGCTGATTTCTTCTGCTGGAACCAAAACCTTCACTGTGATAAGCTCCAGAGCTCCTGTTGTCACCTCCAGCAATGTACATGTCCAGCATGGGCAGTTAAATAACTGCATCGCCTTGAGTTACCATGTGGCCATTCAGGATATGTAGCCAGCTGGTGGACAAGGAGTGCAAGGCTATGCCAGTGAGCACCTCTTGCGGCATTGGTGGAGCAGCACCGAGACTTTGCACGAAGTCAGAAGTACAGACAGATTTTCCAAAGGTCCCTTTTGTAGACAATCTAAGAGCCAGTGCTTTCACAGAGTCCTGCTTCACCCTGTGCAAGTGAGGTTCAGGCAGGCACATACAGGTTACATTTATTAGTTTGCTTGCGATTGTGATTGTGCCCAATTGAAGGATGGATTCTTGCTACAGCATGTAATCAGGAATCGGTTGGTGATAAAGCAGACTGAGTGCAACACAATCATAGTTCAACAAACAAAGCCGTCTTCTATTCCTGGTTTGAGTTTGAAAAATAACTGTGTTACTAACCAACGTACGCAACATTTCATCATGTAAATCATCAACAGGTTTCCTTTCTCTTCACCCAGTCCCAACCACATGAAGTGTTACCACAGATCTTCTTGCATTTTTCCTGTGCAAGAGAAAGGGGAACAAGTCACTAAAGTGGAATTTTGACAGATGGTCATGCAGGCTCCAATTCTTGCATTTTGGACTGTTCTTGAAGACAGGATTAACTGCAGAAGGCCTGTGATGCATAATGGTGTATATTATAGATGTTAAAGACTGCACACATTGCGGTGTCAGGTGACACACTGTATATATTCACAAGACGGGTTGGATAAAAACAGCTGACTGGGCTGGACTAGGTGAACAAAATACCTCAGGACTTTACAGCGCATGTATAACTTGAACTATCTTTTTGCGTGATACGATTTGCTCCTCCACAATTGTGTACATAGAAGTAGAATACATGTCAAAAGCTTTGCAGCAGTGTTGTGCCGTGCACAAGTCTTGTACCATGTCCTTGCCAGTCTCTTGCACACTGCGTAAAAACTGTTTGTATCTCAGGTGTACAGCGTCAAACATATTTGTTCTCTCAGATGAAGGAACACAAGCATAGTTTGTGTGGGCATGTATATTGGACTTGTGTGAAGGAACATGCAGAAAAGGCAGTGTTTGTGCATGTACATGACTTATGCAATGGACATTTCGACTTGTATGTAGGCTGCCATTTTCCCTTCAAACAAAAGGTGTGGAAGCACCAGGTTGCTTCTCCTGTCACAGAGCTACATTTTGCCACAAACCGACCTCATATTTACGGGTACAGTTCAGCTCTAGATAAACACAAGTGAGTTTGGGGGTGACTGGGTGCACCACACACTCCTGAAGACATTTTCATTTAGTCACTTTTATGAATGTGTCCATTGTGAAAACCACTTTTATTTATTTATAATGAGCTGAGCAGGCTTGGCTCTAGGTGCAGGCAAGCAGCGGTGTTTTGGGTATTTTATTTGCAGGGATGTGCTGAGCCTTCCGCCAGCTTTTTAAAACGTGGTCTGGCAACTCATGACTGTTATACCACCTTTCATGACATTGTTAATCTTTGTTTCACATTATTATTTAGTCATTAACTTGAAAGCAACCAATTAACGTTTTCTGAGGATAATTAAAGTGGGTTATTTATAGAAAGCAGGTCGAACGGCATGAGAGCTGGCAGAACATTGAATCTATCACCATAGATACTTGTGCATTCAAGGATGAATATTTTGCAAGGAATGAGTAATGTATTTCATATAGTCAAGACAGCTGTTGGCTTATAAAAGAGCTTTTTTATAATCTTTATTCCCCATACTCTGCAGGCTGACTGTAAATTTAAAAGTTTTGTTTTTAAAATCCTTGTCCAAAGTAGCTTTGTTTATCTCCTTTAATATAAGAGTTCAAACTGTACAAACAGAGAATAAGAAACAGGCATAATTTACCACAGCTTATAGATTTGAGGACTTGGTTATTCTGAAGGTCTCGAAGTGGTTTTGAAGAAAACTGAAGGCATTGATGCCTTTGTCTGTTTAGATGTTAGTTTGTGCCCTGTTAATGCTAGAGAAAATTACTGCTACTATGGCCAGTGACTTTGTGCAGAATGTTGCCCAGGGACCAGAAGAGTCCCTCTACCTCAGACAGCATAGTCTGTACAAACAAACTTTTGGTAAAGACTAGTCGCATCATAAAATGTTGTGGTGATAATAGGGCTACAGAATAGTTCATTGATGTTTTGACAGGCTCCAGAATCCTTGTTTGAGATTTTGTCAAAAGTACTGGATAGCTGCATCCTTATAAATGTGGTTTTATGGGTTTTTTTCCTGTTTTTTCATATGCAGCTAAAGTAAGACTCATCCTGAAGTACCAAACCAAAGTTAATGATTAAGATTTTTTTAATTTTACATATAAGAATGAAATGGGATGTCGGCCACAAAAGGTTGGCTTTATATGCAGCTGTTAAGAACTGGTAATCTACGAAAAACATGAATGGGATATTTACTTGTGGAATATGCTGACTGCCAGAAACTTTTTTCTTCTGTGAAGTAAAGCCAAAGAAATGCTTAAATCATTTTCATAACAGGGAAATCTACAAGCTACCACATACTTTGTTTTTTTGGTCCCAGTCGTCAGTTATAAGGAGAGGTTTTTAGAACACAGGTGTATTTGCTGACAGGAAAGAAGGAAATCTAGTCTTTGTTAATGTCTTTAGATGGGACCTTTCAAGAAGCTTGTGTACTCCGTCCAGGGTGTCAGTTGAACACATTTTGGGATGTGTTTACTTTATTAATCATGAGTTGAGCCAGCTGTAGCAGTAATGTCATATAAATCTGCAAGATGAAAATGAAATACTGCATGCACACACACACATGTACACGTGTTCACAAGTCACTTCTGTGCTTGAGTTTCATTCCGATGTTTGGCGCATGGGAGCTGGGGAGGGGGTGGGGAGGAAATTTTAGTAGTTGGGTGATTTGGTAACCAGTGCCGAAGATTGGCACCATGAAAGTGACTCGTCCCAACCTGACCTCATTACCTAACCAAGCACCTTGAACTTCGAGCCATCCTTGATAGCACCGAGCACTGTTTCTAAGGAAGATTTCAGAAAAGCATCATTAAGCCTGAGGAGGAGATAAGATGGATAGTTTTTTTTAATGGCAGCAGGGAGATAACTGTGTTGTACTGAGAATACGGAGGAAAAGTGTGTTCATATTAACTTTATTCACCAAGTGAACTTTATTGTGAAGACATTTTATAAACAGTTACTTTCAAATGTGGTCTGTAGGCATGTGGAACTGTTGGTGTTTCCTGTGTTCACTTGAGAGTATTGTTGCTCTTTCACTCCGCTTGCATGTCAGACAGCTACTGTCTTGATTCTTTATGGATTACTGGCCAGAACCGCAGTCCTGCTCTTCACAGCTAGAAACCAAAGAAACATTTGCTTCATTTCTTTTCATGAAATGTTTGAAGGAGACTGAATGTGTGGATGTGTACGACTGTGTGTATACAAGCAAACATGCGTGCTTGCTTGAGTAATTGTACTAGTGTATAATAATATAGTTTGGTGCTAACATACACTTAGTAAATGCCTCAATATGGCTTGTTTCAAAGCCACTGATGCAGTCCACCCTTGAAGTGTTCACAACTTGATTCTTTTGTTAAATTCATGAAAGCCTCTGTTTATTTTGAATATAGGCACGGGCAAAACTGTGCTCTAGAACTAACCAGACAAATGCTATGTTTTATTTTGTAAGTCATTGAAAATAACTTTGCAGGCAGGTCATTGATGCTTGCACCATGTTTTAGATTCATCATGACAGTTTGGAAGTTGTTTAGGACGGGTATATTCTGTTTATTTTTGAATGACAGTGTTTAAATGTCTTTGTTGTTTTGATGACAGAAACCCTCTTTGATAATGTACATGGTCTTGACCACTACAGTAAAAGCAGGACATAATTTTCACTGTAGTTTGTGCATGCATTTAACTGCTATTTTGAGACTTGTTGTCTGATTAATGCTTCTGTTTGAAGAATTTGACAAGACTCTTTGCTATGCTGCCATTACCGCTGATTTTGTTTTTTTAGTACATTTTGAAATCCACAAGTCTTCACCAAATTTAAGGCAATCTCAGGGTTATTTATATGCACATTTTTTAAGCACTGAAATGAGGTACATTTTGTCCTTATACCATAAGATTTCTATATCCTTGTGATGCCACTTCAATGTGGCTACTTTCCACTGCTATTGAAATTAGATCGAAAAAAAAAGAAAGTTGTTGCTTGAGCAGTTAGTAGAACAGGAAGACAGGTTGGTGAACTCTTGATGAGGGGTGAGGGTGGTAGTCTTGTATACTAGATTGACACCTTATCAGAAGGTTCTCGTCCCGGTGCTGGAAGACAGTTTGATGCTACTAGCATCTGAGGGTTGTGTGTTCCATGACACTTCGATGCCACTAGCGTCTGATTATGTGTGTGAGATGTTAAATGATAGGTTAGTCACCGTGCTCAGTGCATCATCTAGCATGACCATTCTACTGAATGTGGTATCAACCTTCACTGCACATCAACGAAGTAAGAAGTTAGAACTTGCTTTGCATTGTTGACATCAAGCTAGAAGGGGTTGTATTGGTTTGGTTGTGCAAACTATAAGGAGGAGGGGGTTGTTACGAGAGATTTACAGAAAGCAGTATTCCCCTTTTAATCACTGTTACCAGTACTGACCTGCTCTTTTGTGTTTATCAAAATGGGGCACAAGGGATTACAATACCTCATCTATAGGGCAGTCACACCGTTCTTCCTGCTTAGTTGACAACCAAAATGGATGGTTTCCACTGAGGGTATGCTGACGCTGGTTGAAAATAGGAAATGGGATGGGAAGGGGAATCTAAAGAGTGCATGTCTTGTATATTGCACATATCACACTCTTGATGAGAAGGGGAGGAATGGTAGGGGTGGGAAAATAAGTTTGATGACAGCAAACCCTCAGCGGAGATCATGTGGTCTGTGATAGGCCGTAGTTATGTCCTCTGTGTGTATGTGTCTTGTACTGCGGCATGTGTTGTCTGGAGCACGTGCAGTGTTAAAGGCGGGTCCAGACAGACCACGCTGTCCAAGGTATTAATGTGTAGACACTACACTTATGTTGTTCTCTGATACAAGTGAAGACAGTGTTAAATAAACATGAAAATAAATTGAAATTATATAGAACCATTGATGTTTGTGTTGTGTATGTGAATGTTTCAAGCAAAAGTTTACTGCATAAGACTATACTTGAAAAAAATTTTAAAGTTACGTTCGAAGGTCAAGATAATTTGTGAAGTATGACATCATTTAAAAAACTTCGATCATTCCTTTATGGCATCAGATGTAGAAGAAATGAACACCCTAGTGCTTTCAACAAACATTTAACTGATGCAGAATAGCATGTCCTTATTCGAGTGCCATTATAATGTTCTTGCTGTGAAACGAAATGAAAAGCTAACAGGCAGGTATCTTGTGGCAATGGATGACCAGAACAGAAATTCCAGCTTGTCTAAACAAGATGCCATCAGCTGGACATTTTGATTATTCACATTGAACATGCACTATATGTATAAAACGTTTTATTCATGCTTTTCATCCATTACTTGCAATTAAAAACCAAGCAAATATTATATCACTATCAGGCTTATCACTATCAGGCTTGTCACTGCCCAAACCAGCACGTTAATATTGAAATAAACTGTAGAATCAGGATCAGAGTTAAATGAAGACATTATAGAGGCTAACAAACCATTACAAACGTTTAGTTGTTCAGAAAACCCTGTGCATGTATTTCGATGTCAAGTCTGCAGGCAGTTGTGTAAAATCTGAGGAAAATTTTAATTCATGATGGAAGACTAGCAAGTCTTGTGCTGCACTTAAAATATATGTTTTTTGCTTGAGAGCGGGTGGAAACTGGCCTGTGTCTTGGTGACAATAAATGGTCTTATACGGGAGACCATGGGTGTCAGAGGAAGAATCTGGGTCAGGGTATTAAAATGTTTTTGTTCTTAAGCTCCTCAGTGCACATCCTTTTGAATAGAGGCGTTAGGCATGGAGTTAAGTGCCCTTTTTAAACTGCTTTTAATGAACCGTGTGATAGGGATATTCTATTAATAACCATTCATCCGTTAAAATGAGGCCTGGGACAAAAAGTGAGGTGAGTAAAGTTGCAGCTTCTCCCAGTTCAGATTAGGTCGGCAATACACAGTCAAAGGGAGAAAACCCCATGGCTTAAAAAATTTAGTCATCAACGACTTCCTTCCCTTGATCTGCCGTCATTCCTGCCCCACTTCCACCAAAAAACCTGCTTGGTGCAACCCTTGTGGCAATTTAGCTTAATCCAGAGCTGAGTCAAGCCTTGTGTCTTCTTCGGCGAGTTCTCATTTATTTATATAGGTTCAGCGTTTACAGTGGGGACCGTCCAGTCCGAGGGGCGTGTAGGGCCTGCCGAGTCTTTGCACACGTTGATTACTGTCCCTCACCCAAATAGAAAGTTTGTAATCACTTCCCACTGTCCCCCACCCAAATAGAAAGTTTGTAATCACTTCCAACTGTTTAAGTTTTTATGCAACGAGTACATCAAAGACTCACGCTCGTTGTGTCTGTTATGGATAGCTCGTCTCGATTCATAGAATACCGATAAGAAAATTATGTGAGCTGGGAAACATGATCCAGTAGAGAGTTGACAACACAGCGAAGCTTTTCCAGTCCCGGAGTCCGTGTCAGAACCTGGTGATGACAATGACAATGACAATTTTTAGGAACAGGCAGCAGAACAGCGACGAGCGGCAGAGCACGTGGTGGATGTTTTCAAAGGGCGCTGGCTACGACGACCACCACGGTGGCGACGGATTCGAATCCATTGTCTAAATGGATATCCACACCATCAGAATGACAGTAAAGAGAAAGTTTAGTTTCAACTAAACAAGCTGGAAGTTTAAGAGTAGCCAGGTAATTCAACACTGACCTGTCATGTCACAAACTGCACGTACAGTCAAAATTCAACTGTTGTCGACCACAGTGATGGTGAAATAAAATCTGAATATTTTAAAATGGAAACTATTACACAAATAAAATGCAGGTAGATTTCAAAAATACAAAGCAAGGCAAACACGATAGAAATACTCTAAAAAAATGTAAAGTGAGGCTAAGCTGTAGAAAATAGTTCTGGCAGTAAGAATTCGCTGTCAAATCTGTGTAATGGCGGAGAAATGTATCCGTTAAAGCGAGATCCGCAAAAAGCAGGAAGCAAAGTACAGTAATTACAAGTTGTAAAACAATACGAAACGAAAGCTTCAGAGAAACAAATACAACTTGTAACTAAAAGACAAATAGGTAGGTTGAACAAGAAAAAGACAAACCCAGATAGCACTGAAACATTTTATAAACGTTTTAACTAACAACACACACCAACAACCAAACTGTGGCTTTGCTTTCACACCACAAACAGGATTCGTTTTCTGTTTAACTTCGTTCTTACTTCAATTACACCTAGAGAAATTAAATCCGTCAACATTCAGGGATCTCGCTGGCAAGGGCTCTCCCATGACCTTTGACATGCTTCTCTCTCTGTCATGCTCCAGGTGCAACAATACTTGTTTCATGTCCTTTTGTAGGTCACGGCGCCAGGTGTGACCTGGCTTTCTTAGTTTTTATTTACCTTGAGGGTTAAAGGTGATCTGTCTTGTGCTAAATGCAGATTTTTGTAAAGCAAGGCCAAGTCTTGTGGTAGTTTATGCGTTTGATGTAAAACATTAATGAAGACAGAGTATTTTATGTAAGCATAAAGTGCTTAATGGAGACCGACAGTAAGTACACATTTAAAATGTAGCTAGGCAGTACTTATGTAGACAGTATTTAATGTTGGCAGCAAATAGTTCTTGACTGTCGGCAACAGCCCAAACGTCCACACTTGGTTCTTATACTTATACTACTATACATTCTTATGTCAGTGACAGAAATTTTGTTTGATACTGACAAACGTTTACAATGTACATTTTGATAATATGTACAGTATCGCTTACGACACTGATATATATATATATGTATTAAGGACATCAGAGGTGTTTATAATGTTTACATCTATATCATACGGATAAATGTGTTTACAAGACTGAGAAACATGTTAAAATACAAATGTTTACAATATCGATACTCTAGTTTATAATACTGACAGGACGTTGTATATGTTTACTTTTCTAATAGATATGTTTAAAAATACATGTTCAGTAATTCTGATTATAGTTATATCAAAAACGATTCATGCTTCACATGCATGAATGCATCTTTTTCAAATGTATCACATATCATAATAAAGACACACATGGCACAGTTTTGAATACGTTTTTCATTACATGTAAACAACTCATTTAATTTGTATCACTAAGTGTTTATTACGATATTTCAAAACACCAAAACCCATTAATGTTCATCAAAGGGAGTTCTGCTTTGATAAAAAAAAAGTCTTTGCATGTAGCAGAAATGGAAAATTTGTTTAGAGGGAAGGGCGTATAGCCATATTTGGAATAGACAGAAGTAAGAAGGACAACCACCTATAATCATAATGTACAATAATAATTAACTGCTAGACCTTCTGTAGCGACGCGAGGACCAATCATATCGCGACTTTTGAGTATGCTGCTGCTCAGAAACATAATTTGATATACACTGTACTTAGTGTACTAGTTTCAGTTGTTTGAAGCACGAAGATTGTGTGTGTGTTTACGTGTACTATGAGTGCGCTCTTTGTATGAATGTCCATTTCGGGAGACACCTGGAGAGACACATGGTGCGAAACTTATGCGAAAACACGAGATAGAAAACAATGTTGATGCTGGAGTTAAGCTGCTGCAGGAGCTGGACACTAGACACAGCTGTCATTAAGTCGATGTAGTCGTCGGGAGTTAAAATCGCGGTGAAAAATACTCACGTACCTAAAAAGACAAAGGAAAACCTCACCTAACAGATACGACAGCACAGTGCACAGCGACATCAACACCACGGACAGCGTCAGACGTCGGCTGCTGCCCCACCTATGTGGGTGTTGCTGATGTCTTGAAAATGCCGAGGAAGCTGGTGAAGATGATGAGCGCAGTTTACAAACCGAGGAGGATGTTGAAGATGACGAAGAGAAGAACGGGGGCCGGAATACTTAGAATTGGTATGACAACAACAGCGACAATCAAAATTGTATCGTCAGGTGCATCCATCGTTGCACTTCGTAGCCTCAGCTGGTAGTAAAGGAAAAAGGCCGTGATGGCGACACACCAGACAAAGACTACCACACACCCGGTGATGACCTGTCGTCGTCCCAGAAGACTTCCGTTGTGAACCTGCAGAGGTCGGTACACACCCAGCCAGCGACACACTGCTATCATTAGTGTCGTGTGCACGGACACCAGTTGGGCAAGACATGACGAGGTGTTGAATGTGATTGTCACAGGACTGCCAGCTGTCGATGTCAAACACAAATATGAGAGGAATAAACAAGACGAGGAAGGCGGTGTCCCACACGGCCAGGTACTTGAACAGGAAGATGGAGGCGCTGTACTTGGTCTGGGTGTTCCACACAGTCAGTGACACCAGGTTACCCACGATACCCAGCAGTGAAATGGGTATATTACCTGCTCTGTCTATGTAGTAACCTGGACCATAGTCAACATATTCAAAATAATACTCAGAAGAAATTGTTGTGTGGCTTTCCGTCTTATTATGCTCGCAATCTTCCTCCTTAAGGACATCCATGCCACCTTTCTGAAATGTTTCTTCTTCATTGAAGACAGACATGTGACCTGCCCGGCGTTCAGGCTTTGTGATGATTAGTGATGATTTACTTCCCCAAAGATTTAACTGCTGGTGAGACACAGGCCAATCATAACAGCTCTAATCTTTTGAACTGAGAGATTCTGATTGCTCACTTTCATCCGAGTATTTTCTGTTCGTGTGTTCCCTCTTGCTTTCTTTCACACAGTGGAATCCATGCATTGCCTTGGTGCGACATGGCAACATTCTTTTATGATAAACATTATTTTGTGTAGTCTGCATTTACGGGCATGTCACCAAAACCTTTAAAGCATCAAAGACAGAATGACGATTATCGTTTGAGAAACCTGACCCACGATTTATCTACAGAATAATTTGTTCACTTGATGATACACACACTTACATCGCTACTCGGTGCCTCATGGGTAGTATTACAGCTAAAAGCTGGGAGTGTAGTGTGTCAGTGCTGGGTGTTACATGTGCCATCTCACTATAGATACTGTGTATGTGTGTATGTGTGTATATATCACTGCTAGATGTTCACCGTGTACTGTGTGCCTCTACATGTCTCACTGCTCACACAGCTCCGAAGTGAACATTGCTATCAGGACGGTTAATCTGCGAGCGATCTAGTCAGCAAGGAAAGCGGATATAGTCATTATGAAGGATGTAAATTGTCTGCACTATAATGTTGCCACAGGTCACATCTACAGTCACACAGGAATTTCATAAGCTGTTTATTTAACAAAAGCAACAGCAGCAATAATAATAATGATGATGATAATGTTTTCACCTGTACATATAGATATACTGTCTAATGGTGATGTAGTGTGGTATGACATAGGTGGCGCCATGCACGCATTCATGTTTACACAAGGGAATAAACACTGTGCCTTCTGCTCATCTCTGGGTGCTGTAGCACTTGTCTCCCCCTATTTACGTGCCAGTGTACTGTTTGTCTTCCTTTCTTTTCCCGCGATAAAGGTGAATTCAGACATGGTTACAGTGTTCATTCTATAATTCCATGCACAATGTATATTACATAATAAGTAATAGGCTACATGAAAATAAGATGAAAATAGATACAATGTTTCAATGAACATTTTTAGCTAAAATTACGACACACCCTAATACAATCATATGTAAGTAGCAACGGACAATTGACAATTACAATTCTTGATTAAAGAGAGGTAAAATAAGCAAGAAAATGCTCTTTTTCCATTTAGCCCTCGCTGTCGACTGGGAAAGAATAAACTAATTAATTAAATTAAGTACTATAAGAATAATTAGTAGTCAACATAAGGTAAGATATCAAAGGAGAGTGGAAGAATGTACAAAAGTGGTGGTCAAGGAAAACATATATTTACAAGGGTCCTGGAGTTGAGGGTATCTCTAGAGGCCTCATCTAATTTTCTTGAAAGTATTTTGGTAATTGGCTGCGAAAGCAGTGCAGTGGTTTGAAGTGGAGAGGCAGGCTACTCCACAGCACACTCGTTGAATATTTCAGACTAGATTTTAAGATGTCTATCACAGGAATGGGAATATTAAGGTTCGGAGAAGTTCGAGAGTAATTGGGTGAGAATAGCACAGAGAGTCTGGGGGCAGTTTACTCGTCACTATTTTGTACACGAATAGGCATTCATTGAATTTAAGTCTGTTTTCCAGAGGAAGGACGTCTAGAGAGATGAAATCATTAAAATATTGAATTGCAGGTGATGGCCATTTGTTTCATTTAAAAAAAGAGCAAGAAAACTCGAGCAGAACATTTAGGGAATAAAAATAAGAATAAGTACTACAGACAGGAGTATGTCAACTGTCGAGTGTCACCCAGGATGCTCGCCATGCATCTGACTGTACAACTATAGCAGGTATAGAAAATGTGAAAGTTTATAGTATTAGTTTCAGGGTTAGGGGAATGGGGGAATATGCAACGGCCGGGGAATCAGAAAGCCGCTGGTGTTGGCGCACGTGACAGCCATGTGAACCAAGAGACGGATTGAGATGGAGCCATGGAGGCCTGTGTTGTACACGTGTACACACCTGTGACCTCAGTGAACTCTGGGGTATTACTTTGCAGGTGTTGTCACTTCCTTAATCTGACTATTATCTTGAGTTTTTCTGTGAATCGCATCAACATGTGTTTTACCTATCTGACCCTGACCGTTAACACTTACACCGGCATGTTTACATGGATGCGAACACTGGTCAGTAGCTTAGTATCTTTATTGCTTTATTCACAAAACGTTTAATTATTGAGTGTAAAATTTTTCTTAACAGAGTAGTAATTACACAGCTTTCACTAAAATTGCACTTGGATCATCTTACGAATAGAAATTCAATTTTATTCAGTTGTTATGAGACACACAGAGAGACACCTGCGAGCGTTGAAGGAAACTTGCGGACAAAACTGCAAACAAGACGATGTTTATGCTGGAATTAAGCTGCTGCAGGAGCTGCACACAGCTGTCTGTAGGGTCGTGTGTACAGACACTAGTGGGGGAAGACATGACAAGGTAGTGAATGTGATTGTCAGCGGCCCTAAGGGCTCGGCATCTATGTAAAATATCAGCAGAATAAACAAGACGAGAAAGGCGGTGTCCCACACGGAGAGGTACTTGAACAGGAAGATGGAGGCGCTGTACTTGGTCTGGGTGTTCCACACAGTCAGTGACACCCGGATAGCCAGCAATGAGTCGGGTATAATACCCGCGCGGTCTATGTAGTAATCTGGTCTTCTAGGTAAAGGAGCAAGAAACTCCTCGTAAAAAGATGACGAGAGATACTTGTGTTAGCTTGTGTGTACGCATTGTCTTGAAGTAAGTCCATTTTCTCCTCCGGATTTATTTCCTTTGAGTTCAAGTGAACGAGTAGATGTTTCCTCTTCAAACGATGTGGACAGCTGTGCAGAATTTACTTTTCCCCGACGGTTTCTCTATTCGTGGCACAGATACCAAGCATAACCTGCTGCAATCATGCACATGATGTATTATAATTGGCCACGTTGATTACAGTATTAATGATTAATGTGACTTAGTTCTTTGGTCTTTGTAAAAGAAGACTAATAATGAACATATTGTTGTCATATGGATGTTGTGTCACAAAAATAAATGTCATCAGTTCGTTTGTGCGCCTTTCCTCTTCTTCCCCTGTGAGCAGTTTATAGTTTCTTAACAATATTGCTGTTTGGGTACTAAAAACGATCAAACAAACGTATGATATGTCAGGGTTAGGGTTATGTTACAGCGTAGTGCCGCTTGTTACAGCGTAGTGCCGCTTGTTACAACGTAGTGCCTCTTGCTACAACGTAGTGCCTCTTGTTACAACGTAGTGCCTCTTGTTACAACGCAGTGTCTCTTTTTATTCACAATGACTAGAAATATGAATGGAGCAGGTAAAAATGCGAGGAGCATACAATCACATAAAAAGAGAAGAAAAATATAAATCGCATTGACTACTCCCACTCAAAGATAAATAATCAATAATCAGATTCCTTGAACGGAGCAATGCGCCACCCCCAAAAAACAAAACAAAACAAAGCAAAACAAAACCCAACAAACAACAACAAAAATCCTCGCATAATTAACACAACCTTCATCGGTTGTGGAGAACCACGAGATGGACCAAATAACTAATGAGCAGTGGTGGTGTGGGTGAAGTGGGATGGGGAGTAGTAAATACGCAACTTGTCAATAACTAGCTATCAGTCGCCGAGATTAGTAACACGGTAGTGGCCCACAAAAACGTAAAATCGCAGTATGAAACAAACAAAATACCATGAAATAAGTCCTCACTGGTACACAACAGTTTGGCAGCAGAAACCTGAAAAATAGTGCAAACCTTAGACTTGATTGACCCCAGTCCCCCAGGCTGCCTAAGCAAGATATATTAGCTGGTCTCTTAGCAGCATTTTTAGTGTTGAATTATTTTTCAATTGTTTACATGTCCATCAGTGAATCAAAGTACTGTGGTTTTTACATGTTTTGTGTCATGGGCCAGGATTTTGTTATTTTCTTGGGAAGAAATAAAGATTGGTCTTTGTTGAAAAAAACTTCCTACAGCGAGCAGCTCTTACTTTTCTCAGTAACCTGTACTCTGTGTTTTGTGAATGTATGAATTCAATTAACTTTCTTTGGAAGTCATGTTTTGGTGCTTGTACAGTGAATGCATGTTGTATTTGTTTTGTTAATCATTCCCCTATGTCCTGCTGTATGTATGTAAACACTTAGCATGCTGCTAACACGACACACACACATATATATATATATCTACAAACAGCATATTATCTTTTGATTCATTTTCATTCAGTGTGTAGAGCTGCCAGTTTGTCTTTTCCTAGCTTCATCAGTTCTCGCAGTCTCTCCGTCAGGTTGTCGTTGTGTCGGTCTGCTGGTTGTTTTCTCACTTCACATCATGGCCGATCAACACAAGTTCCATCTCTCACATAACGAAATGATTGCGGTCATGCAATTCTAAGCATAATACATCGATAATACAGCCCTACCCCTACACACTGTTGTATCTAGTCTGAAATGTTCCTGTGTCAGTAATATCAAACACTTACTAAATCTGAAAATCATCTTCAGCTTCTCTGCGAATCGCATGGACATGTGTTGTACCTGTTTGACACGTAGCATTAACCTTTACTTCGTGTGCACGTTTACCTGCATGCGTAAAAAACTCGTTCTAATCTGTTATCATAAGTGTTTCATTCATGAATTCATTGTGTGTAGAATTTCACATAACGATACATCTTGACATAGCCTTGACTTCAATACAATGTCGATCATATTTCTGCGAGTCACAAATAAAATTTTTTAACTTCTACAGTTGTCAGGAGGACCTGGAGAATAACCTGCAGAGGTTTGAACGAAACTTGCTGGAGAAGACTGTAAACAAGACGATGTTTATGCTGGAATTAAGCTGCTGCACGAGCTGCACACTTGAACGTGCGGTCGGATAGTCTACCATGTCTCCTTCCATTAGTCTGAAGAAAAAGTAAAACAAAAAGGTCTCTCCAACAACATACGACAAGACAGTGGACAGCGACATCAGCACAACAGACAGCGTCAGACGTTGACTGCTGCCCCACCTACCCGACTGCTGCTGATGTCTTGAAAATGACGAGGACCGCGGCAAGGACGATGAGCGAAGTTTCCTGATGAGGAGGACGTTAAAGACGACGAGTAGAAGATTAGGGATCGCGAGACCCACAATCTGTATAAAACCAACGTAAGTCAGAAAATATATTGCGTACGTTTCGAAGTCCATGAAAATAGTCTCCCAAAATACGTGTGTTAACAAATGCAAGGTCATGATCACGACAGACCAGCAGAATCCGACGACACACCCAACGATAACCCGACGTCGTCCCAGAAGACTTCCGGTGTGAACCTGTAGAGGTCGTGACACAGCCAGCCAGCGACACACTGCTATCTGTAGTGTCGTGTGCACGGACACTACTCGGGCAAGACATGACGAGTTATTGACTGTGATTGCAATGATGCTATAGGGGTTGGTGTCGTATACAAATATCAGCGGAATAAACAAGACGAGGAAGGCGGTGTCCCACACGGCCAGGTACTTGAACAGGAAGATGGAGGCGTTGTACTTGGTCTGGGTGTTCCACACAGTCAGTGACACCAGGTTACCCACGATACCCAGCAGTGATACGGGTATATTACCTGCTCTGTCGATGTAGTATGCTGGCTTTGTGAGCACAGGATCGTCAAAATTCTCTGTGTTACCCTGTGTTAAAACTTTCTCCTGATCTGTGTCCATTTCACCTACTGATATATGTCCTTTGTGTTCTAGAAAGAGAAAAGAGTTTACTCTTCAAACGTTGCCGACAGCTGTGCAGAATTTACTTTCCCGAAACAGTTTATGTATTCGTAGCTCATTAGTAAGAATGCATTGCTGCAATAATGAAGGCATTATAATTTGCATTGTTGATTGCAGCATTAATGATTAATCTGACATTTAGTTCCTTGTTACTTGTGGCACGAGAATTCTAATGATCTTATCGCTATGATACGGACGTTTAGACACCTCAGAAAATAAATGTCAGCTATTGCTAATGAAGCTTGTCTTTTCTTGTCGTGTGAGTATTGTATAGTCTCTTAACAATTGTGCTGTTGGTGCGAAAACGACAAACAAATGTTTGCGCTGTAACGTGCTGTTGCTGTTGTTGTTGTTGTTGTTGTTGTTGTTGTTGTTGACAAAAAGCGACTCTCGCCTAAAGCACAGAATTGCAACCACACATGACGAACCGTTAATTGCTGCGTGACTTGTGTGAACTCTCTGACTACCTCTGTAGTCTCTCTCTCACACACACAGGTGCATAACCACACAGAGGAATTGCTGAGACACAAGAAACGTCTTCATCTCAAGCCATCAATCACTACTGAGTCTCATTACTGTCTGTAGGTACTGCTTACAGTGAACATTAAGCCCTGTATGAGTCTTGTTTGAAAATGTAAGCATAGGGAATAGCAAAATGTTGCACACAGACAAAAATCACCACCGTTACAGAGACCACCACCTCAGCACCACACCATCATGAGACAGTTCTATACTTTCACTAAAAGCTTAATTTTCTTCTATAAATGACCATCTTGTGTCGAAGTCAGCGAGTTTGAGCGAGCAAAGTAGAAGGGAGAGAGCGAGGCACGTGTATCCTGTGTATACTGAGATATTGCTCCTGTGTAGTGGTGGTCACACGCCATCTGTAGCCACTGGCAGGTCCGGTGTGGGTTTGATGTCTGCGACAACTAACAACAGCTCTCCTCCTTGGAGCTAAGTTCTTCCTCGACAGGACAAACAGTATGCGATAGGACTTCCCTTACAAACAGTTATGTCTTGATGTAAAGTGGTGTATCCACAGCTGATATACAGTGGTGTACTGCCATAGCTTATATACATTGATGTACTGCTATAGCTTACCTATAGTGGTGTACTGTCATAGCTTACCTATAGTGGTGTACTGTCATAGCTTACCTGTCGTGGTGTATTGCCACAGCTTATATACAATGGTGTACTGTCATATACAGCGTACGCACAGTTCTGTATTTCCACCTACCATGCTAATTTACACTGTTTTCAGAGTTGGCTGGGGTTAATAGTTTTGATGAACATCGAGATATTTTAATGTTCTGCTGACTTATGGCACATGAAAGTGAATTATTTACCTGCCTGAACATATCGACATCAACGCGTATATAGGGACACGAGAATGGTCGGCTTTCAGCCCCTAAAATAAATTCATCCTATTTCATTGTCGTCAAGGTGCAGAGATGTTACAGTGCTGGCATGATGTTTTCAGAGGATGCATCTTCATTCTCCCCCCGTCTGCACCTTCTGCACTCACCGCACCCCCGTCACCTTGCGGAGACTAGAGACTAGAGAGCCCACCCACGCCCCCTGATGGTTTCAGCTCCGGAGTTTCGCGAGTCACTCAGCCCTTCACACAGGGACAGGGATGGGCAAGCTACTTTTAATTTGTAGACGGCTAGGCTACAGCTACTTTTTTTCAAAACGTAGCCAGCTACACTACAGCTACAATTTTGCAAAAAGTAGCCAGCTACTTTGGGCTACTTTTAAAATGTAGCCAGCTTCTTTTGGCTACTTTTAAAAGTGATGTTATAACAAGTTAGCTGTAGCCAGCTGGCTGTAGCAACATACACAAACATCAAACATACACATTAAACACTATTACTTGCTTTACAAAGTTTTTATTATAATAATGAAACGGAGAACTGCGATATACCGACAATGTTATTTAGTGAATCCATAAATGCTTTCATTCATTCCTTGCACCCTTCCTCCCCCGGCCTTTTTCACACAATAAGTACACGTATTTTACGATTATATTAAACATTTCTGGATCTTTTTCCTCATCCTGTTTTAGTGACAAAAGAAATTATATAAGTTTTCCGATAAACATTTGTTTTCTATAACTATTTGTTCCCTATTACTTAGAAATGAAAACTAAACAGATGCTTAAGTATCAGGTACCTGGTGGAATTTTCAATAAGTTAGGTTATGTGGTGATGAAAAATGTCAACCTCTTATCAATACTGTGACAATGAACAACAGACCATTGAAATAAATGAGTTTGCATGGAATATAAGTAAAACACTGCTTAATCTAATTTAGGCAAGCAGATCATAAGGCATTTTTTTCTAACACTGACACTGAAAACAAAGAAAGGAACACAAACTAATTGTTTCCAAAAGCTGATAGGGTGAAAAGTATAGTCCTGGCATACTAGAATAGACTTTAATTATATAGTAGGATGTCAAATGTAGCATATAAACACTGAAATATAGTTTTCAAAAATGATCTGATACAAGATATATTTATTTTGAATCTTTAAGCTTGAATTTCTCTGTTTGTCGTTTTTGACATCCAGTCCTAAACTATAAAACATATTTCTCAAGATTGGCTTGTGCTACAGCAGTAACATTTTGCAATTTTGTTTAGAAATGCATAAGCTACAAAGTGATGCATTTGAGAATATGATATAAACATTACTTTTGATAAAATTAACATTTTTCTAAATATTTAATTGCCACATTCACACTGAGTCGGGGGGTACCATGTCTGATTTTTTATATCTCCTAGAAATCTTGAGATATCAAAACGCCTTATGCATCAGTTTTCTTATCAGTGCCTCTAGTTTACAAAAAATCCAAAACCTTTGGTATATGACTTATGGTATTGTGTAAATTTGTTTTTTAAATGCTTGTACGTTTTGAAACAAAATCGTTGATTAAAGTCACAATTTTCACTTTAGGTACTCAAAAACAGTTTTAAAGTGCTATATTTATGTTATTTCGTTACTCTATATTTTAAAACCCTTAAAGATATTTAAAATATGGATTTTAATTTTTGGAGTGTACCGGTAACCTTAAAACAAATCTACATTCTTTTAGTCCTTCATGGAATTGAATTTGACCAGAACTTTGGCCTCGAAGTTGCTGTCTGTCACCCTAGTGCGCAGCTTTGTCATGATAAGTCCTGCCAGACTGAACTATCTCTCAACCGCAGCACTGCTTGGCAAGACGGTGTTGGTGCGCAAATAAATTTGTTTGACCGTGGGATATTTGTCCAGTTCACTGACATTCTGTGACAATCCAGACATCAGGAAGGTAGTTGTCTCAGGGGTGCCGGTAACGTCTTGTTCGTTGAGTACTTTTTCGTGCTGCCACACCCATTCTTGCATTTGAAACTATATGTATACCCACATTTTGTGGCTTCGCAAAATGTAAAAAATTTCAAATAAGGCTGGAAATTGATGGGTACGTCCATCTTCGTTTTTCAAATCGCTCCCGCCACATGGACGACCCGGTACTTCAGGTTACTGAGCGTGCGAGACACGTGGTGTCTGGCTGTCAAGACACCGAGCAGTGAGAGCAGTGGCTGTCGTCGTCTTGCTGACACGCTGTCGACGAATGGTCGTGTGACCAACACGTCAAATGGCGACGTAGAGTGGGCTGTCGTACCAGAAATAACACAGAGATTGAATTCCACACTGAAGTTTTCTTTAATTCAGTATCTTTTTCTCAGCAGCTGGCCTAACTTCTCTCTCTCTCCAATTCACAAAGAGGTCCCACACCACTGTCAGCCCTGCTATTTATTCTCCCTCCCCTCGAACATTCTAGCACAGACATTCTATTTCGTCGCAATAAAGACATTTTTGAACATCGCTACATTGTTGAACATCATTTCCTCCCTCGCACAAAGACATTCTATCTTTTACATTGCTGCCGTGCTGAACATTCTGGAATATAGATGCAAATCTACAACCCAAAGACATTATACTTTGTACACTACTAGAGTGCTACAGTCGTGAAAGTAGCCAACATGTAGCCAAGCTACAGCTACTTTCTAAAATGTAGCTACGGCTACAAGCTACTTTTTTTAAAATTTGTAGCCGGCTAAGCTACAAGCTACAAAATTTGTAGCCGGCTACAGTAGCTGTAGCTAGGCTACAGCTACTCCCCATCCCTGCACAGGGACCACACTCAACTCCCTCGTCAGTCGGAACCCACACAAATAAATGTTTATTTACAAAAGAATAAAAGTTCTGACGAAACTCAAACTAATAACACTCTTTGACACTTTCTTTGTTACTCTAGTAATTGGTCTTTAGGGTATTATGGGGTGTTTATGAGGAGCTGTGCCTCATCAGCAAAATGTTATAGTCGAGACTGAAACTGTTTAACCACTATCTGAATCCCCCCCCCAAAAAAAAAAACAAAACCAAAACAAAACAAAACAAAACAAAAAACAACGCAAAAAAAACAACAACAAAAAAACAAAAACAAAACCAACAACACCCACTTGGAAAGAGATGTGGTGAGTGAGAACTACACCAGAGCTCCGGCAGGGCTGCTAATTGTTGTTATGTGTGTCATGTCATGTCAGTGGGATCAGCACACACCAGCCAACAAGTCCTCATCCTACAGGAATGTGGAGGCCGAGTGGTCGCAACAAGAGCCTCTCGATGTTCGTGTTACACGCGACTAAACACCATCAGCGAGCAGAAGTGAGCAGACAGAACTTCCCGGACCTGACATGTTTGACATGTTTGACATGTTTGTTGTCACATCGAACTGCAGTTCTTCTCTTCAGGCTCGTCTTCAGACAGACACTTTAATAACATAAATGTCCTCAATAAAGGACAGCAGGAAGCAGAGGTGAGTGAGTGGGCTTTAAATCGCACGAGACAAGAAGACAGGTATCCGTCCTGTGATGACTAATGGTCAGAGAATCTGTTATTGTCAGTGATGGTATGTATCTTTGCACCTTGTACCTGTTCATCATATTGTGTAAACATGTAGGGCTACCTGGTGTGACTCCAAAGTTTTGACAAACGGTGTTCAGCCACTGAAATAAGCAAGTCTTATATTGTATTCTAGAGCAATAACAACAACTACACGTGTGAGTGTATCATGTATGACAAGCAGGCTGAAGCCATGCAGGTCTCTGAGTACTCTGGCATTCTGTCCTTCACTATTCCTCCTGCTGTCTGCTGCTATTACAAGGTTGGCGATGCCAAGGCCTGCAGAATCAGCTGATGCAAAATTCGTGTACAAGCCTTCTCCTCGCCAACATCAGCTGCAAGCCAAATGTTGTCTTTAGGTGGATAATGAAACCAGCAGAATTTCGACATATTTTCCCGACATCCTTGAGTATTTTTTACTAGAAGAGCTGGTCCTCAAAAATTACAATAATTAAATAACATGATGCAAAACTAAAGCAGCGTCAAAAATGAGAGAAATTGAAGATAACGAGAGAAAGGCTGATGATAAATAAAACATAGTGACAGACAACAACACAAAGGGCAGACAATTTGAAGCAACACATCTCTAGTTGTGGTAACGGCCTGTAAAGTCAAAGACTGTAGAATACATGCTACCACCAGGGTAACACGACCTGTCGGAAGGTCCCTCCCCCACCTCACCCCAAAAAAACAACTGTCAAAATGAAGTTTTCGATCATCCAGCTGTGATTTTATTCTAACCGTTAGGTCTACCTCCATTTGAGTGCAACAGTTGAGTCAGCAGACGACACGTGGCGTCAGTGTAGAAACTTTGTTGAAATACTTGTTACCAGCATGATTGTAGTCAGAAAGAGGCGACAGATAGACAAACATAGTCATCGTCGCACGAGCAGTGGAGTGGCAGACGAAAAGAGCCTGGTACAAAATGTCTTCTGTTGGAACTGAGAAAATCACTTGCTTCATTTGTGGCAAATAATATTGAGGTGGTGAGAACACCTGTCTGCTCACACCTTGATAACGGTTTTCCTGTTTCATTATTTATACAGCAACACGCCGCTGTGGCTGCTCATAATGTGCTCGTCTACTGTGAACCATTCAAAAGGATGCCGAGGTCCTAGAAATAACTGATGTCTAGTTGATGTCACGGACATATCATCGTATAAAAGAGACAGCAAAAATGTTTTCATGACAAGCGTAGAACTGTTGTTCATTCCCAGCAAGATCGGCAAACCCTCGAAGATGTTCATCTTTGCAAAAATGTCGTTATTTGCAGACGATGTTGAAACGAACGACACACATGCCATCAACGTTACAGAAATTCCAGAAAGTTCTGTAACCGCCAAGTGCCGCTTCTCTTTCTCTGATTTCCCACATTCTTGGCTAGACAGATACTGCAGCATACCCGCTTCATTGCTGGGTATCGTGGGGAACCTGGTGTCACTGACTGTGTGGAACACCCAGGCCTCGCCCACCGCCACCATCCTGCTGTTCACCTACCTCGCCGTGTGGGACACTTGCACCTTGCTTGTGATGCTGGTCACGTGCTTGCTGGACGAGGACGTCCACGAGGTGTTGTGGTTTGTACTAAGTGCAGCCCACGACTACTGTAGTCTCCTTTCGTTCACAGTTCACACACCTTTCACTGCTGCGCGAATCGTGGTTGTGCACACGACACTAATGATAGCAGTGTGTCGCTGGGTGGCTGTGCGCAAAGCTCCTCAAGTTTACACCGGAAGTCTCCTACGACGACGCCAGGTCATCGCTGTCATCCGCGTCCTCCTTGTCTTGTGTCTTGTCGTCGCCAACCCCTTTGTTCTTGCTCTATGTTTCCTTCCCATGGAGGTCGTTGTGATCGGAGCAGCAATGTTCATCTTTACGACACCCTGGTCGTGGTTATTCCTCTTCTTCTGCTGGTCCTCTTTATCATCATTATCCTGCCCTCTACATCGCCGCCGCCATCATCACCATTATCTTCACCAGCGTTGTATGGTGCAGTAGAAAACACAGCGTTTAGTGGACAACAGAAAGCTCGGCTTTGTGTAGACAATAGACAATACAGCATTGTGTGGGGCAGTAGACAACATGTGTTTTGTTTACAGTAGACAACAACGTTGGACAGTAGTCAACAAAGCGATGCGTGGGACAACAGACAACAGACAACACAGTGTTGTATGGGCAGAGGACGACGCCGGAGTCCGGTCGTGGAGCTGACTTTGCTGTGCTCTGTGTTGTCGTTTCGGCTGGTGTAGTTCGTAAGTTGATTTTAAATGTGGAGCTATACGAGACACTTCTTTGTCGAAAGCTTTATTTTGATAAGTTTGCTGCCATCGATGAGTTTGACAACTAATATTATTTACTCATGTACTAATACTTCAAAACTTCATTATATCTAAGTAGACGTGGTGTAGACATTTGTAGCTGGGGTTCTGGACACACCTGAGTCCCGCATACATTCTAGCAGGCCTCACGCCCACAGTTCAGGGGAGACAATTCTTTGATTTTATTTCCTTCCAACCTACGAGTTTGTTCCCTTAGTTAGGCGGGCACCTGGCCGCGTGTCTCCTGCTCACAACTATGTGGCGGAAAGTCGCGACACGCTGGTGTATGTTGATGGAATGCACAAACAGTAAGATTACTCCTGAACTTTCTCGCACTATCTCGCGATCTCTCGTGCTGTCTCTCTCTCCCATCCCGCCTTCATAAGTCCGACTGAATCCTATGTGTCTTTAAGGCCGGGGGAGATAAAGTGAATGTTAAGAACTTGAGATTTCGATGTTAAGAATGCGGATCTCGTGCTCACGTTTGTCCACGCAGACACACATTGAGCTCATCTGATTATCCTGTACTCTGTCGACGCCAGCACGCAGAGATGAATATTGTTGTATTAGATGTTATTTGGGAGTTTTGTCCCTTCCTTCCTTCTCTCTGATTAAATATGGCCACTCAATGACACAAGAAAGTCTGTCTTACCTTTAACGAATCAGCAAAACCGTGCGCTGACGAGTACTGAGCAAAGAATTAGAAGCATGTGACCACCCCGCCGAAAGTCTCAACAGTTTTTCTGGGACGGTGTTCATGAAGAGAAGATAAGTCCTTACGAAGGGGGTAAATGGAGACATTTAGACAGACCCCGCGGACATTGCTTTCTGTCATTTCAGCTTCGGGCGCAGGGCAACAGCCGGAGTCTGTACACCGCCTCGTTACTATAGACTATAGAGAGAACAACGTACTCTTGCTCAGTGAATACCCTGACCGCTACAAATCTGATCCTGTAGTTTTTTTGTTACAGTCTTAAATAATGAAAGCTTTCCCTTGTCTAGAATTAACTCGTATTGTTTATACACATGACAAGAGACAGTGGTGATAGTTATTTACAGTAAGCCGCTGTCAGCGCAGAACGAGGTAGCCTCCCTTTGGACGATACTTGAAGCAATCGTCATCGCTGTCTTCTTGTTGACAACAAGCTCTGCCTTTTATAGAAACGTATTTTAATTCATAATTTTAATTTGTGTCACACCGTATAAACGACAGACTTCCCTCGTCTCTCAGATGCCATCTTTGAGAAACTTTTTGCTTCTTGTTGTTGTTCCTGCTTTCTGAATCCAATACAGTAATACAGACACCTCCGTAAACTAGACCTATAGTTAATTCTTTTCATTGCCAGAATTCCATGGATCTCTTCTTGTGATTGTTTGCTAATTCTTGTTGTTTACAGATAAAATGTGTTTGATTTAAAACATGACTTGTTTTTTGTTTTGTTTTATAAACTGAGTGTCTGTATAAACATTGAGAAAAAAATGTCTCCCGGATTGTGTATAGGGCTTTAAAGATGTTATGTCGCTAAGGGAGGTCACTGCAGGACTGACTGCAGGACTCACCAGATTACGTCCCTTAGACTATAAACACAGGCGCGTCTCCCCTCCATTCATTCAGCGTTACAAGGACTATGGTTACAGGAGCCAGCCCTGCTCCCCCTTAGACAAGTCAAGAGACAATAAATGAAGAAGCACACACATGAATGTTAGTCACCCGCTACACAAGCCACACAGTCACCACAAGCGATGCACACGGAAACCTTCAGCGACTATGGTTTGAATTGTTGTATGTTTTGCACCTGCTCCTTGAATATAGATATAGGTTTTAATGTATTTTGATGACATGCGTAAATATTGTTTATCAATTTACTCCATTAAAAAACCAAATGCTTATAAATTGCAGTCATTATTAACTTCAACAAATTAAAAAGACACTCAGGAGAGTAGCTCGGTTTGTGAAAAGATTTTACTAAGGATGGTGAACTAGTTAAACTATAATATGTGTATTGTGAGTGTGGGTGGGCGGGTGCTTGTGAGATATTGTGTACAGTGATGGATGGAAGTGTGTTAATATGTACAGTACTCCTTGGGGGTAAAAAACACAGAATGTGTGTGAAGGACAGCAAGAGAGAGAGAGAGAGAGAACAAAAGCATGTTATCCTTTGTTTACATGTGTTTATATACTTTAATTTACTTGACTGTATATGAAGGTATACACGCAAAGGCTAAGACGGAAAGAATAAGTGGATGAAGGAAAGAATTAGTTTGTTTCCCTTTTCTTTCTATGTTGTTGTTGTTGCTACTGCTTCTGTTTTTCATTAGCTGTCACAAACCAACCACTGAGTGTGTGTATGTGAATAATAAGTACTACTTATACAGATCGGAATGTGTGTGAACATGAACTTATTGTTAATATCTCAATACCCTTTAGACAGTGTACAGAATCTTGAATCTTGACAGCTGCTCTGTTCTTGAGGAACTGAAAGCTCGATGGCAAACATCCATGTCAGGTAGAGGAAGCGGGCAGGTGGGAGACGTGAAGAGATGCGTGAGATGTATTGAGTTTTTCTTGTCACGTGACTGCCGTAGTTTTGTCTGCAGTGCAGTTATGTCATGCTGTGTTTTCGTATACTATGTACCTTATGACATGTTGTACCCTCTTTTATTCCATAGTTGTTTACCATTTCGGGAAAAGTTAAAAAAAAAAGTTTTCAAACTAAATTTCATTATTTCTCTTTTTCACTATTTCCTATTTTTGCTTATGTTTTTTTTTCGTTGCATGCACATAAACACATAACATTCTGTATCAACAAAGTCAACTTTAATGGAAGAAATATTTATTTTTTCGAACGCCTAAATTCAGAATGTGAGGTGAAAGCTCAGACATTGGAGCAGATTTAAGACAGTCAAGCAGGAAACACTTCAGAGCTTGAGTCGGTCCCCACAACCCAGCCAACAACAACACTGAGCAAGCTTGACCGGGCTTACGTCTGACCCCGTCCTGAAGACCACCACTGAATGATACCGGCGTGGTAGAATGAGAATAGAAGAATAAAGCATCGGGGTTACAATGACCTCCCCACAAAGCGACGGCTTTTGTGGAAACATTTGTCACCTGGTGCACCCGGGAAGTCAGCCCAGATGATCGGCATTGGCCAGAGAACCAAACTGATGATGTAGCAGACGATCAGTACTGGCCACATATCTAAACTGATAATACAGCATCGAAAGAAGTTAAAATTGTCAAATAGAAAGCAAATCTGGATCTGGACCTCAGAGGTTGTTGCTGGTGGTGACATGTTAGTTGGTTGGCGATGTAAAGATCTCCTGTCCACTGTTAACCCCCCACAGGGTACCACCATACTCATCAATCACGGTCAGTCCTCCAGTCAGCAGAGCCCATGCAGTTCCTGTGGATAAGACGATACGTTACGACAAATGACATCCGCTCGGCTGGCGAGGGTTAAAAAGCATGTGATCAACACGAGAGGCTACTGCCGCATGTTGGTAAGAAACCAAAGGCTACACTACTGTTTCCTTCCTCACCTGAGTGAGTCAGTGGGTGAGTGAGTGAGTGTATATCGACCGAGGGACACTACGCACTTGTTGTGAAACTGGTCGCCGACAACACAACATATTGTACAATGTGCAAAATCTATTAAAATAATGAAAGACACGCTGTCTTTTTTTTTTTAAACTGCGCATTAATAACGATAAGCAAAACATTTCAAAACATTAAAATTAATGAAACAAGTAAAGATTATTATTGATGTCATATAATTGATAAACATAGTGCTGTATGTAAATAAATATACACACATGCACACGAACGTTCAAAGTTAAGTCTCATTATCTTATTCCCTGAGCTGGTAATGAACCAGCCATTCTCAGCTCCACAGTTAACCGCAATGACTTCCAGGCTACGAGTCTTCAAATGTAAATGTTTCCATAATTTACATAATTTCATTATAAAAAAAAACGTGGATGGTTGTAGCACTCACCTGTGGGATTCGTTTGACTGACTCCGGTTCTGCGAAAGATCTGGTTTTGGCTGTTGACGCCAAGCACCACTCCTGAACCGGAAGTGATGTACTTAAGTTTTCCTTGCACATTGGTCCATCGACTGCCCGCAGTAATGCCTCCGCCGTAAGTTCCATCTCGGTAAAAAATGTCGTCGTTAGCGTTGACGCCCCACACACCAGACGGTCCTACGGAAATCTGCTTCAAAGCCCCATCAACCTGTTGCCAGCCAGTTCCCGCTGGATTGGTCCGATCAATGCCGGTCCTAAAATAAATCTGTCGAATTTCTCTCATTTTCATTACATATTTCTTGAAAATGTCAGACCTGCTTATCTACAATTAAATCTCTCCATGGGCCATCTAGGGCCACTGTGTGTATAAATATGATGTACATCTTCACATAGGACACCCTGGTGTTAAGATAACATATTTCTGGGATGTCACGTGATTTCGGAGAATCCTGAAGATGTTAACCCAAGATTTACATGTAGCTCTCAAGCAGAATCTTAACCAGGCCCTTGTTGAACCCTAAACTGAGTCCACACACTAACCCTAACCCAGTTCATAGAGGTCATCATCTACGATGTCTTAGTTTGGGGTTTGATAGACCGAGACAGATGTAGGTTCGGTGACAAGTACCAGAAGGAGGAGCAGACAATGGACAAGTGGATCCTAAAGGATGAAAGAGTGGACCAGACTAACAGTCAGGACAGTCTGCTGTCTCTTGGTTAGAACTGACCACGAAGCCATGCCAGCTTTTTTCCTCATGTTCCCTTTCCCCATCTCTACGTCATCATCACGTCCTCTTACGTCAATTTACGTCTGCAGCAAACTCTCTCTACACCAGCGTTTGCACACACAGACGAACACATGCTTTCACACACACACACACACTTCTTCGTGTGACTCAAATACTAAATGATTTTGTTCAGCGTAACATGAAATGATAATTTTTTCCATAACAGAAATAAAGAAAGAGAGAGATGAAGACTATTTAAACTGCTGTTGACATGATGGCTCTTCTAGTAAATGTTTTCTTTTGTTTAATTATTAATTACGACTGCTAGCAGGAAATTAACGATGTTTTGACCAGCTTTGAACTTGATTAGAAATAAAGCTGTTGATGCATTATGTCTTCTGTGATCTTATCAGACTTCCGGATTTTTATAAACAAGAAATTAATTGTATTGCAGAATTACGTTAATGTTTAAACTAATAGAAAACTTCCTATTCATGCCACAAAACAGCCTACCTGATCCGCAGAGTTCACTCCCCAGATGGAGCCACGGGGGGACACAGTCACGTGTTTCAGAGCGCCACTCAGTTTGACCCAGCTCGACCCAGAGGGTAGATTGTTTGTGACACCATATCTGTAAAAGATCTCATCGTTGTTGTTGACGCCAACGACGATGTCTTTGCCGACGTCGACCTGTTTCAGGCCTCCAGAGATTAGCGTCCATGCTGTGCCTGTGGTACTTGGATTCCTGTACGTACCCTGGTCACAGAGGACAAAACACAAATACTCGTAAACAACAAGTGTTGTGTCACTAGATCAACACAAGCACACAAACACAGACACACGTACAAGTGCACACACACACACCTTGTACATTGTATAGAAGCCCAGAGAGCGAGCAACGAAGAGCAGCAGTGAGTCGTAAATGTGGGAGAGAGAGAGCGAGAGTAGTCATGGAAGCTTCGTCAGGCGTGTGTCGCCTTTGTGTCAGCGTGTCTGCTAGTGACAGCCATTTTCTAAATTCTAACTGAGGGGCTTGAAACTCAGTTTCTGAGAGAGGTTTGCCCCTTAGATCAGATGACACGAACGAGCCATTGACGACAGGCATGGAACTTATTTATGTGTTGTCACCAATTCATTTCCATCTTTCACCTTAAGAGAGGGGTGAGTGAAATAATAGCATTCCTGACGAGAAAGCCATCATGACTAGAGGCCGGTCCTTTGCAAAGAACCTAAGGATAAGTAGTTGTACTGTTTACTGACTGTTTATTGATTCCTTGCCCAGTCAAGGCAATCTTTAACATTGATTGTAGAAGCTCTAATTTAAAACGGATAAGGCCATACTTCGTGTATTTTGAACTTGAATATTGACGTTTATTATGGAAACTTTGTAAGAAGTATGAATAAGTGTAAGCATACTAATGGGGTAAGTTGCGAAACGAAGTGGTTCTACGCAGAATTGATAGAGAAACGTGTTTGCAGGTATCACCCAGGGAAAGGTGAGACTTGGTTATACCCCCTGACTTTTGCTTCCCGACGAGTATCAGGGTCATAGCCGCTAGAGGCGACACTGAGGAGAGGAGTGGAATCCACCTCGTGTTTGCTATTCGTGATGTCTGTGTGAGCTCTAGCAACGAGAGCAAAAGTGATTTTCCAATCCGAGTTTAGCGAGAGCCACCGGGGTGATTCATGAAGAATTGGAGTTGTGTCCCTTCGCCTTGCAGACTTGAGGGAGGAAGACCTCCGCATTTTGTGTCTGTCTGCCTGATTGGTTTGTTATTTTGGTGAAAATCGTGTGATTAAGTGCTTTCTGTTTTCACTGTCACTGTGTGGAACTGTGACTTTTTATTTTACACCCGCATCTTTCTTATTTTGTGTCGCCATAGCGGTTTCGAGTGGTCGCTACAACTGTCTTTCAAATAAACTCAGACAGCTCAATCACATAGTACGTCTGTAGATTCTCTATACATTATTTTCACTTCAGACCGATGTCTGATACTTATCTAGTAGTATGGAACATGGCACGCACACAGGACAGGTACAGGCTTGGCGGTGTGTGTGTGGGGGTAGTTACAGGCCGGATGACAGCCCCGTGACCGAAGGAGAGCGGGAAGGGGTGGACTGGTGATAGGATGGAGGTGCGGGATGTTTTGGAGGGAAGTCGGGCGTGAAGGTCGAGTGAAGAGGGCAGGAGGACAGAACATGAGGGGACAGTGCAGAGGTGAGAGCTACGCTTGATGGAGAGCGCGAGTGCGTGGTGTGGAGGTGTAGCGGGATGAAACTTCCGTGCAGTACTAAACGTCTCGGTATAGTCTGCGCATGCGCATGAAGCGAAACTGCATAGCCATTTTTGTTTCTTTTCTTCGCCGAGTTAACAAGTAAAATAGTAAAAGTAAAATTGTTATAGTAAATCGGCGAAGAAAAGAAAAAAAAATGGCTATGCAGTTAGAGCAACGATAACGAAGTAAAGTTTCGCTTCATGCGCATGCGCAGACTATACCGAGACGTTTAGTACTGCACGGAAGTTTCATCCCGCTACAGAGGTTCCCCCTCAGCCAAAACCATCGACTGGCGTTAGTAAAAGGACTTGGAACCCATGAGGCCGATGAGGGTGCTGTGTTTGTTCCCATCTACCCTGTTACACTTCTAGTTCCAGTTAGGGGAACAGCGAGGAAATAATTTAAAATGAGAGAAAGGAAAAGAATTTTGTCATGATCAATTTGTAACCGTTTAAACATCTTACCAAACTTCTGACTGATAAATTATTATTTCCGAGTTAGCTAACATGTTGTGACATCTCACCTGACAATATTAACATGTGACATCTCACCTGACGATAGTAGATGTTACTGCCAGCGTTAACCCCCCACACGCCTGCTCCACCGATTGACACCTGGGTCAAGGCTCCCGGCACTTTGGTCCACGACTGTCCATAGCATGATGCGGTCAGAACCAGAAGACCGAGAATGATCAGCATTTCTGATAATATGTTCTGTTTGGAGACAAAACAGCATGACAGTAGCATAACATAGATGACAACTAAGATGATACAAGACGATGAATTTATTCATCAAACCGCGACATAAATAGTGTCCTCTCAACATGACAAGCTGTTTTAAAGCTCCTCCATAACACTGATATCAGTCTACCTGTCTGCAAATAATAGTATTAATAGTATTAGGATGTGTTGAAATTTATTGGTGCATGCTTGTATGTCAAATATGTAAACAAAATCCCTTTAAGTCTATAGTCTATGTTAGCAAGTCTTCTGATTATGAGCATGTTTGTGTCATGCTTATATTCGTATGTTAGTCTGTTTTTAACTTCTATTCTGTTTTCATTAAAAAGAACTTTATGGATTTTAAACAAATGCATCTTTTTGCACATGGATTTGCTGTTACGTGAACTTCTAAATTTTATCCTTTTAAAATTAGTCAGCTGTCATAAGTGTTCAAACCCTCCCAAACTCTCCCCACATCTAAGCAGTTCTCATGAATAAATAACAAAAACCAGTTCTTAGGGAAAATTGTTTTCAATCAGAATGACCTAGACATTCACCCCAAAGTTAAAGGCCGCCAGCGACGACTTTGTGTAGTGAGTGGTGAGTGGTTCACCGTCTCAACTGTCGCGGAGCACCTTACCAAGGGACGCACTACTTTTCTTAAGCAAGTATGCACAGAGGAGTGAAACCTCTTTTCATCTATACTGTCTCGTAAAGATACAGGATGTACTCACCTGTTTCAGCAGTCTTGATCAGTGAAGTCGACTGACGAAAGGTGTAAGAAGCCCAGTTATATACAGTCAGATACTCAGTGCAGTGACTGGATTGGATGCTGTTCACATCCTTGACAACAAATAAACCTTCTTGGATCATTAAACATCAGCTGTACACAAGTTGTTTTTAAATACCCAAGAGGATGTAGTTACAACCGGAAGTGTTAATAGTACAATATGAATAATTCTGTGTAATCTTCCGATAAAAAATAACTTAAAAAAAAACAAACTTTTAATTTATGTTTAAAGAAAAATTGTACAGTTCTACAGCAGAGGTAATAGTGGAAGTAAAAAACATTATAAGTAGAAAATAAATAACCACATAGTCGTTGGTATTAGAAATTCATCAAAATATACAGAGAAAAAAATGTTAAACATATCAAATGTTGATAAGAAAACAATTGCTCTTCAAATTTTTGACATTGCGTATAGTGCAATTCATTGCATTGAATTTTTCCATTTATATGTCTGTGTTTCTGAGAAGAGATATTAAAGCACGCTGACAATGTTTGCTACCGGACACGTGATTTGTTGTCGTTAAGACTGATGGTGTGACGACGCCTGTCATCTGCCATGTTATCCACGTGCTCCCTCCACCAACGACAGGTACCGGTGAAGGAACGAATGACTAAATGACTGATATTTTTCTTTCTTTCTTGTTCCCTGCACGTGTACACACAGACACACTCATTAGCAAGCACACACGCACAAATTCACACAAGTAAGTGTAGAGTGGATTAGGGGAAATAAAGGACTGTTCGGTAGCCACACAGTCATCACTAATCGTCTAGTTCACAAAAACGTTCAAAGAAGTAATCCTCCTTCCCCTTAAAATACATAAGCAAGCAAGCTAATAAATAATAATAAATAAACAAGAATTTAAGCGAACCATTTAACAAGCTACACAACTAGCACAAGCTCCCACCCCTACCCACACACCTCAACACAACATATCCTGTCAGTACCTGGGTTTAAAGTGTCAAGACGAGGATGGAGTTGTTTTTCAAACCCCAGGCGGATGTAAAAAGAAGAGGGAGGCACAGAAACAAGATGAGGCACAGAAAATATGCGAAAGCTTTTGATGACAAATACTGAAGCACGCTGACAAACAATGTCTGATGCCGGACATCCGATTATTTGTTGTTCTCAAAATGAATAGTTTACAATCGCTTGTGCGAACATAGATAAAAAAATATTTTTTACAAGCAAAAACTGCCAGTCCTATATCTGAGCCTATGGTGAGGACACAGGCATGGGCGGTCTCCCAGCTCTCATAATTATTTACATTGTAGTCAGTTTAACTCCTATTTTACTGACAGCACCCAGACTGTCTTTGTTGATGTTCAAACATCTGTGGTATCATCTATTGCACGCTAAATGTGTGTCCGGGCTTCAAATGTTGCTGTTGCTGCTTTTTGTGTGTTGAACGCGGTAAAGACCAGGTTCACACCGACCTGTAAACCATGTAGGACATTTGGTGTATGTTTTGTGAATAAATGGTTTATATCATTAAACGTTGACAGAGCTTCGAGTGACCATGTACAGTTTAGAAAGTTCTAGATGAAGTAGTTGGGTTGAATGACATCGATACACAGCAGGTGCCGAGACACACTCCGTGTGGCGAGTGGCTGTGTTTTCACACCAAAGTTAGCTGCAATTGTATTGTTGTTTTTGTACCCTGGATTTTTGTAAATCATTGGGAACTTTAACACTTTTATGAAGGCACCATTAGTGACTAGTAAGTTGTTCAACAAGCACAGCTCACGCTTGAGGGTCGCAAGCGACGAGGACTTCAGAGGTGCAGCTACGTTGGGTACACACACACAGACACACAGACCGCTGGGTAAAGATTCAGTTCTGGGAAATCAGTGTAAGGTCGTCCACCTCCCAGGGAAGGCATCTCCTTTGTGCAAATCAGCAGGTCACTAAGTGCACGCCTACAGACGGCAGTTGTCGTAAATAATATATGACAGCGGGACAAAAGTTTGACCACCTATACAAGTCATGGGCGGTAAAATTAATTTCAATATTCTTGTTTTTTCCTATATTTGTTGAAAGTATGTGGGATGAAGTTTCCATAAATGTAGTTAAAAAGATAATTGTTTATCTGGTTCTTGTGCCTGTAAAAAGTCGACACGTTACTGAGTGTCAGGGAAATCTTATAGCCGTATGATTGGGCAAACTCTTTTAATTTCAGTCAAATTTATATATTGCTGTAAATCTGTTAGTATTTCTAAGATTCTTAGCAGATATGTAATAAAAAAAAAAAATAACGTTCGGACAACCATATTTCTACACACAACTCACGTCTACTAGACAAAACGGTTATGTCGGGGATGAAAGTCTCCGCGATTTGGACGCCCGTCAGTATGAAAACAAATGCAGATCGCAATAATTTTTTGCAGGAATAGGTTGCATGTTGACAAACACTTTATGTGTGTGTGAAAACTGTAGAAATATGTTAAGTGAAAAGTTTCAGTACACCACTTCGTAGTGAATAGAATATATGTCAAAGGTGACCCATCCTCAATCAGTCATTTTTTTTTCGGCGGTTACCCAAATCAATCACTTGAATACACGAACCATGCAAAAAAAAAACCAAACAAAACAAAACCAAAAACTCAAAAACAAAACAAACACCCCAAACAAACAAGAAAACAACAACAACAACAACAACAAAAGACAGAACAAAACAAAACAAAACAAAAAAACAACAAACATACAGAGAAAGCCAGTATGATCGATGTGTCTCATGAAACCGTAACAGGACGAGGGGTCACGGCCACAGTCAACGTGTCTACCTGCTCGCACCTTTGTTGTGACGATCCTGTACTGACAACACACAGTCAGGCGGCTCGCTCTCATACTTTTCGGAAAGAGAGTTTGAAAACACATTTCAAAGGGGCAACTTCTATGATTTATGCAAAAACAAAACAAAACAAACAAACAAACAAAAAAACTTTTGAAGTCAACATTAGTATTGGTTTGCAAGTAACTAATTGCACAGATTTTTTTTCTCACAGAGATCATATATGGTTGTTACATATATATTACCTCTTCCCACCTAGTGCTTTGCAAAAATATGAAATATGTACACGCACATCTACAGAGATGTGATATTACAGCTTTAACATTTTTCTATTTTTCCTTTGTGGACGCTGCAGAAATGTGTGTATTTTATTTTCAAAATGCAAAATACAGCGTATAGTTCAAAACGATTGAACAACAAGACTGCCTGGTGTGTATAAGATGGGGGACATATGAGCGAACTCGATTATTGTTCAAAACATTCCAGAAATCGAGCTCTCACTCGGTCCACGTGGAGGAGCTATACAGATTTCTGAAAATAATTTGAATGTCCTCCACCAACGTCAGCAGGTGAGGCGTGACGACGACCAGCCTATGGTGAGCATGAGGTACCTGCTTGACTGACAACAGGGTCTCTCTTACAGTTCTTTCTTGCCTTCCCGTAAGGATTTCTTTCCACGCAGGACACACTATCCTTTGTACCTTTTTGGCGATGTAACCACTAATGTAGTTACAATACTGTCCTCGAGATAGTTCCTGGTAGAGTTGTGACAACTCGGTGAAGTCCACCATGCACCACCAGGCATCCTTCGTGCGAATAAACAAGGTGGCTGACTTCACGCTTGGCAGCATTTGGCGTCTGTTTATGGAGGGTCAACCGATACACACAACCCCTCAGCTCGTCAACGCTCCGCGAATGTTGGGGTACCATGGAGTGTTTGCTGGGGTGAACATGGGTGCACACAGCAGGAGCATGGGCTGGGGTACCATGGAGTGTTTGCTGGGGTGAACATGGGTACACACAGTAGGAGCATGGGCTCGGCCGCTCGGTTATCATGTAGTGTAGGTGTTGGGGTGAACTTGAGTACATGGCCTTTTTTGCTTTGTTTTATAAACTTAATGCCTGTGTAAAGATTGAGAAATAATATCTCCGGATTGTGTATAGGGCTCCAAAGATGCTATGTCGCGTTTCCCGCTAAGGGAGGTCACTGCAGGACTGACTGCAGGACTGACCAGATTACGTCCCTTTGACCATGTTCACAGGCTTGTCTCTCCATTAATGCAGCGTTAAAACAACTATTCTTACAGGAACCAATCCTCCTTCCCCTTAGAAATACGTCAGCAAACAAGTCATGAGATAATAAATTAACAAGCACGCAAATGAATGTTAGCGACTGTGAATAATAAATTCTATTTATAAAGATAGGAAAGTGTGTGAGCATGTATGGATATATTTATAATATCTTAACAGAGAGCTTAGATATACAGAGGGTGCACTCCTTCTTTATCCTTACTTGTTAAGAAAAGTAGTGACGCAGTTGCGTCCCTTCGAAACGTGATGCTACGCCGCAGTTGCTACTATCAACCACTACTAAACAAAGTCGTCGCTAGCAGTGTTTATCTTTGGAGTAAATGTCTAGGTGTTTGCAATATGAAATGACGTTTATCTAAGAACAGATTTTTGTGTCTTCTATTCATGGGAATTGCTTAGATGAGGGTAGTTTGGGAGATTTTAATACATGTATGACAGCTGACTATATTTAAAAAGGATAACTTTTATAAATTCAAACAGCACATATATGAGCACAAATTTGCATTTATTTAAAATCCATAAAAATCTAATTTATGAGAATTTATGAATATGAGAAAAGCAGTTAAAAACAGACTTACACATGAATATAAACATGACACATTCAGAAGACTTGCTCACATACTGAGACATACAGATTTCTGTTTACATACAAGGATGCAGCAATAAATTCTCACACAAATCATAATACTACTAATAATCATAATCAATAACAAATCATAACACTACTACTATTAATAATAATGTATATATTTATATACATTTATATCCCTTATTGTAAGAACATTGGTGGACAATTTAAAGCGATGCTTACTATGAAATATACAGCAAGCAGATACTCAAAAGGGATCATTCACACATGTACTTTAAATAAAGATTTATAACATTTTCTTTCACACTGTTCTAAAACAATTTTAAATTACTTTAGCTTAAAAGCTACAAATGATGTAACTTCAACATTTTTTTTTTTTTTTTTTGTTCCTTTCTTTCTTAAAGAAGTTACCTACAAATACACGGAAATGTGATTTATAGATTTTGCACCTATTAGCATAATGAAAAGGAGTTAACAGTGGCCAAAATATCCAATAGATCTGTATGTAGAATCTGTACAAAAACACACACACATTCAAACAGACCTTTTGCAGTGCAAGCTATATGATCATCATTAGCCTTATGTGCCAATTAGAGTGATCTCTCCCCTTTCATGATAAATGTTAATTAAAAAAATAAAATATGACAGAAACAAAGGCCTATGATGGTAAAATATGGCTTAGTAATATATATTGGAATATATTATTATCTAATAATCATAAGTTATTGACCTTGCATGGTGGATTTGGAATGGAGAAAACTGTGGGTACAGCATTCCAGACAAGACTTTTTTTGGGGGTTGGACAGTTGTACTGACTTTCCTCGAAATGATCCGAGCAAAGACAGTAGCCTTCTCCATATACATCAGATGGTGTAAGATGGTCAAAATCTTTTCTTCTTCTAAAATTCATCCATATTTTGCACCTGTCGTAATAATTTTTTCAATATATTAATAACGAATATTTGTATAACACCTCACCCCAATGACGAATGCCTTAAATGAAAATACTATAACAAATGTAAATAGGTTTGTAATCAGATAAGTGAGAATTCATCACACAGTTTCACAGTATAATATCAGTAAAGGCGTTTTAATAATCATAGAAATCAAGCAAACGTGTTGTAGTAGACTGCTCTCAACTACAGTACACTTAGGGATGGTAATTTGAGAATAAATTCGTAGCTTACCTCTCTTCGTCCTTTGGTGTCATGTCGTTTTTTTACCATCACGTTACGAAAGATAACTCTAGCCGACGAGTTTCCCAGCGGTCACGAGTGGCCCTCTCATTATCTATTCTCTCTGATCTTAGCGAGTGACAGAATAAAGAATCTTGAATCTTGACAGTTGCTCTGTTCTCGAGGAACTGAAAGCTCGATGGCAAACATCCATGTCAGGTAGAGGAAGCTGGCAGGTGGGAGACGTGAAGAGATGCGTGAGATGTAGTCAGTTTTTCTTGTCACGTGACTGCCGTAGTTTTGTCTGCAGTGCAGCTATGTCATGCTGTGTTTTCGTATACTATGTACCTTATGACATGTTGTACCCTCTTTTATTCCAGAGTTGTTTTGTATTTCGGGAAAAGTTAAAAAAAATAGTTTTCAAACTAAGATTTCATTATTTCTCTCTTTCACTATTTCCTATTTTTGCTTCTTTTTTTTTCGTTGCATGCACATAAACACATAACATGCTGTATAAACAAAGTCAACTTTAATGGAAGAAATATTTATTTTTTCGAACGCCTAAATTCAGAATGTGAGGTGAAGGCTCAGACATTGGAGCAGATTTAAGACAGTCAAGCAGGAAACACTTCAGAGCTTGAGTCGGTCCCCCACAACCCAGCCAACAACAACACTGAGCAAGCTTGACCGGGCTTACGTCTGACCCCGTCCTGAAGACCACCACTGAATGATACCGGCGTGGTAGAATGAGAATAGAAGAATAAAGCATCGGGGTTACAATGACCTTCCCACAAAGCGACGGCTTTTGTGGAAACATTTGTCACCTGGTGCACCCGGGAAGTCAGCCCAGAAAAACAAACTTATGATAAAGAAGTTAAAATTGTCAAATAGAAAGCAAATCTGGGTCTAGACTTAAGAGGTTGTTGCTGGTGGTGACATGTTAGTTGGTTGGCGATGTAAAGATCTCCTGTCCGCTGTTAACCCCCCACAGGGTACCACCATACTCATCAATCACGGTCAGTCCTCCAGTCAGCAGAGCCCATGCAGTTCCTGTGGATAAGACGATACGTTAGGACAAATGACATCCGCTCAGCTGGCGAGGGTTAAAAATACATGTGATCAACACGAGAGGGTACTGCCACATGTTGGTAAGAAACCAAAGGCTACACTACTGTTTCCTTCCTCACCTGAGTGAGTCAGTGGGTGAGTGAGTGTATATCGACCGAGGGACACTATGCACTTTTTTTTTTACTGCGCATTAATAACGATAACAAAGCATTTCGAAATATTAAAATTGATGAAACAAATAAAGATTATTATGGATGTCATATAATTAATAAACATAGTGCATATATAAAAATAAATATACACACATGCACACAAAGGTTCAAAGTCCCATTATCTTATGCCCTGAGCTGGTAATGAACCAGCTGTTCTCTGTTCTACAGTTAATTGCATAATTTGCATATAAAGGAAAACGTGGTTGTAGCACACACCTGTGGGGTTCGATTCACTGACTCCGGTTCTGCGAAAGATCTGGTTTTGGCTGTTGACGCCAAGCACCACTCCTGAACCGGAAGTGATGTACATAAGTTTTCCTTGCACATTGGTCCATCGACTGCCCGCAGTAATGCCTCCGCCGTAAGTTCCCTCTCGGTAAAAAATGTCGTCGTTAGCGTTGACGCCCCACACACCAGACGGTCCTACGGAAATCTGCTTCAAAGCCCCATCAACCTGTTGCCAGCCAGTTCCCGCTGGATTGGTCTGATCAATGCCGGTCCTAAAATAAATCTGTCGAATTTCTCTCATTTTCATTACATATTTCTTGAAAATGTCAGACCTGCTTATCTACAATTAAATCTCTCCATGGGCCATCTAGGGCCACTATGTGTATAAATATGATGTACATCTTCACATAGGACACCCTAACCTATTCCTGGGATGTCACGTGATTTCGGAGAATTCTGAAGATTAAGAAGTTAACCCAAGATTTACATGTAGCTCTCAAGCAGAATCTTAACCAGGCCCTTGTTGAACCCTAAACTGAGTCCACACACTAACCCTAACCCAGTTCATAGAGGTCATCATCTACGATGTCTTAGTTTGGGGTTTGATAGACCGAGACAGATGTAGGTTCGGTGACAAGTACCAGAAGGAGGAGCAGACAATGGACAAGTGGATCCTAAAGGATCAAAGAGTGGACCAGACTAACAGTCAGGACAGTCTGCTGTCTCTTGGTTAGAACTGACCACGAAGCCATGCCAGCTTTTTTCCTCATGTTCCCTTTCCCCATCTCTACGTCATCATCACGTCCTCTTACGTCAATTTACGTCTGCACCAAACTCTCTCTACACCAGCGTTTGCACACACAGACGAACACATTCTTTCACACACAGACACACACTTCTTCGTATGACTCAAATACTAAATGATTTTGTTCAGCGTAACATAAAATAATAATTTTCTATAACAGAAATAAAGAAAGAGAGAGACGAAGACTATTTAAACTGCTGTTGACATGATGGCTCTTCTAGTGAATGTTTTCTTTTGTTTAATTATTAATTATGACTGCTAGCAGGAAATTAACGATGTTTTCACCAGCTTTGAACTTGATTAGAAATAAAGCTGTTGATGCATTATGTCTTCTGTGATCTTATCAGACTTCCGGATTTTTATAAACAAGAAATTAATTGTATTGCAGAATTATGTTAATGTTGAAACTAATAGAAAATTTCCTATTCAAGCCACAGAACAGCCTACCTGATCCGCAGAGTTCACTCCCCAGATGGAGCCACGGGGGGACACAGTCACGTGTTTCAGAGCGCCACTCAGTTTGACCCAGCTCGACCCAGACGGGTATTCACTTGTCATTCCATTTCTGTAAAAGATGTCATCGTTGTTGTTGACGCCAACGACGATGTCTTTGCCGACGTCGACCTGTTTCAGGCCTCCAGAGATTAGCGTCCATCCTGTGCCTGTGGTACATGGGGTCCCGTACGTACCCTGGTCACAGAGGACAAAACACAAGTACTCGTAAACAACAAGTGTTGTGTCACTAGATCAACACAAGCACACAATTAAACACAGACACAAGTGCACACACACACACGCCCCTTGTACATTGTATAGAAACCCCGAGAGTGAGCAAGGAAGAGAAGCATTAGTAGAGAAAGAGAGAGCGAGAGCAGTCATGGAAGCTTCCCGACGAGTATCAGCGTCATAGCCGCTAGAGGCGACACTGAGGAGGGGAGTGGAATCCACCTCGTGTTTGCTATTCGTGATGTCTGTGTGAGCTCTAGCAACGAGAGCAAAAGGGATTTTCCAATCCGAGTTTAGCGAGAGCCACCTGGGTGATTCAAGAAGAATTGGAGTTGTGTCCCTTCGCCTTGCAGACTTGAGGGAGGAAGACCTCCGCATTTTGTGTCTGTCTGCCTGATTGGTTTGTTATTTTGGTGACCATCGTCTGATTAAGCGCTTTCTGTTTTCGCTGTCACTGTGTGGAACTGTGACTTTTGATTTTACATCTATATCTTTCTTATTTTGTGTCGCCATAGCGGTTTCGAGTGGTCGCTACTATTGTCTTCAATCAGCGTCAAATATAGTTTCTCCTCTCTCTTGCGACAGACTTATATTGGAAGCAAACCCTTGTATACTGAAATGTAGACATCCTGTTGAGGACACGGACTTGCATGTTAGAACAGCAAAAACAGCGAGTGACACCTTGTCCTCTAGTTATAGTCTCACACAACGAACCAAGTCCTGGTACATCGTCATCACAGGCTTGCGCTGTCGGGAAGAGGAATAGCATTCCCAGACTGTATTCAAAGGGCCAAGAACCTTCTATGACCGAGAAGAGGAGGACGGAAGTTAATGTTTTGGTTAAATAGTTGATTAGTAAGAGATTTAGTACGTATTTGTATTTTAGGGAAAGATCCCCATGTGACCCTTTATAGCATTTTTATGCATTTGATGATCTGGGTTTTGCGATAAAAGAAGAAGAAAATAAAGAAACAAAAACAAAGCCAGTACTTTTGGGCAAATGTTTGACTTTTATATAATGAAAGACCACGTACAGACGACGTAGTGTAAGTCTGTGTACTACACGTATCCGCGATAGCCCCTTAGGGAGATGCTTTTAAGTCAGGACTAGCTGGGGTGCACGACGAGGTGTAGGCTTACTAGTCTGTAACTATATGTAAGTGCGGAATAGCAATCACGACTAGTTGGCTTCTCAGAGAAGCTATTAAATCTTTCAAATAAACTCAGACCAGCTCAATCACATATCACATCTATAGATTCTCTATACATTATTTTCACTTCAGATCGATGTCATGATCAATTTGTAACCGATTAAACATCTTACCAAAAAATTATTATTTCCGATTTAGTAATATGTCGTGACAGCTCACCTGACGACAGCAGATCATATTAACATGTGACATCTCACCTGAGATAGCAGATCATATTAACATGTCGTGACATCTCACCTGACGATAGAAGATGTTACTGCCAGCGTTAACCCCCCACACGCCTGCTCCACCGATTGACACCTGGGTCAAGGCTCCCGCCACTTTGGACCACGACTGTCCATAGCATGATGCGGTCAGAGCCAGAAGACCGAGAATGATCATCATTTTTAATAATCTGTTCTGTTTGGAGACAAAACAGCATGACAGTAGCATAACATAGATGACAACTAAGATGATACAAGACGATGAATTTATTCATCAAACCGCGACATAAATAGTGTCCTCTCAACATGACAAGCTGTTTTAAAGCTCCTCAATAACACTGATATCAGTCTACCTGTCTGCGAATAAAACAAGTGCATTACCCAGCTCCGACACAAACCCTAGGGTAAGAGATGTAAGAGCGACAAATGGTAGAAGACACTATGGTAATAGACTATGGCAATGTGACACTGAGTGAGATGTCCATTCACAGAAAAAGACATAAAAACTCCCACGGCTTAGAATTTGAACAGGAGAGGAATGTAAGTGGTTCAAAGCAAAGAAAAATCAGGTTCCAGTATCTGCTGAGCAGCTGTTTGTACGGGTACTTGTAACCGTCCACAGACACCATCATACGTCCACCCAGGGGTCGTCTATAAAGTTAATGCACGAGCCACCAGGCCACACATCATCTCCATAAATTGACTGACAAACTTCCCTACACCCCTTCCCCATCACCAATTCTCATCCCCTGTCCACCAAACTCCCGAAACGAAAGAAACAAGTACTAGTAAATTTGTTTAATAATCACTTCATTAAGAATAATTACATTGTATTAGATATCTTGTGTTCTTTCCTTTAGGTACGCAACTGGTGTCATCAAAATGTCATCACAAATTTAGTTCCCATGAGGAAAATATAAGGGAAGAGGTGACATTGTCCTATCCGTTATAAGTATCTTCTGTTTTTAGATATATACATACACACATGACTCTGTTTATTAATAGTACATGTATTATGTTAAAATTTATTGTTGCATGCTTGTATATCAAATATGTAAACAGAAATCCCTATAAGACACAGACATCTATAGAGATATAAGTCTGATTATGAGCATGTTTGTGTCATGCTTATATTCGTATGTTAGTCTGTTTTTAACTTCTATTCTGTTTTCATTAAAAAAGTTTATGGATTTTAAATTAATGCATCTTTGTGCACATGGTTTCCTGATGCGTGAACTTCTAAATTTTATCCTTTTAAAATTAGTCAGCTGTTATAAGTGTTCAAACCCTTCCAAACCTCGTCGAAGTAGTTCCCTTGAATAAACGACAAAAACCTGTTCTAAGGAAAAATTGTTTTCAATCAGAATGACCTAGACATTCACCCCAAAGATAAAGGCCGCCAGCGACGACTTTGTGTAGTGAGTGGTGAGTGGTTCACCGTCCCAACTGTCGCGGAGCATCCTTACCAAGGGGCGCACTACTTTTCTCAAGCAAGTATGAACAGAGGAGTGAAACCTCTTTTCATCTATACTCTTTGGGAAAGATACAGGAGGTACTCACCTGTTTCAGCAGTCTTGATCAGTGAAGTCGACTGACGAAAGGTGTAAGAAGCCCAGTTATATACAGTCAGGCGCTCAGTGCAGTGACTGGATTGGATGCTGTTCACATCCTTGACAACAAGTAAACCCTCTTGGATCAATTTACATTAGCTGGTACACAGGATTGTTTTTAAATACCCAAGCGGATTTAGTTAAAGCCGGAGGTATTGATATCACGAAATGAATAAGGACGTGTAAACTTCTGTAACAGCTTTTGTTTTCACATGAGTGGGTTGTTAGTCCAAAGCAAAACTTCCAACCTGGAGGGCCTAAGCTCATAAATATTATTCAGGGGATGTACGATGACTCGTCCTGCCAAGTTATCCACAATGGCAAACTCACTAAACCTTTTGTAGTGAAGACCGGCGCAAGAGAGGGTTGAATATTATCACCAACAATCTTTCTGATGGCCATAGACTGGATTATGCACAAGACAACCCAAGACAACAACACCGGTGTCCAGTGGACCTTCATCAAACAGCTAGAGGGCCTGGGCATTGCAGATGACATTAGTCTTTTATCTCATCGGCAGCAACATGCACAAACCAAACTGAGCAAGCTAGCAGAGGAAGCTGAGAAGACTGGCTTAGAGGTCAACAGAAAGAAGACCGAAGTGATGAAATTCAACAACAAGCAGGAACTCCCAATCCAACTTCAAGGAGAGAACATCCTGAAACAGACTGCTTCACGTATCTAGGGAGCATTGTCAACAAGGACGGTGGAGCGGACGATGACATCAAAAGCCGTATCAACAAGGCCAGTCATGCTTTCAACCGCCTACGGCCCATGTGGAACTCCCGAACATTGTCCTTCAGCAGTAAGACCCGCATCTTCAACACCAATGTGAAGGCAGTCCTACTGTATGGTTCTGACACCTAGACAGTGACAAACACCATCAACAACAAGCTCCAGACCTTTACCAACCGATGACTACGCCATATTCTGGGAATAAGATGGCCTGAAAAGATCTCCAACAGCAGCCTGTGGAAAAGAACCAACCAGAATGCCACTAGCCAAGACATCAAAAAGCGCAAATGGTGCTGGACAGGACACACCCTGCACAGAACAGCTGACACCAAGGCCAGGCAGGCATTTGGTTGGAATCCTCAGGGGAAGAGGAGAGTTGGGAGATCAAAGCAGACGTGGACAAGAACAGTAGAGAGCGAGGCAAAGGACGTGGGAACCATAATTCATGTTTAAAGATACATTTTACAGTTCTATAGAAGTAAAAAACATTTAAAGTAGAAAAATAAATAACCACATGGTCGAGGTATTAGAAATATATCAGAATATACAGTTTAAGAGAAGAAAAAATGTTAAATCTATCAAATGCTGATAAGAAATCTATTGCTCTTCAAATATTTGACATTGCATATCCATAATTGCATTGAATTTTTCCACTTATATTTCTGTGTTTCTAAGAAGAGATATTAAAGCACGCTGACAATGTTTGCTACCGGACACGTGATTTGTTGTCGTTAAGACTGATGGTGACGACCGGTGAAGGAATGAATGACTAAATGACTGATATTTTTCTTTCTTTCTTGTTCCCTGCACGTGTAGACACAGACACACTCATTAGCAAGCACACACGCACAAATTCACACAAGTAAGTGTAGAGTGGATTAGGGGAAATAAAGGACTGTTCGGTAGCCACACAGTCATCACTAATCATCTAGTTCACAAAAACGTTCAAAGAAGTAATCCTCCTTCCCCTTAAAATACATAAGCAAGCAACCAACCTAATCAATAATTTAAAAAAAAAATAAACAAGAATGTAAGCGAACCATTTAACAAGCTACACAACTACCACAAAAGTAAAAGCAAACAACAATGTATTACATATTTAAACTTGTCGACCCAGGGCCGCCGAGAGCCAGCCCGGGCCCCGGGGCAGACCTCTCCGGTCCCCTTGTACTTGTAATCGTAAATTATTTTCCCAGTACAGGTAGTCCTCGGGTTACGACGGTCTCGACTTACGTCGTTTCGTGGTTACGACACTCATTCCCACTTACGAGGTTAGGGTCGTAAGTCAAACTGTGCTTGCGCCTTATTCCACGTGCGGCGGAAGTCATAGAGTCCAGTACAGTACTGTACACTGTATCCGGTTACACGAAGAAAACGAGTCTCCTGCACGCCATAACACCCTTCATTATGGCTCCCAAACGAAAGTTAGATTCATGTGATAACAGTGCATCAAAGAAAAGGAAGGCCATCACCATGGAGGTGAAAGTGGATATCATAAGGCAATCTGAGAAGGGGGAAACAGCAACAGAAATTGGCAGGTCATTAGGACTTAGTCGTTCGACTGTCGCTACGATTATCAGGGATAAAGATCGCATCCTTGAACATGTGAAAGGATCTGCTTCTATGAAAGCGACAGTGATAACAAAGCAACGTAGTTGGCTTATTATTGAGATGGAAAGATTATTGGCGCTTTGGTTGGAAGACCAAAATCAACGCCGTATCCCTGTGAGTTTTATGGTTATTCAGGAGAAGGCTAGGCGACTGTTTGAGGCGTTGAAAAGAGAAAAGAGGGAAGGAAGTGAAAGTGAAGAATTTGTGGCGAGTAGGGGTTGGTTTATGAGGTTTAAGGATCGTGCCAATTTCCATAACATTAAAGTGCAAGGTGAAGCTGCTAGTGCTGATGAGAAAGCAGCAACTGAGTTTCCTAAAGCATTGGCTAAGATAATTGAGGAGGGTGGTTACTGTGCTCAACAAGTGTTCAACGTGGATGAGACAGGCTTGTTTTGGAAACGTCTGCCTAACCGTACGTACATCGCCAAGGAGGAGAAGTCAGCACCAGGTCATAAAGTTGGCAAGGAGAGACTGACTTTGCTTTTTGGGGGCAATGCTGCTGGTGAATACAAACTGAAGCCCATGCTGGTGTATCAGGCTGAGAATCCAAGGGCACTCAAGGGTATTTCAAAGGGTCAACTACCAGTCATCTGGAAGTCTTGTAGGAAGGCATGGGTGACACTTGCAGTGTTTGATGACTGGTTCACCAACCATTTTGTGCCAGACGTGAAGCGGTATTGTACCTCTAAGGATATCCCCTTTAAGGTGTTGCTAATTCTGGACAATGCCCCTGGACACCCTGCCCATCTGGATGACTTTAAAGGCCGAAGTTTTCTGTCAGGACAGAAGACAGTGGTATCGCCCGTGCGAGGGAAGGTAGGAGTACACGCGATGCTATTTGTGTCCAGTTGTCTCAAATTACTACTGTACCTGGACAAAGGCGGGGTAGAGATCAGAGACACCGCCGACCCGCCTGGCAATAAAACTTCTTCCTCCTCCGACCATTGTACTTGCCGCAGGGTCTGAGCGATGAGGCGAAACGACTTCTATGTGAACCTACTGTCACAGGCTCTAACCTAGCAGTACAATGTCTTTCTGAGCTGAGTACTGGTGTTGGCGGTTAGAAAGCTGAAGTGAAACGGTTTCCAACTGAACACACTGTCAGGGTTAGGACTGAACATATTCTCCACCAACAAACAAAACTAGAATATACAAAACAGAGAAGAATGAACAGCGCAAGTGACACAAACATAAAAACAACTGAATTTTCAAACAAAATCAGTGGCTGGAGGCACTGCCATACAGATTGATACATAACAAAGCAAAATCACCAGTATAACAATGGAAGCACAAAATTTAATACTATTACTCATCCTTCAATTGATATCACAGAATAACAAACATGTAAAGTGAACAAGATAAAAATCAGCGATAACATACGAGTGGGCCTTGCCGTTTTAGACTGGAATGAATATGTCTATATAGACAATACTTTTATCGGTGTGGAGCTGTACCGTGGTAACAACAAATCAGTTTTGAAAATACAAACATTGATGGTAAATTATTATCTCATTAATGAATGATGGTTGCAATTTGTTATTTAAATTATATTATTAATTTCCAAATCTTCATCCGAACTACTGTCTGTTTCAATTAACATATTTTCCTCATGTTCGGAATCAAATTTGTATTGTTCAACGACACATCTCCAGATATCCTCTACTAAATTATAAGTTTTCTTTTTTTAAAGTGCGTTGTCCAAGTTGTCTCCGGCTGTGCTGTACACTTGCTTTGTTGTAATTGGAAGTAGAGTCTCTATCAACATGTTCATTCCAGTCTAAAACAGCGAGACCCATGCGCATGTCATAGTGCATCGGGCTTTTAATATGAACACGCTTAGGCAGATACATCAGACATATATTATTAAAACTTTCAACATAAAATGTGTCCCTAGACATCACGTAGTCCTCAGGATGTTTATACAGGACATGGCCATGTAGAAAGTCGCTCAGCAGCTTGACAGCAGCAGGATCAGTCAGCACTATTAGAGATGGTATATAGAGCGATTGCCTGCAAGGTGAGTCTTGGTTACACTGGTCATGGATGTTTTGGAAATGTGTAATACATCCATCCAACAAGTGCCTAAGTCTCACAGGGTCGCCATCGCAATGATCTATACACCAGTACACATGATCTCTGACCGCTGCTGTCTTGTCGCTGAGCTGAGGATGCCACGTCTTGCCGATGTTGACTTTACTACCTTGCGCCAGTTTTTTCATCCCAGCTTTGATACTCTTAGCGACGTGCCACCTCTCGTTGATGTTTCTAACACCTTTATGTTTCACTAACTTATTTATTGTCACGTTACGATCGTGAACGTGTTCTTGAATTCTAACACCTGACTCATTCATACTTGCATACATCCTCTCACATCCCACTGCCTCGTACCGCTGGGTGCACACGTCGTCCTCTTTGGTGATATGTTGGAGGTTTACAACCTTGTGAGTCGACAGTCCTAAAGTAACATGATCAGTGTGATACGAATTTTTCCGACAAGCGTGCCGTGCATCTGACATCACACTGATCCCGTCGGTCACAGGAGACTGTTCTGCTGCAAGTGCAGCTGCGACGGACTGGCGCTTCAAGACGTCAACGACTGCAGAAAACCGTGGCAGCCTTTTCCTCAAAAATGTATCGTTCACATGTCCCAAATTGGCAAAATTAGAAATTTTTTTATATTGAATGGGGATGATCCCCGACGTAATGTACGCAAGGTACATTCTTTCATTTGCAACATAACTGTCACCTAGTGGGGACGACGAGCTCCAGATGATAGTATGTCTGTTGGCACAGCCCAAAGTGATGATCAGCACATGCCCATCCATTGTTGAATTATTCACTTCGAGCGAAGAGGTGCACGAGACTGAATGTGCATGAACTTGATCAATAATATCCTTCACCTTGTCGTGCTCACCAACAAACAAACATGGGATTGCTGGTGATGTTTGTTCTTGCATGGGTACATTATCACTATCTTGACTGCAGGGAAACTCAGGACTTTCACCGCTCAAGAAATTATCCAGTAGAGAGGACACAAAAGCAGACCGGGACTTACATCCCGATTTTTTTAGCCCAAGTTCAAACTTATCATTAAATATTTTTCTTGCTTCTTCATTATCAAAAAACAAGCGTATATCTTTTGTTACAGCATTATACTCGTAGGTTTTAACAGTGCCGTCCGCCAAGTTTTCTTACTGCGTTTCTTTAGTGGCGTTGGGTTTTTCTCCATTGTAGACCGGTCACACTGTTTGGTAAATCCAGGTAGCGAAGTTTTGAGCTGAGAAATCACTTCGATGTTCTCTCCCAAGAGTTGATCGCAAAAAGCCTCGAGTTTGCCTTCAAACTCAAAATCGAAACATCTGGCACGTGGCATTCATGCATTCGATTGGTCAGACATACCACGTGTCCTACCATTACAACCAATCACACACTACAGTTAGTGTATGACGTAGGTCCCATCAGCCTCTGTGTGTTACGTAATTCAATTGCCTAATAACCTGAGTCACTCATTTCTAGTTCACGTTGCGTAACATTGTCCTTTCTCTTACGTAATCAAAGTACGTAAGTTTCGCTCTAAGGTTTGTCTGTTACGACGATAACACCTCGTGGCTACACCTCACCCTGCCTTACGTCACCGTCATGACGTGAACGGCCACGTGACTATCTGACTCTTCCAGGCTCGCATTCTGTCTGCGTCGTGCTAGTTTGAGTACAATCTTTTTTATATTTCATTCACAATGAGTTTCTCTGTGATACTGCGGGATTTAGATGAAGAAAAGGAGAGGGCAATTCGTCAGCTGTTTGAAAGAATGGCTGGTCCTATAATGCTGAACGACTCCCACACCAAACTTCGAGAAAACGTAAGTCATTCCAAATCTGTATTCCACTGTATATATATATTCTACTTTATAGATAATGGACAGATATACATCTTTGCATGAGAGATAAAGCGTGCGGTGAGTGCGCGCACAAATGAAATTTCATGGATTTTACAATTATACACATGATTTTGTACACTTTTCTGTAGGAGGAAGATACCCAGTGAATAAGGATACGCGGGATGGCGATGTACTGGCCATTGAGGGTGGAGAAACTTTGCCCCCCGGACCAGGTGCGGCACCTGAATGTCCACACTGCTTCCAAGCACCTTGTATAACATCAGGAGCTCGCGACGTAGAGTTCATCGGGAAGGGACAGGCGGCTTGTCCTCAAAATCGAGGTATTCGGAATAGGATCTACACAAGGTATTGGAAAATGCTAGACTTTGTTGGACTCTGGAAGGACAAGAGATACCTAGTTAGAAAAACCGCTTTGGCAGAAGGTGAATGGGTGCTGTGCCACAGGCGTGAAGTGATGCCCACTTGCGTCGTTCAAAAAGTACGGACACTGTACCCAAACCCAGATGGAGTGCCGTATGTCGGTCACCAATGGGAATAAAAAAAAAACTAAACGAGAGGAATAAAAACTAAGTTTAAAAATTCCATTGCCTTTTTGTTTGTGTTATTTGGGTTGTTTGCCTTTGTCTCCTTTCCTGTCCTCTCTCACACAAAGGAGAACACACAAACAAAACCAGGGGTGCTAAACTGGTCCTAACCCGTTTGATTATACAAGTCTTATCCACGTCCAGTTCTCGGTTTTGTGGACTCAGGAAGACGCAAGCACCGATGACCTCCACAATGGTCGGGTTAGATAAGAAGAGAAAAGATCGTGGGGGCACTATGTTGCAGTCGTGAATTGTTGGCCATTTGTAAAAGTTCGAACATTGCACTCAAACCGAGGTGTACTTTAGGTCAGTCATCAGGAGGAATGAACTGAAAGTATTAAATATTATTATCCCCTCTTATGAGTAAAGAAAGATGTAAGGAAAGACAGTATGTTCAGATAGAAGCCGTTTCGCCTCACTTTGTCTGGTAGGACAACCCTAACCCTGACAGTATGTTCAGTTGCAACCCGTTTCACTTCAGCTTTCTCACCGCCAACACCAGTACTCGGCTGAGAAAGACGGTTTATCGCTTGCGATCTCCACTTTGCCTCGGGGCCAGGGTAGCAATTAGGGAAGACTGACCGCTGGTACTGACCCCGTGTACTCCTACCTTCCCTCGCACGGGCGAAACCATTTGAAAACACGCCCATTTCGACTTCGGCCTTTAACCCTAATGTCAAGGTGGTTTACCTTCCACCTAATACCACTGCCCTAATACAGCCTATGGACCAAGGAGTCATTGCTACATTCAAGGCCTACTACCTCCGAAGGGTCATTGGTAATGCTTTAGCAGCAACTGAAAAGAATAAGGACTTGACTCTAAAGGACTTTTGGAAAACATACAACATCCTTGATGCTGTGAATAACATTGGTGATTCCTGGGATGAGGTTAAGCAGACCAGTATGAATGGTGTGTGGAAAAAACTGTGTCCTCAGTTTGTGAATGATGTCAAAGAGGTCCAAGAGACAGTGACTAGCGTCATAAAGAACGTTGTTGATATGAGTAAGACAATGAATTTGGAGGTGGAGGAGGATGATGTCACAGAGCTACTGGCATCTCATGGAGAGGAGTTATCTGCTGAGGACCTTATTCAACTGGAGAATCAGATGATAGAGGAAGAGGAAGACATACCAACCCCAGAACCTAAGAGATTTACAAGGCAGGGCTTGGCAGCAGGTTTTGCCCTGATACAGGAAGGGTTGTCAAGGTTTGAGGCTGAGGATCACAACATGGAAAGGTACACTAGGGTTGCCAGAGGAGTCATGGATTCCCTTAGGTGTTACAAGGAGATCTTGGAGGAGAAGAAGATGGCCTCCTTCCAAACTAAACTGCAGCAGTACTTCAAGAAGGTAGAGAGGCCTGCAACAGATCCTGTACCTGTATCCTCTACCTCAGCTACCTCTTGACTCACCTGCCCCAGTATCTCCAGCGCCTTCTGCAGCTTCCTCCCAATAAGCAAGCCTGTTCTCTCTTTGGAATTGTTATCTTTGTTTATTACAGTACTGTACACTGTTTATTACTGTTACAGCCCTTACAGTACATTATTTCATTATTAAACGTTCTGTACTACAACATTTTACTGTACTTATGTTTATTGATAATTATGTAGGGTACTGTGTTATGATAGGTGTTTGGATAGGCTAAGTGTTTGCAGTACTGTACTGTTATCATGGTACAGCACTGTGTGAACGTATGATCCGACTTACGTCGAAATTCGGGTTACGACGCCGTGGTAGGAACGGATCCCCGTCGTAACCCGAGGACTACCTGTATAATGTATGTTTACAATTCGAATCTCAATATCTACACTCAAACTCAACTTCTGCGTGTGTAATGCTTGGGTGTTCTGTCCTTAGACCTTTCTTTAAAAGAAAAAGAAAAGGAGAAGAAGAAAAAAAAAATCCACTGACCAACGCCGGGCCCCCTTGACAGCCGCGGGCCCAGGTACACCAGACCCCCCTGTCCCCTCCCTCTCGTCAGGCCTGTGTCGACCTACCCAAGGCAAACCCTTCTCATACCCCTACCCACACACCTCAACACAACATATCCTGTCAGTACCTGGGTTTAAAGTGTCAAGACAAAGATGGAGTTCATTCAAAGAAACACCGAGCTGTTTTTCCCACCCCAGGCGGATGTAGTAAGGGTGGAGGGACAAAGAAGATAAGACAGAAAATATGCGAAAGCTTCTGATGACAAATACTGAAGCACGTTGACAAACAATGTCTGATGCCGGACATCCGATTTGTTGTTCTCAGAATGAGTGGTTTTACAATCGCTTGTGCGGACATACATAAAAAATACTTTTCACAAATAAAAACTGCCAGTCTTATATCTGAGCCTATGGTGAAGACACAGGCGTGGGCGGTCTCCCAGCTCTCAATTATTTACATTGTAGTCAATTTCCCTGTCGGTTTAACTCCTATTTTACTGACAGGACCCAGACTGTCTTTGTTGATGTTCAAACATCTGTGGTATCATCTATTCCACGCTAAATGTGTGTCCGGGCTTCAAATGTTGCTGTTGCTGCTTTTTGTGTGTTGACAGAGCTTCGAGTCACCATGTACAGTTTAGAAAGTTCTGGATGAAGTAGTTGGGTTGAATGACATCGATACACAGCAGGTGCCGAGACACACTCTGTGTGGCGAGAGGTTGTGTTTTCACACCAAAGTTAGCTGCAATTGTATTGTTGTTTTTGTACCCTGGACTTTTGTAAATCATTGGGAACTTTAACGCTTATATGAAGGCACCATTAATGACTTGTAAGTTGTTCAACAAGCACAGTTCACGCTTGAGGATAGCAAGCGACGAGGACTTCGTCAGTGGTGCAGCTACGTTGGGTACACACACACAGACACACAGACACACAGACACACAGACCGCTGGGTAAAGATTCAGTTCTGGGAAATCAGTGTAAGGTCGTCCACCTCCCCGGGGAGGCATCTCCTTTGTGCAAATCAACAGGTCACTAAGTTGTCGTAAATAATATATGACAGCGGGACAAAAGTTTGACCACGGACTAGGATGAGGAACCCACGAGGATGACAAGAGCCACCACTGCTCTATGAAAGTCTGAAGTCAGGCGGGGGTCACGGCCACAGTCAACGTGTCTACCTGCTCGCACCTTTGTTGTGACGATCCTGTACTGATAACACACAGTCAGGCGGCTCGCTCTCATACTTTTCGGAAAGAGAGCTTGTAAACACACATTTCAAAGGGTAAGGTGACCAGACGTCCCGCTTTTGACCTCGTGTCCCGCCTGCTCATCGGACGGGACGCCCAATGTCCCGCTTTCTGTCTTTCTAGCAAGTCCATCAAATGTCCCGGTTGTCTTTAAAAATCACTTTTTTCGGCGTTCTTTGACGGTGACGACACCATCATCGGCACGTGTCCCGCTTTCGCCCCCGAAACGTCTGGTCACCTTACAAAGGGGCAACTTCTATAATTTAGGCAAAAACAAAACAAACCCTCCCCCCCAAAAAGAAAAAACTTTTCAAGTCAACATTAGCATTGGTTTGCAAATAACTATTTGCACAAATTTTTTCCCACAAAGATCTTATGGTTGTTTCATATCTATAACCTCTTCCCACCTAGTGCTTTGCAAAAATATAAAATATGTACACGCACATCTACAGATGTGATGTTACAGTTTTAACATTTTTCTATTTTTCCCTTGTGGACGCTGCAGAAATGTGTGTATTTTATTTTCAAACTGCAAACTACAGCCGTATAGTTCAAAACGATTGAACAACAAGACTGTCTGGTGTGTATAAGATGGGGGACATATGAGCGAACTCGATTATTATTCAAAACATTCCAGAAATCGAGCTCTCACTCGGTCCACGTGGAGGAGCTATACAGATTTCTGAAAATAATTTGAATGTCCTCCACCAACGTCAGCAGGTGAGGTGTGACGACGACCAGCCTATGGTGAGCATGAGGTACCTGCTTGACTGACAACAGGGTCTCTCTTACAGTTCTTTCTTGCCTTCCCGTAAGGATTTCTTTCCACGCAGGACACACTTTCCTTTGTACCTTTTTGGCGATGTAACCACCAGTGTAGTTAAAATACTGTCCTCGAGATAGTTCCTGGTAGAGTTGTGACAACTCGGTGAAGTCCACCATGCACCACCAGGCATCCTTCGTGCGAATAAACAAGATGGCTGACTTCACGCTTGACAGCATTTGGCGTCTGTTTATGGAGGGTCAACCGATACACACAACCCCTCAGCTCGTCATCGCTCCTCCGTGACTGCCTGGGTGAGTGAGCGTATACTGTAGTTACCTGGGGTCACATCACACACTCATCATCACCATCTCTGAGTCACGTGTCAATCAATAGCATCATGTCCCCATCATTGTCACTGATGAACTCCACGATCTCAGTTGTCTGTGTTTGCTGGTTGGAGGAGACAGACCGAGCGCACCAAGCGCGACACGGAGGTGTAGTGGAGAGGATGGAGGAGAGCGTTTCCTACCATTTAGAGCCGACAGATGATCCTATAAGAAATATATATGTCTGTGTTTCTTGGCTTGTCTTGCTCTGTATGTCTTTTTTTCCTTTAAAAATGTCATTGTGCTTTCACTATTCGTCTCAGGATGACCGCCTGTTGCTTGATGTGACTGCGTCACTGGTATAAACTGTGAAGATAGGGCTGTAAGAGATGAAAGAGAGTTGTTTGTTGCCGCTTTGTGTCCTTGACAAGGGGAGTAGGGTTGCGATAGGGGATCTGAAAGCTTTCCTTGGTGTTGTTTTTTTAATTCAGATTTTTGTTGGTGTTTTCTATCTCGTCTGAAAAGTAAGTACGTACTTGCATGTGAAGGTCTACCAGAGTTCATCATTCAATGGGATCATACTTCTGTTACCCTATAGTGAAGCTCGACCACTGGGTATACTCTTGTTAAAGTTGACGATTTGTTTCTTGCATCGTCTATGGAAAGTTTCACTGTGCGGCTTATCTATGGGAGCAGATATGTTTTCATGAACACATGCTGATGGTAGTTTACACAATTTATCTTAATGAGTTTACTTAGAAAGTTGTGAATTTGTGTTGCACTTCGAACTTTTATAGGAATTTCTATAAAATTGTTTTAATTAAATAGATTCAAGGTTAGAAGTGTTTACAATTACTATTATGTCGTTTAATAGGGCGAACTGCAGAGTAGGAAGATGGGAATAAGTTTACGAAATTAAGTATATTTAATATTTAATGCATTTTGTGACATATATTTCTCACCAGAAAAATGTTCTCACTTCGGACCACTTTATTTATCACGCAGAAAAAACCTGAAAGCTCAAAGTAGACTAAAGGTATAGCAATAAACGAGCTTGGATGTCATCATAAAACAGCATAAAGGGATGAGCGAACGAGCCCACGAGACAAAGGGACTATTTGTCTTTGGCTAGAGTGTGTTTATAAAGTGGGGAATAGAAGCCAGACTACACGGCTGACCCTTCAAACTAATATTGACTGAAGCAGTTCGAATTCCTAGACACAGATTCACCTTTACACGTATTTAATCAAAATCTCAAAGTTCATGAACTGACTCTACAGCCTTAGGTCTGTGCCAGTCCATTGCCCTCACCACGTGATAAAGACAAAGATGCAAGGATGCAAAGATGCAAAGCTGCGGAAGGACTACATCGTGATTCTCGACCTTATATGATTTTAAAAATGAGCATTCCATAAAGTGACTTGAGACAGTATACAGCCTAGGATACATCAATGAAATTTTTGCTCGTCTGACAAACATTAACTACACAGTGTATTTCGAATTCACAGACAGTGGAAATGACAACAAACGTCTTGAATGTTTTGTGAAAAATACTTTTCTTCGTTGACTGGTTACGGTGATTGGCTACATTATTCTGACATGCACAAGTAAGCAACTCACAAAAATTCTGGGTGATATGAAGAGCTTTTAGTTATAAACAACATGGAGTAGAGTAAACAAATTGTAGAGTAGGAGGATTTCTGACAAGGTATTAAAAGGAAGTTGAGTTAGACATGTTCTTTTTACTAGTGACCAGGATGTTTGGAGCTGTGAGGTAGTTACAAGATACACACTATTGTTGATGACAACTACCAGCATGACGATATGGCGGTAGTTAAGATAACATTAGAATGGACCTCTATCTACCATGTACCATCTGATACATTTTTGCTCATTGGTATTTTCGTCGGAATCGACGACTCAGTGACATCAATGATTCTTCCAGCGATTGGAGACACTTTGCGAAAATTTTGGAAAAATGCAAGGTAAAAAATGATATTAATGCTGGAGTTCAGCGACTCAAAAAACTCATAAGTAGTGACCAACGTCTCAACGGTATCTGCCGTTTTTTCTTCTTGAGTATAATGGAGATAGATAAAAGCAAGTGCTACACAAGTGCAGTTAATAAGTAGGCAGTATAGAGCCCATTGACATCAACACCACGACCACCGTCACCCGCGACCTTTATAGCGAAATTCTCCAGATTGTGGTGAATCTGGTGATGATCTCAGCGCTGTTGATGAATAAAGTTTTTTCAGAAGAAGGACATCGAAGACGATCATCAAGAGAGTAATAACACTAAGTTCGCAAAAAGCGAAAATGAGTGGAAAAAGTATGAAAACTTTACCTTTATCAATTTTATCGTTAAAATTGAATAATGTGATGACGATAAATGGGATGGCAAGAAGAAGACACCAAAAAAATAGGACCACACAGGCAACAATGACTTGACATCGTGTTAGAAGAGTGCCGTTGTAGACTCTAGAGGTCTGGACACTACGATAAAGCGACACACTGCTATCAATAGTGTCGTGTGCAAGAAAAGCTTGTCCAAGCAAATTCTGTGCCCGTACGCTGTGAAAGCACTGTAAAATAAGTGTGGTCGGAGAGTAGCGGCGGAACAAAACAAAAATCCTCCAGAAAGAAATCGACACAAGCTGTTGGATGTCGACGACGGCGAGGTACTTGAACAGGAAGATGACGGGGTTGTACGTCTTGTGGGTTCTCCACACCATCAGTGACACCAAGTTACCCATGATACCCAGATACGACACCGTTATAATGACGTAATCCATGGTACGGAGATGGGTAGGTTGATACGGAAGTGTTTTGGAGAAGTGTGCGTTAGGCTCTATGGAAATATTCAGAGACACATCCATAAAGTCTTCTTCCTCTGGTGCTTCTACCTGCAAAAGTGAGAGAACAGCTCAGTTGTCTTCATTCGAGTTTTGAAAGGAACAGTCTGATATGATTTTTCCTAGCATTGTATATTTTAATATATCAGTCACAAACTGCTTTATGAATCGCTGATTTTCGAGTTTGTCTTGCTTAGTTTATGAAATGACATCCATGTACCAGCCTGTGTTTGCTAATTATTGCATTCTGAGCAATCGCATTCCAGTAGTTTAGTGGAGGTGACTGATAAATGATCAGCAAAACTGACACGTGACATGGAATGGCGGGAAATTACATTAGACAGAGGGGACATAGTAAATAAAATAGCATTGCACCCGAGACAGACCCTTGCGGGACTCTACATCAGTGGTTCTCAAAGTATTTCGGACCGCGGACCACTTTACTTAAGTAAAAAATATGGCGGACCACCAAGGCCTAAAAATCACTCTGTACTATGAATTTCAAATTTAAATTGCCGCATTTGTTTCATTATAATTCAAAACTAAATGTACTTTTGTGACAGTAGTATAGTAATAAGATGACATAAAACTATGAACCTCGTTATTTGTAATTAAAATGTTAATGCAAGGAATGCATCACTTTAAACATCACTATGCTGACATGATGACTGTCAGCCGCTGACCACCTGACTTATGCCCGCGGACCACTAGTGGTCCGTGGACCACACTTTGAGAACCACTGCGTTACATCATGACTCTATATCTCATGACTTGCGCATCTAGGTATACTACGTTCGCGCAATGTGGTCCAGAATAGCCATCACTGTCATTATCATTACAGTCCGACGCGTCCGTTATATGATTATCCAGTACCAATGTACGCGATTTGCACCTGCAATCAGCCTGCACCGCGAAATCTGTTTTGTGTACGTCACGCTAGTGGTCACATCAACACAACAATGCTAGCAGTCAACAACAAACAGCAACAGAATAAAGCAAGCAACAGAATTGTATACAAATATGAGTAGAACATGAAATTTATGTATCAGTGCCTCATAAAAAACGCATCTGGCAACATGCTGGCCTTCCTGTATGTTTGCGCTTTCGAAATGTTTTTGTCATCGTACATGTCAAAAACTTCGTGCGCAGCCATGTTTGTTGCGGTAGCAGACCATTCGCAAACCACTAGCGCTACGTCACGTCCGGTATTTCCGCTGCCATAAGTCAGCGATCGCACTTTTCATTAAATACATCGTAAACCGTTTATCTGTTTATGATTTTGTGTTCATGGCGTTTATTATTAACACGAAAAGTCTTTGGAGCGCGAGATGTTCCAGGATTCGGGTTGGTCTTTAACAACAGCATACAAGTAGTGCTCATATAAATATCTTTAATAATGAGAATGTATCCCCTCTATCACTGACGATTAGTTTATTTATCTGTTTGATTATTATCGGTTTGCCATATTAAATATTAATCATTGTCATTTAAATGAGTTTCAAACACTTATTCTATGACAGAAACTGTTAAATGTATAATGATAAGGTTCTGATGTTATGTGTACAAAGCAGTTTGGTCACAAACTGTCTGGTTTACGTGAGTACAGAATTGGTTATTGCCAATCTGCTGTACACGTGTACAGAATTGGTTGATTCTGTCTGGTTTCTGCTAGTGAAGGACTTTGATTACCTGTTTTGATAAATATAATTATGATGGGCTATTTAATTAATTTATTTTAATTAATTGGTACACGCACGTGGGTACGCACGCATACAATAGATTTCACGAGATGCGGAGGAGAAACGTTTATAATATAAGTAAACTTCCACGCGTTTTTCAACTATTGACCAATACCAGATGACAGATCTATCAAAAATATCTAAGTAAGAGAACCGAAAGATACTTACAGGATTTAGTCTCTGGGTGCAGAAAAGGAAACCAAGTGTGTATGTGTGTGTAAATGTATCAAAAACTCACTGTTGACTAAACTTGTCTTTAGTAATTTTTTTGTTTTGTTTTGATGTAGTTATAATAAATATGACACGAAAAAGCAAGAGGTTAGACCAATCGTTGACGAAAACAAAAGCTGTTCAAAAGTGATTAAATACCACGTTTCTTGTATGCTACATGTTATTGCAAAGTAGGAACCATTAGCACACCCATTTATTTGGTGTCATCTGAAATAGCCGAAGTAGTAAACACACTTTATTGTATAAAAAGTTAAACTCAAACCCAGACATGGAGACGGACATGCAGCCAGACTGATAAACAAAGAATTTCTTGCAGTTCTTGGCTACTTACTGCTGGGAGAAACGCCGGCTGATGTCACGGAGAGCGTCCCTTGACCTCAAATGTTGTAAGGGTCCAATGAGTATTCAGGGCGGGTACAAATGGTTGTACGGGTGGCATCGTTAGTGAGTACAAGATCCCGTAACTCTATTTACTGTTGTCCGCCATGTTGAGCCCTGCCCGCGTCATACGTGTATTACGTCATAATCACAGTACGTATGATCATGACGACATTATGACATGGTCATACGTACTGTGAATATGACGACAGGGAAAGAGCGCTGACTGGTGACGGTGTGCCGAGACTAACACTTAGTCTCTTGCGGAGTGATCCGCTATTAGGTTTCGGCGAACCATCAGCAGCCGACAGTAAACCACACCGAGACTACTGGCTCTACATTATGTGACAAGTGGAAAGCGCGGATACAGACGGAGGGTTGAGCGTGGCGATAGGAAACCCACCCATGAAAACAATCCCTGCTGCTGAAACCGTAACAACATCACTGTTTGCAAAGTTGAAACTGAAAACTTAGAGGATTTGTCGAAAGGCACGACTAGGAGTGGAGCCTGCGGCATAATTTGACTCAATAAGGGAAAGCACACCTGGTTCGAACCCCGTTGGAATTGACAGATTAAAAGCTCCTTCTTGATTAAATGTGTATGAAGGATGACGACGACGACGACGACGACGACGACGACGACGAAGACGACGACGACGACAACAACAACAACAAACGCAAAATTTGTAAAGCGCATACTCATGATGATGATGATGATGATGATGTAGTTTTATAACGCGCTAGTATCCGCATCACAAAGATGCGCTCAATGCGCGGTGATCCCAGCAGCCACCAAACTGCAGGTCAAATGATAACTTCAAATAAGTTTAAACAAGTGAGTCTTAAGATTTTTCTTGAAAGATGCAATACTATCAGACTCCTTGGTCGAGAGGGGAAGCGAGTTCCACAAAAGCGGGGCTACATTGGAGAAGGATCTGAAACCCGCAGTCTTCTTGTTAGCATTCCCTGACTGAACACTCGGTCGTTCAAGTCTGAAGTGGGCTGCTGAACGAAGGTTCCGCTGGGGTTGGTAACAGCGAATGAGTTCTTGTAGATAGACAGGCGCAAGGTCGTGAAGACAGCCATAGGTCAAAGTTAACAATTTGTGCTCAATTCGCTTCTCCACAGGAAGCCAATGTAGGTCGCGTAGTACAGGAGTAATGTGGTCAGTTGTTTTCTTTCCTGCAACTATCCTCGCAGCCGTATTCTGCACTCGCTGTAGCCTCGACAACTCGCTCTTTGAAATCCCCCAGAGGCAGCTGTTGGCATTGTCTAATGTAGAACCGATGAGGGACACAGCAACTGCATTTGCAGTCTTCTTATTAAGACTGGGTCGGAGTCGTCCAAGAGTGCGGATATGAAATAACATGCCTTGACCACAGAACTGACATGATCAGACATAGTAAGAAGATTGTCGACATAGAGTCCAAGGTTCCGTACGGAGCTGGAGAGGGGGATTCTAGCTTGACCCACTTGGATAGAGTCTAGAGAGACTTTGCTAAGGCTAAGCTTGGAACCACATAGCATCGCCTCTGTCTTCTCATCATTAAGCTTGAGTTTATTCCTCAACATCCAAGACTTGACCTCTAAACAACAATCTTCTACAGCACAAACTGCCTCACGCACCGACTCACTGTCAGTACTAAATGAAAAATAGAGTTCAGTGTCATCTGCAAACATCTTACGGTTCACATTATGCTTCTCAATGAGAGGACCAAGCTGAGATGTGTAAATAGAAAATAGAACCGGGCCCAAAACAGAGCCCTGCGGGACACCGCACAGCAATGGAACTGTCACTGAAGAAGCTTGATTGACCATCACCCTTTGTGTGCGATCACTGAGGTAGGAATGGAACCACTGCAAGGCGGAACCACCAATGCCCACCTCCATCTGGAGACGAGTCAGAAGAGTGGTGTGATCAATGACATCGAAGGCCGCACTCAGATCAAGGAGGACCACAAGAGTCACTTTCCCTGCATCCGCACTGCACAGAAGATCGTTCATAAGACGCAGAAGGGCTACTCACACACCTAAGGAGCATGCTCTTAGTGCTTAAGAACTAGAACGAAATATGAACAGCATACGAGGGACAGGAAAACAAGTAAAGAACTTATGAAGTACAAAAGAATAAACAACTGGAATAAACGAAGAATAAAATCAAATACACAAAACACAAAAACACACACACAACAGCGCTATGTACCTACTGTAATATTCACAAAACAGCATCTTTTCTTCACACCCCTTCCGTCCTCTCCCTTGTATACACACCGTTTATGTGACAATGACGGCTTCATTCTGTCTTGTCTCAAAGTGTGTGAATAGAAGCCAACACTATTCAAACCATGGTTGCACTGAAAAGTCTCCATCCCTTCCACCCCCACCCCCCCCAAAAAAAAAATTAAACGAAAACAAAACAAAACCACGCACTTACCAGCTAATGGTAGCTATATCAGAGAGCTTAGATGTAGAGAGGGTTCACTCGCGACCGCAGGGAAAACTCGTCGGTTAGAGTTATCTTTCGTACTGGGATGCTAAGAAACAACATGGCACAAGGCGATCGTTTATGCAAGGTGGGCAATTTTGCTCTGCAATAAACTGTCAGATTGCCAGTTTTAAATCAACCTCAAAAGAAAAAACGTTTCCACAATTTCCCAAAGGACGAAGAGAGGTAAGCTACGAATTTATTCTCAAATTACGATCCATAAGTGTACTGTAGTTGAGAGCAGTCTACTACAATGCGTTTGCTCGATTTCTATGATTATTAAAACGACTTTACTGATATTATAAATTATACTGTGAAACTGTGTGATGAATTCTCACTTATCTGATTACAAACCTATCTAAATTTGTTATAGTATTTTCATTTAAGGCATTCGTCACTGGGGTGAGGTGTTAAAAAATTATTTGTTATTAATATATTGAAAAAATTACTACAACAGGTGCAAAATATGGATGAACTTTACGCGAAGGAAAGATTTTGACCATCTTACACCATCTGATGTGTATGGAAAAGGCTACTGTCTTTGCTCGGATCATTTCGAGGAAAGTCAGTACAACTATCCAACCCCCAAAAAAGTCTTGTCTGGAATGCTGTACCCACAGTTTTTCTCCATTCCAAATCCCCATGCAAGTTTGATAACTTATGCTTATTAGATAATAATATATTCCAATATATATTACAAAGACATATTTTACCATCATGGGCCTTTGTTTCTGTCATATTTTATTTTTTTAATTAACATTTATCATGAGAGATCACTCTAACTGGCACATAAGGCTAATGATGATCATAGCTTGCACTGCAAAAGGTCTGTTTGAATGTGTGTGTGTTTGTCCAGATTCTACATACAGATCAATTGGATATTTTGGTTACTGTTAACTCCTTTTCATTATGCTAATAGGTGCAAAATCTGTAAATCACATTTCCGTGTACCTGTATTTGTAGGTAACTTCTTCAAGAAAGCGACCAATGGACAGAATGTCCAAACCTACCTCCGCAAAGCAGCCCAGGATTTCACAGAAAGCTGTAGTCTTGCGTGGTAATTGTTTTTAAATCATGTCTTCTTGCTTTTTTTCACTCATTAAGAAAATATTTATAAGATGAGGGGTGATATTGTCCAGTACATTATAAGCATCTTTTTTATACATCTGTTTGCAGAAGAACAAGCAGATATTGCAGTTGAGCCTTCATGCTCTATAACTGTGCCAGATTCTCCTACAAAAGCTGAATTAAAGACGGAGATCACAAATCTTAAAGAAAAACTGTGCAGCCTGATGGAAGAGTGAGACAGTTAAGATATCAGAGTGTGCCTATTGTAAAAATATTGACCAGTTACTTCCTGGGAAAAAGAGACAGGAGGCGGGGCGGATCCGGCCCGCGGGCCGGCCTTTGCCCAGGTCTGCTTTTGAGTATCTGCTTGCTGTATATTTCATAGTAAGCATAGCTGTTATCTTTAAATTGTTCACCAATGTTCTTACAATAAGGGATATGAATGTATATAAATATATACATTATTATTAATAGCAGTATTATGATTTGTTATTAATTATGATTATTATGATTTGTGTGAGAATTTATTGCTGCATGCTTGTATGTAAACAGAAATCTATATGTCTCAGTATGTGAGCAAGTCTTCTGAATGTGGCATGTTTATATTCATGTGTAAGTCTGTTTTTAACTGCTTTTCTCATATTCATAAATTCTCATAATTTAGATTTTTATGGATTTTAAATAAATGCAAATTTGTGCTCATGGATGTGCTGTTTGAATTTATAAAAGTTATCCTATTTAAATATAGTCAGCTGTCATACATGTATTAAAATCTCCCAAACTACCCTCATCTAAGCAATTCTCATGAATAGAAGACACAAAAATCTGTTCTTAGATAAAGGTCATTTGATATCGCAAACACCTAGACATTTACTCCAAAGATAAACACTGCTAGCGACGACTTTGTTTAGTAGTGGTTGATAGTAGCAACTGCGCCGTAGCACCCCATTTCGAAGGGACGCAACTCCGTCACTACTTTTGTTAACAAGTAAGGATAAAGGAGTGCACCCTCTCTATATCTAAGCTCTCTGGCTATATGAGGGCGGATTGATACAGAATAGTCCACGATTGTCGCTGTTCGGGTAACACTGAGACACAGTGAAGTCACTAATGAATTATTCACTGGAGGATGTTCGTCACATGACTGCTGCCATCTTTTGCCAAGTGCTGAGCATCTTGATTGGGTTCTTGTCGTAGCAGGTCCTTTGTTGTCTTTCACTGGTCTTGGTCTGTCTTTGAGTAGCCTTTCCGCTCTGTGCAAATCCGAAATTTCTTGACGGTGAATGTCCGATAGACCAAGTCTTAACTAGATAATATGGAGCACTTTCCTGTGGCAGTCCTCTACTGTTTCGTTTCTATGGTCGTCAGGTATTCCGTAGATTCTTATTGTGTCCGTGAGTACTGCTATAGAAGATTTATTTCTTCCTTGTATTAATCGGAGTGTCTTGTTGATCTGCCAACTTCCACTTTCAAATACTCATTGGTTTTGCAGAGATTCAACTGTTGCCTTTAGTATTTCATTTTCTTTTTTTAACATCGAAAAGTGCGCTTGTAAGCAACTCTACTTTATTGTCGATGCGTTTTGCTTATGCACGATGGCAATCTCCTATCTGTTGTTTCTGTAGTTTTAAGCAGGTTTTCCAGTTTTTCGACTATTGGATTGTTAATTGTTCCAGAAAGTGTACATGAAAAAGGTTGAATTCAGAGAGTCTGTCTCTCGCGTGACTGAGACGGTCTGCTTCTTTTTTGTAATGCTTCCCTCTCTCTCTCTTTCTGACGGCTTTCTCTTGCTTCTATCTCTCCCAGTTTCTGGGGAGTACTAAATAAACTTTCCTCAGCGTTTGATTCTTGTTTCCTCTTCTTGTCTTTTTGCGGAGCCAGTATTTACTATTTTCCTGCCTCTGTTGGATAGTACAGCGACAACACAGCGCCAAAAGCACAAGACCTACAAGCAAAGTCAGGCCACGAGTCGTCCAACACCAGTTTCATTGGTGACCACAGGTCAGTAGTTGACCAGTCGCATGTTGTACGGGCCACTTCGCCTTCTTGCTGCAGACATCTCTTGGGTCACATTATGGACTCTAAATTTTAAAAACCGTTCCTAGTCTGAAGCAAAGACACAGCAAGTCTCCATAAATATACTGTCCTTTGTGATTTAAAGGCCGAACATTCACTTTGGGTCTAAAAAACACATTTTGTGACCGGACGAAGTCACAGACACGTTGTGACACGTCCTTCCTCCATGCATGACCGTCACTCACTCTCTGACCCTTCAAACTAATATTGACTGAAACAATTTGAATTCCTAGACACAGATTCACCTTTACACGTATTTAATCAAAATCTCAAAGTTCATGAACTGACTCTACAGCCTTAGGTCTGTGCCAGTCCATTGCCCTCACCACGTGATAAACACAGAAAGCTAGAGTTGCCCAATGATGCAAAGCTGCGGAAGGACTACATCGTGATTCTCGACCTTATATGATTTTAAAAATGTGCATTCCATAAAGTGACGAGACAGTATACAGCCTAGGATACATCAATGAAATTATTGCTCGTCTGACAAACATGAACTACACAGTGTATTTCGAATTCACAGACAGTGGAAATGACAACAAACGTCTTGAATGGTTTGTGAAAAATACTTTTCTTCGTTGACTGGTTACGGGGATTGACTACATTATTCTGACATGCACAAGTAAGCAACTCACAAAAATTCTGGGTGATATGAAGAGCTTTTAGTTATAAACAACATGGAGTAGAGTAAACAAATTGTAGAGTAGGAGGATTTCTGACAAGGTATTAAAAGGAAGTTGAGTTAGACATTTTCTTTTTACTAGTGACCAGGATGTTTGGAGCTGTGAGGTAGTTACAAGATACACACTATTGTTGATGACAACTACCAGCATGACGATATGGCGGTAGTTAAGATAACATTAGAATGGACCTCTATCTACCATGTACCATCTGATACATTTTTGCTCCTTGGTATTTTCGTCGGAATCGACGACTCAGTGACATCAATGATTGTTCCAGCGATTGGAGACACTTTGCGAAAATTTTGGAAAAATGCAAGGTAAAAAATGATATTAATGCTAGAGTTCAGCGACTCAAAAAACTCATAAGTAGTGATCAACGTCTCAACGGTATCTTTCGTTTTTTCTTCTTGAGTATAATGGAGATAAATAAAAGCAAGTGCTACACAAGTGCCAGTAATAAGGTAGGCCAGTATAGAGCCCATTGACATCAACACCACGACCACCGTCACCCGCCGACCTTTATAGCGTATTTCTCCAGATTGTGGTGAATCTGGTGATGATCTCAGCGCTGTTGATGAATAAAGTTTTTTCAGAAGAAGGACATCGAAGACGATCATCAAGAGAGTAATAACACTAAGTTCGCAAAAAGCGAAAATGAGTGGAAAAAAGTATGAAGTTTTACCTTTATCAATTTTATCGTTAAAAATTATTAATGTCATGACGATAAATGGGACGGCAAGAAGAAGGCACCAAAAAAATAGGACCACACAGGCAACAATGACTTGACATCGTGTTAGAAGAGTGCCGTTGTACACCTCTAGAGGTCTGGACACAACGATAAAGCGACACACTGCTATCAATAGTGTCGTGTGCAAAGACAAAGCTTGTCCAAAGAATTCTATGCCGTACGTTGTGAAAAGCACTGTAAAATAAGTGTGGTCGGAGAAGTAGCGGCGGAACAAAACAAAAATCCTCCAGAAAGAAATCGACACAAGATGTTGGATGTCGACGACGGCGAGGTACTTGAACAGGAAGATGACGGGGTTGTACGTCTTGTGGGTTCTCCACACAAGCAGTGACACCACGTTACCCATGATACCCAGATACGACACCGTTATAATGACGTAATCGATGGTACGGAGATGGGTAGGTTGATACGGAAGTGTTTTGGAGAAGTGTGCGTTAGGCTCTATGGAAGTATTCTGAGACACATCCATAAAGTCTTCTTCCTCTGATGCTTCTACCTGCAAAAGTAAGAGAACAGCTCAGTTGTCTTCATTCGAGTTTTGAAAGGAACAGTCTGATATGACTTTTTCCTAGCATTGTATATTTTAATATATCAGTCACAAACTGCTTTATGAATCGCTGATTTTCGAGTTTGTCTTGCGTAGTTTATGAAATGACATCCATGTGCCAGCCTGTGTGTGCTAATTATTGCATTCTGAGCAATCGCATTCCAGTAGTTTAGTGGAGGTGACTGATAAATGATCAGCAAAACTGACACGTGACATGGAATGGCGGGAAATTACATTAGACAGAGGGGACATAGTAAATAAAATAGTATTGCACCCGAGACAGACCCTTGCGGGGCTCTATATCATGACTCTATATCTCATGACTTGCGCAGCTAAGTATACTACGTTCGCGCAATGTGGTCCAGAATAGCCATCACTGTCATTATCATTACAGTCCGACGCGTCCGTTATATGATTATCCAGTACCAATGTACGCGATTTGCACCTGCAATCAGCCTGCACCGCGAAATCTCAGTTTTGTGTACGTCACGCTAGTGGTCACATCAACACAACAATGCTAGCAGTCAACAACAAACAGCAACAGAATAAAGCAAGCAACAGAATTGTATACAAATATGAGTAGAACATGAAATTTATGTATCAGTGCCTCATAAAAAACGCATCTGGCAACATGCAGGCCTTTCCTGTATGTTTGCGCTTTCGAAATGTTTTCGTCATCGTACATGTCAAAAACTTCGTGCGCAGCCATGTTTGTTGCCGGTAGCAGACCATTCGCAAACCACTAGCGCTACGTCACATCCGGTATTTCCGCTGCCATAAGTCAGCGATCGCACTTTTCATTAAATACATCGTAAACCGTTTATCTGTTTATGATTTTGTGTTCATGGCGTTTATTATTAACACGAAAAGTCTTTGGAGCGCGAGATGTTCCAGGATTCGGGTTGGTCTTTAACAACAGCATACAAGTAGTGCTCATATAAATATCTTTAATAATGAGATTGTATCCCCTCTATCGCTGACGATTTGTTTATTTATGTTTGCTTACTATCAGTCTGCCATATTAAATATTAATCATTGTCATTTAAATGAGTTTCAAACACTTATTCTATGACAGAAACTGTTAAATGTATAATGATAAGGTTCTGATGTTACGTGTACAAAGCAGTTTGGTCACAAACTGTCTGGTTTACGTGAGTACAGAATTGGTTATTGCCAATCTGCTGTACACGTGTACAGAATTGGTTGATTCTGTCTGGTTTCTGCTAGTGAAGGACTTTGATTACCTGTTTTGATAAATATAATTATGATGGGCTATTTAATTAATTTATTTTAATTAATAAGTAGATGCACGTGGGTACGCACGCATACAATAGATTTCACGAGATGCGGAGGAGAAACGTTTATAATATTATTAAACTTCCACGCGTTTTCAACTATTGACCAATACCAGATGACAGATCTATCAAAAATATCTAAGCAAGAGAACCGAAAAATACTTACAGGATTTAGTCTCTGGGTGGAGAAAAGGAAATGTGTATGTGTGTGTAAATGTATCAAAAACTCACTGTTGACTAAACTTGTCTTTAGTAATTTTTTTGTTTTGTTTTGATGTAGTAATAATGAAATATTACAAGAAAAAGCAAGAGGTTAGACCAATCGTTGACGACAACAAAAGCTGTTCAAAAGTGTTTAAATACCACTTTTCTTGTATGCTACATGTTATAGCAAAGTAGGACAGATTAGCACAACTATTTATTTGGTGTCATCGGAAATAGCCGAAGTAGTAAACACACTTTATTGTACAAAAAGTTAGACTCAAAAATAGACAGGAGGCTGACATGCAGCCAGACGGATAAACAAAGAATTTCTTGCAGCTCTTGGCTACTTACTGCTGGGAGAAACGCCGGCTGATGTCACGGAGAGCGTCCCTTGACCTCAAATGTTGTAAGGGTCCAATGAGTATTCAGGGCGGGTACAAATGGTTGTACGGGTGGCATCATTAGTGAGTACAAGATCCCGTAACTCTATTTACTGTTGTCCGCCATGTTGAGCCCTGCCCGCGTCATACGTGTATTACGTCTTAATCACAGTACGTATGAGCATGACGACATGCATGACGACATTATGACATGGTCATACGTACTGTGAGCCGAGACTAACACTTAGTCTCTTGCGGAGTGATCCGCTATTAGGTTTCGGCGAACCATCAGCAGCCGACAGTAAACCACACCGAGACTACTGGCTCTACATTATGTGACAAGTGTAAAGCGCGGATACAGACGGAGGGTTGAGCGTGGCGATAGGAAACCCACCCCATGAAACAATCCCTGCTGCTGAAACCGTAACAACATCACTGTTTGCAAAGTTGAAACTGAAAACTTAGAGGATTTGTCGAAAGGCACGACTAGGAGTGGAGCCTGCGGCATAATTTGACTCAATAAGGGAAAGCACACCTGGTTCGAACCCTGTTGGAATTGACAGATTAAAAGCTCTTTCTTGATTTAATGTGTCTGAAGGACAACAACAACAACAACAACAACAACAACAACAACAACAACAACAAGAAGAATAGTAAACGCAAAATTTGTACAGCGCATACTCACACACCTAAGGAGCATGCTCTTAGCTCTTAAGAACTAGAACTAAACAAGGACAGCATACGAGGGACAGGAAAACAAGTAAATAACTTATGAAGTACAAAAGAATCAACAACCGGAATAAATGAAGAGAATAAAACACAGAAAAGACAGAAAACACAAAAACACACACAACAGCGCTATGTACCTACTGAAATATTCACATCACAGCCTCTTTTCTTCACACCCCTTCCGTCCTCTCCCTTGTATACACACCGTTTATGACGGCTTCATTCTGTCTTGTCTCAAAGTGTGCGCAAAGAAACGAACACTATTCCAACCATGGTTGCACTGAAAAGTCTCCATCCCTTCCCCCCCCCCCAAAAAAAAACAAAAACGAAAGCAAAAGAAAACCACTTACTTACCAGCTAATGGTAATGAGGGCGGATTGATACAGAATAGTCCACGATCGCTTTTCGGGTAACACTGAGACACAGTGAAGTCACTAATGAATTATTCACTGGAGGATGTTCGTCACATGACTGCTGCCATCTTTTGCCAACTGCTGAGGGTCTTGATTGGGTTCTTGTCGTAGCAGGTCCTTTGTTGTCTTTCACTGGTCTTGGTCTGTCTTTGAGTAGCCTTTCCGCTCTGTGCAAATCCGAAATTTCTTGACGGTGAATGTCCGATAGACCAAGTCTTAACTAGATAATATGGAGCACTTTCCTGTGGCAGTCCTCTACTGTTTCGTTTCTATGGTCGTCAGGTATTCCGTAGATTCTTACTGTCTCCGTGAGTACTGCTATAGAAGATTTATTTCTTCCTTGTATAAATGGGAGTGTCTTGTTGATCTGCAAACTTCCACTTTCAAATACTCTTTGCTTTTGCAGAGATTCAACTGTTGCCTTCAGCATTTCATTTTCTTTTTTTAACATCGAAAAGTGCGCTTGTAAGCAACTCTACTTTATTGTCGATGCGTTTTGCCAGTGCACGATGGCAATCTCCTATCTGTTGTTTCTGTAGTTTTTAGCAGGTTTTCCAATTTTTCGACTATTGGATTGTTAATTGTTCCAGAAAGTGTACATGAAAAAGGTTGAATTCAGAGAGTCTGTCTCTCGCGTGACTTAGACGGTCTGCTTCTTTTTTGTAATGCTTCCGTCACTCTTTCTCTTGCTTCTATCTCTCCCAGTTTCTGAGGAGTATTAAATAAACTTTCCTCAGCGTTTGATTCTTGTTTCCTCTTCTTGTATTTTTTCGGAGACAGTATTTACTATTTTCCTGCCTCTGTTGGATAGTACAGCAACAACACAGCGCCAAAAGCACGGCACCTACAAGCAAAGTCAGGCCACGAGTCGTCCAACACCAGTTTCATTGGTGACCACAGGTCAGTAGTTGCACAGTCGCGTGTTGTACGGGTCACTTCGCCTCCTTGCTGCAGACATCTCTTGGGTCACATTATGGACTCTAAATTTTAAAAACCGTTCCTAGTCTGAAGCAAAGCCACCGCAAGTCTCCATAAATATACTGTCCTTTGTGATTTAAGGGCCGAACATTCACTTTGGGTCTAAAAAACACATTTTGTGACCGGACGAAGTCACAGACACGTCCTTCCTCCATGCATGACCGTCACTCACCCCCTGACCTTCGAACTAATATTGAGTGAAGCAGTTTGAATTCCTAGACACAGATTCACCTTTACACGTATTTAATCAAAATCTCAAAGTTCATGAACTGACTCTACAGCCTTAGGTCTGTGCCAGTCCATTGCCCTCACCACGTGATAAACACAGAAAGCTAGAGTTGCCCAATGATGCAAAGCTGCGGAAGGACTACATCGTGATTCTCGACCTTATATGATTTTAAAAATGAGCATTCCATAAAGTGACGAGACAGTATACAGCCTAGGATACATCAATGAAATTATTGCTCGTCTGACAAACATGAACTACACAGTGTATTTCGAATTCACAGACAGTGGAAATGACAACAAACGTCTTGAATGGTTTGTGAAAAATACTTTTCTTCGTTGACTGGTTACGGGGATTGACTACATTATTCTGACATGCACAAGTAAGCAACTCACAAAAATTCTGGGTGATATGAAGAGCTTTTAGTTATAAACAACATGGAGTAGAGTAAACAAATTGTAAAGTAGGAGGATTTCTGACAAGGTATTTAAAAGGAAGTTGAGTTAGACATGTTCTTTTTACTAGTGACCAGGATGTTTGGAGCTGTGAGGTAGTTACAAGATACACACTATTGTTGATGACAACTACCAGCATGACGATATGGCGGTAGTTAAGATAACATTAGAATGGACCTCTATCTACCATGTACCATCTGATACATTTTAGTTCATTGTTTTTGTCATAGGAATCGACGACTCAGTGACATCAATGATTGTTCCAGCGGTTGGAGACACTTTGCGAAAATTTTGAAAAAATGCAAGGTAAAAAATGATATTAATGCTAGAGTTCAGCGACTCAAGAAACTCATAAGTAGGGGCCAATATATCAACGATTAAGTAGCTAGTGCCCGTACTTTGTTCTTGAGTATAATGGAGATAGATAAAAGCAAGTGCTACACAAGTGCCAGTAATAAGGTAGGCCAGTATAGAGCACACTGACATCAACACCACGACCACCGTCACCCGCCGACCTATATACCGTCTTTCCTCAGAATGTGATGAAGATGGTGATGACCTCAGCGCTGTTGATGAACGAAGTTTCTTCAGAAGAAGGACATCGAAGACGATCATCAAGAGAGTAGTAACACTAAATTCACAAAAAATAAAAATGACTGGAAAATAGTATGAAACGTTTTCTTTACCAATTTTATCGTTAAAAATTAATAATGTCATGACGATAAATGGGATGATAAGAAGAAGACACCAAAAAAATAGGACCACACAGGCAATAATGACTTGACATCGTGTTAGAAGAGTGCCGTTGTAAACCTCTAGTGGTCTGGACACAACGATAAAGCGACACACTGCTATCAATAGTGTCGTGTGCAAAGACAAAGCTTGTCCAAGCAATTCTGTGCCGTACGCTGTGAAAAGCACTGTAAAATAAGTATGGTCGGAGAAGTAGCGGCGGAACAAAACAAAAATCCTCCAGAAAGAAATCGACACAAGATGTTTGATGTCGACGACGGCGAGGTACTTGAACAGGAAGATGACGGGGTTGTACGTCTTGTGGGTTCTCCACACCATCAGTGACACCAAGTTACCCATGATACCCAGATACGACACCGTTAGAATGACGTAATCGATGGTACGGAGATGGGTAGGTTGATACGGAAGTGTTTTGGAGAAGTGTGCGTTAGGATCTATGGAAGTATTCTGAGACACATCCATAAAGTCTTCTTCCTCTGGTGCTTCTACCTGCAAAAGTAAGAGAACAGCTCAGTTGTCTTCATTCGAGTTTTGAAAGGAACAGTCTGATATGACTTTTCCTAGCATTGTATATTTTAATATATCAGTCACAAACTGCTTTATGAATCGCTGATTTTCGAGTTTGTCTTGCGTAGTTTATGAAATGACATCCATGTACCAGCCTGTGTTATAATGAAATATTACAACAAAAAAGCAAGAGGTTAGACCAATCGTTGACGAAAACAAAAGCTGTTCAAAAGTGTTTAAATACCAAGTTTCTTGTATGCTACATGTTATTGTAAAGTACGAACGATTAGCACACCCATTTATTTGGTGTCATCGGAAATAGCCGAAGTAGTAAACACACTTTACTGTATAAAAAGTTAAACTCAAACCCAGAAATGGAGACCGATATGCATCTAGATGTATGAACAAAGAATTTCTTGCAGTTCTTGGCTACTTACTTCTGGGATAAACGACGGCTGATGTCACGGAGAGCGTCCTTTGACCTCAAATGTTTTAAGGGCCCAATGAGTATTCAGCGAGGGTACATATGGTTGTAACGGTGGCATCGTTAGTGAGTACAAGATCCCGTAACTCTATTTACTGTTGTCCGCCATGTTGTCCCTGCCCGCGTCATACGTGTATTACGTCATAATCAGAGTACGTATAGGCATGACGACAGCTGAATGTGACGTAAGGAAACAGAGTGGAGGAATACAGCAAGGTCTGACGACGGTGCCGAGACTACCGCTGATATAATATAGTCCGTCGTGGAGTTATCGGTTGGTAGGTGTCGACAACTCCGACTTTCTCTGTGAGCAGCGTTTACGTCTCACAGCTGTACTGCATGACTAACGTAACGAGAGACCTGCATAGAAGAAAAACAAATTTTTTTTTGTTTAAGCCATTGGCCTCGAACAGGAGAGTGACATCAATATGACTTGCACATTTCTAAAACATTGCATAAAGATATTCTGCAGCATGTGTAATAGTTAGAACATACAGTTATATGGTGTATTGTTGTTTGTTAGACACCTCTACATGGGCACTTCAATACCTCATAATTAAACACCAAATAAAGAGCTAGCGAGGGGGAGAAACAAATTATTGCTCAGGTCATCGGCCCATATTACAGTATCCTCAATTGTAATTTTTACAGCACAGACAAAAAAGAGGCATGGTATGTTCATAGAGTTCCGTATAGTTACCAAGCATTGTTTCCGATTTTTAATGCCTTTCATATGTAGAGCTCAGTGTTAGATATTATTATCTTACTACTCCTGATAAATAGCAACATTAACTTAAACATAGAAGGAGGCTATAAAATTTCGAAGGTATAAATTTCTCTCAAAGAACAGTATACCTGGGAGATATAAACATGAAATGCAGCTTAGTTTTATTTATATCTGTACAAAATGGACAGTCGTAATCAGAAGGCAACGTATTGAGTAGGGCCTGAGGGTACGGACTTTTATTAAAGAAACACCTACTCTAAATCTGATTAAATTACTCCTAAATGTAGGCATTTTTTAAATAGTAAAGATGATGACTATCAGTAAAAGAGGATTTAAACGAATAATAGAAATAATATCGTTCATTGGAAGATGCAGCATGCATCCTGATTACACAAAAGTCGAATGCTAAAAGTCGAGGAAGGGGGCGCTACTCTGTGGCTTGACCCCGGCTCACAATCATTCTCTACGTTTTTTGACGTGTTTGAATTCTACGGGAATTTCGCTTCCTCCAGCTTGTGCATGAATGGTTATAAGTGTTACTTCAATACGTCTGACTGTGAGGAGCACCGTATTGCTGCGTGTGAGTGTCCCTGTACGGGAGAAATTTCTTTTACCAATACCGCGTCCATTTTGTGACCGTTGGTTAGATCTATAGATAGTCAGAAACGGACTGAAACGGACTACAGGTGCGGCCAATCGGGACTATCTGGCTGATAACACTCCCTTCAGTGACTGAGTATCGTCCCTACCAAGTAGATCTATTACAATCCCAATACCTAGTTGAATCGGCGATAGATCTGCCATGATCGTGCTATGAGCAGTGTAGTGTAGTCTATGTGTGTATGCCTGTACGGCAGACTTTCACACTTCGATGTGTTAGAGTGGCGACACAGTCATGCTGATCTACAGTCGGGACTTTCTGCTATCGCTGAGGCAGAAGGCCACACAGGCCCCTGTTGTGAATTTCAGTGACATTCCGACACAGGGCGGGCAAAGAAAAAAGAAACTGAGAGGATCTAGAGGAGGAGTCAGACACAGACTGAAGAGGAGAGGGTGCCGACATCCACTGCCAGCCATCACCCTGTCGAATGTGCGCTCTCTCCACAACAAACAGCATGAGCTCTCTGCGCTCATTAAATTCGATGGAGACTACCGACGTTGTGACCTCTTCTGTTTCACTGAAACATGGCTAACAGAGGAGGAGACATTCGGACTTGAAGGGTACACAACGATTCGATTTGACAGGAATGCACAAGCGACAAACAAGCATGTAGGGGGAGGCTTGTGTATGCTTGCAAATGAGAAATGGGCCACGAACTACACAGTACGAGAACAGACTAGTACCCCCCATTATGAGATACTGACAGTGTCCTTCAGGCCGCATTATTTACCTCGTGAATTCGGCCAAATCACTGTGGTCCTCGTCTATGTGCCCGGCCCAGACTTCAACCTTGCAGCTGAGCACATTGCAGACACATATAATCGAGCGACAACAAGATCAGTTGATCAGCCTGTGTTTTTGCTCGGTGACTTCAACCGCTGTGATGTCTGTAAGCTGCTCCCTGTCTCCATCAATACGTCACGTGTTCCCACCCGCCTCGACAGAACGCTAGACAGGTGTTTCGGCAATGTGCCGGCCGCTTATGTTTCCAAGTGCCGGCCGCCGCTGGGCAGATCGGACCACAACATTGTTCATCTGCTACCCACATACAGACAGCTCCTTAAACGTGAAAAGCCGACAACACTATGTATTAGGACCTGGACAAATGAAGCAACTGAGCTGCTCAGAGACTGCCTAGAGGTCACTGACTGGGATCTGTTCTTCACTACCTGTGGAGACGACCTGGACTGTCTGGCAGACACAATCACCTCTTACATCACCTTCTGTGAAGAGTCTGTCATCCCTACCAAGCAGATCTGCAGCTATCCAAATAACAAACCATGGCTAGGTAAAGGACTGAAGCACTGTCTCAATGAAAAGAAGATAGCTTTTATGCAAGGAGACAAACAGAAAGTGAAAGAAAAGGAGAAGGAGTTCAGGGCAAAGGCAAGAACGGCTAGAGTGGAATACAGAAAGAAGGTAGAAAAGCAATTAATTGAGGGCAACGCAAGAGATGCTTGGAAGGGCCTGGACACCATGATGGGTAGAGAACGCAAGACACAAAGAGTAAAGTGTGATGACCCAGTGTCATTTGTTAATGAGCTCAACACTTTCTACGCGCGGTTTGATGTGAGAGACTTCAGCAATGAAGCAGAAAATATCTGTTCTTCACTGTCGGCAGCCACTGTCACCATCTGTGAGGGAGATGTTGTCAGAATTCTCTCTCATGTGAACCCACGTAAAGCCCTGGACCTGACCACGTGAGAGGCAAAATACTCAAAGAGTGTGCTAGTCAGCTGAGTGGTGTTTTTACCAGACTTTTTCAGCTCTCCCTGACTCTCATAGTGTCCCCCGCGTGTGGAGAACATCCACAATAATACCAGTGCCAAAGAAGCCTCATGCTACCAACTTGAAAGACTTTCGACCTGTGGCTCTCACGTCTGTTGTGGCCAAATGTTTGGAGAGAGTTGTGGGAAGATTGTTAATCCCCACCATGGCTGATCGCCTGGATCCTTTGCAGTTTGCCTACAAGCCACGCAGGGGGGTGTCTGATGCAACTCTCACGCTTTTAAATACTATCCTACAACACTTGGACACTTCTGGCACCTATGTTCGGGTCCTGTTCATGGACCTTTTCCAGCGCCTTCAACACGGTCCAGCCACACCTTCTTGTACAGCGCCTACTAGACCTGGATGTCAACACTGGCCTAGTTCTATGGATCAGATATTCCTGAAGGACCGACCACAAGAGGGTGGGTCTCAGAGTTCCACCGACAGGTACTATAGGGTCCAGCAGCTCGTCTGACGGAGTTTATTTGTCAGTGGATGGAATGATTCTGTCAGATGAGCAGATCCTCAACACGGGTACCCCTCAGGGATGTGTGCTTTCCCCCATCCTGTTCTCTGTATATACAAATGGGATTAGTAATTAACAGTGCTATTCTCAAACTTGTTAAATATGCAGATGACATGGCCCTTGTGGGCTGCCTGAAAGACGAGCAGTCCCTGTCACAGTACCTGGTCTGTGTGGGGAGCTGGAGGAGTGGTTTGACCGCAGCTTTCTGGATCTGAACGTTGAAAAAACGGAGGAGATGGCCTTTGGAAGAGCCTACGAAGGAAGAAGATGGCACAACCCCTCTCTCCCCACCACTCCAAATCAAGGGACAGCAGGTGCAGAGGGCTGCTGTGTTTAGGTACCTTGGTACAGTGATCGACGGAAAGCTCTCATTTAGTGATCACGTGAACCAAGTGTACAAAAAGCCCAGCAACGGCTGTAACCTTCTGAGGAGACTTCGCAGCTTCGACGTCAGCTCTGGGGTGCTGGAGACTGTGTACAGGTCTCTTGTTGAGAGCATCCTCTCATTCAACATCGCTGCCTGGTATGGTCATCTACTAGTCAAAGACAAGGCAAGGCTGGCCAGAATCATCCACCAGGCAAATAAAATTATTGGTCAAGCACAGCTGCCACTTTCTGACTTGTACCTTCATGCAGTCAGAAGGATGGCACATAACATCATTTCGGACCTGAACACCCTCTCCACACCAGCTTCCAGCTGTTGCCCTCAGGCAGGCGCTATAAGGTACCACGCATAAGGAAAGCTGCCTACCAGAGTCCTTCGTGCCAGCAGCCATCACCATCCTAAATAAAGGCACAAGGACTCAGGAGGAATCAAAACAGAGACTGAAGAAGAGTGAGTGCTGACATCTATTGTCAGCCATCACCTCGTGTGTCATTCTTGTCAATGACATTTTCTGGACGCAGCCGCGGTAAAGTTGAAGAAAAATGAACAATTAGCAAAATAAACAACTGATCAATGCGTACGTGTCATCTACGGTGTCACCGATCACCGCAACTAAAAAATATATCCATGGTATTCATATTGCCATGCATAGCGTCGCACGAACTGTTTCATCTACACTTTGTGCGAGTTTGTTGCCTGTCTCGCGGTAGTCGCTGCGATCTGCGCGGTTCGGACACGATAGGACTCATTTCTGTACTGTCATCTGACACCACAGACACTGTTACTTCTGGCACCACAGGCATGTCACAAGAAGTTCTGTGGTGATGGTTTGGAAGAGTAGCATACACCCTGGCGTTTCCTCTTCATGTCGTCATCCTGAAGGTATGGCGCCTCCCGCAGTTGAATGTCCTTTATCTTGGAGTATACCAAATGATCGTCTAGGTACACAAGAAGGACTGAAATTAAACAGTTCGCATGGTGGTCTGCATTAACCTCTGGAAAGTGGCTGGTGTGGACGTCAGACCCATTGGCATCCTGGAACGGGGTGTTGCCAGCGGCCCTAGCCATGTCCTTTTGTTGACAATGTCTTCTCAAGATGAGCTTCATGCACGGCTGCCTGTACTGCCTGCGCCACATCTGCGGTAGAGTCCATTATCCGATCAGGACGTTCTTCCCTAGTAGAAGCGACACGCGCCTCCTGCGCTCACTTGTGACCACATCGACCAGGTCCTTGACCACCAGGATAGGAACGTCCTCAGACGCTGGCCGTAAACATGTCCACCACCGCACTCCTGATTTGTTTTAGCTGTAAGTCCTGTATGTGCCCTCGTGCCCACTGTCAGTGACCGTCGTTACCTCACTGCCGTGTCGAGCAACGCCATCACTCAACTGCCATAAATGACAACCTCCGCCGTCGGACACTTTCCAGTTCAGGCCAGCTACACTTTATTTCCCTGTCATCCTGTTACGGACGACGGGGCAGTCACTTTCCCTGACCGGTCGGGCTGCAGTCCTCCGAGATGGTGTCAATCGCCGCCACTTCGACGCTCTGACGCCGCCTTCTACCTCGCCTGCTTAAATTCTGGAGCTTCGCGGCGTATTCGTCGACCACTCATCACGTTGCTGTGGCCACTGATGTCGACATCTTTCCGTTCGCCGTACGCCTCCACTAGGACACCCAAGATCTCTCTCGCGTATTCTTGCGTCATGCGGAAGCATCAACACTCGACGTCTGGCAGGTCCCTCAGCGAGCTCAAGATGTAACCACGAGCCGCATTCTGACACATCGGGGTTTATGGCGAGAGCTAACTCGACCTCTGTTTCAATCTCGTCGACACTCGTTGGTCCACCGGCAAAACTACTGAAAGCGGACTAACTGGTATGCTCGTAGAGCCTCTGCCCACCCACGGATAGCATCATGGTCCTCTCTATGTACTAATCTTCTGTCGTGGGCTTCTGCCCGTGATGAACAAATGTTTCTTTTTGTTCAGCAGTGCTTTTTAGGCCTTGGTCACCCAAGGTTTTGTTAGGATAAACATACACTGCCTTGATGGACTGGTGCAATCAACACTATTTTACTCCTCACTTTTACTCCTAACTGTTTGTTAAATGTCTGTATGGGTATGTGAGCAAAGACAAATTTCTGTCCTCCTGGGCAGACAATAAAGTCTGTTTTGATTTTGATTTTTTGATTTTGATGCTAATGCTGTCATAATTTTTCACTTACACTGCGTTATTTTATTCCTTGTACTTTCAAATGCCATACTTTGGAAAACAAGATATGGTCTACAAACACGCTACCCCATTAAAAGCAATACATTTAAAATAAAAAGAAGTTTTATAGCTGCGGCAAAATCTCAATGGGCTTCACAAATGGGAACAACACACAAGACTTAGAAAAAAATTAGGTTGCGATAATGTCCCTTGATTGGACAGGACATTTACAAACCATATTTTAGGACATAGTGTACTCGTGTAAACTACCGTGGTCGTGATATCGCCTCATTTGTTAGCTCGGCGTAAAACATCAAGGTTAGTTGTTTACATATTTATTACATAGTAACAGTGGGCGTTTGCTCAGTAGGCGAAGCTACGCCAATAATCTAACATCATTACACTTCGTCTGGTTCTTGAGGGTAAAGGTCCTCCCACGACTATGTGCAGGTTGCTGGGGAGTGAGGTGTTAGAGACCTCACTTATCTCGGGGCCAGCTTTACGTGAGGGCGGTCTCCATCTCCTGCCCCTCCTCGCTTCCCTACCTTCCACGACCCTCTGTGGAGTCAGGTATCCATGCCCGCCAACTGGGTCGACTGGGGCAAGTGAGCTGAACTACATGGGTATCGAACCGGAGTATCCTTTAGTTCGGACGCCAGCGCTCTAACCACTCGAAATTACGGTTTATTATAGCACACACCTCAATCCTGACATTTATATAACCAATTAAAAAAAAAAACTCCTAAAATATTCCGGTCTTGTCACAAACTACTGTGATTTTTATTGCAAGATAACATCGGAAAAGAAAATGGTCGACGGATGGCTAGTGTTTTGCGTGGGAGTGCGTGGTTGTGAGGGTCTCAGGATGACCGCCTTTTGTTTACTGTGAGGGCATCACTAGCATAAAGTGTGATGATAATGATTGAAGGAGAAGAAAGAGAGTTGCACCAAAAAGTCTCACCTCCCCCCCCCCTCAAAAAACAAAAAACAAAAAAAAAAAAAACCGCACAAAAAACGTACAAAGTAATAGTTATATTAGGGCGGATTGATAGAGAGTAGTCCGCGATTGTCACTGTTTGAGCAACACTGAGACACTTCAGTGTGACCCCTCAAATGTGACTTACAGTATTGGGTATCATTCAATGACAATGAAGTTTGTTTCTTTCATGCTTGTTTATTTATTCATTTACTTTGTTCAGTTATCTCTATTCATCAGTTCGGCATCATCTGTTAAACGTAATCTGCCATTATTATTATAGATCATCCAATGGATTTCTTTTCATCAGTTTTTTTCTTCACAGTCGACGACTCAGTGATTTCCTCTGTTATTCTTGCGGTTGGAAACACTTTGCGAAAATTGTGAAAAAATGCAAGGTAAAATATAATATTAATGCTAGAGTTCAGCGCCTCAAGAAACTCATAAGTAGGGATCAATACGTCGAAGACAATGTAGTAAGCGCTCCGACTTTGTTTTTCAGTATAATGGAAATATGTAAAAGCAAGTGCTAAAGAAGTGCCATTAATAAGGTAGGCCAGTATAGTGCATACTGACATCAACACCACGACCACCGTCACCCGCCGACCTCTTCCTGGTCCACTTCCTGATATTGAATCTTGTGCTGATAATGTTAATGATCTCAAAGCTAATGAATAGTGAAGTTTCTTCAGAAGAAAGATGTTGAAGATGACTATCAGAAGAGTGGCTACAGAAGTGCCAAGAAAAAGGATGGCGACTATTAAAAAGTATGGAACTTTCAGTTTATCATTGAAAACCAATAATGTGATGACGGGAAAGGGGATGGTAATCAGAAGACACCAAAACGAGAGGGCGACACAGGCAACAATGACTTGACATCGTGTTAGAAGAGTGCCGTTGTAAACCTCTATAGGTCTGGAAACAACGATAAAGCGACACACTGCTATCAATAGTGTCACGTGCACAGACAAAGACTGTCCAAGGAATTCTGTGCCGTACACTGTGAAAAGCACTGTAAAATAAGTGTGGTCGGAAAAGTAGCGGCGGAACAAAATTATAATCCTACAGCAAGAACTCGACACAAGATGTTGGATGTCGACGACGGCGAGGTACTTGAACAGGAAGATGACAGAGTTGTACGTGGTGTGGGTGTTCCACACAACCAGTGACACCACGTTACCCACGATACCCAGACACGACACCGTTAGAATGACGTAATCGATGGCACGGAGCTGGGTACGGTGATAAGGAAGTCCTGTTGCGGCGTCTCTGTTAACCCCTGTGAAAACAGCCAGAGACACATCCATAAGGTCTTCTTCCTCTGGTGCTTCTACCTGCAAAAGTGAGAGAACAGCTCAGTTGGATTCATTCGAGTTTTTATAGGATCTGTCTGATTTGACTTTTTCCTAGCATTGTATATTTTAATATTTCAATGACAAACTGCTTGAGGAACTAACACAATCAATCCTGCTTGGTCACAAATTTTGGCGCGGTAATAATGGATTGTGTAGTAATCGCTGTTTTCAGAGTTAGTCTTGTGTAGTTTATGGAATGGCATACACGTACCATATTGCATTTTGTAATTATTATGTTTTCGGCGATTTCTGTATCTTAACATACATTTATATACATTGGTATTGATACCGAAGTCACAAGTTGCAAGTAGGGTAGTAATTGCAACTGCAGTTCTGCCGTTTTTCCTTTTCCAAACGTGCACTGCAATTTTCAGTTCTAGATTCAGTCAAGAGGAAGGTTGTAGTTTGTAGATTGTTTTGAATGTTTTTATGCTTTTGCTAGCAGAATTTTCCCTTTCGTTTCTTGATTTCCTTATTTGTTTTATTGGCATCCCGGTGTCTTGTCATGTGCCGGTGACATGTGTGACGCCCACCCATTTATTTGGTGTCATCTGAAAAAGGCGATGTACTACACAAACCTTACTACAAACAAAATGAAGACTGTCAAACACAAACATAGACATGGAGTCCGACATGCAGCCAGACTGATAAACAAAGAATTTCTTGCAGTTCTTGGCTACTTACTGCTGGGAGAAACGCCGGCTGATGTCACTGAGAGCGTCCCTTGACCTCAAATGTTGTAAGGGTCCAATGAGTATTCAGGGCGGGTACAAATGGTTGTACGGGTGGCATCGTTAGTGAGTACAAGTTCCCGTAACTCTATTTACTGTTGTCCGCCATGTTGAGCCCTGCCCGCGTCATACGTGTATTACGTCTTAATCACAGTACGTATGAGCATGACGACATTCATGACGACATTATGACATTGTCATACGTACTGTGATTATGACGACAGGAAAAGAGCGCGGACGGGTGACGGTGTGCCGAGACTAACACTTAGTCTCTTGCCGAGTGATCCGCTATTAGGTTTCGGCGAACCATCAGTAGCCGACAGTAAACCACACCGAGACTACTGGCCTTACATTTTGCGACGAATGTAAAGCGCGGATAAAGACGGAGGGTTGAGCGTGGCGATAGGAAACCCACCCCATGCTTCTTTTTTGTAATGCTTCCCTCTCTCTTTCTGACGGCTTTCTCTTGCCTCTATTTCGCCCAGTTTCTGGGGAGTACTAAATAAACTTTCCTCAGCGTTTGATTCTTGTTTCCTCTTCTTGTCTTTTTGTGGAGCCAGTATTTACTATTTTCCTGCCTCTGTTGGATAGTACAGCGACAACACAGCGCCAAAGACACAACACCTACAAGCAAAGTCAGGCCACTTCATTTAGAATGTCGGAAATAGAAAACGGTTTTCTTAATGTAACATCACTCTGTGAGGAGTCCTGGGTGATATTAACAGCGTCTGATTATAAACAATATGGAGAAGAGTAAACAAATGTTAAAGTAGGAGGATGTCTGAATAGGTATTAAAAGGAAGTGTAAGACATGTCCTTTTTATTAGTGACCAGAATTGTTTAGAGCTGTGAGCTACAAGATACACACCAGCAGTGTGACCCTTCAAATCTTACAGACAGTATTGGGTATCATTCAGTGAAAATGAACTTTGTGTCTTTCATGCTTGTTGAAGGTCTTCGTATCATCACTCGGCAATGTTCACTGTTTGATGTTGACTACTAGCATAAATAGCATGACGATAGTTACGATAACATTAATATGGACTTCAACCTTTGTCTTTTTCACGCTTCCATTTATTTTGTTCAGTCATCTCTATTCATCAGTGCGGCATCATCCGTTAAACGTTATCTGCAATTATTATTATAGATCATACCATAAATTTCTGTTCATCAGTTTTTTCTGCTGAATCGACGACTCAGTGATTTCCTCTGTTATTCTTGCGGCTGGAAACACTTTGCGAAAATTGTGAAAAAACGCAATGTAAAAAATAATATTAATGCTAGAGTTCAGCGCCTCAAGAAAATCATAAATAGGGATCAATACGTCGAAGACAATGTAGTAAGCGCTCCGACTTTGTTTTTCAGTATAATGGAAATACGTAAAAGCAAGTGCTAAAGTAGTGCCATTAATAAGGTAGGCCAGTATAGTGCATACTGACATCAACACCACGACCAACGTCACTCGCCGACCTCTTCCTGGACCACTTGATACTGAATCTTGTGCTGAAAATGTTGATGGTCTCACAGCTGAGGAATAGCGAAGTTTCTTCAGAAGAAGGATGTTGAAGATGACTATCAGAAGAGTGGCTATAGAAGTGTCAAGAAAAAGGATGGCGACTATTAAAAAGTATGGAACTTTCAGTTTATCATTGAAAACCAATAATGTGATGACGGGAAAGGGGATGGTAATCAGAAGACACCAAAACGAGAGGGCTACACAGGCAACAATGACTTGACATCGTGTTAGAAGAGTGCCACTGTAAACCTCTAGAGGTCTGGACACTACGATAAAGCGACACACTGCTATCAATAGTGTCACGTGCACAGACAAAGACTGTCCAAGCAATTCTGTGCCGTACGCTGTGAAAAGCACTGTAAAATAAGTGTGGTCGGAGAAGTAGCGGCGGAACAAAATTATAATCCTACAGCAATAAGTTGACACAAGATGTTGGATGTCGACGACGGCGAGGTACTTGAACAGGAAGATGACGGGGTTGTACGTCTTGTGGGTTCTCCAAACAAGCAGTGACACCACGTTACCCACGATACCCAGACACGACACCGTTAGAATGACGTAATCGATGGCATTGAGTTGGGTACGGTGATAAGGAAGTCCTGTTGCGGCGTCTATGTCAGCTCCTGTGAAAATAGCCAGAGACACATCCATAAAGTCTTCTTCCTCTGGTGCTTCTACCTGCAAAAGTGAGAGAACAGCTCAGTTGTATTCATTCGAGTTTTTATAGGATCGGTCTGATATTATTTTCCTACCATTGTCTACTTTAATATTTCAACAACAAACTGCTTGAAGAACTAACACAATCAATCATGTTTGGCGCGGTAATAATTAATTGTGTAGTAATCGCTGTTTTCAGAGTTTGCATTGTGTAGTTTATGGAATGGCATACACGTAACACATTGTATTTTCTAATTATTATGTTTTCAGCTATCAGTTTCAGTTTCTGTATCATTTAGATACATTGGTATTGATACCGAAGTCATAAGTTGCATGTAGGGTAGTAATTGCAACTGCAGTTCTGCTGTTTTTCTTTTCCACACGTGCACTGCAATTTTCAGTTCTAGATTCAGTCAAGAGGAAGGTTGTAGTTTGTAGATTGTTTTGAATCTTTTTATGCTTTCCTTTTGTTCCTTGATTTCCTTATTTGTTTTATTGGCATTCAGGCCTTTCTGGATATGAAATGCTGTCTGGAAGTCTTGGTGGAGGTGGAACAAACCATTAACAACAACAACAACAACAACAACAACAAACAACAACAACAACATTTTTTCCAATGGTTTGCTCATTTCGGTTTACATAAATAATACACATACTGAATCGTCAACAACAATAATCACACAGGAAATACGAGCTCACGTTTACAACGGATACACCTACTTAAATACAGACACACCTTATGCATGCTGAGGGTCAAGACCGGGTTGCAAAATGCGTCTTAAGTTTGGACTTAAAGGTGGTAAGAGAATCAGAGTGACGAGGGCAAGTTGATGGGGCTTGGTAGGAAGAATACCTGTGTCCATAGTCTTTGTCTTAGTGGGACTCGTAGAAGCTTGGTGTCAGAAAATGAGTGAAGAGGTCGTGCAGGCGTATAGAACACAAAGGCAGAGATTAGAGGTTTAGTTGCATCAGTGGTGAGATGATGACGAATGGTACTCATCCTATGAAATTCAAGGTAAGCATTTCTGCGGACATGAGAAATATGTTGATGAAAAGTCAACATCTGACCGAGAATGATACCCAGACTGCGGACAGAGGTGGAGAAAGCAATATTTGAGTTGTTTATAAACAGACTGAGAGAGAGAGGTTGACTCAGAAATGTCTTTGGACAAGTGAGTAGCAGTTCAGTCTTATCGTCATTGACTTGCAGTATATTTTGGAGCGTTCAAAACTTAACATCATCTATACATTCCTGTGTATGCATCAGTAGTCCAGTAGAGGTGACTGATAAATCATCAGCAAAACTGACACGTGACATGGCATGGCCGGAAATAACATTAGATAGATGGGACATATAAAAAAATAGTATTGCACCCGAGACAGACCCTTGCGGTCTCTGTATCTCAGGACAGAAGGATCTAGGTATAATGACGGCGGATAGAGTGTTAGAAATATCAAATGTACTGATTAACCACAAAATAAAGTAAGAATAGTTCTGTAGACAGATAAATGGAAGAACAGACAGCGAGAAGGGAGAGATATGTCTCTTCTCACTCTCTTCTTGATGCACTCTCTGTCTTCTACCCTAGTCTATCGTTTTCTTCGGGTGTCTTTCTTGTCATGTAACGGTGACATGTGTGACGCCCACCCATTTATTTGGTGTCATCTGAAAAAGCCGATGTACTACACAAACCTTACTACAAACAAAATAAAGACTGTCAAACATAAACACAGACATGGAGACAGACATGCAGCCAGACTGATAAACAAAGAATTTCTTGCAGTTCTTGGCTACTTACTGCTGGGAGAAACGCCGGCTGATGTCACGGAGAGCGTCCCTTGACCTCAAATGTTGTAAGGGTCCAATGAGTATTCAGGGCGGGCACAAATGGTTGTGCGGGTGGCATCATTAGTGAGTACAAGTTCCCGTAACTCTATTTACTGTTGTCCGCCATGTTGAGCCCTGCCCGCGTCATACATGAATTACGTCATAATCACAGTACGTATGAGCATGACGACATTATGACATGGTCATACGTACTGTGATTATGACGACAGGAAAAGAGCGCTGACTGGTGACGGTGTGCCGAGACTAACACTTAGTCTCTTGCCGAGTGATCCGCTATTAGGTTTCGGCGAACCATCAGTAGCCGACAGTAAACCACACCGAGACTACTGGCCTTACATTTTGCGACGAGTGTAAAGCGCGGATACAGACGGAGGGTTGAGCGTGGCGATAGGAAACCCACCCCATGAAAACAATCCCTGCTGCTGAAACCGTGACAACATCACTGTTTGCAAAGTTGAAACTGAAAACTTAGAGGATTTGTCGAAAGGCACGACTAGGAGTGGAGCCTGCGGCATAATTTGACTCAATAAGGGAAAGCACACCTGGTTCGAACCCTGTTGGAATTGACAGATTAAAAGCTTTTTCTTGATTCAATGTGTATGAAGAGAATGATGATGATGATGATGATGATAATAATAATAATAATGCAAAATGTGTAAAGTGCATACTCACACACCTAAGGAGCATGCTCCCAGCGCTGAAGAACAAGAACGAAACAAGGACAGCATACGAGGGACATAAAAACAAGTAAATAACTTACGAAGTATAAAAGAATCAACAACCGGAATAAATGAAGAGAATAAAATCAAAGACAGAAAACACAAAAACACACACACAACAGCGCTATGTACCTACTGAAATATTCACATCACAGCATCTAATCTTCAAACCCCTTCCGTCCTCTCCCTTGTATACACACCGTTTATGTGACAATGACGGCTTCATTCTGTCAAAGTGTGCGCAAAGAACGAACACTAATTAAACCATGGTTGCACTCAAAAGTCTCCATCCCGTACCCCTCCCCCCCCAAAAAAAAAAAAACCCATACAAAAAAAAAAACAATAACAAAACAAAACAAAAAACAAAAGCAAAAGAAAACCACTTACTTACCAGCTAATGGTAGCTATATGAGGGCGGATTGATACAGAATAGTCCACGATTGTCGCTGCTCGGGTAACACTGAGACACAGTGACGTCACCAGTGAATTATTCACTGGGTGATGTTCGTCACATGACTGCTGCCATCTTTTGCCAAGTGCTGAGCGTCTTGGTTGGGTCCTTGCTGTAGCAGGTCCTTTGTTGTATTTAGCTGTATGGTGTCCTGCTTTTGTGTATTTTTTTACTGGACGAAGGCACAGACACGTCCTTTATCCGGCATGACTATCGCTGACCCCCGTCTATCACAACTTCAGTTTCTACTCCTCCTATCAATATTAGAATTGTGTTTTCTTTTGTTTTTGAATTTTCATTCAAGAATATTTCACTTCTTTCAATTTCTTTTCGCTCTCTACTTGAGCTAGAATTTCTCCTCTCTTATAGTTGTCGTATGGGATAGCCATTTCGCTGTCCTCGTCTTTCATGTAGCTGTTATTGTTACTGGTACTGATTTTTTCTTTCTTGGAAATTTTGTCTTGTTTTGGTCTTCGTTGACTTAGACTTCCTTTCGAATTCTTCCAGTCATGATGTCCATTGACCACTTCTCGTGTTCGTGTCACCCGTTCGAATGGTGGTCTGGCGAGCAAACTGTGTATGAAACATAGTCCTCTTGCTACGTCGCTTGTTTTCCTCGTTACCATTGTTACATCTTCTCTCTCTCTCAGAATGAACGCATAAACATGTATTCATTTACACACACATATCAGTCTTCTGGTCTGCTGTACAGCTCGGCGTCTTTACTCCATACAGTCTCGTCTCTGACTCCCCGTCTCCCGGCTTCCCGCCTTCTGTCTCTTTCTCCCCAGAGAGGTCAAGGCCGTCCGTCTAGACTATCTATTAATAGTCATGTGCCTGGGATACGACGACAACTTAGTTTTGTCTGCACACGTATGGCAGGCGCCACTTGCCACGCTATTTTTTCATGCTGTCTTAAACATTGTGGAGGTTTTCTGGTGTTTCGGAGAAAATATAGATAATAGATAGTATTTATCTGTGAATCGTACTAGAAATATTTTAAGGAACGCAGCTGTTTCTTGAGGGGTTAGGTTATTTGGTGACAGTTTGGCTAATTCTGGGAGACTACTTTCAGAGTTTGCTTCAAAGTCTTCAAAGGCGATAGGTTTCCCCTTGCCGTGACAAGTTGGCCTTTTTCAGCATCAGCATGTCACATTAGTCTGAGTGGCATAGTTCACTCAGCTTCCTGGAGATACCTGATGTCAGTCATCGCAGACTGGTGTGCACTCCAGTACAGCTGTGACAGCTCCACATTGTGAAGCAGCTGCAGGAAGGTAATCAGAAACTGAAGTCTGTTAAAAGTATATTATGCCATATGGGTGTAGGCGTCTCTAATGACCATTTTTTTCTTGCCCTGATCAGACTTAAGCTGTGATGTCCTGACCTGATTTGTTAAGAGTGTAAATTATTCATGCAGAAACATGTTGAGGTGATGATATGTCAGTTTTATTTTTGAATCTTTTCGAGAGTCCACGGTTTTATACTGAACGTGATTGGTAAATATTAAAATAGTAGCACATTGAATGAATAATCTGAATTATACCCCTAGTAACCTGAATAATTGTTTGATTTCTAAGGATTGTAATTATTTGTACAGGCTATTTTTTAATTCTTTTATCTATGTTCCTCGTGGACTGGTGTGTCACATCTTGCTGAGCTTCAAGAAGGGCGGCAACTAGGAAAAGACTGTAGTGTCGGTTTTTTTGTAGTTAATTATGTTGGGGTTCCAAACCGGTGAAGGCTTCAAAGCGGACTTCAAACAGTAACGAGACTTACTATAAAACTGTGACTTGCTGTTTGTATAGGTCATAATGTATTTTTGCGAATTAGGCAATCATTCTGTTTGCTGGACTCTATTTCATGCATATTATATTTGCTTCCTAAATTCACAGTTTGTTGGTGTTTTTTTTTATTTAGCTCGTCCGCAAGTAAATGCAGAGTTGCATGTAAGAGGTCTATTAAAGTGACTTTATTGATGGCCCCTCTGCCCTCCCCTCCTTTTTGTTACCCTATACTGAAGTTTGACCATTTGTTACACTCTTGCTGAATTTGACGAGTTTACCTCGCACTCCTTATGGAAGAATTTAATTGTACAACTTTTCCATGGTAGCCGGCATGTTGTACTTAAAGCGATTTTACTTTAAAAGTTGTACAGTTGTACAGTTGCTATAGGACTACATCATAGCTCTCGATTAGAAAAATTAGCATTTCAAAATACTTGAGACGTTGATTATCTTCTAATATGTCTATTAATCAAATGCTTGTCTGACAAACATTAACGATGCAGTGTTTTTTTAATTCACAAACATTGACAAGAACAACAGATGTTTGGAGTGTTTGTTGTCAAAATACTTTTCTTTGTTAATTGGATACGATGCTTCAATAAACCCATACGGCTTTCACGAACGAAAACAATTCATGAAAATTTATCATTTGGAATTTTGAAAAAAGAAAAACTTTTTCTCGGTGCAACATCACTCTATAAGTCCTGAGTGAATTAACAGCATCTGGTTATAAATAACATGGAGTAGAGTAAAACGAAAGAAAAAGAAGAACAGGATTTGACAAGGTATTAGAACGGAGTTTAATATGACATGAGATTTCTGAGTGATAATGTTTTGAACTATTAGGTAGTGACATTTCAGGTACACACCAGTCGTAAATGAGCTCCAGTGTACAACTGACTAAATCTTTAACTAAAATCATTCAATGACAATGAATCTGTCAATCTTTCTCATGGTCATCTTATCTATGTTAAGCAGTTGATGACTTTGTTGATGACGCCTGACCTATAACCTCCAGCATGGACGATCTGACGATATTTCGTATAACATTACCCGACAACGATCTTTGTCTTTTTCGCGCTTTTTGGGGTAGCCTCACCTGTATTTATCAATGGGCATCATCTGATGAAACCTGGTCTATCATTAACAATGTAGATCATCTGATTAAAGTTTTGTTCATTGTTGTTCTCGTTGGAGTCGATGACTCAGGTACTTGATTTTTTATTCCAACGGTTGGAAACACTTTGCAAAAATTGTGAAAAAACGCATAGTAAAAAATTATATTAATGCTAGAGTTTATCACTTGAAAAAGCTCATAAACAGAGACTAATATGTCAAGCAATCGGCAGCCAGTGGGCTTACCTTGTGGTTCACTAAAATGAATGTACATAAAAACACATGCTACAATAGTGCCACCAAGAAGATATGCCAGTACAGAGAACAGCGACATCAACACCACGACCAGCGTCACCCGTTGACTTCTTCCCCACAGCTCCGGATGTTGAGCTGAAGTTGTTGATGAAGTCATCAGCGATGATGAGCGAAGTTTCTTTAGAAGAAGGATGTTAAAGACGACCATCAGAATAATGGGAAAAATCAAGCCAAGGAAGTAGATCGCGAGGGGAGTAAAATGTGAAGCTTGGAGTTTACCGTAGTAGGTCAATAATGTGATGACCAAATATGGGATGCTAATCAGCAAACCCCAAATAAAGAGGACCACACAGGCAAGGATTATTTGATGTCGTGTTAGAAGAGTGCCGTTGTAAACCTGTAGAGGTCTGGACACAACGAGAAAGCGACACACTGCTATCATTAGTGTGGAGTTCACAGACATTGTTTGTCCAAGCATTGTCATGGTGTACAATATGAAGATCAGTACGCTGTAAGTGCTGACGAGAACGGAACGGCGGAAGTAAGTCAAAACTCTGCTGAAAAAAGTCGACAAGAGAAGCACGGTATCCCACATAGCTAGGTACTTGAATAGAAAGATGATGGCATTGAAGGTGGTGTGGGTGTTCCAAACAACCACTGACACAAAGTTACCCACGATACCCAGCAGTGAAACGGCTACAATGACGTAATCAATGGCACCGAAATGCGTAGGTATATAAAGAGCCGTTATGTCCAAGACTATGTTATCCTCTGTGGAAACGCTCTCTCGAGACACATCCATATAGTCTTCTTCCTGCAACAGGAGTGAACACCTCAGTAGTCTTCATGTGAGCTTTGATGAGCACTGGAGAACTGTCTGCTATTACTGTTCGCTAGCAATGTACAGTTTAACATGTCAGCAGCAAACTGCTGGAGGAACTAGTATGCCACATGCTGACTGGTCTTAATATTTGGCGCATTAATAATTAATTTGTGTAGGTAATTTCTGTTGTTATCAGACGATGTTTTCAAAGTTAGCAACCCTCTTGTGTAGTTTATACAATCACATCAATATACCAGCCTATGTTTGCCAATTATTATCTGTTATAATGTTAAAACGAATGGATTATGATTACCAACCAGCTTACAATTAACAAATTTATTAGCATCAAATATTAATATCTAAGTCACAAGCTGCATCTAGGGTAGCCATTCTTTTGCAGTTCTGTCCTCTTTCATGCTCACGCGCGCACTACCATTTTGAATTTGAGATTAAATCTATGGTGTTGATGATACACTTGAAACAATCTACACATTTAGTCTTTTAGCTTGCCTAGCTGGTAAGTTGATCACCTGTACAGGTAAGAAGATTGTGACCGGGTGTTTGGTGAAGAGTAGAAGCGTTTTTACATCGACTTTCATTTTTTAGATGGAGACAAGATTTAGTGTAATAACAATACGTTGTGTTGTGGGCGAATGCGGGTATAGTAATGTCGAAATTGAAATGAACGGTTACAAAACATTTGCCAAGGAAAAAGTGATTTTTGGTCCTCATTTTTTACGTGCTTCCCCAAGCGAAGGATGCGACAAGAGTCACTGTTGGTGTTAATGTCCACTTGTTGGTATGTAACCGAACAACAAGTTGTTATCTTACTGGGGAGGATTTTACCTGTATATCTCTTCAACTTTTGCTAATATTGCCGTCATTGCTAAAATCGACATCTTTCATCATTGTGCCTCTATAAAGTGGACTTGTCATATCGATACACCTATCATCGCCCCCTGCCGTTGATTAAGAGTTACAGGGAGCTGGGGTAGACCGACGGTAAGTGACAGTAATCACGACAGTATTCTTTGGATGAGCATCATCGTCGTCGTCATCGTCATCGTCATCACCATCAATTGCCATAACCATTATCGTCATTATTATTAACAACAGCCTGTAAGCGGTGCTTATAACATCTTTCATGATGAGATTGTGTCGCCTCCTTCACATCCTTTGTGTCGCTGTTTCTAATTGCGTATTTTTTTATTTTTACTGATCATGGTTGTTTCAAGTTTTAATACATAGATATTAGAAGATAACTTTAGTAGCCGAGTAGGTGGAAAATAGATTGACACGATTTACAGAGAAAGAAAATGTCAACTTGCAAATTTAGTAAGTGTAATTAATAATTAATTCAATGTCTAGGCAGGACGAATTTCAGATTTAGTCAAATAAACAAATAAAAGGCAGACAGCCGAACGCCGACAGACACAAAGATGGAGACTGATATCCAGTCAGGCGTAACACAGAGAAACAATGTCACGCACCGTTAGCCTACTTACTGCTGGGAGAAACGCCGGCTGATGTCACGGAGAGCGTCCTTTGACCTCAAATGTTGTAAGGGTCCAATGAGTATTCAGGGCGGGTACGAATGATTGTACGGGCGGCTACGATGCTGAGTGTGAGTGGAGAGGAAGACATCGTTAGTGAGTACAAGTTCCCGTAACTCTATTTACTGTTGTCCGCCATCTTGGACCCTGCCCGCGTCATCAGTGCATTACGTCATAATCACAGTACGTATGAGCATGACGACAGCTGAACGTGACGTAAGGAAAAAGCGCGAAGGAATACAGCAAGGATTGACGACGGTGCCGACACTACCGCTGATATAATATAGTCCTACTGGTAGGTGTCGGAAACCTACATCAATACCCAAAGATCAGAGTGCAACTGGGGGCAGCTCGATATAAAAGCACAAAACAATACCCAAACCTATACATATATGCCAAACAAACTCGTGCATTCACGTTTCAGACACCTGCATTCACGACAAAAATATTTTAAATGATTCCATTATGCACTATACATGAATATATTTTGAAATGCAATATGAGCCTACGAGGGCCGTTCAAAAAGTTTTAATGGTGTTGATGGATCACAGCTTTGATATACAGCTCCTAGGTTCAGTTGTCAAAAGCAGAATAGATCGGTCAAAGGTTAAGAACGTCGATAAAATCGTCAGGAGGTCGTTGATGTCCACATTATCACTACGAAGATAGATTTTGCAGAACTAGTTGCTTCATATGTAAAAATGTACGTGTTTAGAATCGCTTGCTTCCAGCCTGGTGTATATGTGTGAAAGCATTGTTTACCTAAACTAAATCAACAAAATAAGGTGTTGATTATGTGTGGTGAAACTGGCCCCATGATTAGTAACAACGAAAAGTTTATTGCCAAGTTAACTTTTAAATATACTGTACATTCTTACGTACAAGAATGAATCACTTCTTTAAATATTCTGTAAAATAATACAATTTAAGCAAGTGCTTTTCAATTTATTTTTCGAAGACACGTTTGCTAGAGACGGAGGATATTTAGAGTGCAAATATAAGAGTACAAATATGTAAAATGTTTGACAAGTATATCAGCAGCAGTCGTGTTGGCTACGTGTGGATGTACAACTGGCAAGGATTGTCATGCAAATATTAACATAACTGTGAGGTTTTGTTTTTGTATGTATAAAAGGTGTTTTAGTGTAATACTGTGAGATAGTAAGAAAGAGAAACAGATTCACTTTTCTGGGTAGAGATCATCATGTAATATTCTGGGGACAGTGTATTAGTAAGTGTGAACTATAACAGTACAAGTCTATTAAAGTTTTAAATGTTTTGCGAAAACACGTAATGTACGTATATGAATAGGTATAGTATCAAGATGGACATTTATTATGGATATTAATAACAGGGGTATCCGGCATTGCTCGGGGTGATCGAAAAATGACTTGGTGACTCATATATATATATAATAATCACATTTATATACGCCTTTCTTCAGCAGCAGTAGGACTCAAAAGTGCTTGGCAGTAATGAGAGTGCACTTATAGTGTGCCTCCCTGTCGTCAAGACAAGCTCACTGCACTGCCCAGGAACATCAAATAACAGTCCAATGAAGAAAAAAACACGAAGATGGGGCGGTGATGTGACATAACCAGCACACAATGTGGCGATGGCCAGTTTCTCGTAGAGAAAGATGCAGTAAGAAGATCAAGCCAGTTGGAGATCAGCTTCAAGAATGCGATGCAGACAAAAATTCATCTTCAATCAACATGGTGTAAGCAAGTGTTTTCAAAGCACTATCTTCATGCACGCCGATTGTAGAAGTGAACGATACAAATGAAGACCTTGTCCTCATTCTTGGCTTTTGTTAGACGTTCACATCACAGTAGAGCGAGGCCTGGAACTTTGTCCCTAGCCTTAGTCTTTTATAAGATTTTTTAACATGATTTTACGATTGATCTACGCGTGTGTGTGTGTGTGAGAGATAGATAGTGAGAGAGGAAGGGAGTCTTATTTCCTTGCGATCTCTGGCAATGCGGACGTGGAATGTGCTCGTGCGCTCGCGCTCTTGTGTCATACTGACCTCTATTCAACTTTCCTCTCTTGTCATAAATGTCCACTTGGGAAGGAGCAGCAGTAAAAGAATTCACTCAAACCTCCCTTGATCCACTGATCTATAACACCATCCTTCTTTTTCTCACACGTATTCCACCTTCATTCTCATTTCCCTCCTTTGCCTTCTTGCCAACATCAGTTTTCTCTGACGAGTCTGTTTGGACAGTTGAAAAATGAAAACAAACTTGTAACAAGCAGCCAACGTATTTACAAAACCTCCTTAGTTCCGACAGTTACAAGTGATCTAACTTGAGTAAATAATTTTGTTTCTCTTCTGTCACGACGGAAATCTTCCATTTATCTCAGGCAGCACTGACGCCGGGGTCATCCTGACCGCTCACCTCTGAACATCATTCTATTGAGCGGGATCCGGTTTGAATGTGTCCCTAGATGTATTAGTATGGTTTGTCTCTTGTGTTAGTATTGTTTGCTATGTTTGTCGCACAACAGACAGTGATAATTGTCGTGATTTAGTGAAGACCAAACCTTACTTTCGTTCACTCACACGGAAGTAGGGATACTCGTCGGCGCTTTTATCAAAGTCAAAATCTTTCCCACATAAGAGATTTACCCAAACACCAAAACTGACTCGAGAACTCTATCCATTCATCGATGAATTCAATCATTTAACAGATTATTTAACAGATTATTTCATAATATCTTAAAACAGAGGTTACAGAGAAAGTCTCCCAGAGAGAGAATGGAGAGAGAGAGAATGAGGGAAAGAGAGAGAGAATGTGAGAGAGAGAATGAGAGAGAGAAAGAGGGAAAGAGAGAGAGATTCAGTTAAAGACTAAAGACAGCTTGAGACAGACATTCTCAATGAGACAGACACCTTTACCTTCTCAGTCGTGGGGACGACAGACTGCCTCCCTCAAGATGTGTGCAGAAATGTCTCTCCTTAAATAATTGAATTTCTTCTCATCGTTATCATTAACATTAACATTGCCTTTAGCAACTCAACCGTGAATCTTTAGATCTTCAAATCTTAACTTTTAGAAATAAAAATAATTGTGCATAAAGTTCAATAAGGGAAATTTTTTTTCCCATTACGAATGAAGCGTGGCTAGACACTCGGACACATACTTGTAAAGAGCTGTGCGGAACTTGGACGAAAACGCCAAGTAGAAGACGATGTTGATGCCAGAGTTTATCTGCTGCAGGAGCTGGATGGCGGAATAAATATTGCGAAAGTTTACCAACTCATCGTGTCTTAAGTCCATTTGAAACATGTTCCAGTACCTGTAACTAACATGAAATATCTCTCCAACGAGATACGACAACACAGTGCACAGCGACATCAACACCACGGACAGCGTCAGACGTCGGCTGCTGCCCCACCTACCCGGGTGTTGCTGATGTCTTGAAAATGAAGAAGAAACTGGTGATGATGTTGAGCGCAGTTTCATAATAAGGAGAACGTTGAAGACGACGAGTAGAAGAATGGGGAACACGAGGCTGAGTACTGACAAAATGACAATGCTGACGGCCATGACTTGTACATCGTATATTTTGTCAAATGAAGCAGTTTTTACCCACAACTGGAAATAGGTGAAATAGAGCGTGATCCCCAGACACCAGACAAAGATGACTAGACACCCGACGAGGACCTGGCGTCGTGGTAGAAGACGTCCGTTGTAAACCTGTTGAGGTCGGTACACACCCAGCCAGCGACACACTGCTATCTGTAGAGTCGTGTGTACAGACACTAGTCGAGGAAGACAGGATAAAGTATTTAATGTGATGGACAGTGAACTGTCAGTGTCTTTATAATAAAACAATAACACGGGGATGAACAAGACGAGGAAGGTGGTGTCCCACACGGCCAGATACTTGAACAGGAAGATGGAGGCGCTGTACTTGGTCTGGGTGTTCCACACGGTCAGTGACACGAGGTTACACACAATACCCAGCAATGATACGGGTACACTGCCTGCCGTGTCGATGTAGTAATACAGCCATTGGTGCATATGGTCAGCAGAATCCGCTTTAGAAATTGTTGTTGCGTAGAAGTCTGCACTAACATCTGTGGAACTATTTTCACGAAAAACGTGCATTTTCTTTTGGTGTGTATTTCCAAGAAAAAAAGGAGTGGACTGCAATCAGCAATGACCAGAGCTGTGAAATGCTTTCTTTCTCCAGCAATTTATCTGTTAGTGCATCTTGTGTTTTACAAGAGTGATTATGACTGCTCACATCTGTTGGCATATTTGTACTCAGCCTCACGATTGGTTCTCCACTTTATCGGAGTATTCTCAGAAGACGGGAAGCCTGGCTGTCACTTTTCTTTCCATAATTGTTTTGTTCCTGTGTGAATCACACTGTTTCCTGCTATATTTTCTATTAACTCGGTGTGTGTCGATCAGGCCGAACGTGCAGTCCGTCAACCGTGAGCCCGATGGTGGAGCTGCACGCGCTGTTTGGTGGTTACATGTTACAAAGACCTGCCCCACCTCGCCTACCCTCGTAACACTGGACAGACTTCTAAGAAGGTTTGTGGAAATTATCTTCTCTAGAGGATTAACATAATTAGTATATATATAGCTGTCAGCATCAAGATAACTATCACAGCAAACTCAATTAGTCGCCTCTCCAAAGTCAGAAAATAAGTAAATACTAAATCCAATGTTATTTCAAAATAGCCTGGTGCTAGTATACTCGTACTGACTGGCTGGTTGGATTACCGAGAAAGTGCTTCTACCTAGAGGTGATTTCGTACTATAAGGGGATAAAAACGGTAGAGGATAGGACAATACCTACCCAGTGATATGAACAGGTGTCACAGAGACTGTGCCGAGGCGTTTACTGTATTGGTGACAAGCGAGTGTTTGAACCACTAAACTATCGGACGCCCCGTACTTTAACTTGTGACCTCGTCATCTCGTGTGTCATCTCCATAGACTGTGACCTCGTCATCTCGTGTGTCAGAGTAGACTGTGACCTCGTCATCTCGCGTGTCAGAGTAGACTGTGACCTCGTCATCTCGTGTGTCAGAGTAGACTGTGACCTCGTCATCTCGTGTGTCAGAGTAGACTGTGACCTCGTCATCTCGCGTGTCAGAGTAGACTGTGACCTCGTCATCTCGTGTGTCAGAGTAGACTGTGACCTCGTCATCTCGCGTGTCATCTCCATAGACTGTGACCTCGTCATCACCGTGACTGTGTTGATGTGTCATCTCAATCTCTCTGTACAGCCTGAAAATGGACAATCACGAGCCTCGCTGTCCAGTTGGCTCCGTCGCCGTGTGGACATGCAGGACCACTCACCCCGGGTGACTTGTGATGTGTGCACTATGACTGTTCAGTGTCTGCTGAGCTTGTGTTCTTCCCTTGCTAACCTCTTGGTGCTGCTTTATACGACATGTTTGCTTGGAGTCGATTTGGTGTTCAGTATTTTTTACTGTGATGTATCTTTATTAAAGACAATACACTTGTAGATACAGTGAATGTGTAAAGCCCTCTAGCTCGCTTATAGGACTGAAAAATTGTGAACGTAGGGGAACTTATTGTTCCACAAAGTAGAAATGTAACATTGCCGTAGTGCCTAGAAGCACTTCGAAAAAAAGAAAAAAAGAAAAAAGGAAAGGTAGAAAAGATACTTGAGGTGCACCTTGCCTCACTTCATGGTGTGAGTTGTCAGGGACTGACTGTAAAAACACAATTAAAAAAGCTTTATGTATGTCACATGTACAACAGAAATAAATTTCACTCAAATTAAACTTCAATTTTTATTAAAAGGTGTGAAAACATACGACAATAATATTTATATATAAACACATACATAGAAGTGTGCAGATTTATTATCCAGGTGAGTATATATATAATAGAAGATTGAGGTAAAAAAAAGTAATAACTGCTTTTAATGATATTATAACAATAATAATTATAATAATACTGGTTTGTAACATTTTTACTCTTTCTCTTCAGGGTGGTCAACGTGACCTTGTCTATCCATTAAATTGTGAAGACATCCTTTGTAGTGCTATTTGCTTGTGATAACATAAACACTGAAGTGTGGAGACATTAGCAACAAACTGACGTGTGGTGATGTTGAGGCAAGTATTTATAACGAGAACTGAAGTAAGGAGAAAAGCTAGTTTGTTACCAGGAGACACAATGGAAATAGATAAATGGACCGCAAGACAGACAGACAGACAGACAGACAGACAGACAGACAGACAGACAGACAGACAGACAGACAGACAGACAGACAGACAGACAGACAGACAGACAGACAGACAGACAGACAGACAGACGTTTAATGCCGCTCTACTTACAACAAGAGTTGATGTGTGTTTTTATTTATTGTGTCTAACATGTTTACAATTAGAGGCACATAACAATACGCCGTCATGTAAAGAGTGAAAATCAAACATCATAAGTGTGAAACATTTTTCTGAAAAGAACATATTTGTTACACAAAAATACAAACAAACTTTAGTCCGGAATGTACACATTACTTGTATCGGTATTATTAGGAAACAGTGAACATGACGAAACATTATTATCTGCTTGCTTTCCTAGTATTTAGTATGTAAACATTGTAAAAACATCACTAATAAAGAATAATGCAATCACTTTAAGAACATCATTTTAATATGAGAATATCAGAAATAAATCATTAATAAAGAATAATGTAAATATCGTAAGAACATCATTACCAGTGTAGAATAATGTAAATATCGTAAGAATATCATTACCAGTGTACAATAATGTAAATATCGTGAGAACATCATTACCAGTGTAGAACAATGTAAATATCGTAAGGAGATAATCCCCAATGAAGACTAATACAAGCATGGTAGAATTATCGATCATCAAGAAAAATTAATGTAAGCATCGTACGAACGTCATCACCAGAAGAAAATATTGTAAACATTTTAGGAATATTACCATCAATAAGGAATAATGTAAATATCGTAAGAACATCATCAATGAAGAAGAACAAGATAAACATGATAAGAACATCACCAGTAAAGAATAATGTAAGCATTAAAAGTACATCATAAACAGAGAATAATGTAAACATCATAACATCATCAGTAGAGAATAGTGTAAATATCTTAAGAACATCATCAATACAGAAGAAAAATTTAAACATGATAAGAACATCACCAGTAAAGAATAATGTAAACATCATAACATCATCAGTAGAGAATAATGTAAACAGTAATATCATGAGCAGCAGAGAATAAACAGAGTACTAACATCATCAGTATCGAATAATGTAAACATCTTAAAACCATCAGTAGAGAATAATGTGAACAGAATAATTACATCATCAGCAGAGAATAATGTAAACATCTTAAAACCATCAGTAGAGAATAATGTAAACAACATCAGTAAAGAATTCGTAGATAACTGCCCTTTGTCATGTTCTCCATATTAGAACAGTGTCAAATATCAGCAAGGCATTGGAACAGCAACAAACAAACAAATATAACAAAACAAAGCAAACAACAGCAAAATGGTGTGTGATTTTCCCCTTTTTAAATCTCGTTAGCTTCTCTAAGTCCAGTTTCCATTGTCTCGCATGAGAGAATATAGTTTACAGGTTAGACTGGTGTCTGAACTGAGAGACACGCTGGTTCGATACCTGTGTTGTGCAGGAAACTTTTCCCAGTCAACCAAGCTGTCGGGAATGGGTACCTGACTCCTTAGAGGAAGGTAAGGCAGCGAGGGAGAGATGGTCATCGTCCTCACACAAAGAGTAGAGTGATGGTCTCTAACATCTCACTCGCACCATCCTCTCTCATGCTGACATTATTACCTCCCCGCGAATATCTTGCACTTAGATTTTGTATACACCTGGTTGTGTTGCAATCTACAACTCATCAAAAGGCGACACATGATAACAGTTGTATTTCTGTTGTTTACACGACATGTACACAGCTTAAAAATAATAATAAAGATCAAGCCTTACAAATATTTTAAACGTTGGAGACTTTGAACATGATTACGAAACGTTTGCTACAAGTAAGATGAAGACAACAACGAGAAAGTTTATATACAAGTAACTGTGAACTAGCACTGCAGCATGCGTATTTAACATTCATGGGAATTCAGGTAGAAGAAGAAGGAAAAGAAGATTACTTGTAAAGAATAATATAAACATCACAAGAACATTAGCAGCAATAGAAAACAATGTAAAACGTTTGATAAAAATCAAGAAAGCAATTTCAAAAAAAAAAAAAAAAATGTAATTTACCAGTTATCTATTTCAGTGATACCATAATTTTTATGTTGAAAACACACCTCATAACAGGAAGTCGATTACTTTATACATTTTGTGTTATGTGAATGAAATACAAGGACTTCAGGAAACAGCTTTTACTTGTGAAGTGAGCACAAAGAAATCTTGAGAAAATATTCGATGAAGTTAAGGTATCTGTGCAAAGAGTCTCGATCTGAAACAGATACATCTGTGCAGACAACATATGTACAGACAAACGTTTAAAGAAAACCTTACCTGCAAGTTTTGAGGTAAAATTTACTTAGTTTAGAGAGCATATAGCAGACACGTTGCAAGAGGGGGTATATTGAAAAAAATGAAAATAACCAAAACATCTTTACTAAACATGCTGCTACTCATACTGGGATAGACTGAACACTGACATCAGACAACACGGACTGGACAACATTTTTGACAGCAGCAAAATTACCAGCAATCCTCATCTAAGTGATTACCCAACTTCTTAATGAGGAAGTGGATTGTCAGACAAACAAACATGTCAGTCTGCTTCCTCCTGTGTGGGTTGATCAGATGGCTGATCTCCACTTGAACATTTACAGCATTTTGACAACGCTTTGCGAAAATTGGAAGAAAGGATATAATAAAATATAATGTTAATGCTAGAGTTGAGAAGCTCAGCGAGACTGGCAATTTGGACAACTGCGATGAGGATCAACAAATCTTTACTAGTACCGTAACCTTTATCAAGAATCACACACAAATGAATTATTAGAGCAGTCATGGCAGCCGGGTACGACAGTACAGAGAACAACGACATCAACACCACAACCAGCGTCACCCGTGGGTTACTTCCCTGCAGTCGTCGTTGCTGTGCTGATGATGCCGTCAGTTTTGATGGTGAGCGTGTCTTTCTCAGAAGGAGGACGTTGAAGACGACCAGCAGAAGAATGGGAACAATAAAACCAACTATAGCGATGATGATGACTTTATAAACAATCAAGTGCAACTCAGACTGAGACAAATAGTCTAGCACCCGGTGCAGGTTGGCAATACACAAACACCAAATGAAGACGGCCACGCAGACACAGATTATTTGTCGTCGTGCCAGAAGACTTCCGTTGTGAACCTGTAGAGGGCGTGACACAGCCAACCAGCGACACACTGCTATCTGTAGTGTCGTGTGCACGGACAATAGTTTGGAAATACCGATAAAGAATTCTAAAACGACTGTCAGTTCATAGTAGAAGTTGAATGAATTCAGTAATGTCTTACAAATGTAGGAGACGAGGAAGGTGGTGTCCCACACGGCGAGGTACTTGAACAGGAAGATGGAGGCGCTGTACTTGGTGTGGGTGTTCCACACAGTCAGTGACACCAGGTTACACACGATACCCAGAAATGAGACAGGTACTGCAATTGCTATTTCAAAATCTTCTTTCATAAACAGAAGAACAGAAGAATTATCGTGATCAGCCGTTGTGTAGTTATCGGTTGTAGCATTAACAGAATCATTTTCCTGAAGTGCGTTCATTTTTCTTTCCTTCTCTGCACTGAGGAAACAAATGCTCTGCGCTCTGGACACGGCGAGGACAGCTGTGTGGTACTTGCTTTCCACAGGAAAACAAATGCCAGCCATGAACTGGTTAAATACTTTTAAAAAAACCCTGATTCTGATTGGTCCCTTTCGATGTCGTATTAATAGTAAATGTGATATTTCATGTGAGATTTAATGAGGTTTTTTTTTCTCCAAAATTCCCGAATGCCATTCAGCCGCATTTTTCCACGATACGATCATGCTAGATTGGATATTACTTATTTCCCTTTGTTTCTTTCTTTTTATTTATTTTAGGTACTTGCTTCCTCGCCATGCTGTTTCGTTTCCATTGGTGATCTGGTTGACTAGCAATGAAAAGCAGACAAGAACACAAAACACAAGCGCTCAGACACATTCACGACTCAGAAAGAAGCAGACTATACTTCACAGTACAGACAAATGTCTTGGTTTGGCAGGTTTTTCTTTTAAAATGAGAGTCCAAACTGTAATTCCTTGTCTTCTCTGTTCACAGTTGAGTGTTACAACGTGGCGATGTTACATCTGTCGAGTGTCGACATTACACTACACAGTTCCCACCATGCCTCATAAATCCCATTCTACAAAGAAGGCAAGGGAACCATAGAACTCTAATTTAATAAATCAGAAAAACCAGGGGACATAAAGTGGTCTGTGTGAATGTATGTGTGTGTGTGTGATGTTTTCTTGGAAGTTCAGCCAGGTCTCCAATAAAATCAAAAGAACATAGCATGGGTAGGAAGAAAAGGCTGCAAAATGAAATAAAGGAATCAACAGAGAAATAGTTCATGAGTCGACGAGCTACTGAATTGTTTATGAATTTGGTTGAGTAACATTTGTCCATCTGTGGAAGAACACGCTCATAAATCTCAAATAAAATGTCACTTTGAATATTAATGTGCCAGCAAGCTGGAACATTCAGAATCCGTACTGTTCAGTATTGGTGTAGTCCATTGGTGGCATTCGTTTTTTGGGGAATGCAACTCTACATCGTCTGCAAAGCCGAGGGCAGCTGGTCCTTTACTAGTGAATACAGAGGAGGGATGTCAGGGAGGGCAAATGAGTGTACTTTAGGAGAATGTATCTGTCGATGCTACCACAGATAATCTCTACAAGGGTTTCTTGTGATAATTCTTCTGTTCAACTGTATTATAAAATAGTTTACTACTTGGGACAAACAGCTGGTGTACCCGTTTCATTGCTGGGTATCTTGGTTAACCTGGTGTCCACTGACTGTGGAACACCCAGAGTACGTACAGCGCCTCCATCTTCCTGTTCAAGTACCTCGCTGTGTGGGACAGCATCTTTCTTCTCTCCGCTACTTTCGAGATATTTGTGCCTGGCATCCTTGGTCACACACTAGAAACTATTCAACATATCTTGTATAACTGTGCTCGATCAGCGACTGTGCACACGACACTACTGATAGCAGTGTGTCGCTGGCTGGGTGTGTCACGTCCTCTACAGGCTCACACCGGAAGTCTTCTGGGACGACGACAGGTCAGCGTCGCCTGTTGGGTCCTCTTAATGTGGTGTCTCTGTCTTCCTTTCCTGTAAGACCTACATGACTATATATTTACATAATCTACTTTGCTCTTCGTCTGATTGCTCCCCTTCCTTTGCTGGTCGTCTTTGCTGTTCGTCCCTCTGAGGAAGACACGCTCACCATCGTCAGCGCAACAACAGGGAACAAGGAGAAGTTCAACATCTGACGCTGGTCGTGATGTTGATGTTGCTGTGCTCTGTATTGTCGTACCCGGCTGGTTTAACTGCTGTAATAATTCAACAACATGAGAGTAATAATAAGCCATACTTCAAGGACTATTTTATCTATTATTAATTGGATTATTTTGAAATGTGGCTCAGGTTCTCAGCTCTAGCATTAACACAATCTTTTAATCTGCCGTTTTTTCTAGTTTTCAGCTAAGGGTTCTCAAAGTATTCCAAATGTTTCAAGAGCCATCAGCCAAATGAGCAACCTACCAAAGAAGAACAATGACATTATCGTTGTCTGACGATCCACTTCATCATTGGTAATTAGAAGATCTCGTTTTTGAGCCTGGTTAGAGACAATTGCTAGATGCCTTTCTAATAAAATTTGTACGAACGAATCAAATTTTGTTGCTAAGGGCATGTGACCTCAACATCACGGGAAATGAATACAACTTACACAATCTTTAAGGACAGGGTATTACCATTCAAGTCATTCCTGTTAATATAAGTTTACATGAGCAATTACATCAAAAGGGAATAGCAACAACAATATGGACACGTTCATTTCGCTACTGACAGTTTTAGGTGGTTTAATTAAAATAATGGGAAAGACATCTGGCTAGGTAGGCAATGTATGATGTACCATTGATGAAGGTTGAGAGGGTAAAGACAGATGTGTGAGTTGAATATTTTGAAGGCTGGAATATAAATCTGAAGTCTTTAAGTGATTTAGTGATTATCTACTGGTGATGATGATCTTGGGATATTTTACATTATTCTGTAATTGTTGTAGATGTTGTTACGATATTTTACTATTCTGGTCTATTGTCTTCACCTGACTGACACGCACGTACGCTCACTTACTCACACACATATTCTTACTCATTTTCACTTGTTTATACTTATACACTTACTCCCTGAGTCTGAAATGAACTCCTAGATAGTTGGCTTTCTTTGCTTTTTCTGATGCCTATTTTTCATATGAGAAAGCCATGCTAGTCAGTAACAGAACAAACGCCAGACGAGAACGATTAGTTAATTAATCTGTGGCTGACATCTTTGAGTCAAAGGTCGAATGGGATGTACAGCATCAGTACCAACACGTGACCAATCACACTGCATTCTGTTGGCCCTGACTATAGGTGGCGTGTTGTCTGATTTAAGTGGTTTCCTCTCCCTGGAAGACACATCTTCTGGAAAGGAAACCGAGCTTCGATCTGACAACACCCTGACTCTAGGAAACCATTTGCTGTTGTTGTCAAGAGCGAGATTGTACTTCTGTCGAAAATCATGGCCGTTTTTCTGCAGAATGTTTCAGCACGCGAAAACTCAACGATCACGAGCTCACAATTTTCTCTCGGTGTGTCTGATGCTCATCAGGTAGTGTTCTATGTTGACAGAGCAGGATGTATTCCTCTTTCGTTGCTGGGTATCGTGGGTAACCTGGTGTCACTGACCGTGTGGAACAAGCAGACCACATACAACGCCACCATCTTCCTGTTCAAGTACCTGGCCGTGTGGGACACCGTCTTCCTCGTCTTGTTTATTCCGCTGATATTTTTGTATGAGATGGACCCCCGGGGTAGAGCCATGCTGACAGTCAGTTTCGGTGCATCTGTTGGGAGACTGATGTCCGCGCACACTACGCTGTTAATAGCAGTCAGTCGTTGGCTGGCCGTGAGCAGACCTCGTCACGTTCACAACGGAAGTCTTCTAGGACGACGTCAGGTCATCGCTGTCTGTGTCGTCGTCATGATGTGGTGCCTGGTGATTGTTACCGTGGATGTGTTATTATTTCGTCATCTACTCGACATCTCGATGCTAACGAAGAGGATCATGTACGCTGTCTGCAGCACGGTGGGCCTGTGTATGCCTTGTATTCTTCTGATCCTCTTCAATATCCTTCTCCTTCGGAAGCTGTGCTCGTTGCCGTTATCAGCATCATCTTCAACGCATCAACAACGGGGTACACGGAGCAGTGGACATCGTCTGACGATGTCTGTGATGTTGATGTCGCTCTGCACTGTCTTATCGTATCCAGTTGGTGAAAATTTTATCCTGGCTTTTTATTTTCAGGAAGATGGTACTCAATATCACATGGTTGCGTTTTTAACTGTGCAGGCTAGCTTTAACTTCATGCAGCTGCTCAATTCTAGTATTAATGTTGTCTTCTATTCTGTGTTGTCTGCCACTTTTCGTACACTGTTTTTACAGTTTGTGAATCGCTGCAAAAAGCATAACGGTAAGAGGGGTCAGTTTATCTAAGAGCTCGAAACAAGGTGGAGGAGGTGGCGCGCTCTACCTACCCTTTTCCACGCCTTGGAAATGCTGATTCGAATATCTTAAAAAAAGAAAAAAAGAAAAAAGGCAAATGATAACAAACGAGACTGCATGCATGAAATAATAACGAAATTAACTTTGTATTCATCTGTTAATGACACTTTTTTTTACAATCAACACATGTTCACCTGACAGACTGACTGAGGTAGATAAAGGGAGAGATAGGGAAAAGAATAAAGAGAAATGTGCGAAAAAGAGAAAGAAGTATAACTTAAGAAAGGAAAAAGAAATAAGGATGAACGTGTTTGGAACGAACGATGTGATGCTGCAGACTTGAGCAAACACACTAGAGATAGGGATTAGAGAGATAAACACAGTAATACTGATCTCATGAGCTACAAGGTGGGCTCCAAAGCTGCTTCTGGGTCTTATTTTCTATTAGACACGCCACTGGGTGCTTATGTTATTGATACTAAGCATACCCTGTGTTTTGGCAACTGTGTATGTGCTGTCTGAAAATGCATTTAGAATTCAGTGGTTCTTATGCCTTAGACTCTTTAAGTATGTGTATTTCATGATGAACAATTAAAATACATTGCATATTAAAAGAATTTGTTTTTCTGCTCTTAAAATAGCGTGAATAATTGTGAGTACGTACTTTTGTCTCTGTATTTGTCTCTCTCTCTCTCTCTCTCTCTTATATTACTGCATGAATGCTTTCGTGCTTGTTTCACAGTCTGCATAGAGAACTGAAGATGTTATCATCGCCAACAAAAAGCAGTCGGTGAGAATGAACGACTCTTTTACACATAATGGGAGACAATTGACGATGCGTTGCTAGCTGCAGAGTTGTCTTTCTTTAATCTGAATCGTTAGCGTAGTTGACAGCCATCCGGTCTCCCGAGACGATAGTTAGAAAGAGAAGGTAAGTCGTCCTCCAGGGGTCAGCGTGTGGAACTCAATGACAGGCGTTTTGTTTCCAAAATTATAAAAACGTGTCTAGACTCCGAAAAATCTGAATACCGATCGTCGTGAGAGTAGGACGTCTCACTCCGCGGTCTCGGAGGAACATATATGTATCTTCGCCCAGAGGAGCTAAAGCTGCTGTTTTCATATTTTGTGATGCAATTTTGATGTTGGCTTTTTGTAAAACTGTTGCAGATCACACTGTTAAAAATTTTGGTGACATGTCTTACTAGGCAGAGCAGATATGGCTCGTCAGATGTAAACCCGGCACTAAACAGTTGTAACATCGGCATGTTGTCACTCAGCCGAAGATCGACAACTCCTCGCAAATCCACCGCAAGAGGACAAGGTCTTACACAAATTTATTTTAACAATTCAACCAAAACCAGGGGTTGTACTGCAACGAGTAGTATGTCTTCGTGTGCGTGCGTGTAGATCAGGGGTCTCAAACTCATATTAGCATGTGGGCCGCAGTGGAAAGTAACAGCCAGTCAGCGGGCCGCACCACGAAAAGAAAATGTTTTTTCATTAAATTTTACGAACACTACTGTCACTGAAGTTAAATGCTAAAAATAAAGTTTTTATAATTATTAATTACATTTAGTGTAGTTTATTACATGCACAGGCTTGACGTTGTCTCTGTCACTAATAACGGGGGTAATTTTCACTGCGGGAGTTATAATCACCAAGCACAACATACATATACACCGCGGACGTGGCCGAGGGCCGCACAAAAATGTTTCGCGGGCCGCATTCGGCCCGCGGGCCGCGTGTTTGAGACCCCTGGTGTAGATCAAGTCAATCTTGGACGACAACAGTCCTAAAACAGACTGAACCAAGCTCACTATACCTCCTGCTCTCTCGACTATTTTTTTTTAATTCTTATTTGTTTTTAGCTTTATATTTCTAAATAGCTACATAATAATCTTAATTCTTCGATTGCTTTCATGCAAGCAAAAGTCAATTGTAAGGACAGCGAGGCGTAGATGAGTCCAGCACTTACACTCACACGTCATACAACGTTCATGTCATATACCACGCACGTATAATGTAACTGAGCAACTGGACTGTGTCTCAAGTAAAATAAATCCTCTTTGTGAAAATTCTCTTCACTTTGCATTGATCAGGAAATGTAGCTCGGCATACCTATTAATAAATAAAATTTTCCTTCGTTTAAATCGTGTTTATTTTATAAAGTAATTTCTGAAGAGAAAGAGAGAGATCGAATGTCAATTAAGCGATCGAGAGAAAAGAGCCATGTCTTGATTCCGAGCTCAACCTTAGTTTTTCCAGCTCAAACTGTCTCTCTGTGTCCCTCTGTCTTCTCTCAGCTTCCTCTTTACAGTCTAATCTTTCTGCTTCCCTCTCTCGGCTTCCTTCTCGCTTACACACGCAAACACTGTGTCCCACTCGTGTTCTTTCTTACAGCAAAACACAAAGACCTGTCTATGTCCTTCTCGTTTGTTCTATTGATGGTGTTTGAGCTGATCTCTTCCTGGGAATCAACATAAAATTACATAAATTCAAAATAATCTATTTTATCCACCTTCTTATGGAAGCACTTTAAATCCTACTAAATAAACCAACCAAACTGCTTGCACCTGTTTGCCGGAAGGCGGCTGGTCCTGCTTGGAAAGCAGTATAGGCTTTGGTTGTGAGTACGAGAGAAGCACCAACTTGCCGCAAGGAGCTTAGATCAGAGACGTTAGGCCAGGGGTGGGCAATTAATTTTCCCAAGGGGCCGCATGAGAAACTGGGATGGTTTTAGAGGGCCGGACTAATATAGTTAACTCAGTTTTACCCAATACTGTATATATAGTATATATACTATCCCTTCGCCAGCGGGCGGGCCGGTCAGAGACAGGAGGCGGGCCGGATCCGGCCCGCGGGCCGGCCTTTGCCCAGGTCTGCGTTAGGCTATACTTTGATGAATCGCACGCTGGACCGGGGCGAAACTTCCGTGAGCGCAAGCAGGGGCCACGTTGCCTAACGCAGCTGTAGTATGATCTTCCAGCTAAATGAGTAAATTGTCAGCGACGTACGTCTCTGCGTATAATAATCAGAAGAACAAAAAGTAAAAATACAACTTCTCAATCAAATGATAACAAAATCGTTTAAAAACAATGAGTGAGATACGTTGTTTTCCTGCGGATTGCCAAGCGGCCATTTTAGTTTCTATAAATCCCGAACGTCAAAATGGTGGCCTAACTTATTCGCATGGCTCTGTTTGAAATAGGGAACTGAGCTTGCGTATCTATATATTGTTCGAACAATGTTTGACTCTTTTAGGTAAAATCTGGCGTTTTTAGCTATACTTGTTTCATCGGTGATGGATTAATTCGTCTTTGGGGCTTGGATCGATTTGACTTTTTGGTCTTGAGACGAAAGTTTGCTCGATTGGACGACTTGACTTTCTGGGGCGACATGGTCTTAGGGCGAAATGACCGGTGACCCACGAAATCTCGGAGTCTTTGACGAGCATCTCGTGACGAGCATCCTTCAAGGCACTGTAAACCATGTGATCAATTGAACCAATAGTCGCTGCACTATAGGGCTTCAAATAATTTGATGTTCACATTATGGAACATGTACTTCTTAATAAATATTTATAGAAATGAGTTTCCTTCTTCAGCATTAAATAATAATGTAAATCACGTCGATAATCGGCTGTTTACATCATTAAATGCATGTTTAGAGGAATAAGTGTAATAATTATTTAGTCTGATTTACGATTACAATTATTATGTAACCACTTCAGCGTCAAGGAAGACAACTCGCAATACTTAGTGTTGACCATCACAGACCTCGTCTTGTGGCAATTTGGCTTTTATTTTACTACAGTTTCCGGATCACGATAGGAGACATGGTAATATATACTTATACCAATCACTTTTGAAATGTGTGACATAATTTCGATCTTCTTAAAGCAGCTTGGTGGTGAAAACACATAAATCGTCGCCTATGATTGTGCTCACAGTTGAGCTTTCATTCTTAGCAGACGTAGCCGAAACTTGCGGTATGCTACTATGGCTAAAAACTCCACTTCCACACCCACATTTTTTGTTTTTTGTTTGGTCAGATAGTGAGATAAACCAACAATTATTGTGAATTATTACGAAATAATTCCTAAAAAAGTATCTTCAAAGCTTATAAACCAAATGTGCAGTTGAATATTTGGCAACAGTTTTTTACGCATATTTTTCAACGACAAAGTTTTTTTAAGTAAAGAAAAGCGAATGAACCATCGCAAGTTTTGTGGTTTCGAGGAGCCCCTCCTCTGGCTTTACTTTACAGTACAAGTCGTTGCCACGTTACAAAAATTCTTGATCCTTTATAAATGCCTTTACAATCTTGACAAGCATCGTATACAATTGCGCCACATTGTGACTGATTATCAAATGCAAAACCAAGTTTGCGACTGTTTGCTTTTAATCATATTACAACATGATTTTATACATTATATATAGTATTTTTTACCCTTTGTTTGTGTTAAGGAGAACGTAATTTTCTTTGAACACCTTAAATTAACTATTAACTAGTCCACTGCTTAATGTAGCAGTAGCTTATAATTTTGCAGAAACAACAGTTTTAAATGTGAAAGATACATTAAGGAAGCCAGTGAAATTAAAAGAAATCAGGAAATTTTTATAAACTGTGTGATGCTGAAGACAATTCATTGTTATAGAACTTCTTAATAGTGATTCCTAAATATAAGGTTGAGATATGACAGTTTCTCTTTGTGTACGTTTACAGTGAAATTAGAAGACAAATTGTTTAGAGGTTTGCTTTTTATATGTAAATTATTCCTTATTTATATTTACTTTTTCCCAGCAGATACTGCCTCCAAATACATTTCAAAATGTATGACACACCAATTAGTCTACAGGAATGCTGTGTGGATTTTATTTGTGATAACTTAGCAGCCCTTTGTGATATTCAGACTCCAGAAAACAAACAAAACAGATTGGTGTTTAAGGATGCTGAAGTTTGCTTTCACAGTGACCTTTCAGAACAGCTGCTAACAACGTTATGTAGCAAAGGTAAACTTAATGATGAGGTTTTAGGCTTGTTTGATTCCAATGGCACTACACTGCGACGGGTCAGCATACATGATGCACAGGTAACCACAAAAGGGTTGCGAGTGTTAAAGTCACATCGCATATCTGAACTTGAGATCACTGGTCTAAAAGGGGTTCCTGTCAATGATCTGATAGGATGTCTAGGAGAGTGGACTTTAACAAATCTGCGTGTGCTCAATGTCTCAAATAATACTTTCCTGAACAATGCCAAGTTTTGTGTTGTAGTATCTCTGTCAAAACTGAAGAATTTGCACAGCCTTAATGTAAGTTTTACTGAGTTTAACACACATGGTCTTGAGATCATTGCTGAGGACCTCCCATGCCTGGAGAATCTGGATATCTCGAGCACACTGATCTCAGACATCTCATCTCTTCGCAAATGCAAAGACAGGCTGAAAATGCTGTCCATGTATAACCTGCAGCTTTCCAACAATGATGAGGTAGTCACTGTGCTTTGTGAACTTGCCCACCTGCGTCACCTGGATGTATCTAGTGATGCACTTGGCCAGTCTTTTATGACTGTTCATCAGGGTCAGTTCAGGGTTTCATCATTGTTAGAGAGAACTTCAGCTCATCCTCAGATTGTTTCTCTGGACATATCTGGCCGAGATGAAGTACCAGAACCACTCTTGAGGTAAGTTGCACATTTCCTTAAATAAGTCATTTCCAAAGTTTAGTCTGTAATTCACATAAATATGGTTAAACAGCTTTCATATTTGGTTTCCATATATTTAACATTAAGAATGTTGATGTTTCAGAAATATTGCTGTAACTGTTTAAAGGATAAAAGCTTTGTATTTGGATGCTTTTCTTCGTGTGTGCATGTGTTTTTGAGAGAGATAATGAGTGAAGAAGGTGGAATTTGAAAATCCTGTGCATGTAGAAGATTGTTATATTAAGATCCACTTAGGTCTGGTTTGAGTGGTGGTAAGCAGGTCCTGCATGGAACAAACAATCCATTTTTTCACATTTGCAAGCCAGTTCTTTTCTGTCCACCTCACTATTGACCTCTCTCCAAAGTACCCTTGAGGACTGTTTTAGATAATAGCCATATAGCCAAACCAGCCCATGCAGCTTGACTGCTGTAAGAAGAGATTCCTGGTGTCTCATAAAGGTGGCAACTGTGGTTAGTACAAAGTTTTTGGTCTTATGATCTGTGTAGTAGATTTGGAACTGTTTTCTTAGGCACTTGGTCTCAAATGCATGGATTCCGTGTCTGGGACAGCAGGATATGAATGATAAGCATGGGAAGTACTGTCAGTTTTTTGTATCAAATCAAATCTTATGGTGTTTCTGCTCCAGATCATGTTGTGATCCTGATGTGGATGTCTGAAGTGCAGCTGCCATCTTTGAAAAGGATGGCTATTCACCTTCTGAATCTGTGCATATAGATTTCTTTGCTGTTGCTGTTAATCTTGATTTCACTCTTGTCTGTGCTGGTCACCATTCCATATGCATTCACACTGTCAGTCTGATTCCATGTGTATTCACACTGTCAGTCTGTAATATCAATGTCAGTCCAGAGTCAGCCCTACACAAAGCCTTGGTTACATGCACATCTTGCTTATTGCTCTTCCTGGTGATGATAGTGAGATGCTAATACTTGCATCCATGATGTCTTGCCCACCATGAGGTGGGCAAAATATGGTGTTGGTGATGACTAGGTCATGCACTGCATGTCTTCAAAAGCAAGAGACCATTTCCGCTACATTTGCTGAAACTGTACCTGCTAATGATGCCATTCTAGAGATTATGCTGGACCCCTACTCTGGCAATGAAGTCCCAAGAGTGAAGAGTTTCATTTGGGACAGCTGCAATGAGAATATTGAGTACACTAGGCATAAATTGAGAAAGAATTCTAGGTCTTGTTTATTGCAAGATCTGTTCTTCCTTGTTGGCTATACCAGAAACCTCAGTTGTAAAAATCAGAATGCAGAGCAAATTTTTTGTTTTACACATAACCACATACACTAATTTATTTTTCAGATGTTACCTTGAAACACATGCTCACCTGCAGTTTCTTGGCTTATCTCTAACAAGGGCCAGCGAGTACTCACTATTTATGGAAAGCTCCTCAGATTGCAGTTCGCATATTGTTGTAAGTGGATTGATTTCTATTTTAGTTCTTGAGTTAAACTTATTGAAGAATTCTAAAATCTTGCAATAGCAAATCATAACAAAGTCCTGGAAAGAAAATACATTGTTAACACAGATTAAAATCTTAGATCGAGAAAGTTAGTGACCGTTAACCACACAGTAAACAAAAGACAGCGAACACCATGACTAAAAACCAAAACAAAAGTCTGTAGAGGGCTGTTAGGCCAGCGTTTGTTGTTAGTTTTTGGCAGGGCTGGCAGATTATTTGTTGTTGGTGGGACCTGCTGAGGCCTCGCAAAAGAGGATGCTTGACAGTGATTGGCTAGGGTTAAAGCTCCTCATTGCCCCGGCCTTGTAGGAGCATCGGGGAAAGTTTGGCCTTCCAAGAGGTATATAAGGAGAGAGCTGAGACAAAATGACAGAGAAGACATCGGAGGATGAGAAAGAGAGCACAGATATGCAACAGAAACGAGATAGCCCTGACTTTAATCGCCTCTGACTATGTGATGCAGCCATGGCGTTGTACAAGCCCATAGATTAAAGGGTCATGCACCTGCTGACTGTTCCTGCCTTTGTTTGAGTGTTGAAAGTTTGTTTTCATCACACCATAATCTCCACCACGGCTACAAATCCATGGATGAAGAATTGAGGAGTAGGCAGGATAGTACTCTTGATTAGATACAGTCCTGTGTGTGTGTTAGATGTCTGTATGAGTATGTATGCCTGCCCTTGCGAGCAAAAGAAAAATTCTGTCTTGGGTCTCCTCGACAGACAATAAAGTTCTTATTTAGAAGCCAGATTTGAAGGCTTAAAATATAAACACAGTTCAAAGAGACGGGAAGAGAATTCAATCTTTCACAAATCATTTTGCTTTTTATTATATCAGACTTATTTTAATATTTGAACATGAAGTGCTAATATATTTCAGTATGGTTAAGATGATCCAATCGTGAATCAAAAAACAGGATTCTTTTTCATTATAGGTGACTGGGGAAGCCAGTGTACCACAGCTGATGGAGGCACTACGTAGGTATGTGAATCGATCAGTGTATATCCAGAAAACCCTCTTCCGTCTGTTCACCTTTTCACAGGGATTTGTCAAACCTAGAGAAGACATCATCAAGGTGAGTTGTCTTAATAAGACGATGAATAATAGAAATATTATTACACTGAAGCTAAAATAGTAAACAGGTACAGTGGAACCTCGGTTAGCGAACGCCCCGGATAGCGAATATTTCGGATAACGAACAAAACTTTCGTTACAAATTTGTCTCGGATAGCGAACAAAATTTAGGATAACGAACAGCCACGTGAACCACATGTGACCGACCAGCATGTCATCATTGGCGCTCGAGACACGGTTACGATTGGTTGTTCCTTATCTGTGAGCATCCTTCTTATTTAGTAATTTTTGTGCTTTATTTTAATAAGACAATCCTCAATCATGGTTCAAAAGAACATTAAGAGCAATAGTAGTGAGGTAATGACAAGGAAGCGGCCAGCAATCGATGTAACGAATGATACCAACTTAACTCTCAAGGACTTCTGGGAGAATCATTTCAACGCGAAGTGGAGGGAATTGCAAATGTTTGTAGAAAAGTCTTTCCCTTAGCAGTGCGATAGGCAATAGGAGACTAAACATGTTCAATGATAATGTGATGTGGTATTACCGAGGAGTTTTACAAAAAGGCAGAAGCAACAGACACTGGACAAGATTTTTTCTTCAACCTCAAAGCGACAGAAAAGGGAAGTCACCCCCGATTTTACAATGTCACGTGCTCATAAAGGGGGAATCCAAGCAGTAATTCCACCCCTTCCTCCCCACACCTCCATCCACCCACGCCATCAAAACGGCAAGTTTTCTTATGTTTAAATGCTTTCGTTAATGTTTTTATGTTTATTAAACTCCATTTATATTGTATTATAACTGTTCTCATTAAAAAAAATACCCATATACTAATATAGCCTGTAACTTTCAAATATTAGCGAGCCAACAGGGGCTGGGAACCAATTAAATCTATTTCCTTTATTTCTTATGGGAAAATTTGCTTCGGATAACGAACAACTTTCAAAAACGGATTGTTTTCGTTAACCAAGGTTCCACTGTATAAGTCTGAGTTTAAATCACAGAAGCAAACATATAGGTAGTTTATTTTGCAAGATAATTTTTAACTTTTTATTGAAGAGTGTAATATTATGAACATACACTTACTTTGCATACGCATGACATGTTAAGCACAACACAATGATCATGAGGATAAAGAGATTTGTAGGTGAATTGAATGGAAAAGGCACAAATTCAGAGGAATGTCACTGAGAGTATCCTAAAGAAGATGGCGAAGAAGACCGTTGTGTTTTCCCGCTCACGTGGCCATTTTGAGAGGACTCTTTTCTTTTATATATGACGTCTTTTTTCCTGCTCCAAGTGATGTGGAACAAATGACACACACAAGACGTCAGGCACAAAACATCATTCGTACATGAAACAATACAATTTCTACCACAACTCGCTACAAAGAGTCTGACCTGAATCTTTGCTTCTGTTTCAGTTAGTGTTGCCAGGCATGAAGATGCATCCCAAACAACTTGGTGTACAGATGGCCGCTACTGCCTGTCTTTACAACCTCACCAAAGGAGAGCTTGGACCAAGGATCCACCCTGCATGCTTGCAACAGGTTGTTAACTTGACTTTGCAAGCCATGGAAAATTTTCCTAATCACCAGCAGGTCAGTCCTAACGCTTTTCAGAATTGGGAAGTGTAAAAGGCACGAAATTGTGCAGTAGTTTTAGGATGGCTTATGTTACTGTATTCTGAGAGGAAATCAGAAAAATATCCATAATTCTTTTATTTTCCTCATTTAAGTTTATATTACTACCTAAAAGTGATAAAACTTTTTGTGTATGTATAAAACCAATTCACTCAAAACGGTTTCCAGAGAATTTTGTTGGACAATATTTATATACTTTTCAGGCAGCTATCATAAATCTCTATTTCTTCCCAAATCCCTTAAGAAAGCATACTGCAAACATTAATGAAAATAGCTATATGTAAGTAACAACAACAATAATAATAAAAATATCTTTTACAGTCTCACACTTAATTTAATTTGTTAGAACTTTGACAGCTGGATTGCAATTAAAAGTGTAAACTTATAGTCCGTGATTACCCCAGGATCACGTTTAGTATATAAGTGCGCTCACCTTATATTTAGCAATACCTGGTCAGAAGATCTATAATAAACAAAAGAATAAATAGTTCATAAAATGGATATTAAACATCATTAAAATCTAAAAGAATACGACATAACATTTTCTTTTTTTTTTTTTTTTTTTTTACTCCAGCTACAGAAAAATGCACTACTGACACTTTGCAGCGACAGAATTTTGCAGGATGTTGTAAGTATCTTTCCTGTTTTAATCTGAAGGTGACCTTTTTTTTCTGTGCGTGAAAGCACAATATTAGTGATCAACTTTAACACTTTGGCAAAGTTGCTTATGCATGTTGTATGCTGCAGATGCAAGTTGTGTACAAGATGCTTAATAATTTTTTGTGTTTTTAAACATAAGTGTGATGCATGCAAATATGTTCAGTCTTATCTGAATTGACTTGCAGAGTGACAGTTAATGGAGGTGTGTAGATTTTCCCAACCTCCTTTTCTCTTTACGAAAACAGTGTCTAAAAGGTCATACATTTCATGGGATGCTTTTTTTTTAATGGAAAGTTAAAAAGATCCTTGGAGATATCCAATTTCTTTTAGATTTACAAGAAAATGTCTAGTCAGGAAGGAACAAGGTAGGAACAGTTAAGTTCTTCATATTTTGAACTTTGGTTACAGTTATTCTTTACTTTTATTTTTCTTTTGTGAGTTTTTTTAATGCTTGAATTTTGTGCATGCTGAGCAACAGCATGACATGTATTGTGACTTTGCCAGTCAGTTGATATATTTATATTTCATTTCTAAAGGAAGAGGAAAATATTTTACAAATTTTACAAAAATCTTTGAATGCGAAGAATATGCTGCTTAACTTCTCCATCTTTTGGCTTACTCAGCAATGTTTAGTGTTTTTATAACTGTGCTTTTGTTTTTTTTTTATGGAGTCAAATTATCATTTCGCATGGTGTTCATCTTTTGATCTTTTAATGTGATGCTAAGATGGAGACAATAAAATAGTTTTTCAGTCTGTAAAACTGTTGTATCTGTGTTTTTGTATGTGTTTTTCATATTTTTTATTTTGCATAGTTACAGATAAAATTAAAGGCAATACAATAAAGATTAACTTGGTAAGCATAGCTAAATTTTGACATCCGTGCATATTATTCTTTTTTAAATCTTTGCATCAATTACAACAATGCAGAGACCAAAGCTAGAACTTTCACATATTAAGATGTGAAAACTTTGTTGCAAATGTTGTTATGTTGTTTCAAGATAAAAGTAATTTGGTTTATTCTGGTACTTGAAAATGTTTCCCTTAAATCTAATTTTGCAGACATTTGACCGGTTTCATTGCGCGAAACTTGTAATGGAGTGTTTGTGTGCTTTTGAAGACATCTCCATGAACAGGATGTCTGTTGCAATCTGTTCCATCCTTGCTGCTAAGGTAAAGTAAAAGAAAAAAGTGCAGAAAGGAAAAGGATTTCATGGAAACATAATTGTATAGTTTATTAAAGGTCTGAACTGACCAGACCTAGCTACTTTGTAATCTTGTTTTTGGAGGCATTGTGTTAAAAAGAGAGAGAAGTTTTAAGCTTATTTGTAAATCATAAGGCTTTATTGCAATGCCAAGGGCATGGTTTGACCATCAGTTTATTATTTCTATTTTAATCTGGTTTAGGGCAGTTCTGAGAGCTCATTTTATAGACCTAGTCTGGTGTCAGTACATTAAATACTGCAACATGCAAATTGTTGCAGAAAACAGCACAGATTGTCATGAATTTGTGTATATCTTAAGCTTAAAAGTAGAATGTATTTATTTATAAAATAGGTAAGAACTTTATTAATTCATTCAAGCAATTTTGGGTAAGTTTTGTATAATTATTTTGATGGTTTATGTTCTAGATATCAACTGAGCAGACATCTGTGCTAGGATCTAAGCCACGCTACATGAGGAAGCTTCTTTCACTTGTAAAGAGTCGCATGGAAACACAAAACTTTGATATCACATTGAAGTTCACTTTAAGTGCATTATGGAACTTGACAGGTACTTATCTGGTAAAGAATATGGGACATAATGACATATTCACATGATCTTGCCAGTAATCTTAACTTCCTTGGCATTAACCTCAAGCACTACTTGAGCTCGGAATGTTTTGTAAAATCAGTTAAACTCATAGTACTTGGGCTTAATGCTGCATCTAGATTACCCTGCTCGGGATTTTTACATAAAATTCTGCACCTAAGTAACGCTGAGATTTTAACCAAGGAGGTTAATATGTACAATGAATATTTTTGATACAGTGTTTATGACTTTGTTCTCTTCTTCCGAGGCAGATCCTTACCATGTCTCAAACACCGTCTTCAGCTGTGCATAAACAGTGTGCAAAAGTAGGTGACAGAAAACGACTTCAAATTTTCTTTTATGAAGTTAGCATGTATTCACTTTTATTAACTCTGAGGTATGTTTCCAAACCCATCTATTTCTGTCAGTGGCACGGTATTCAAAGTGGTCCAGGAAGTAAAATTTCTTGGGGTCATCTTTGACCACAAACTATCTTTCTTCTACATATCAGATCTCTATGCCTTTCATGTCAGAAAGCCTTGGACATTCCTCGATTTTGCTTCATCTGTATCATGCCCTGGTCCGCTCCAAGCCAAACTATGGTTCCATCATCTATGACTCTGTTCGAGAGTCCTATCTCAAAATTCTCGATCCTATTCACCATCAAGGGCCCCACATCTGTTTGGGTGCCTTCTGCACCACTCCTGTACAAAGTTTGTACATAGAAGCTGGTGAGCCTCCACTATCTCTTCATCAAGTGAAACTTATGCTATCCTGTCTGTCACTTGAAAGCATATCTCGCAAACCCTGCTTACCATTCTGTTTTTGGACCTCAACATGCTGCGCTGTATGTCATTCATAGCAAGGAGCAAAAAACATTATCACTCCATGTTGCACCTCACTTACAAGCTGCCGGAGTAGACATTCAACAGGTAGAACCTCTCCCTCTCCTGAAATCTCCTCTTTGGACTCTTCCTGTTCCAGAGATTCATTTTGATCTTAAAGCTTTTAAAAAAGGTGACACCAGTGACCTCATTTTTCTTCAGGAACTTTCAGGAACTTCTTACTGACCATCCTGGTTTCTGCTCTATCTTTACAGATGGCTCCAAAGTTCCAGATGGTGGCCCTTTAGCTGCATCAACAGTTTTATCCTGCCAACTGCAACATCTTCAGCCCAACTTGCGAATGGCTGTTCTATTTTTTTGTCTGCGGAACTTCATGCCATCTTGCTAGCCTTGAAGCACGTTCACCGCTTTTCGGAACCATTCTTCTTGATCATTTCAAACTCCCTTTCTACACTCCACATTCTCTTTTCCCGTCCTTTTGATCACCTTCTCGTGGTTCATGCAATTTATGCGGCACTCCTTTGTTGCAACAAGGACATTGTTTTCTGTTTTCATTTGGGCCTCAGGCCATGCTGGCATTCCTGGTAATGTTCGAGCAGACCAGGCTGCTAAGTCCTCTTGCATCAATTGCAGTCAGTGGTGTCATCTGACTGTAAGTCTGCCCTCAGCTTATTTTCAGTCCTTGTGGCAGTACCACTCTGACATTCTGGGCCAAAACAAGCTACATGCCACCCATCCCAGTTTTTCTGACCATCTATCTTCGTGCCATCCTGTGCAGCAGGAGGAATTAATTCTCAGTAGACTAGGGTTCTTCTTCTTGTTCCTAATCACCCCTAGTGGAGCATAGGGACACACCTAAATTTGCAGTTTCTGTAGCAGGGATTTTTTTACAGGGTGGGGTTACTAGCCCCACGCCCAACCCTTCTCCTTCATCTGGGCTTGGGACTGGCAGGTTACTCGGGGGTTTCCAGATGAAGTTAAGGTTAGGACACACTTATATCACGCAGTCACACCTTTTACTAGGTGAACTGTCACCAGACTGTCCTTGGTGTCGGGAAATTTTTTACAGTTGTGCATGTGTTAGCAAATTGTCCTGGTCTCCAGAGTACCTGAAAGACATTTTTTACAGCCGATTCTTTGATTTACCTGTTTAGATCTGCCCCATTGGCAGCTATTTTTTACTTTTAAAAGCAATAGGGCTTTACTGTAAGATTTAATGTTTTTTATATCCTGTCAGTTTTGGTTTGTGGTTCTGGTTTGTTGGTGGCTTTTTGAGCTACAACACTTCTTTTACATATTACTTCTCATTTAAAAATTATTTTGTTTCTAATGCTGGTTTTTGTTGGGAATTTTGTCAGATCACCTGGGATTTCTGTACCTTAAATATTTATAAATAACATTATCTTTTCTTGCTGTGATGTAGCCTTAGTTTCAGGCACAGCGTAAAACACAAACAAACAATTGATGCAGTATTTATGTGATTTAATCAGTACATCTATCTCAGTCCAACCTTAGTCCATTTTATCATTAGTTGTGTAGGGGTTGTGGCTCTGCAGTGATTTATGTTTAAGCTCTTAGAACATGTGGGCACAGGTCTACAGGAGTATTACAAAAAAGCATAGCCCTGCGACAGGTATATAAGAGCAGAGTTGAGACAAGATGAGAGATGTGCTGAAGATCTGGTTGGTGACAGAAAGGAGGAGAGACAACTATGGCACTTTGTTGCCACTCACAACTTGACATTGAAACTTTGTTGTGAAGGGAATGTGGCAGTGCCATTTGTTCAAACCCATTCAATAAAGGGTAGTACATTCGCTCGCTCTCTTCCAGCCTCTAGCTGAATATGTGTGAAAAAGTTTTCTTCCTCACACCATAACCCCCTACCCCACCACTTGGTTACATCATTTGATGCTGTGAGCTGGATTCTGAAACAGCAGTGAAGCATCGAAGATCACATTGGAGAATGAGAGCACAGTGAAAGCCCCGAGAGTATTCAAAAATATATGGATTAATTTCATTGTAAGGGGATAGCTGAGTGGTTGGGGCAGGTCAGATCAATACCCATGTGATGCAATTAATCCAGCTGTTGGGAATGGAGGGCTGGGGGAAGATACAGCAAAGTAGCAAGAGGGAAACAAGATAGACACTGCCTTTACAAAAAAAACTGGCCTGAGAAAAGTATACTCTTACCTCCTAACGACCTAAGTAAAAGGTTAGGTGGTGAACTTTTTATTTTTCAAGTCTATTGTAGCAGATGTCAGTAAGAATTCATAAAAGACAGGTAACTTCAAAAAAAGAAATATTTCTCGTCCATTACTCTGTAGTAGTTCCACCTTACCTTATCTCTTAATGTTTATGACTGAATTAACATGACATGACATAATTAACATAGCAGTGACAATTTTAGAAACTTTGAATGATGTGGATAACCTAAAAAAAAAAAATCTATGCCCAGTTACAATGAAGGTTTGATATGGAGATTTGTTAATGCACATTAACAGCATTTTAATTGGTTGTGCAGATGAATCACCACCTACTTGTGGTGTGTTTTTGAGTGAACAGGGGCTTGACCTGTTCATGAACATGCTGCAGTCTCTAGGGAATGTTGAGGCAGAGAACCGAGTCCAGGTAGAGACCAAAATCTTGGGTCTTCTGGTGAGTTGAATTTTTTTTTTTCTGAAATACAATTCAGCTGAGAAATTTTCAGTAGCAGTCAAAGTTATTAAGGTTTTCCTGAGGATGTTGCTGCACTGTAAAACTGCATCACATCTTTTGCTTTTGTTTTTCAAATTTGTATAATGTTTACTTGAAAATAATAAATACAAAAATTCTTTTTAAAGACAAACTGTTACAAATACATTTAATGCTGTATCATTTTTTTTCTATCTTTTGTCTCTTGTTAAAAAATGATTTTGATTTTTTTCTTCTAAGAACAACATTGCTGAAGTAAAGACACTGAGACAGGATCTCATGAGAGAAGACTTCATCATGCTTGTCAGGTAAGTTACCTTATCATGCAGAGCAAGCTCACATCATTCAGTTCCATAGGCACTAAAAATTTGTGTAAAAGTGTACCAAAAAATGCTGATACACACACCCATGACCAAACATGTGCAAATGAATGAATATGCAAGCACACACAAAGTGAGCATACTAACATTTACTTTGTGAACATTGATAGAGTGTGCATTGAGTTCCTCTTTATGTGTCTCAAGAGCTTGTAATATAAACTGAATGCATAAGTAATTCCTAAAATGTTCATTAGGGTTACAGCTCTAGAAATGAGTTCTTACCTGAAATATTTGGATTTTTTTTTTTTTGCAGACAGTTGCTTCGAACAACGCACATCGATGTGAGTTACTTTGCTGCTGGAATAATCGCCCATCTGGCCAGTGATGGAGAAGAAGCTTGGCGAGACATTGCTGGAATGCAGCGTGCTGACATTCTTGAAGAACTTGTAAGCTGGATTCTCTTATCTTTACATGCATGGTTACATTGAAAAAATTCACTTGCGGAGGAAGCAGATTTTAATGAATTTAATAATATGTGACAACAGATGAACAAATCAAGCTTCTTGAGTTTTGGGACAAGTCATTCAAAAACCAGACATATGAGGGTAAGGTGGAGAGTAGGCAGAAATGGAGAATGAAGCGAGAGTTTAATGTGTACAGCAGTTAAGAAACATTGATATGGACTCCTTTGAAGGCATAAGGAAGTAAATGGATGTTCTTTGGCATTTAGGGTGAAGTGGTTGCAGGCTGGGAACAACCACAAGGTGAAATGGTTGCATACAGGTATGTTTTCATTTTCTTCTTCACATAAAGCTCTTTTTATTAAATATTCCTATTTTCTATTGATATCTGTTTAATACTTTGAGTGTTTTTCTTAATTTATTTGATGGATTATTACATTTTCTCTTTTTACTTGGATGTATAATACCTTCAGAGTTCTCCAATAATGTGGAATATTAATAATTTTCATAAAGCATTTCTGTAGTGCATTTCATTTTTGGCAGCAATCTAAATGTCTTGACCTAAACAGTAAGCGAATACACACACGTACATACAATACACATGCACACACAAAAAGGCACCTACACTAAAAAGCAGACACACCTGCACAGGTAAGTTATGAAAAGAGAAGGCCACCAGCTGTTGAAAGTATTCCTGGGAAAGGTGGGTTCATCTGAAGGTAGTGTGCACCAAACACATTAGTCACTTTTATTGCTGAAGAAGGCATGTGGATGCATCCTGAAAGCTTCAGTAAGTGCTAGCTTTGTTTTTGGGTTTTTTTGTTTTTTTTCATAAAAGTTTGATTTACCTTCTACCACATTATAAAATCAGATTTGAAGGTCACTGTGTTGTCAGTGCAGGCATGGATGGAGAACAGTGCAACTCACAAAGCAGTGGTGTCACGCGCAGGTTTTTGGGAAGCTCAACAAACAGAATAATCTAAATGGGACAGCATATGAATTTCTTGGTGCAAGAAACTGTTAACAAAAGTCTTAAGTGACAAAGTCTGTAAAGATTAGAAGAATTGAAATACTGCATTTACATGGTTTCTTAGTGAGAGTGGCTTGTCTATTGTCATAGCAAGATTTCTTACCATCTGAGAGATTGGCATACTCACACCAGAGAGTAAGGGAAGGTGTTGTAGTTGTAAGATTACTGTTAAATAGGTAGGAGAACCCCCACTTTGTCTTCATCTGTAATTTGTTTTCATCCACTCCTTTACAAGTTCACAGTGTTTTCTGTGGTGGTAACAAGCAACTGTAACTGTTAAGCAAAGCCAGACCCAAGTAGCTGCATATTGTCAGCATACATGTGATACAGGGTTCTAATGATTGCACAAATTCTTTGCCGTCATGACTTTCATCACTGATAAATGTGGTGTAATGTTAATCTTGCAGATCTTTCAGCCCTTTCTTTCCTTTGCTGGACTGCTTTGACACACCCTCAGTACAGCTGTGGGCTGTATGGGCTATTCAGCATGTGTGCACTAAAAATGGCAAGTCATATAATTTACTTCATTTTCTTGCCGATGATATGGCTGCGCATCTGTGATAAATGTTAAGAAACAATGTGTAGGTTACTTCATTACAAATTGATATATACAGATTTTTTTATTTTATGTCCGTGTCTGTTTTTTTTTCTCTTCTATTGGTAACGGACTTTTATATCTATAAGTACATCAGACATGTATCTTAGTTTGTATGATGTTTTTATATTTGTCTTCTTAATTTTTAGCTGTGGCTATTAGGGCCTCAGACTTTGGTGGTAAATAGCAAAAATTAAAAAATGGCAAGAGAACAAGATGCTTCTTATGTTTTGTTTTGGTTTTTTTTTGCATTTTAAAATTCTTTTATATTTAGTGGTCTTCTGTTGCATTTTTTTTTTTTAAACTATGAATCGACTCATGTGTCATTTATAAGAACTGTTAGATTTTTACAAGTTTAGGTATAAACCATTACCTAATGCTTTAACCTCATAATGCTGCTTTAGGTGACAGATATTGTCCACTGCTACAAGAAGAGGGAGGAGTTGACAGAATCCACAGACTTATAATGACACACAATGCTGATAGCAGTCTCTCACAGATTTCATCTGATATCCTTGATCGTCTCAGCAGGCATGTGCGAGCACGCTGAAGAATCATATTTTTGGCTGCATGTAGTTTTGAAATCACAGAATCATGGGACACCTGCAGATTACTTTGTGGTGTTGATCATCCTACCTTTTGTCTAACACGTGGTGTTTGGCTAATGTATTTATCTTTCTCAGATGGTCTGGCTCAGCATGTTTATTGCTGCAGTCTTTCAGTGGGCATGCAGACATGAGAGTGTAAGGAGTGTGTATATTTTATTTGTCAATCTTTCCCCAAATGTAAGCAGGAAGTTAAATACTATCCTTTTTATCATTATTGTTGCCATCTTCATGTATTCCTTGTTAAAGAGTTTCAGTGATAGTTGATAATAAGAAATTAATAATAGTAAATTAGCATCCTGATTCTGTCCATCTCTGATGGCTAATTTCTGTTATTTGATCATGATTTTTGGTTGGTTGTTTTGGAGGCAGCTTCATTACTAAATTTGTTTCATACTGGATTTAAATTTTTTTGTTGATGGTATAAGGGTTAGAAACAAATGTTCAAATTGCAACACAATCTGCATTTTGATGAAAATCAATGTTTAAGAGCTTGTATTTGTGAATTTCACTGTGTAACTTGATGTTTCCTGTTGAGGTTTGTGTTATAGGTTATCATTTTGGAAGTATGCATTGGTTCCAGATTTTAATAATACAGTTTGTTTGAAGCACTCCTTTTCCTCAGATTCGATGCTGTATATGAAATACAACCACAAAAAACCCAGAATATTAAATGTGTATGTCTGTTGGTAAAAAATTTATCCCAAATTTGTGGAAGAGAAAAGACATTGCAAGAATGTCATTACCAAAGAGGATACCAAGGGCGACCACTTAGATGGGAAGGTGAAGCTGCACTAACCTGGATGTAACTGCAGCCATGGCCTCCTTCAATAAGTATCAGCTAATTTGATTCTTTTTGGTATAATTGTTCGTCTGAGGATGCCTGGTGGTACATGGTGTGCTGTACTGAGTTGTCAGAACTCTTGAACTAAAGGTTTTCAATTATTCTCTTTTCCAAAGGACGAAGGGAGTTGCGTCAACAGCATTTCCTTTTTTTAGTAGATTTAAAAGTCGCATTTGGTTTTGGTTCTTTGGTTTTGACGCTAAAAAAAAAATTCAACTCCTTTTTGTTCAAAGTTTGCAGCTCTTGATTCCTTTCCTCAGTCTTATCTGTCATGTTTAACATCCAGTTGATTCGTGGCAAGACTGATGAGCTTCAGTCATGGGTACACAACTTTTGATTACACAGGGATAATTGTTTGTTGGCATTTACTGAAACATGGCTCCATGACAGTGACTCTGATCTTGACATAACTGGCTTCTGTGGCCCATTTAGATCAGACAGATCAGCCACAATTACTGGTAATGGGCGTGACAGAGGAGTCTGTTTCTATGTTAACTGCAAGTACTGTCATAAGTAATTCCTCTTGAAAGTATGTGTACTCACAGTCTTGAATTACTCACAATTTTGCTTCGCCCATTTTATCTCCCGAGAGAATTCCTTCCAGTCGTTTTTCCACCTTGCGTACATCCACCCCAGGGCAACTGTTTCCAATGCGTTACAGTGCATTGCAGACAACTCGATTTGCTCTGATGCTCCAAAGTCACTTCGACAGCTATGTTTTCACTGATTAAGAAATGTAGAAAACTTTACTTACCCTAGACACTCAAATTAACCTCTTTCATAGCTGCATAAAACCTATTTTGTTGTATAAATAAATCTGGGCTTTTGAATCTCTTGATATTTGTGATAGGATTCAACTAAGATTTCTGAAAATGATGTTAAATGTTAAAACTAGCACACCAACAAGTATGGTATTAGGTAAATGGTCATTTTTTCCTGTGTAAATTTTTACAAAATATAGGTTAAGGTGTTTTTGGCATAGGTTATATATATGTGGAATATAACTCTGGAACTAAAACATTATCTGTTTTCCTGTTCAACTTTCTACTTGATATCCCATTATGTAAACTATCCTGGTTTAGCTATTTATGTTCATTGTTAGATGCCTTAAATCTTGCCTTCATCTGGAAATGTGGCTGTGGATTTTCTCCCTGTCATTTTAAAAATATTGTAATGCAACGCTTAAAAGATCAATGTATTCAAAAATGGAAACAAGACATTTATACAAATAAAATCGGCACCACTGACATTATGTTTAAAGAATATTTTGGTTTAGAGAATTACTTGAAATGGTGTAATTTAGATGAGGTGTGATGAATTTCATTGTATGTTTCTGTGTGCTTACCATTTGATTAACTGTTTCATGGAAAGTACTGCTTCCTGTGTATTTTGTGCATCAGTCTAAAAGTATATTTATTAATTTAAGCAAATTTATTCAAATTGCATTATCACATTTTAAGTAATGTCTCTTTTGTTTTTAGTGTCATGTATTCATCTATGTATTTTGGCATATTGTCGCCATGTGTTGCACATATGAGGTTGTTATTGTGTTATTGTTATGAGATGATGTTGTGGCTAAAAATTCCCCTTGGGCTTAGAGCCAATAAATAAAAAAAATATGTAACATCATAATCTCTTCATGTGACAAAAATCTGTCCAATTAGAATTGTTTGCTAAACCAATGCTAATGTAGTCTTGAGATGTTTCTTTTTTTATTTTTTGTTTTTGTTTTTTTCTAAATTTGCACCTTTGAAAAAGGTTTTCAAGCTCTACTTCAGAAAGGTACAAAAGCATGGTTCATGACTGTGTGTCAGGATCGTCAGAACAAAGGTGCAGTACGCCCGAATCTAGCAACGTTTACTTGTCTAAAGGGGGCATGGCCCTATGCACTGTAACCATGGCTTGACTTCAAGCTCTCATATAATAATTGTTGCTCTTGGTATCCTCTTTGGTCTTTACTTCAAGTTATATGAAGGATTTGATTGGTTATCGTTTTTATTCTAGTCATAGTTACATCATTTGGCTATTTGTGTCACAATAAATAGCTAGTGCACACATTTTAAGACTAACATTGTTTTATAACTTGCAGTGTGATTTAATAGAGTTTGTAAAATATTAAGTACTGAGTCCTATATTTACAAAAGTTATAGTTTCACACACTGGCATGCAAAGTCCAAAAAATATTCAGCTGATATCAAACTTACAAAAATAATTATACCTGTAATTTACTTTAATACTTAAACTAAAAGACATGTCCTTTTTGATAGTCTACAAATTAATTCAAGTGGATTAGATACTGTTTATTTTACAGAGATTTTGCTATAATTGTGTGTGCCATATGAGAATTTATATGTTGATTCTTGCTACTTATTTAGTAATGTGTATCATGGAATTTACAATAAGTGATTGTATCTGTACAGATTTTATTGCTTTCATATTGACAATCGTGTAAAATTTATCATCTTGTAATCTTGTTGTATCAACTTACATTTGAACATTATGTTTACTGGCATTTCTTTAGCACTCATGACTATCTTTCAATATGTTTGCACTGTTTCTGTTACAAAGAAAGGGACGCTAATACGTTAGTTACAAAATTGTTATGGTATTTGGGATTAACACACAGTTATAAAAATTGTTACTGTGTTTGGGCCGACAGATAAACTATTAAAAATTGTCCTTTAAGCTCCTTTGATGCATTTATAACATCAAGAAAGGGAAAGTTGGATTGGAGGCTGACAGTAAATACTTTCTTAATCTTCGGAATGTGCCATCTGCTAAGACCTCTTTGCCGTAGGGTCTTACTGAAACGCTTTTGATTTAACAGAAATGGCTACACGTCCGAGCAAAAAGATTTTCATTTACACTTGCATGCTGCTTGTGATGCAATCTTTTTTTTGACAATTTTCTTAAGTGTGTATTTTTGTCAATTTTTTTAGTTTCAAAAACTCTAATGGCAAGGAAGAATCATGGCATGAATTTGAACAAGAAATGGTTTTGAGAAATGTTAGATTTTTTTTTTTTTTTGGGTGTGTGTGTGTGTGAGACGACACAAGTAGGCTTGCTTCTATGGCAACACCTTGTTAATAGGTGCTTGAAATTCTTGCATTTGCTCTGGCCTACAGTTAGGAGAATCCAAGTCAAATTCCCCAATTTTTGTTTTTAAAGTATCACAATGCCTTATGGGCATTCTTAAACAGGTGTCCTCATATACATGTATTTAAAAATTTGTCATATATGCTCAGCCTTTTTAATCAATCAACAGCATTCAACTTGATTTTATCGTTTACTTGGGTTAACCTTTAAAACCAACAATTGTAATTTATAGAAAAACTCTTTCCATGTGTTTTTAAATCAAACTTCCTCATGTGCAGTTACAGTTGGCCAGTTTTGTGACATTAGATATTTAATCTCATTTTCATGTTTAGATGTAACATAAGGTGATGTTCATTGTGTGAAATAGGGTTATTTATAATTTATGTGCAATTATAATCCATGTGGGTTATGATCTATTTTCATAGTTGCCATTGTTCATATTTTAATTTCCCAGATCTTTTTCCAAGTTACATTTCTTCTTAATCAGTCATTATGAAGGAAATATAATCACCAGCTTCAGAAAAAAGTAGTTTCAGAAGTTGTAATCTTCTTAAAAGTCAAGTGGAAAAGTTTGTTGTGCTTACAAGAAGTGACAGGTTTGTCGTGTTGGCAATGTTCAAAGGCATATAAATGTTGGGTTTTTGCAAACTGTTTAAAGCTTAAGCATTTAAAGCTTACTTTTTGTAACTGAGAGAGGGCACACTAGTGATTCAAACATTTTCCATGAAATTACGTACTTGCAAAATTAAAGTGCTACTGGGCTTTATAAGTGGTTGGTACAAAATGAAGTGAGCAGTTATTTAGTGTCTGGCCTAACACAAAGTTCCCTAGTTTAGATATGACTGTGAATTGTGAAATCTTTCTTCACATGTGAACAGTCGTTGCTTAATAGACGATCCTTTGAACATTACGACAGCATCTGAAAATGCAGTGTCTGGTTTGGGTTTTTTTTGTGTGTGCAGTATTCATTGTTTTCTACTTGGATATCTAGGTAAGTGGTTAGCGGAGTGGTTAAAGCACTGACTTTTGAGGCTGGAGATGGGTGTATTAATCTCTTTGAATTCCATGTGGCACATTATACTTAATCAGCTGTTGAATGAGGTACCTGACCCCTTACAGAGTTATAAAAGGTATGCTGGCCCTGAGAAATGTTAGGTCTCTTAACACTTCACTTCCAACAACCAAACTGTTAAAGGACTACCTTTACCTTACCTTCATTTTATATGCATGCATAAAGCATGAAACAAGCTCTGATTTCAGCTTTCAAAGAATATATGTCCTCTGATATGTTTAAAGTGAAACCTCAGTGATACATGATATGTCATATATTTAAAAAAAATTGTGGACTGTTTAAATTGGTGCCAACATCTGGATCTGTGTGGCATACAACAGTAGTTGTTTTAGCAGCAGTTAAAAAGAGTTTTATGTGTGCTTTTAAAAAAAAAATGGTGGTTGGAAGACTTGACAAAGATGACAGAGATATTTCTGAAAGTTTCCCTAAAGAGTTGAATGTTCTTAAAATGAAATTCGCTTGCTGTTTGTGTTGTAAATAATTCAAAGCTTTTATCAACATGTCATTGTTGCTCTACTCTATTTGATTGAAATAAATATGTGGCCAAACATCAATGTGTGCAGCATACATTTATACAAAATCTGAAATGGATATCTTTGACTGCTTGTTATTCAAAGTTCAAAAGTCTTTCATCCTACTTTAAAAAAAAACTGAAAGAGATAAGGATGCAACTGTTCCTAGGCCACAATATTTTACATTTGGGGCTTGTACAGAAGTTAAAACCAAAAATGATTTGTTGTTCCACGATATATTGAATGGAAGAAAACTGACAATCTGAATGTAACAGCAGTGGATCCCTTTCCTCCTACCCTAACACACTCACACACATACACACACAGAGTTTCTTTCATCCCCTGTCCCATCTTTGGTCAAATGGTTTTGCCTTTTTGTTGGATTTTCCTAGATCAAGAAATTTGGTTGGTGGGGGGGGGGGGGGCAGAGATTCTGTATTGCTGTTATTTTATGATGAAGCGACATTAGAACTCAGAACACATCAAATACAAGATTGCTTGTATCTGCTTTAAAATTATCACTGGTGCAACTCCTAGCTGCCATTCTAGTCTGGCCTCTCTTTATACTCAACTTTGCTCTTTTTGTTCTTCCAACAACAGTCATCCTCAATCTCTAGGCCACTTCAAGTGCAAATCCCACAAATTTTGTTTTTCTTAACCATGGACCTAAGCTCTGGAATTTTTTGCTACAATGTTAGAAATCATTCTCTATCTCAAATCTGTCTTTAAAACATACCTGTTTCAAAAGTACTACTACTTCTCATCCCTTAGGCTAGAGTCCTAGGGGAGACAGCAAAGGGAAACTTTGGCTGGATGGGGGCCAGTGTTGAGCCCACCTGCCAGTCCATTCCTTCATGTTAGTCACCTAATTTTTCGTTTGCATACCATGGTGTCAACTGTCTTCAATGTACCCTTGGAGAACTATCTTCAGCAACATGTAAAAAAATCACACCAGCTTCTGTTGCTTGATGATAGCACAGATTCCTGGATACTCGCCAACCATGTGACTAGGCTGCGTATGAAGTCATTCATTTTCTGCTTCCTGTCTGAGATCTGAAGGAGTTTCCTGAAGCACTGCATTTCAAACATCTGAATTCATTTTCATTCATTTTCTGCTTCCTGTCTGAGATCTGAAGGAGTTTCCTGAAGCACTGCATTTCAAACATCTGAATCCATCACTCCAGTTCTGTGAGCAAGGTCTACATCTTGCACCATAGAAGCAGGATTGGCCCAACGAGAGACTTGTAAAGCCTGAATTGTGGAAGCTGCCACTTCTGCTGTCCCAAATTTTGTTGAGCCCGGCCATTTCCGTTGTACATACTGTGCAGCTACGTTGCGGACAAGAAATCTTACCCCGTGCTCGTGCTTCGACTCCTCGCTACTGAAGAAAGAGTTTGTGGCTCTTGAGCGTTTGGGTCTTTCGTACCTCTCACAGCCCCACAGAGTCCCAATTAAGTGTATTACTTGTACTTTAAATGTGACACAGTCTGATTTCGCTTTGTTTAAATATGTAGCGGTTGTTGTGGCTTATAAGCTTCATTGGAGGTATAGCAGCACACTCGATCGTCATATATACATCACTGATCAATAGACGTCAGCTTATATATATGCTGGCACAAACATGATGGTTAGCACAACAGGGAGTCAAGAATAGTAATTTGAGGATAGTACTTTGTGAACAGATATGTTTTCACAGAGCGTTTGAATGTATAGTTCTGGAGTCTGAGTGCCAAATGTGATGAAGAGATAGCTCGATCTTAGCAGCGCAGAGGACGTCCGTTGTCTGTATGCGACTGTCTTTGTGGAAGGGAGGTTCGAATGTGCGAGTCTGATGAGGGGCCAAGGTTTCGGGCAGGAGTAGACAAGATTTCAGTAAAGTAGTGGGGGAGGAGCTAGCCTTCATAGCATACATAGATCGAGGGTAATTGATGCACTGCACATGAACGACTACAAACAAACTGACAGTCAACCATACAGGATATCGTCAACAAACAGATAACACCATGCTAATTATAAAACGGAGAGATGACTATAAACAGACCTACACTTTTAACATACAACTATACACAAAACTAAACACATTAGCAACTATACGTATAGAGACAGCAAAGTTTACAACTTTCATGAGGCTGGACTTACAAGCTACGAATATAGTAATTATTTGCAATAGCCTTTCTCAAACAGACGAACGAAGGACTAACTTTAGAAGTGATTTGTAAGACAGTGGTCTGACACACGAAGGTAACATGTCTTTATGAACATAATACAAGTCCATTAGACACATTCATGGCGTCATCCAACAGCAAGCATTATGATCACGTGATCATTCTGCATATTATCCTGCGATTGGTTGGCGAGATTTGGGCGAGATCAGAAAGGCGCCATTTTGGAGAAAGTGTAATGGCAATGACAATATAATCGAATAGTGTATAGAGGAAAAATATACGCCTTGAGTTTTTTAACGGAATACGTTGGTTGATAGTAGATCAGATTGTTTAATCTGGAGCAGTGCCAAAATTGTTTTGGAGTGATACAAATGAAAGAATGAGTAACGACACAAACGACGCGAAAGGCAAGTTGAATGATCGTTTACTTTTTTTGAGTGGTGGAAGCCTTTAGGTTGTAGAATTAATAGTTAAAATGAGAGAGGAAAGATAGTCTTTGCTATTCTATTTGAAATAATGCATAAATAAAAAATTGATTCTAGGAACTAATTCGGTTCTCTTCTATCGGATTTCTTAATTTTCTGATGATAATGAATTTATATGAAGTGTATTTGTAATTACCAATCGGAACGAAATTATTCGATTGCTCTTTGTCTTCCCCTTATTCAAAACTGACGTGAACAGTTTGTGAAAACCTTTATTTTACTGTATTGACAGTTGCAAATAGTGTTGAAGTTTATATCTAAAATCGCGTCAGTACACACAGGCATAACAATCGTATATAGGGTAGCCGTCTTTCCCTGGGAAGTCCAGTTTATTGTCGACTTTGGCCTAACATTAATCACGTAATTTGATTTTGACTACCACCTTCCAAACTTGAATTACAACTGACTGTTTGTCCTCTGTTATGACTTTTCTGCACAAGTTGTGTTATTGATTTGCTTTTACCTGGTTTGTCAGTTCCCCAATAAATCTTCATCGAAGTACCACATAAATGCCTGTAAGCATGATAAGTATGACTGTGAAAGCAAAAATAGCAAAGAAACGGTTATGATATTGTTTGAAGAGCTTTATTATCAATATTCAAATAAAGGAACATGAATTTATCAGTGTTCTAAGTTGTGTATTAAATTTTGTACATTGCTGTGTTGAGAACTTTCTGAAATTAACCCTGACCAGAAAAATAAAAAATGGTGGTGTTTCAAGCAAAACTCACAATAAACCTATTAAAATTGCTAACAACTTCAGGTACCCGGGCACTGTTTTTGATTGGCAGCTTAAATGAGATGTAAACACATCGTTAAATGTGGTTGGCAAAGAGTCTACCTTCTTCACAGGCTTAACAGTTTTTCAGTCAGCAAAGCAGTCTTGAGCCATATTTATCAGTCATTTATTAAAAGCCTTTTATATTTTTCCTTCGTGTGTTGGTTTTGCAGTCTGTCCATAAGAACAGTTTGAAAAGCATTGTCAGTATATGTTCGAAGGTAATTGATGTCAAGCCCTCCTTCTGTCCTGTGCTGTCCATGTCTTGTTCTTGTCTCAAGGACTGAGAAAATGCTCCTTCATAAGTATGAAAATGCACTTTATAAATCACAGGTTTATTATTATAATTATATTAAAATTTGACTACGACATTTGTTATGCCAATATATTTGTTTTGGTGATGGGCAGTGGAGATAACACAGTTTTGCATGTATTTTTCAGAATAAGATGATACAAGATATATTCATGTTAGTTTTAGCAGTGAATTATATTGTTTTGAGCGTTTTTATTTAAATTTTAAATCTTTTACCTTGACTAACTGAGATTGTTACACTATTACTGAAAATCTTAGATAAAATAGGGATCCAGAATCTTTTATGACTACCCATTCATTTTTAAAATATATTATGTAATGTAACAAAATGATGGGATATATAGATATGCACACACATGCTAGTTTTATAGAACTTTCACCATTTATTTGAGCAGATGGTGTGGTCAATGTTCTTGAAGACATTTTGGATGGACACACTGGAGAAGATGAGTTAGTGGATGAGATGGATGAAGTGCCTGAAAAGAAAGGTAATTCTGGTTTACTGGTTCATTTTAATTTGATCCTTAATAGCATTAAATTGTGTGAAATTTGCTTACTTATTTTAGGTATACCATTTTTGCTATACATTTGTGCTTATCAAATGTTATTCCTAAATTTTCTAAGTGCTTATTACATTGTTTTATAAGTATCTTTTTCATTAAAAAGTTCATAGCTGAAATTATTCCTCATAATTGATGTAGCTCACACATAATGAATAAATACACCATGATGCAAAAGAACAAGTAAATATGAATGTGTGTGAGATCCATTTTATTTCTTTTATAATCTGAAGGTAAAAGCAAAACACTAACTCATATTTTGTATTTCATAAAAACATTAATAATTTGCTGGCATTGATTTGATTACCTGCAACATGAATTTGTAATCAGAGTATATGTTTAGATTTGCTTGTTGACTTTTTTCCTAGAAGAACTCGTGGAAAATTGTTGTGCATCACTAATATGACTAATTAGTCACTGTACTTTTTTTTGTTGTAAAGTTAGTCTGGAGAGCCTACTTTGAGGGAAGCAGAAATTTAACATGTATCTCTCTATACAAAGGAACTACAAAAACCAGATCCGTGGCTAAAACACGGTCAGCCAAAAGCAGAGTCAAAACGGTATCTCATCCATCAGCAGCCAAAACAGTTGTCAAGAGAAGTAACAGCAGCAAGCATCAAGGGAATGAGAATGTGTTAGAAATTATTGAGGACATAAGCAGTTCAACATCAAAAAAGGCAGCTGTGAAAAAGGCTACTACACCTAAAGCTGTTAAGAAATCACCAGTAGAAGGTTGGTTTAATTTTTTATAATAATTTTATTTTTAAAGATATTGTTTTTGCTTTTTAGTTTCAGCATAGAATTAAGGACTGTAATTAAAGAGACATGTCAGGTGAATTTTTTTTTCAAGTTTTTACTAGTAGAGGGAGGAGACTGAAAATATTGTAACATGAATCTGAATGCAGGATAGAAAAGTAGAAAGATAGTGGAAGGATTTGCCACCATTGTGAAGTGTTTTGGGTGATGCATAGAAATCCTTACCTGGCTAATTAGTTTCCCATCTATTTAATCATTTAAGATTTTTTCAGAGCCTCAGATAAAATTATTTGGCATTTTATCAAACAGTCTCAGGAAAAAAAATCACATTTACATTCATGCTAATGTTGTTTATCATGGTGATTCGTGGTATCCAGAGACTGCTTTAATTTTAACATATTTTATGCATGTGAAACTTTTGCATTTGATGATGTGTGAGTGTTCATATGTCTGATTTATCGCAGAATATTCTATGTGATAAGACCTGTGATTTAAACTTGTATGATCTCAACCTCCCAATACCAAATATGTATTCAAACCCCTTTGACAAATTTTCTCTGTATTATTTATGCACACTGCTACATGATGGGAAACGCTGATTAATTCCATACTGCTGTATGTGCCTTTTTTAATAGGAATAACATCTTTTTGTTCTCTTTTTATTTTAAGTGCTTTACTTATTTGTTAGCTTTTGTATTCACAAGCTGTGTGTGAATTGTTTTGCAGATGTGACAGTATTTTTGTATTTTTTTAACCATACATTCTGTCCCTTATACATTACTTGTATTGTAAATATAGATCATCAGTATAGGATGTTTGTTGCTGAATTCTAAAAAAAATAAGCACTTAAATATTGTATGTTTATTTTTATTTCAGAATCTCCCATAACTGCCAGAATAAGGAAAACCGCTAAAGAACCAGATGGAAAAGCAAAAGCCAAGGTTAAAGCCAGGCCTAAACCAGAACCTGAGCCTGAACCTGAGCCTGAACCTGAAGTTGAAGTTGAAGAAGAGGAAGAACCAATAGAAGAGGAAGAAGAGGAGCTTGGGGAGGAAGAAGAAGTAGTTGAAGTTGAGGAAGAAGGCAAGAAAATTGAAAGAAATTTATATATTATTTCCATAGTAGTTATTGTCAGGCATTACTGTTGACTAGAAAGCAAAACATTCAGCTTAAAAAACAATACCTTTTCATTGATCTCATGTATTGAAGGAAACATTCAACTCTTTGTTATTCTGTCATGTGTTTTTATTTATTGGCAGTTTTAAAAGTGTATCTACAGAAAATGTTATTAGTTTAACACTGCATGCAAATAAATTTAGAACATATAGAGTTAATTTAATCAGATATCAGAATTTCTTCCCATTCTGGATTGCAGCAAGTCAATCAAAATTTCTCTAGCCAAAACCAAAGCTTGTATGTTTATTTATATTAGAAGATGCAAAATAGAAAGTAATTCGAAGATCAGAACTGCAATTATTGATGCTTTGAAATTCTAAGGACACATAAGTTTTACTTTTTATGTGCTCTTTCAGAACTGACAAATATTACAGTGGAAATTTTCCTTTCGCAGAATTGTGTATAAAGAAATGAGAACACAAAATAAAATATGCGACAGACAACAACAGAAAATTATATATATAAAAAAAACAGGGTAGTTCCTGATAAACTCTACCACATCACACTTCACAGTCAGTAGACACTATAGCATTAAAATCCATGTAAGGAAAATACTACACCAAAAATACATAAAGCCACATATTACTTTAACCAAGTCATGGGATAAATATATTGGGAATAAGCTTCAAATACCAATTGTTGGCCAGAATAAAAAGATTAAGTTACGTGACGTGGAGGGCGAAGCTTATATCTTGTCATAGCAGTCTGCAACAATTTATTCATTGGAAGGATGTGTTTAGTCTGGCACAACAGCAGTTGACTGATATAGTAATGTAAACCCTGTAGACAATCCTTATGTCTTTTATATTTGCTTTAACTGATATTTATGTGTGAATGCACATAAACATCAGTATCCCTGGACTTACCCTTTAGTGTCAAATGTTGAATCAAAGTGTATTTAATTTGCTCACTTCCCATGCACTTTCCCTTGTTCATCTCATAAAATAGTTAATTACAATAAAAGGCAAATAGGAAGATTTTGATAGGAGACCAAATTTTTCTTCTCATTTCGTCTAGTGAGTTAGTTATAGTGATGCATGTATCATGATGGTATTTTTTTGGACTTGCTGTATCCAGAAAGATTTAACAAGACTACATTACAACTGTTCCAGTTCAGTATGATGAAATAAAAGAGATGGATGCAGAGATGTTAGCGAGTAGATTGTTTTTAGTCTTCCATTATGCACAAATAGTGACATGTAATTGTTTAATTATTATTTTCAAAGTTTTTGCCATTTTTCATAATGTTTTCTTTGTGGTCTATTCCCAAATGCTTAGGCTGCTTGAATGTTTTCTTTTTCCTTTGTTCCATTTGATTTAGCATGCATTTATATGTGTCAGAAAATCTCTGGATTTGATTTGATCACTGGCATGTTTTTTATCTTTTGATTTGCTTGTAACAAGCTGACACCAGTTATAGACAGCAGGGTACTGTTTGTGATTGGTTTTTCAGAGCCACAACCTTGGTCATCAAAAGCTAGTCTGGTATCTTGCGTTTTATTTAAAACTTTTTTTGTTGCCTTAATAAAGTTGCCAGCTGAGCCAGGCCTGAGCATCAACAAACAAAATTTGACTATCTTGAAAATTATTTAGAAAACCTGTTGATTAACATGCTACATTTTGTATTTCAAAAATTCAACCAGTGTTGTGGATATGTAATTTGAGATCAGCTGATTTCATGATCCAGAGTGCTTTGTCTCTGGTTTGATCACATCACACATGCATTAGAAAGTCTTCCTCCTCGTAATTCTCTTTCTTCCTTGTCTATCTGTGCCATATGGTTATTAGTGGAAGAAGAGGCAGAAGAGGAGCAGGAAGATGAGGAGGAGGAGGAAGAAGAAGAAGAGGCAGAAGTCAATCTGAGCTTAAGTGCAGAGGAGGAAGAGGAAACAAAGGGAGGAGCTACCGAAGGGGAGGGGCTGGGCTACAAAACTCACAGTGAGGCTGCCAGCATGGCTTCTGTGTCTGAGTTCACTGATTCCAATGCAGGTTAGTAGGGCTTTCTGTGCTGGGCTGCACAGAAGACTTCTGCTTCTGATGCTGTGATCTGCTCTTCCTCCGTCTCTTCAACAGTAGCTTCACTATGTATGCATGTTAGCTCCAAGCATGTCTGTTCATATGCATGCTGTGCTTGATATGATTTCTTTTTCCTTCATTTGATAATCCTTTACTTAAGCATGTTGAAGTTTATTAGCACATTTTTTTGTCTAAAGGGCATGCGGGTAAAGAAAGTGTACAGCAATCACTGTCTTTGAACTTTTCTTAAATCTGAGATAGCACAGTGTGTAAATTTGAGTTGACCTTTTTTTTTTTAAATGCCCTTTCATGTTTTATGAAACCAACAGTTCAACACTTAGAAGACCTACATTAATGTTTGTGGCAGCAAGATTTATGTCAATAAGATGTCCCTATTTGCTGTTTCCTTAAAAACACAGGTGGGAAGAAAACTATATTTCCAAGCAGTTTTGGTCTATTGAATTTGCTTTATGAATTACCTGTTTTAGTGCAGTGATAAATAGAATCAGAAAAGGACAGCAAGTTTTGTTTAGCCCGTGGTACTCCTTGAGGAGCAAAGGACAGCAAACAGGCTACATTTTTTGTTAATATTATGTATTTATTAGTTATGGAAAGTTTGCAAAATATTCTTTATGAAATATGTGCTTTATTCATGTTTGGGTTTTATTACTTAGGTACTGATGTAGAGACAGATGCTAAAGAAGTGCCTAAAAAAAAAATACATGGAGAGGGGAGGGAAATCTCACCTATTGAGTGGGATAGACATAGTGAACCAGCTGAAAAGGAGGAAAAGCATGATTCAGGTATCTCATTATTTGTTGATTTAAAAAAAAAAAAGAAATGAAATGTTTTTCTTATCAAAAAGGCTATCCTTGCATTTTTCTGTTGATTTTCAGCTGTTGTTATTATAATCTAACATTCTTAGAAATGTAAAGAAAACAAAGGAAACAAATCGGTAATATAAGAAATGACAAGACAAGTTGTTTATATTTCACCAATAGAGTTGCGTCCTATGTTTTGATTTAAGTCAATAAAACATAGCATAGCAAAAACTACTCAGTATACTGTCACTCACTCGGTTTGCAAGAACCTTCCACCCTGCAGTATGCACTTACTGAAAATAAGATGTATTATATAAAATGCTTGAAAGACTGAAGCTTTATCTGCCTTTAGGTAACTGAGAAGCCTGTATAATGTTGAAAAGGCTAAAACTTTATCAGACCACATCGAACTGTTCCTTTAACAAGAAACCATCCTTTTAGTACCCAAAGACTAAAACTTGTTAAAAAAATGTTTGAGCTGACCATTTTATAAATGTATATCAGAGAAAGGGAGGCTTTTTTTTAAAAAAATACCTTGTTTTGAAAGAAGAAGCCCAGATATGAATGTTTGTAGGCTTTGTACAGTTTTCACAAGCTACTATCCTCATGGAGAGTAAAGTCCTCTATTATTTTTTTGTGTGAGTCTCTAAAGAAGAATAGTGCTGATAATGGTGAACTTATTTATTTCTCAGATTAAATAATCGTAGAGTGTTACAAGATGTTTCTTTTAGAATTTATTTGTAAAGCTTTATACTTCCATGCTTTATTAAAGTCTAATTAATTTGCGTTCAGTCACAGATAGCCATCTAGCAAAGCTGAAGTATTTGTTCCGTGGTGCCCGATTCTTCTTGATAAAAAGCAATAACCATGAGAATGTTGCTCTGGCTAAGGCAAAAGGTGTTTGGTCCACGCCACCTCAAAATGAAGCTCGGCTTAACCAGGCATTTAGAGTAAGTGACAGTTTAATCTGGTATCATTTTAATTTGCATCATTCATATGTTGCTTACTGGATGATAGAAATGGCATGTAATTTAGTAAAATTTGTTGAGGAGATGAGATATAACAAATACTAATTGTAAACATTTTCATTGATAAAATATGCACACAGATATTAAAAACAAAAATGGAACCTAACTTTTCAGTTTTCTGAATAATGAACATGACAATTCTTTTGTTTTTACAGGAGTGTGACAATGTGATTTTAGTATTTTCTGTTAAGGAAAGTGGAAAATTCCAAGGTAAGGCTTTGAAAATATTACATTCAGGATTTACATTCCGAAACTATTTTTATGACTTACACCATACATGACCAAAGATTTTTAAATACACCAGCTTTTGTGAATTTTCAAGTGACAGTACACATATTAAAAAGAAAATCACAAATCATCAGAATTAAAAAAAACCCTGAGGGATGACTGCATAAATTGGGAAAGCATTTAGAACATTTAGCATTTCTGAATAATCGCTGTGATACTAACCTCATTTTAGCCACCTTAAATTCCATATTACAAAGATACTGTGTTGATAATCTTTTGGATTGGTGCTGGCAGGATTTGCACGATTAGCTGCAGAATCTACAAAGGATCATCCTCCAATTCGATGGGTTTTACCACAGGGAATGAATTCTCGTGCTTTGAGTGCAGTTTTCAAACTCGACTGGGTTTGCAGGTATAGAAGCTGTTAAGATGAAGTATTAAAGTCAAGTGTAGAGAAAGATGGGAATCAAAATTCTGTCAGTTTGCAATTTTTGCTCAAAAGGCAATGGATTTTAGTTCAGACCAGAATTGGTGGTGTTCAGTTTGATTTAAGTTAAAATTTATGAACTGATTTTATTGGTGCTCTTATTTTATTATGAATAGGAATTTTTATTTCTTTTTTTTTTTTTTTTTTTTTTGCTGTTATCGTAAAAGCATCCTAGTTATTTGAAATGCTGCATAACATATATTTTCAATAAAAAACAAATTCTTCAACCTTCAAGTTTCGCCGTAATTTCAGCCAACTTCTCTATTGCCAGCTCTTTTTTCTGCTTACATTTTTATTTTGTTCTTTTTGATTTGCAAGGCGAGAATTACCTTTTACAAAGACCAACCATCTTCACAATCCATGGAATGATGACAAGCCTGTTAAAATAGGACGAGATGGACAGGTAAAGTATTGTAATTCACTGCATCCATAACATTTGCTAGGGAGGCATTCTTATTCAGTCATTTCTAAAAGCAATGTGGCCTAGGTAACTAATGGCTTATTTCTTTTATAAATGAACCATTTTAGGGCTTGTTTAAGCCAAAAGTTTTGACATTAGAAATTAGCATAATGTGGGCTAGACATTTCCCTTACACATTATTTTTTTATGTTAACAAGACATAATAATAATAATATGTACTTGTAACGTACAGCATCATGGGCAAGATAGATAGCACTCTCTATGCAGACCAGTAATAATAAATGAACCTTAGATAACAGACAGTGGATGGTGAGATATGTATAGGCACACTGAACAACATAAAGATGAAGTGCAAGAGTAGAACGTAAAGCACTGGATGAAGGTATGTAGGTACTATAAACAGTGTAAGATGGAGTCATTGCATGATGGTTAATGCAGCAATATTGCAAAATGAGCTCAGGATAGCTCCATAGAGGCCAAAATATGGTTATTCCACACACAAGCTGCCTTCACCATCAGAAGTGGTTTTGGGATAGAAACTGGTGAGCCCTGAATTAATTGAATTTTAGAAATGCAGGCAAAGTGTTGACTGTAATACCTCTGCATAAGTAATAAAGTGGGTATAATAAGGTTAATCTGATAAGTCGATAAATAATACATTTTTGCAGCAGACCAATGGAAATTAAACTGGTTCCATCTTGTCAGAGATGTGGCTGGGGAAGGATTCTCACTATTTTTTTTTGGATTTATTTATTCATAGAATTCCTTTAAAGAGAGAGAAAAAGTGCCATCAGTGTTAAAGTTATTCTTACCTAAAATCTTTGTGCCCATCAGGAGATCGACCCCAGGTGCGGAGAGTCCCTGTGCAAGCTGTTCCCATTTGATGAAAACCTGGACATAAATGCAATTGTGAGGAAGGCAAGGAAAGCTCATGCCCGTAATGCTGTGCGAGCTCTTCGTGAACAGAGACCAGAACGTCCTGAACGGCCACGATTCATAAGGAGACCTGACTTCGGACCAAGGTTAGCTCAGAACCTGGGCGCCACTACACCATCACGCATCTGCTCGTGCAGCAGCCGGGGAGTCACGTGATGCGTGGGCCTTAGCTGTCCGTGATGTGATAGATCTTGAGTCAGTGGTGAAATCATTTTTCGTCCGCTTTCTGTACCATGTGCAACAAGCCCCTGCCTAAAAGGATTTTCCCCCGTCCCCTCCCTCTGCCCGCAAGAAAGCACCATCCCATGGACCGATGGACTTAGTTAAGAATTGGTGCAATGTCACTGCCAGCAACTTAATCCTTGAAGTTCATGAAAAATTTAAAAGAAAAAAAACTTATTCCAGAAAGGGTGCAAAAGTAGTGCTCAGAGTTAAAAAGAATGCAGTTGCTTAACTGAAAGATGTGGTAAGTACAAATCTGTAGGGGAAAAAAAGACAGACTTTGAAATTGTGAAAACCAGCACATACCAATGGTAAAGACTGGCAGATTCACTCACCTGTAAATCTTGATATCAGAAGTTTCTTGGTGTTCCAAGTGGATGCGTGAGCAAGTTCCCAGCTCCAAAGATGGAAAGCTGTGAGCTTTTCTGTGTTTATTGTCTACCGTATGAGGCAGTGAAAGCTTAAGAAATAAATTAATTAAAAAGCAAAATTAAGTGCAAAAGCTAAAAGGAAACATTTTCAGTAAACTTAGTTTTTAATAAAGCTTCCCTCTAAGATCACTTAGGAGTGATTGCCTTTAAGAAAACTGCCAGTTGTGGATTCCACAGGAAGCAGCTGTTTTACCAACAACAAACGTTTTGCGTTTTCAACCAGAAACATGTTTTTGCTGGACAGTGTATGCATGATATATACATAATCTTGAAACGATAGTTTTCATGCCTCAAAGACTTTCCCAAACCAAATAAGAAGACAGAGAATGTTCAGAATGAGGGGGTTTGATGCTCTGGGTGTAGGATGAATAGTATGTAATGAGTTAATAATCCAGCCATTGCGTGTTTAGGGGCAAAGATGAACAAAAGTTTATTTTCATGCTCATAGGAAACAAATTCTGGGCAGGTGAGTCATCAGCTTCGGACATTTGCTAAGCAGCCAGCATGTGTTTTCTCTGTGTTATTGCACACTCCTGGGACCTGTGCGGCCGTCGTCTATGCTTTCAGCACTATGTCAGCTGTAGCTGTGCCATTCTTTCTTTGTGGATGTTTCATTGTCATTTGTGGCAAGCCTTCGCTGCTGTTGGACTATTTACATCATTGTGAGTTAGATCTTTCCACCTTTTATGCCCGCAGTAGCATAAGGACTAGTTCAGGTCTTCATTGTACCAGCCCACATGGACAGGTACCTGACTAGTCCTTTGTGAGACAGTCATGTAGTATGTGAATGTATAGGAGAAAGCAATAAGTGCCCTAGAAGGGCTGACTGTAAGCCGTGTTGTGCCTGTGGTGTTGGTCAAGACCGGGTCTCCTCCAGGATGGCCCAGCTTGGAGCAGAAAATGGTATGTTGTTCTCTCTTGCCTTTCCTCTGCCTGCTAAAAATTAAAGGTGATCTCTTTCCATTCCAGCCATTATGTTAAAGACACCAGTTCATGTGCACATGCAAGTACACATGCACACATAAATGTTTACAGACAAATAAGATATATACATGCACTTCGATGCAGATATGCCTATGCATGCATTTTGTTTTTCCTTTTCTTATGGCAAATTTCTCACTAACTAGATTCAACTCATCACTAAGCAACCTTGCTTAATACTTGATTGAATAAAAGCTTTCTATTCTCCAAGCATACACTTAAGGCAGTCCAAGGTCTTGGCATCTTCTGTCCAGTGCTGATTATGTACTGAGATTTCAAGAATAAATTCACGCTAGCTTGTGGACACTAGAAGTTCTTAGCAGCCGGGTAGTTGTGTCATTTGTATGCTTCATGCCTTTCATTGGCTTTTAAAGGGTATATTTCCTTTTCTTTTTTCCTTTGACTGTAACTGAAATTCTTCACCCTCACTCTTTTTTATCACCTCCATTCCATTTATCATATATTGATCCATCACACTGCCCACGAGTGGATGGGAGAGAGAATGGTTAATATTTTGTGCGAATACTGGAGAAGGAGAAAGGCGAATCATGTGTCATTTAAACTCATCTGTTTTAAACCTAAATCATTGTTGAAAAAACAAGCAGCAGGAATGATTAATAATTATACCTATGGTAATGTAACTGCTGGCAAATATTTGCGAGTTTTAAACGCTTTACAAGTAAACAGTGGACTAGCTTAGCTCTCAGAGCTGAGTATGTCACAGAATGTTTCATGTCACTGAAGTTTTGTACCAAAAGTTTTATTAATATTTATCCTAAAAGATTTCTGTTTGTGAAAAAACATGCACATCCTTAAAGCAGTGCTAGGTATACAAATCAGCTGTTCATTTTTTGGGAAGTTAGCAGTATGCAGTCTGAAATACACACTTGGCATGTACATCACTTTGCTTTTGGCTTTCAGTAGTTGTATGTGTAAAGATGTTAAAATTAGTAGGATACATTCTTGGACTCCAATATTTCATTTTAATTTAAAATCATTTTTGTAGCAATAAGGCTGTCAGTCATGCATGTAACATATCCTAAAATAAATAAAGAACAAAAAGAAAATAGAGATGACAAAAAATGGATGTTATAGAAAACCATTGGACAGTCAGGTGAAGCAAATGAAGACTACAGAAAAATATACACACATTAGAAAATAGGAGCAACTAGATGAAATAAATGTAAATGTATTCTGAAAGCTTCATGTGATGTAGTTTTATATATATATAATAGGTAATGGTGCTGTATAACGGACGTCACGGTCATACACACATGCACAGTGAATGTTGCCTGGAAAATGAAAAAATGCAGAAATAGGAGTAAGGTGGAGAATGAAAACAGAATAGACTAATAGAATACAGTAGATGTTTCCAAAAGAGATTAGTTTAAATTCAGACTGGAAAGCATGTAGCATCCCCACTATACAGAAAGACAGAGGCAGGACATTTTAAATACTGGAGCTAGAAAAAAAGAATGAATGATAGATGAACCTCTCCAATCTGATAAGTGGGACAGTGAGAAAATCAGCATGGGCAGACCAAACTGACCTGGTTGGCTGGTAGGGCAATACACAAGCTCAGAGAGATTAGGGCTAGACCATAACAACACGATAGCAAAGTATGATAATCTTGAATTTAATGTGATCCTGAACTGACAGCCAGAGCAGATCATGCAGAAGTGATGTGACATGGCCAGGTGATTTGCAGAATACAGTGAGAGAAGCATCGTTCTAAGCTCTCTGTAGCCTGTCGAGCAGGTGAGATCAACAAGAATTACAGTAGTTGAGCATGGACAATATAAATGCTGACATAATCTGCTTGGTGGAAGCAACAGAGGAGATATATAATGCAGCCAATCCTATACAATTGAAGAAAAATGGACTTGCAGACGGAGGCAACATGATTCTGGACAGTGATGTCAAAAATTACTCCAAGGTTCCTTATAGACTACGACAGAGTGGTTTGAGAGAAAGTAATATGGATAGAAGTAGATATTTAAGCATAACTTCGGAAGCTATTTCATTATTTTCCTTATTGAGTTATAATTTGTCAACATTCAATATTTAACATAATCAAGAGTTTGCTGAATGCTGGCGAACAGTCTGTGGAGCTGACAAACTGGTCCAGAAGTCAGGAGCTGAGTGTCATTGATGTACATGCGGTACTGCAACCTAGAGTGGCAAATCACATTGGACCACAGTGGCTGGACATTGGCAGTGACCTGAACTCAAGGACTGAACCCTGAGGCACTCAATATTTCATGGCGGCAGATTTTTATGCAAAGCTGTAGACACTAATAGGAAGGGTGTGAGCAGACAACAGAAGTAGAATCAACCAAGGACTATGCCAGAGAGGCTGTAGACTGTATGAAGCTGCTGGAGGAGAATATGATAGTCCAAGAGCAGTTAATAGATCAAGCATAGACAGGACATAATCCCACGCAGTAATGTCATTTGCCACCTGTGTCAGAGCAATTTTGGTTGAGTGGTGCTGATGGCAGACTGGAATGGTTTAAGGAAACTGCTTGGCAAAATGTAGCAGCTGGTGAAGGACTGCTTTTTCCAGAATCTTTGTGTTTTTTGTTTTTTTTAAAAAAGGATGTTGACTGGATGATAGTTCTTCAGATCATTAGGGTCAAGGTGAGGCCTTTATAGTGGAGTGTCATTTATGTTTGAAGGAAGGAGAAGCAGCCCATTGACAAGGAGTGATTAATGATCTAGGCAATGACTGGAATCAGTAAATCAAGGTATTCAGACAAGGTGTTTTTCAAAGTTTGTATGCAGAAGCTGGTGAGCCCCCAATTTCTTTCTCGCCATGAGATAGCCTCACTTGCTGACATGGCGTAAAACTCCAACTAATTAACTCACTTTCCATCGTCTAAAAGCCCATGTTATCCTATGTCTGATGCTTGAAAGCTTATCCTGGAAACTCTGCTCACTGTGGTGTCTTTGGACCTCAACGTGGTGCCCTGTATGCCATTTGTACCAAGGAGCCAATTTATCACTCTGTGCTACACCTCACTTACAAGCTGCCGAAGTAGATATTCAACAGGTAGAGCCTCTTCCTCTACTGCCATCTCCTCATTGGACCCTTCCTGTTCTAGAGGTTTGCTACGATCCTATAGCATACAGAAAAGGTGACACCAATGACCTCATCTTTCTCCCAAAGCTCTTAGTAACTTCTCTCTATTCTGGATTCTGCTCTATCTTTACAGATGGCCCCTAAAGTTCCAAACAGTGGTCCTGTAGCTGCAGCAGCAAGTTTGTCCTGCGGATGGCTTCTCTATTTTCTGCAAAACCTCACACCATCTTGTTAACCTTGCAACATGCTCTTCAGAGCAAAATTTCATTTCAGTCTCACTTCTGCTCTTCATTTCTTCTTTCCAGTTGTTTTGACCACCTCCTCATGGTTCAGCATCACACAATTCATATGGCTGTCCCTTGTTTTAACAAGGACATTGTTTTCATTTGGGCCTCTGGCCATTCTGGCATTCCTGGCAATGTCCAAGCAGACTAGGGCAAAGGCAGCTTGCTAATCTCCAGATCGGTTGCATTCACTGGTGTCATCTGACTTAAGTTTACTCTCATGATCTATGTTCAATCCCTGTGGCAACACCACTAGGACACTTTGTGCCGGAACAAGTAACATGCCACCTTCCCCTGTCTTTCTATCTGTCTCTGTGCCATTCTGTGTGAGGGGAGGAGGTAGTTAGCAGATTAAGGTTAGGACACACCTTTGTCACACAGACCCCCACCATGTTGTCCTTGGTGTCAGGGATTTTTTACAGTTGTGCATGTTTTAAGAAATTGTCCTGGTCTCCAGAGATCTGCCATCAATTTTTTTTTTGCAGCAGATTCTTTGTTTTACCTGTTTAGATCCGTCCCGTGGGCAGGTATTTTTTCATTTTTAAAGAGGATATGTCTTCACTGTCAGAATTAAGGTTTTATTTTTTGTTAGGTTTTGGTTTACTGCTTCCAGTTTAGTTTTTCATTTATTCCTTGTTACTCCTCAAGGAGCATAGGGCTGCAACAACACCTCGCCTATGGACCTAGTTTTGGGCAGCCCCCTCAGTCAGACCCAAGTGGTTCCAACATCCTTAGCCTCACTCTCTGCTGTTCTTTTCCAAGTCTACTTAGGTCTTCCAACTCTCGTCTTCCCCTGAGGGTTCCAGTCAAGGTTCCAGTTTACTGGTGGCTTTTTAAGTCACAATAGCCCACTTTTACCTATTACCTACTCTTTTACGTTATTCTTGCTGCTTATGTTGGCTTTTATTGTTCAGGATGCTGTTATAACCTGGGCTTTTGTTCCCAGTCATTTTAGTGTATAATTACTTTCTCTTGCCATGATATAGCCTTAGTTTCTGGCACCACGTAAAACACAGCTAACCATGCTTGTATTTCTCACTTCAAACTTGATCCAGGGTGGAGAGGGTGATAAATGATGCAAGGAGTGGTGAGAAGAGCATGGCAGTCCAGGTCAGAATTGAGTCCTTCCTTGTAGGCAACTAGACGATGTCATCAATCTTCACAGCCAAAATGTCTGCCTGAAGACTTTAATTCATACGAGTCATATTCCAAGATGTTTCTGAACTGTTAGTAGTACCAAGCTTTTCCAGGTTTAGGGAGAAGGATACTGGGAAGTAGTCAGAATCATGCACTAGTTACTGATTTCATGCTCATGTAAACGTGATTGCAAAGACTTAGCTGTTAGAGGATGATTCATGATGAAATTATAATGTTAGTGTAACCGTATATACACTCATAAGGAGTTATGTAAATTTGTGAAGGAAGTTTGAATTACAGAGCCTTTGTTACAGCCTGGGAGGGTGTTTTCTAACAGGCTGCAGCTAATGAAAAGGCTTTAAACTCATTAAAAATCTACTAGACTAGAAACTATTTCCACAAATCCTAAGGGAATAACCTCTCTCTGTTTTCAAGATGCAAATCTTGACATGCACAGAACGAAGGAAAAAGCAAAATCTTGCTGGTCAGAGTCATTTAGAAACTTGGACTATATGTTAAATTGACATGGATGGTGGTTTAGTTTTCACCTTTTTAATTTTCATGCATGACGTGTATCTTGAAAATGAGTGGGGAGTATTCAGATTAAAAATATATATTTCACTTAGGTCAACCACAGGATTTGAAACAGGTTTTGCAATATTTTATATCTTTGAAGTTAGTATGGATGTGTGCACATGTGTTGTATGCTTGTGCATGTATGGGAAAATATGAATGCATATGCCAAGTGATAACAAGGAGTCAGTGGGAGTTGTATGCATAAAAAAGTTTTAAAATAATTTTTCATCTTGTTTCAAAATACTACATGAAAAGCTCTGAAAGCTGCTTTTTTTGAAGATGTTACAGCTGATTTGTAGTTGTAGATCCTAATCTTTAAAAGCCATGGGGAAAAAACAGACTCATAAATCTCAGTAAAAAGCAAAACATTTAAATGACTTTAAAAAATAAATAAATAAATGAGCCTGGAATTTCTCATGGGATTGCCGCTGAATGGTTCATTATAATTTAAATAGCAAAAGTTTCAAGCTGTTCACAAGAGAGCAATTTGTATTGCTTACTTTGTAAGTGGCCATTTTTTGATTTTAGATTTAACATGGTCATATTTTGAACCTAGAACACAAAATAACCTTGCAAGCTACTGTGACACTAGGAAGAAGCAAGTGGTAGGAAACTATACACCGACATATTGCCATTTTAAAAGAGTATTGAATAAGAACAATGGTTTTGGGAAGAAGCAGGCATCTTCTATTTATATCCTCGTCAAAGGGGCTTGTTATTTTTTTAATTTTAAATTTTAATCTTTTGTTTTTTTAGCAGTTGATAAGCAGGCCCAAGCAGTTAATTTTCTCTTGGCACTCGTGCAAATTTTAGTTAGCCACTTTGTAAGAAGGCATAATAAGTGACTCTTACAAACAGACTTCACAGGTCCAGTTTATGGTGCTCTGTAATTTTGGCTGTAATGGTGCTCTAACTGTAAGTTTCAACTTTTCAGAGCTTCAGTGTTTCCAACATTTTAATGCCTTGTTTTGTGTTTCTTTTTATTTATCTTTTTTGTGCAATTTGTATGACAACATTATGTAAACATTGCTCATTTGTTAGGTTTTATTTACTAGTTGTTAAAGCAGTTTAAAACCAAGTAATGTTTCAAAATCTAATCAAGCTTAAAGTGATATAACCCAAACATCATCTTTTAGTAGTAAGATTGTTCTAAATTATGTTCAAAAGTGTAAACTTCCTACTGTTGACAAATTAAAGAAAACAGTTGGAGGGGAAATTCCCTTAAAACAATAACCAAGCAAGTTGTGGAACTCTAAAGGAATTTCTTTAATCTTAGTCTGTTATTTAATTAAACAGTTTGGCCATCATTCATCCATCATCTTAGTATTTTTATGCAGCTTATATGCAGCATTTTGCATTAAGGATTAGTCTTTATATGATGTCTAATGTAAATAATGATAATGTCTGCGAATGAAAACTGAATGATCAAAGAAACAAAATCTGTCAACATAAGATTTTTGTAAAATGTGCCAAAATACACTTTAGGAGTGTGGATTTTTGTCATTGTTGGTGTTGGTACTGAGGTCATTTTTGAGGGGGTTCCCCCCTTCTTAAGATGTTCCTTCTCAGCCTCTTGCATTAACATTCTGGTGTATATTAATTATTTGAAAGAAGCGAGAAGTCCTCAGGAAAGCTACAAATTTAAGCAAATTTGACTGTCAGTTTTTATTATTAACACTATGATGACAACTTCTCACCTTTCAAGGAGGCGCCGAGCAGATGATCGTCAAGAATTTTTCAATGGTCCACCTAGACACAAGCGCATGAGGACAGACTTTGAACGTAATCAGGGTGCGTGTCTGGAATGTCATTTCTCTTTAGTTTTTCGTGGTTTAATTTAAAGTTATAAAAGAAATGTCTTTTCAGTAAGAGGTAATTTTTGAAGTGAATTTACTTAGAGAAATACCTTAAATAATGCTTTGAATATATATTTGAAATGAGGTTTCAATGTCATCTAGGTCTTGATAGTTTTTCGTGCCAAGGTGCTGGAGTACAGCAGTCAAATAAAATTAGGAAAGATTAAACACCATAGAACATTTTGTTTTGTTATAGCTTTTAGTATAGTGTGTCAGAAGCATATTTGCAGTACTGCTTTCTTTCTTCCAGCATTTGGAAGACCAGAAGGGCCCAGGTAAGTCACTTGGTATTGGTAGATTCAGGCAGATGAGAAATAAACATCTGATTTTGAAGTAAAGTAGCATACTAATCTAATTTAGAACATGTACAAGATACCAGTCTTCGTTAATATACAGCCTTTTTTTAAAATAATCTTAGTTTTGAAAAACATGTCCTATTTGAATGGAAATAAAGTAAGGCTTTCTTCGCATAGGTCAGACTAAAACATTAAGGGGAGGAAAATTCATGCAAAGGTTGACTTTTGGTTTAAACTTTTAGGGTCATTTGCAAAATATGAAGATGTAAATTTTAGATATTTCAAACTAAGACTAGGATTACATTTTTTAGATTTCTGATGCCCTAAATAATTTAACTACTTTGAGTGTCGTGACTTTTGGCAAGGAGCGAAGTGTGTTACAACATTTAAAAAACTTGGACCATTATTTATAAATGTGTGTGGGTGTGTTCAGGAAGGTGAGAGGGCCTGCATATTCATGGATTTGTGAAAAGATTGTCAAATCTTGGCAATTTAAGGAAAATAAAAACAAAATATGTGTATAAGTATTGCTATCATCTTTGTGAACCTGCACTTTTGTGCATAACACTTATTTCTTCTTTTCAGAGGTGGCCGATATAGTGGTGTTAGAAGAGATACATCATTTATTGATGGGGTAGGTATGTTTTGTCTTCAGTAATGCCTGTCATTTTGAGGAATTTACCTTGCTCCATTAAGCCCAAGAAAAGCTTACAATTTTAGGGATAATATTAAGTTTGAAAGAGCTTGAAAATATATATACCTCTGCAGCTGATGAAGTGCAGATTTTTTTTTTACCTACTTCTCAAAGGGTCATGGAGAGCAAAGCTATGACAACAGTTATCCCACGTTCAACAAATCTCCAGGCTTTTCCAATTCATCGCATGGTTTCTATGGGAATAAAAAGGTATTTGGCATAGGAGTAATTATATTACTTGTCAAGTGTTGATTCTCTACAATTTTGGCTTTTAGTTTATATGAAGTGGTTTGCTGAAGTCATGGGCTTCTTTACAGCCCAGGGGCATGATACATGTTCAGATTATATATATTCTACACCTGATGATGTTCTCTTTTTTGTTTGGGGGTTTGGGGAGTCGCAACGAGTTTCTGTCATTAGAATACAAAATTATTCTGTAGCTTGAAAAAAAAAAACGTTCAACATTGTTAAAGCGTTGTCACCCATATTTCATAAAAGAGCAACTTTCATTGCTTCTGTCATGCTTTAATTGTAATGGTGTACCTGGGTTTTTTAAAAAATAATTTATGAAACAGTAATTGTATATTCATGCTCGCCTAGAAAGTAGTTTAAATATGGTTAAAATAGCTACGACCAGTCCTGCTGCAGGCAGGTTTGGGAGATCAAATTTGTGGAAATCCTTATTGTTTCTGTTGCTGAATTTTGTCTGTCGCCAGAGTCTTGTCTGTTCTGTTGACAAGCTTAAGGTTACATTGTTGCTGTGCAGTTTCTGTTGTTCGGAAATTATATTGAATGTTCTTTTCTTCTGTAGCAGCCATACAATGATTATATGAGAGACTTTGCACATATTAGACAGCCTCCACCACCACCTATGGCACCCTATGGTCCTCCTGTAAGCATTTTTTTTTTTTTTTTTTAGATATTTGTGTACCTTTTCATTTTTTCAATGAATCAAATTACGAAATATGATGTTATTCAGAAAAAAATGCAAATTGCAACCCTCAAATTTACATTTTGATTATGCATAACCAGCCAGCTTTTTTTTTCAGAAATTAATGATTTTATTGGACTCTTTATGAAAGGTATTCTTAATAGAAACAATAATTCTAAATTAAATATAAGTTTTCAGAAAACCTGTCCCAAAAATTTCCCAGCTCTATTCTTCTCATGTTCATAAAACAGATCATGTGAAGGGTGTTACATGTTGACATCCTTCCACATTGCTTATTGATATGGCTCACTTTAAGATGTTTGTGGTGATGTGTTCATTGGAGCAGTGCTGGTGTGTGAACAAGAGTGAGATGCTTAAACATATATGACAACATATTCTGGACTCCTTATGTCCCATGGGCAGTATATATATCATTGTAGTTGATTTTGCTTAGATAGTATCATTCCTGTATATGGAAGCATCTTGTTTATGCATTGCTGGTGATGAAGCATGTCAGTCTTGCGGAACTGTTTTTAAACAGGAATTTGACTTCTGACCAAGTATATTTTCATTATGTTGCGTAAGTCCACTAATTTAGGGTAGTCATTTTTATGTTGTTCTTATTTTGTCTGTTGAGATATCGCATGTGTGAGGTTGATAACCAGGAGTAAATCTTATAAGGAAATGTTATTTGGCTCAGTGTTTTTTGCATATCCACTTGTTTGCTTTTGTATTTTTTAACTGAGCTTTTAAAAAGTTAAGATAGCAGGAGAAATATAAAGGACATTTGGTTATGATATTTCTTCCCTCTGCTGTACATCGCAGAACCTTGTTTCTATATGATCCGGATCTATGCTTAGGTCATTCTGTCACTAGAGACCTTTCATGTCTTCTGTATCAATACATTAGTGCCTCTTGTTTATTCAGAATTTAGTTTTTCATATCTAATTTTAGGACTTGTTTTTTTTCAGCAGGACTTTATATGCCAGGGTGTCTGATAACTAAGGCTTAGCCCTAATTCGGCCCCCCCCCCTTTTTTTTTTTTTTGGCTAATGTTACTGTCTATCAGAACAAACCAGTTCTCATTTTGATATAGTCCCATTCCCATGACTTGCTGAAAATGCTGTTTTTTTCTGGGATGATTGGTTTTGGCTAGTTCAGTAGGCCCTAAAGGATCCATTTAGAAAGTGATTTCTTAAATAATGGACCCACACGAAAAGGCTTAATTCATCGCTTTCTGGCTTGTGATCTGTTTTGTGCAGAATATCTTGATATCATATTGCCTTAAATAATAAGAATGCTGAGGAGATGATGTGCATCTATGCCTTGCAGTGTTCTGCTGGTTTTTTTGTCTTGCAGGCTAATGTGATATATGGTAAGGCATATTTGTGGCTATATTGTCACTTTCTGTCACTCTGAAGCCTTTAATCATTGGTTTTAAAGTTCAGTGGTTCTCTTCATTGTGGTGCCGGTGGATTGTTGTTAATAACTTCTTCTGTTGACTATTGTTTCTCAGTCCATGCATGATTGCACATTGTTTATGTGCAGATGGGAAATACATCAGCACATCTTGGCGGAAAATCAAATGTTTCATATGGGCATCTTTGTTGTCACTACCGACATCACCACCCTAACCTGAAATGGCAGCTAGAGATTTATTCTTTGACCAGATGACATGACCGAGGAGATAAAGGATTACCTAACTCTTTAACCATTGAAAGTTGTCTCCCTGACAGCATGTGTCTGGTGTGCAGGGCACTTCAGTGGTGTGATTTGTTTTGTTTGCATCAAACACTCATTTTTGGCTTTGCTTTGTTAGGTCGGGGGTCTTGAGGCTTGAATACTGTTACCTCTGATCATGAATCCATTTAAAAAATAAAGGCTTTCTCTAAGTTTTCTGAAGTGATAGACTGCACATGTCCCTAAAGCAGTGGTGGGGTACCTTTTCTCCTCCAATGGCCACTTTGATATATATATAAAACATAATTCTTGGATGCACAAAATTATCTACTCAAAAATTAGTTTTCTTTATTTAATCAAGCTGCAGTTTTGACCACAGTGTGTTAATACTTTCCATTGTATAAAATCCCAGACTGCCTGGCCTGCTGTCCTTTGAGTCACAACAATCCACCTTTTCATAATGAGGTGTGTGAAAACTATGGCCTGACACTATTAAAAGCTTAGCAGAAAAACTGTTTGGAGTCTGTAAAATGCATGTTTAAAAAGTTCTTAGAAGAGACAATATTTAATAACAAAACTTTTTTTCCTAATGTACAATTTTCAGTTTGGTTGTTCAGTGAAAGTATGTTAATGATGATAATGACTGGTTAGTACAGCCATACCTTCTACTGATGGAGTTCATGGCATTTACAGAGTATCTACACACATGATAAACACATAGACATGCTTGCAGATGCACAAATAAACTTCAGCCAAAAATTTTTCATTTGTTCATCCTTTGGAAATCCATAACAGGATAATGTTGGATACTTGTTGTCCAGAACTGTTCGCTAAGGTACACAGCAATGTCGACAGTCATTTTTTTTTCCTGGTATTGAATGAGCCTACTGTCACAGTCAGGGCTTAGAGGGGAGTGGGGGGGAGTTGTTCACCCTCTGCATGTAAGATGCTGGACCGGCAAAGGCTTGCAAGTTTCTTGAGCCTTATGTGAAACTCACCCTATGTCAAGCCTGGCCAGGGTGGGAATTTAAAGCTGGCCATGCACGGCCTTGGTGCTGGTTGACACCAGAGACCAGGAGATGACAGGACTGCATGCTTTCTCTGGACCAGTTCCTCCCCTGGTTGGGGCTCGCTTACAGCTTCACCTTCAGACTTGTTGTTAGCTTTTCATAGATCCATGGGGTCTTGATTTTAGGGTTCTGTACCCAATAACTACCATGGATTCCCTTGCCATGTGGGCCCTGCAGAAGCTCTTGCTCTGTGAGCTGCTCAAAGGCACTGTTGTCGAGAAGTGATGTTCAGGAGGTGATACAGCCATTGTAACTGGAGTTCTGCACGTTTCTTCTGGGTCTCCAAGCCAGCTGGGGACTGCCGGAGTAGATATTCAACAGGTAGAGCCTCTTTCTCTACTACCAGCTCCTCCTTGGACCCTTGCTATTCCAGAGATTCGTCTTGATCTTACAGCTTTTAAAAAATGGGACACTAGTGACCCCATCTATCTCCAACATTTTCATGAACTCCTTTCTGACTATTCTGTATTCATAGATGGCTCCAAAGTCCCAAGTGGTGGCCCAGTCGCTGCTGCAGCAGCAGTTCCACCCTGCCAACCGCAATGGGCTGCTTCAGTCCGACTGGCGGATGGATGTTCTATTTTCATGGCGGAACTTCATGCCATCTTGCTCACCTTGCAGCATGTTCACCGCTCTTTGGAGCACAACTTTTTTGATTATTTCAGACTCTCTATCTGCCCTCCAAGCTCTTCCTTCAAATGATTTTGACTACCCTCTTGTGGTCCAGATTTATAAATTTCATGCAGCACCCATTCAGCGAAAGAAGGACATTGTTTTTATTTGGGCTCTTGGCCATGCTGGTATCCCAGGCAATGTTCAAGCAGACCTGGCTGCCAAGGCTGCATGTCAGTCCCCTGGCAAATTGCAGTCACTTGTTTCATCAGATTGTAAACCTTTCTTCTCGGCCTACATTCATTCCTTATGGCAATGCCACTGGGACACTCAAGGCCAAAATAAATTATATGCCACTCTTCCCTGTCTTTCCTACCGCCTACCTTCGTGCCATCCTGTGAGTTGGGAGGAGGTGGTCCTTGCTAGACTAAAGTTAGGACACACCTATGCCACAACTCTTACGAGGTGAACCACCACCTGTTTGTCCATGGTGTAGGGGAAATTTTAATCTGTTACAGATTTTGATTGTTTGTCCTGAGCTCCAGACTATCCGTCTGCAGTTTTTTGCAGAGAATTCTTTGTTTTCTTTGTTCAGGTCCATACCATTGGCAGCAGTCTTTACATTTTTAAGGAGGATAGGACTTTACCATCAGATTTAAGAAATTTTATGTCTTGATAGTTTTCTTTTGATCTTTGGTTTGTTGGCGGCCTTTTTGGGCTTCACCACCCCTTTTTATGCTTTATCCACTCTTACATTTTGTTTACTTATTGTATTGACTAATTGTGTTGACTTTTTAAAGAATGTTATGGTTAAATGACTTGGGAAGTTTTGTCCCTAAATCTTAAAGTTAAAATTACTTTTGTTGCCATGATATAGCCCTAGTTGCTGACATGGCATTGAACGCAAACAAACAAGACAGCTGGGAAACAATGCCCCATTTTCAATCTTGGCACCTTTCCACTCTTCTGGTAGGGTGGTCAGGTGGTGCAGTGGTTAGTGCCCCTCACCAATACAGCAAGGGTTGGCTCTATGCTGTACTTCCTCTGCATGTGACATCTGGCTGCCTTTCCCTAGTTGCTGGCTCTGTCTAAAACACCAATTACACCCCATCGCCTCAGATTGATATAGAGACACCCAGGTCAGTGCAACAGGCACTCAATTCAGGAGACTGTGCTGTCAGCATAGACTTTGGGGATGCTTATTTCCACATCCCAATCAGGTGAGCATTCCATTCCTATACAGGGAGGGTCTTCCCATTAGTGACCTTGCCCTTAGGGCTGTCCATCACTCTGTGGGCTTTCACTTAAATGATAAACGGTCTACATGGATTACTTACTATTTCACAGCCAGAGCCCAGCCTCTCTGAACTGACAGGGATATTTGTTCCCACATCCCACGGGTTGGTCTTCAATTAGAAGCCAGACCTCTGCCCCTCGCAGATTTCTGTCACTGGGGATGTGCTTCCTTACCCTCAGCAACAGAGTCTGGCTGGCATTTGAGAGATCTTCCTACGCACACTTGTTTTGGCCCTATGCTCCTCGAGTAATTATATGCCACCCTTCCCTGCCTTTCCGAGGGGGGAGGAGGTGGTCCTTACAAGATTAAAGACAGGACACCTATGCCACGCAAAGACACCTCTTACGAGGTGAACCACCACCTGTTTGTCCCTGTTGTTGAGGAAATTTTAATGTTTTACACTTTCTGATTATCTGTCCAAAGCTTCAGACTACCCGTTGTCTGTTTTTTACAGAGAATTCTTTATTTTCCTTATTTAGGTCTGTCCCATTGGCAGCAATCTTTTCATTTTTCAAGAAGATAGGAATTTACCATCAAATATAAAAAATTTTATGTTTGATAGTTTTTCTTTTGTTTTTAGTGTGCTGGTAACCTTTTTTGGGTTTCACCACCCCTTGTTATGCTTTATCCACCTCTTTACATTTTGTTTACTATGTTGGCTTTTTACAAAATATCATATTTATATGACTTGGGAAGACTAATCCCTAAACCTTTAAAGTTAAAGCTACTTTTTGCCGTGATATAGCCCTAGTTTCTGGCATGGCATAAAACACAAACAACAACCAAACATACTCAAGGAGTAACAAGGAAAAAACTAGTACTCCTGCACACACTTCTTCTCTTGCGCTGTTGGGACTGATCTCCACAGCACAAAGGCCACCATTTGACTTTTACAGGTGTGTTGTTTTTATTTCCTACAGACTGATTCTATTCTCCTATGGTCATGTCACTGGGTCAAGGAACAAAATTTTGCCTTTGGTAGTCAGATGCCAATGGCTCGCCAGACCCTCAAATGCCACGCACACCAGATGTTCTAGCTCACTGTCAGGGAGACAACTTTCAGTGGTTTAAGAGCTAGTATAACCCTTTATCTCCTATGGTCATGTCATCTGGTTAGTCTCTTAACATGTTATCTATTATTTTGTTTTCACAATTTCAGAAATTTTTACCTGAGATGGAACTATTTTGACAAGCAATGCATTTTACTGAATGGTGTCTCTGATCTTTGTTTGTGATTTCTATGTCCAGCCTCCTGGCTATTATGAACCACCACCAAACTCCTACACATCCTATGATAGGTCACGTGATTACATGCCAGGCCCAGACTACAACTCACCTCAAAACAGCAGCAGATCTCGATCAGATAGCAAACGATCAGTGAGTCCACTTTTTATTTATAGAATTATTACACTTGATTTAAGATAGGGTTTTTTCTAAGAATTTTTTTTCCAAAGGCTGAATGTGTGTGGATATATAAATATATATTTTTTTAGTGGAGAAGCAATAGAAATATGATTTGAGGGCTTTCATGACAGGTTTCTGCTAAAACATGAGAGTTTCCCAGATAGTAATAGTCACAAAATGATTAGATTCATAATCTATGTCTATGTAAAGAAGTATTTAAATTCAGTCCAGTATTTTTTATCATTTTGAGAATCACCAAATTGCTCATTTTACTGGTGTTTGAAATTTTTTTTTTTTCAGTATGAACGTGATGTTGACGATTTTCTGAGACGGACAACTCACGGTGTGACCAGCAGGACAAGAGATCGAGAGAGAGACCATGACAGGGATCGTGATCGGGAGCACAGAGATAGGGAACGTGAGCGTGATCGGGACCGAGATCATGACAGAGATCGTCATCGGCACAGAGACCGCCGCTGATTATTACTTTCTTTTTGTGTGTCACTCATCTTAAAATGATGTACTGTACTGGGGTTCTCATTCTCCTTGAGCATGTACGTTTACACTGGGCCTCTTGTTTTTTTAAATACTGTAAAACTTATTTATTTCATCTCTTACTGCATCCTAACAAGATCTAAACAAGAGCTGGGAAAGAGCAGAAGTAACAAAATGCCTGTATTTGTCTGATGGTTGATGATGTTGACAAGATAAACTGAGAAACCGATAAACTGCCTACACTAGAGAGTTTTTGTTAAAAGGATGATGGGTCAAAAATCTGCCTACAGAAAAGTGTTTGATCACGTTTGTCTGTTAGCACTTGTTTTCCTGTCTTTCATGTGTATGTCTGGGCACACATGGTTCATAAGCCTTTGTGCTTGCATGTGCGATTCTACATCTAGTTACGTTCTAGTTAAATAACAGGCTGTCATGTAAAAAGACAGATTTACAAAGAGTATTGACCAGGAATGTGTTCTGTAAAGTTTTTAAAAAAGTCTGTCGTAAAGATGTCTGCAATGTCTAATTTGTAATAGTCACCCATTGTAAGGAAACCTTAAATGTCGGTGTGCTTGACATATGCCATATGCATTTATACAATGAACAGTGTGGGATCAGTGTGCCCTGTCATTGGTCATGTTTCTTCAAGCCATCGATTGGGTTACCTTTTAAAAAAACTTACAAATGCCTGCACAGAGCTGTGTTTTTATATTTTTTGTTCTTCCACATGGTCGTCTTTACTGTAAATCCACTGTGTATATTTTTTTTTAAGACAAGTTTAATTTTGGTGTTAAGAATTTTTTCTAGAAAATGTATAATGGCTTACAAAGCCTAGATGCAGTTTTTCAGTCAGAAGGATTGCTAGAATCATATGTACAGAAGTAAGTGAGAGATCTGTGTGTTTATGTTTTTTAGTTGCCCCAGAGTTGTAATTGGCTTTAATTTGAGGCAAATATTTTCTGTTAAATTTGTGGTTGTGCTCATAAAATGTGTGTGTGTGTGTGAGAGAGAGAGAGATGGGGTGGAGAGAAAATGAGAGTGTACTCACATAAACTTTTGTAAACCTGCATGTTATTTTCAAACAGCAGAAATCTGAGCACATTTCTCAGGGCATTTTGAAAGAAATGTATACTATATCTGTATATGTGGCATAGCATAAACGTGAACATCACTGATTCATGTCCATTGACCTTTATATTCTCATTTGAGGCTATTGGCAGAGACTTGTGTGACGGGTGTAATGGAACAGCTATATATATGCCTGGGCAAAAGAAGTCTTCTGAAAATGGATAGATGCTTCAGAAATGGATGTCACTGCATGTCTTGTGTAAAAGTGGATTGTGTCTGATGCCTAATATCAGTAGGGTTGTGCTTGAGGTTGGTATTTTGATAGCTGTCACCAAGATCTGAGTGTTTTGTTTAAAGGAGCTTGTTTCTTGGTAGTAAAAATATTGTGAAATGATGTGTTCAGTGTAGCTGTCCTTGTCCTTATTACATATGCAACATTTATTTAGTTGGGCATGATAATTTTTTTTTGAAGTTATTAACAAGTATGAAGTTCAATATTTTCTTTGATTAGTCCTAGTCTTAGTTGATGGGTCTTGAGAAAATATTTGGGGATTTGGCTTCTCAAGGCCTTCACATTTAGTCATGGATTATATAAGAAAAAAATGAGGTAGAAGAAAATTGTAGAGGTATTAGGCAAGGATGTATCTTTCCAACCTTAGTCATGGCCTTCCTGTACCTCTGAATCAGTTTAGAAGTGTTTGTAGTAAGGTAGAGCTGCACGCTGTGATACCTGTGCATGTAGTTTCACTGCATTCCATTGTTCAGCTTCTTGTGTGGCCAGAGTACCAGCTTCTTCCTCTCTCTGATGGCCGTGGCAGCTGTCGTGCCTTCTGACTCAACATCCTTACTTTCCATGACACAGATTCAGTAAGCTATATCCCTTCCAGTCACATCTCCACCCCAACGCCTCCATTAGTACTCTTGAAAGGCAATCTGGTTATCTTAGGAAAGTTATAGGAAAGAATATAGCTTTGACATCATTTTAAAATGCAGTTTTATTGGTGTGTATGATGTGTATTATGTAAGATATCATGTACCACGAAGCAGTGATAGTTCTTGCCTGTTTTTACATTGTGTGGATGATGTTGGATTTGGTTTGAAAAGATTAAAATGTTTGACAGAAAGTGGGGAAAAAGTACATTTAAAAATCAACATTTCATTTTTTTGTTTACTTGTACATACCTATAATAAACTTTTTGCAATGGACCTTAAATAGCTGCCAACTTGGTATTTATTTTTAAAATGTTGGTTGTCTGAGCTGGTGGGAAGTAGGGGGACAGTTCAAAAAAACAAAGCAGCTAGTTTTTGTCCATACACTGCTTGCCTGAATCCATTAAAAAAATCGAGGATAGAATCAATAGAGTTTATTGTAGGGGAATAGTGAAGCTTTTGTTTTTGATTTGGTAGGAGGGTCTGGTTTATGCTGGAGCGAAACAAGGTCTGTACAGTCATTTAAAAAACTCATAAAATGTATCATGCTTGGCATTTAAACCAGTATGCAGCACATTTCACTTGAGAACATTTATTATGCAAGATCAGAAATGGTGGGGGTGGTGGTAGATGATGAGCTTGCAAGCACCCCATGTGTCGATATAGTTTCTACATACTCAACTATGGAGAAGAGTTTACATGTGTTTTGAAATGGCTTCACTGCATGAACTAGGACTTCATATTCTAGACTGAGAAGTGTAAGAATGTTCATTGGAATATTTAAGGAAAGTCAGAATTATTCACGTTGTTAGTACTCTTCTCTCAATGTAAACAGAGAGAAGGGACCATCACCAAAATACATGCAAGAAACCGACACTACCTCTATTGCTAATAGAAATAAAGGATTTAAGCATCTGAAATAGTTCCAGCACTACTTTTAACCATTTTTATGACTGCTGATTGTATAATGTGAAGATAGTTTTAATATTTGCAATCAGGAGCTGGATAACATTAAAACAAGCAATATGCTAATTTTGCTATTTGGAACTGAGCATAAAAGAAGTGAAGCGCCATGTGCAGGTTTTCTTCAAAGTCATTTGTGCAACAGAACAAAAACTGAGCTTTAAATTTTACAGCCACTAGCCAGGGTACCTGGGTTGATTTCTGCAGCTAAATCTTCCATCTCTGATTTTATTGTCGATGTTTGATTTACCATTACGTTTAAGTCAAACGTATTTATATGTTGCATCAGCAAAATAAAGTTGGTCTCTTGTCTAACAGGCCAGGTGAGCAACAGGGGGCAGGTTCCGGGTGAAGGAAAAGATAATCTTTCTCCTCACTTCCTCCCCTCTGCTGTCCTGCTCTACTAGGACTCGAGGTCCAAATTTGCTCGGCATAATTAAAAAAAGTGTTCTGCTTACTATTTTTCATTTGGAGCCACTAAAACATGCTCTGGAGCATACACTTGTTCAGATTTTGGAAAGTAGTTATAGTAATGAACTCAACCTTTGAAAATAAGTGTATTCGGATTAGTTCTTACAGGAAAACTAATGCCTTGTGTTTGTTCCAAGGACAAATGTCTGTGTGTGTGTGAAATCAATGCACAATGCCAAGGACACGGTGCGCCCATAGTCCACAAGCTGCGACTGTCACCTAGTGATCTGTGCTATCAAAGCAGCCAACTAGTCCCTGCAAAATCGATGGAGCGTCGAAGAAAGAGCAAACTGTCCTGGCAAAACCATCAATAGAAAACTGTCGCAAGTGCAGCAAACAAAGGGCATGACCCGTTTGGTGATCGGCCTTCAAATGAAATCGTTCGACAAAAAAAAAAAAGAAATGTTAACAGTTGTGGATCCAGAATGGCGGTGGGGTTCGTGGTTGGGGTGGAGGTGACACGAGTAAAGGGTTGCCTCTAGTGAGTTGAACTCAGTATGCGACAAACCATGAAGCTCCGTGATCCACTTGCAACTGGTGGGTAACTTAGTAACAGAGACACATAGACACATACAGGTGAACATTGGAAACGTCCAAGTTGGAAAGAAATTAATACACACAGCTTTCCCTCCCACTTCGCTTTAGGTGCTTACAAAATTCGGTTTGTAAATAAACAGCATGTACCTGCAAATGTATGGTCGTCCGCTAACTGGCGAATATGAAAGTTCTCGAGCCTCCAACTCTGAACATGGCAAAAGGAGGAAAAGGTGTCTTCCCTCTCATTCACATGCAACTTTATGTTTTTTCTGTGATGCAGGCAGCGGGCAGGGAAAGTCCTGCTGCTGAGTTCATGTTAGGAAATCAATCAGAAGACAAAATCGATGTTCCTTTAGACACTGTGATGATAGAATTTGCGATATTTGTTTCACGAGAGAATCGTCTGCTGCGCTCTTTGATCTATTGCTTGCTCTTTGTCAAATTTCTGCACCTAAGACCCGTCGCCATGGTGGTCATTGATTTTACCTTGCCGAAGGTGGGAGGGAGGTGGATATCCAACGAGCAGGAAGCAGATTGTTTGCCGATTCTTGTGTGTGTAACCGATTACAAAAGAATTTCCAACAAGACGTGGAGCTCTACAAGGAATTGCTAAATATTGAAATGACGAACTTTTGCATAGGTTCTCACCAAAATATATAATAAAATGTGATTAAATCTCGATTCGAAGTGAACTACCCAAACACCCATCCACCCACTTCCCATTATTCCGTCCCACCAGCCACTCCTGTACGGCACGCACTCCATCAGTCACCACAGGAACTACTCGTCTGGCAGAGGACACTCCTCCACCTGACTGAAGGTGTTCATGGCACTTTACGGACCCAACAAGTATGGAGGACAATCTACAGTGTAGATGAATGTTACACCAATTCAAGCCACGCGCTGCGACCTCCCAGAACATGCACGCGCACGCACACTTCAAAACAAAATGAAATTATTAGTGCTGGTCATCAGAACGGTCCGACACTACTTCCATCTGATGGCAATGTTGGTGTGAAGGTTGTCAGTACAGTCAACATCAGCGGCTAGACTGCTCTTAGTGTCCTGAGATTCTGCTTCACCTCGATGGAATTCGGTCCCATCGCTGTCGTGTCTTCTCTCCAGACCATCTTGGTCCAGGGTGACGTCACCACCTGCTGGCACGGGGGTCGGACTGCCGCCCTCATGGTTGAAGTCGAGACCGAGGCTGGGGCGGGCGCTAGAGACCGGAAGTGGCTGGACGGCCCGCTCGTTCCTCGTGACGTAGATGGACACCACGTCTGCGGACTGCTCCTCCAGACCCGCGTCCAGCTGCAGCGGCCGGCGGTAGAAGATGCGGGCCACCAAGGCCAGCAGAAACATCTCCACCACGAGCGCTAGGTGGTGCCACTCTGTAGGGCACAACGACAACGAAGCGCGCATGTACTCAGCTTTTGACCTTCCTCCTTTACCCTCTCCCCTTACTCCCCTACACCGCACCTCTCTCCCAATCGATGATTGTAAGCTTACAATATTAAATTGTTTATTTGTGCAGCTTTTATTGTTTCGTACAATCCCACTTTCTAGACGCTTTAGTTCGATTACTCAGTAACCTCTGACTCTGCGCACTATGTTTCCTCGGATTAGAATCACCTACCTTGCATCTGGGAATAGGACGAGAACTCGGAGGTGCAGGAGGGGATGTCGAAACGTGCCAGGATGTTCAAGATGGCGCCCTGAATGTTCTGGAAGATGAGAACCAGCTGCAGCATTAGCTTCTTGACGGCCATACTGTGAGAGCGCAGGTGCAACACTGTAGCAGAGTGAAGGGCGTTCAGGCCATGCAAAGCAATGATGGTGGACATCACTTTGGCAGTGGTCAGGTAGACAAACGATTTCCGGAAATCGATCTGAAATGGGAAGCAAATGAAGCTGAGTTGGAAGACAAAACGTTTATGACTGCAAACATTACATTATCTGAAATTTTGGTCATTTCCACACACTTTTCCTCTGTGAGGCGCGAATGACGGCAAAAAGAGTCAGTAGGTCACATGCAAGATGAGAAGGATAAATAAAATGATGGACGCTGATGGTCACAACGTACCCCTGATTTGTCAAACTTGTTGTCTGCCCACAGCACGGCTGAAATGAACTGTACGATTGGCTGGATGATGGCTGTTTGGAGTATCATCACTCTCAGCAGAAACAAGTTTTTCCTATGGACACACCCAATCGAAAAGTCCGTAGCAATGCCCCACAAATATTTATGAATAAATATAGGTAGATATGGAACATATATATATCTGCAAACATGAGAAAATGGAGTGCAACAAATTTATATTAAAAAAAATTGCTTCACACCAAAACTCTGGACTCAGATGTGCTAATGTCTCGTCAGAGCCTCTCCGAAACGCCAACCGACATGAGCAACAGCTGTAAGGTTAATGCAAAGCAGATTATGTACTTGTAGCAGCTCTGATGTTTATCCGGATTTCCTCATATTTTAAATATCTTGTCCTTCTTACTGTTCCGATTTCTTAATTAACGCGGACGAACAAGTGTTAGATGTGCGACATTCTGTGTTATCTCTCCGGGTAGACCACGTGACTACAGCTCACTCCCTGGGAGCCGGTGAAGCCATGTGCACCCAGTATCTGGATACCAACTTGACTTTGTTTATTCAGATTTTTCGATTTTAGGCAGATCAGTTGAGGGAGTTATAATCGTTCTTCCATTTTTTTTTCTCTCTCCTTCCGCTCTCTTTTTCTTTCCACTCCCCTTTCTCTCTTTGTCCGACAGCGTTTGGTGCCCAGGGCGGTGCTATGGAGATGTTGCGAACCTTGGTTTGGACTGAGCACCTACAAATGGGGTGTGAAAAGTCGACTTCCCCTATATCCTTTCTCTGTAATTTTATATCCTGATTAATATTATACACACATACACTCTGACAATTACTCACGGCGTTGACTTCAGCGTGGGACAGCAGCAACAGCAGCAGCACAGAGGGCGAGTTCTGAGGCTGAATCCTGTGTCCCTCACCTTCGTCAGCAGGTTCTTGCGATTTCCGAAGTACAGGAGTATGAGGGAGCTGAACTGTGACAGGCATGCTGCCAGGTAACTGCGGCAGAAATTGGATGGATTGAAGTGTGCAGATGGTATCACTCAACTGTCTCAAATAAAAATGGCGAAAGTTTCTTGCACGTCGATGTCACAGTTGAGCACAGAGAAACCTAGGTAGATGTTAGCCAAGGTTGTCAATGCAGGTAATCATACACTGTCATTGAATGTATTTTTAAAAATACTGACACTGTTGATAGAAAGATCATTAGCAACCCTTAAGCTTGTAGTGTTGAACTAAAATAGATACTGTGCTAGTAAGTATAGCCGAGTATAGCAGTCCATAATGTTGTAGTGTGTTTGGTGGTGCAGGGGAGAGAAGGGTGAGTACGTGCGAGACAATCAAAAGATGCTCATTAAAAAAGTGGGGCAGGTTTGTTTTGAAATGTCTCACCAAAAGGATGAGAGAAAATGAATACTATGCCAGCATGTTTGCGTATATAAGTATTATGTGAAATTTCCATTTCTGACAAAAACGAAAGAAGTGTATTTTCATATAACAGGTGACTGACTTTTCCTTTGTCTCTCTACTTGAAACAAGTGGCTGTGAGGGTGAGGTAGTATCAAAGACACTTAACTCACACAGTAGAGACGAAGTCACAGACATAACTAGCTCGTGGGATGCAGACAGACAGCAGTGCCGACAAAGCCATCACCTGAAACATCACAGTGACATCATCGAGTCACATGACAACAATAACGGTGCTTGCTACCGGTGATGTCTACTTCCATATTCCCCTAACATAAGATTTTTGTCTGTTGTTTCTTCCTCTAGTCCTTTTTTGAAATAATATATTTCTAAATAAAAAATGAATAATTTTTTAAAAATAAATGAAAACGAAAATCTCAATGCCTGCCCTGCAGTACTTTTAAAAAAGAGGTTCAGGCGAGAAACAGAAACACAACTAAGACTAAAACCTCGGCAGGGGGCTAAGAACAGGTCTGGATATAGAGGCGGCTAGCTACTAATAGTTCCCCTAATCACTAGCACTAATGGCATCCATTGTCCTGATATAGCTCACAGCAATAACTTAAGCCCATACCGGGTACACGGCCATCAGCCAGACGGATTTGGTCTTGATGTCTTCGTGAGAGTAGGTGCGGCAGACGAAGACGATGTCATCAAGAAGTAAAAGCAGAATAGCAACAGTCAGTACAGCATCCACTCCGATGAACCACCACTTCTTGTAGCCGATGACTGACAAAAGAAGACATTGTTTTCATTATTTTATTAGGTTGCTATTTTATTTATGTATCCATTCGCTTTAATTAATCCTTTCTTTCGTGTAATGCAGTCTATTCGGTTGGTTGTGTAACCATGGCGGTGACCCGCTTCCACCATCTCCAAACAGTATTTAATGTAAAGTATTGTTAGTGACAACCTCCTCAAAGGAAACACGAAAGGGGCACGGATGTTGTTGTCCTGCGTGCTCTTCTGTAAACATTTATCACATGTCTTGCTTCCGATGTCTAAAACATGAATCGTTCTTTCCTTCAGAATAAGCGTTCATTTCCAGCGTTGGATTTTTCACTTCTTTATAGTGTTTATTTTGGTTGTGTGTGCGTGTGTGTGTGTGTGGGAAGCAGCAGCACCTTCAAGGACACAGGCATTAAGATTTAAAAATACAACAATCAGCAGCAACACTACTTGACATTTTAAAAAAATGTATCGATTGGATCTGAAAATCTTGAGTGGTCTACAACGACACCGACCGTTCGTATGTCTGATTCTTTAGTTCCTTCAAGTTTTATCACTTCCTTTGTAAACAGCAAAGAAGAAATCATTTCTATTGGGAGGAAAGCCCTGCTTACCTGAGAAGTAGTCTTCCGAAAGCGGCAGCACCGTTTCACACCTGTTCGCCATGTCCGTTGTTGCGGCCTTGGTGGTTTTATCGTTCTTCTGCGAGTGGTTTGCTCATGGCCGACCCGACAGGTATAATGCAGTGGACCGCAGCTAGCTCATCAAGATAAAAGCCCCGGGAACTCCAACTTACAGGCGGTTGAGGAAGAGAAGCCGAGAAAACATTTTTAGTAGAAGTGCACCGAGTAAACAGTGGTGTTCGCTGTGAGAGAGAGAGGATTTTCCTCCGTCGGCTATTTTCGCTATTTGCTCACTATTTGAAACACAACAAAAATAATGAGAGCACACAATCACGATACATCATCAAGTAGTTTAACTACACACGCTTATTTGCCTGCAGCCACAAACTGTTCCAGCAAATGAATGTCACCAGAAACGATCCCAGTGGACTATTGAACTACCGCGACCAGGGATCGCCAGTCCCTGACAAACGGGTTACATTGCTTTCTCTGCAATAATACATGAAAACAAATTAATTTAACCTGACCATCAAGCATAAAATCCCCAGAGGGCATCCCTCTTTATCCCAACACACAAAATGTAACTCCTAAACAAATCGTAGTTCAGGCTGTTGGACATGCCATTGTCTTCTCTCGATTTAAAAACACCGTAGAACCGCTTAGACACGTGTTGATGCCGATGATAACCAGCGATATAAATCCCAGTAGAGAATATTTACTTGACACTACGCATCCATAGGCGCGAGCAAGGTGTGCGTACATGTGTTCGTAAGTTTAGTAATAACCGACACACTTCCGGCACCTCCTGCCCCGTCACCAGAGTGATCCACCACCAGGTGTCATCACTTACTCCTGTACCTGGGATGTAGTCATCACAGACCTGCGAGTACTTGTAAAGGTAAGTTACAGGTGAGGGCCTTCCCAGCACCAGCAATTTTGATGCAGATGCCGTGGTTATGAGACAAGGGTGGGCAGCTCCGAGAGCAAGCGTCTTGTCTGTGTAGTTATAAAGCGGTGTCCAGACCCCGAAGTAGTTTTATCCCTGGAGCTATAGCTTAAAATAGTGGCAAAGATGCCCCTCAGGGTAAAGTAGCAGAAAACAATGTTTGTGGAGTCTGCACACCGCTTCGCAACTTCGAAGGCAAGAGCCTGGTGTCCCCACGTGATCGCCGGGGCAAAGTTTCACTTCACCACCCGGTCTAACAACGGCCCTGGTCATCTGTGGATGCGGTCCTCTTTCTGAGAAGTGCGGGATCCCAGCTTTCTCGCTTTCTCTACCCGGTTTACGGTGCATTCCCGGGTGACTACAGTCTCTTGTTTCCATCGCTACAACCAACGACAACCAAGGGACACAACGGAAAGGCCATATTTTCGATCGTTCCTGCAGCTGCCTCCCAGGTAAGGATTACCCTAATGGTGATGTGCGGAAACTGGTTCATTTCCAAGATTTATGCGGTTATGCGACTGTGAGTCGTGTGCATGCGGCGCAGTTTCAGCGGCAGTCAAGAAGCACACACAGCGGTGGTAAACATGGCAGCACACAGTCGTGTTTGTCTCTGAAGTGAAGCGGTGATGACCAAAACCCCAGGTGGGCGTGCAGCGATCACCTGGGCGGGAAATGAGGTGTTTAGATGAAAACTTGGGAAGGAGTGGCGTGTAGATTGTCGACGTGACACGCTTTCAAAACGTTTCCTGGTTTTCATATTACAGTCGACAGATTCAAGAGATAAGGCTATTTCATCAAAGACTGACTTCAATGCTAGGAGTCAGGTATGTCACTGCAGAAACAATCCATGACAACAGGCTACGTCCCGTAAAAAATACACTCACACACTTCATATAACAGCTCTAATAGTATTAGAGAATCTTATAAATATAACAAAGTGTGATGATGGATTTTGGTTTTGTATGAAACCTATGGAAACCTATGTTTATCCGATCCTCATAACCAAAATAAAATCCTCATAACCAAATAAAACTTTGAGATTGTACTTGGATACTCATGAAGAGTACATTTATTTTGACAGCAATGTGCTCTTCAAAGAGAAAGAACAACTGTACAAAATTTAGATGCAAAAGAATAAAAGTGTAAAACTGAAAACAGGAGAATAACATCCTGCAGTAACTGCAACCACTCTTAAAAAAGCCAAGGGCAAAGGTGATCAGCTAATCACAGTTTGTAACAGATTGTATAAGGCATTATAAAAGATAGGCTCTTCATCAACAGATCAACAATATATAATCAAAGTCAGTTGTACAGCGCATTCTTGTCTGTAGGGATGAAACATGCTGGAGTCTTAAGAGGCTACAGCTAGCTGGCTTCATCAGAAATGCAGATTCACAGACATGAAGCAAGTTAATACCATCTCAAAAGCCAGATGCCAGTGTATTTAGATAGCTCCTTTTTCCAGCAAGAGCCAGACTCAAGGCATTTAAAATATAAACAGACATAAGAATAATAATGGTCACAAGCACTATAATATATACTCAGGACAGTGCATCACACTTTCTCTCATTAATCTTTGGTCATGGAAGACACAAGAGTCTCTATTAAAAGAAAAAAAGTTAAATTATTCTAGTTATAGAAGTAATGAAAAGAGGCGTAGGTCATGGCGAGAAAATGGGATTTCTTCGTATACGTGTTTGAAAACTCTTCCCTTAGGTATCAGTTATTGTTCTGAATAAATCAGCAATAATAATTTTCACAACAGAGGACTAAATAATAAGCTCATCTGTGTATAATTCAAGACTGAAGTTTCGTAGAGCAGAAGTGAAGTCATGATGTTTTGTGTTCTTCAAATGAGTGTCCTGGCAACCGTTCATACCCTTCACGGGCTGGTCCCTGAGTTCTTCTCCAGCCGTTATCAGTGGACAAAAGACTCTTGTCCAAATCTGAGTCATCATTCTCGAGGTCAAACTCTTCAGTGTGAGGCTTGCGGTACAAGATCCGTGCCATAAAAGCTAGAAGAAACATCTCTGCCACCAAAATCATGTGTTGTAAGGCTGTCAAGATACAAGTAGGAAAGTGATGGATAGTGGTCAAAATCAAAATAAATTAGATGATATTAAACATAATGAATGAAGTTTTTGTCTGTAGTGGGGAGGGGTATTTTGGAGTAGACCTGCTAAACAATAACATATTAGAAAATTAAATTAAGAAAGATTTGACTAGCTTAACAAATTATAATTATGACAATGATTAAGGTTATTAATTAAAAAGACAAGTTTATTGGGGAAAACATTATAGTGCACTACTAGTTATAGTCACATTTTTTCACTTACCTTTACTGCGCACAGTGGACGACAGACAGCCATTGGAAGATGGAATATTTTTCTTGGCAAGTGTCTCAAAAATAAATCCTTGCAGGTTGTGAAAGATAAGCACTAGCTGAAGCACCATAAATTTCTGTGCTATGCTGTGCCTTTTAAGAAAGATACGGACACTTTGAAAAAGTACCAAAAGCCCGTACATAGCCACTAACGTTGACACGGCATTTGCTATGGCAAGATATAAGTAGGGTTTCATAAAGGATATCTGAAAAAGGAAATTCATGGTGTTACTCAAAAGATAAATAAGGCATCGATCAACATAAAAATACCCCATCATGTTAGCATCACATCAGTTTTTTCCATTGGTAATGATAATTTATGACAAAAGAAACACAGCCTGCACAACTCATTCACTTTCTATCTCATTGTCTATCTCTCACACACACACACACACACGCAAGAAAAGTAAAAATACAATAGCACACTGCACCGACTATTTTTCCCCCCAACAAAAAATACAAACAACTTCTCTAATTGAAAAAGAGTGATTTCAATTTACTTCATTTACTTTTATTGGCTTCACTCTTACATACCTCTCCCACAATGTACTTCTCGTCCAGCCAAAGTACTATGGTTACAAAGGAAATGAAAGGCTGCAAAAATGATGTCTGAAGCACCATTAGCTGCATCTTTTTCAGATTAGTGCTATAAAAAAATGATAAAAAAAAAATGCACAGAAAAATTGCATCATCGACTCTAAAATCAGATGAATAAAGCAGCATAAAATGGCTTCAGTAGTCTCTGAAGTTAGATGATGAAAGAAGAATAAAATAAAAGCAACACGAAGGAAATGATCATCAAAAGAGGAAAAAAAGTCATGGAAATGGGCAACTTAGAAAATTATATTTTGCCTCAGCTCTTCCCTTCAATGCTGAATTTTTGAAGTAATTTTTATTTGACACAAACTTAAATATGCTTATTAATAATGGTACACATTAAGCAGGTATATGCAAAAATAACATGCATATATGAATCCCGTCCAATCATTAACCTTCTCTCCACACACACTCTCTTACAAAATGTGACACAAAGGAGATTAAAATTACAAAGAATGCATAAGTTGACAGAAGCAAATAGGTTACCCAGTTGCATCTATAGTAGGACAACAGAAACAACAGCAACAACAGGGTGGGGTCCGTAGGTTGAATCCAGTGTTTTTCACCTTCTCTAGAAGTTTCTGTGCTCCTCCACTGTACAGGATGATAAGGGAGTTGAAGTGGACCAGACACACTGCAAGATAACTGTTAAAACAGAGAAACACTGGCGGTCAGTATGGAATTTGTCAATTTACCTTTTCATTAACATCCTTTGCTCAACGCTCAAGGAAAATTAATGCTTACCAGACCTTTAGCTTTGTATCCCATGAATGATCTCAATGTCTTTAATTTTCTAAATAAATGTATGCTTCATCTGACTAAAAGGTTTTACAAAGTTTAAAACTACAGCAGTGTTCACTTCATTACTTCCAGGGGATGCAATTCCTTTCTGGAATTTCCTATTGTAAATTCTTGGGTTGCATCCCCTGACAAAATTTTAGTCAGCTCAAGATGGTAAATACTTCTCACACAGAGGAGACAAGGTCACACAGTAGGGCTGCTCTTGGCACAAAAATAGCCAGAAGTGCAGCAACTGCAAAAATCTTAAGATTCAAAAGAAAAAAATTTTTAAAAGTGAGATAAAATACTCATAGTAAACAGTAATACAAAAGTGTAAGTCACTCAAAACACGTCAACAAGCTTTATTGGTATGCTTTGTAGATTTACAGCTTTACAACATTAAAGCTGCTGCTGAGCTTGACTTTTTTTTATATTATGGTTGTATTTCAGTACAATGTATACTTAGAGCATAAACTTATTCAATACGGGTGTATCGATGCAACTGAGATAGCTATGCAGCTATAGGTTCGTGGGTGCGAAAAATGTATATTATCTCACTTTATTTGCCATATCATTTCCTTTTACAACACTATTGACAAGAAACAGAAAAAAATAATTGTTCTTAAAATTAATAATCTCTCTCACATGTTTATTACTACCTATTCTTCCCCCTGTATTGGGTGAGGGCTAAATATAATAAAGCATATACTGCTTACTTTACCTCTCGTTAATAAAGAATTGTCATTGCCACACCCGTACAGAGAGAGAAAAATATGTCTTGGTACAACAAAAACATGGTAAAACATACATAACTTTATGTAGGGTAGGACTTACAGGATAGATACCAACAAGCCAAAGGCACTTTATCTTGATTTGAGGATTGCTTGTGTGGTAATGACTGATAAAAAAATATGCCTTGTCAATGAAGAGCCCCAGAACTCCCAGGCACATTGCTACACATATCCCAACTGCAATTTTCTCCCACAGTAATATCTCTGGAACATTAGAGTTCATCATAACACACACATTTATGAATATTTGTACCTTGATGGATACATGTAAACGAAGCAGTACGTTCCAATACTCTGAACTATATTTCAGTTGTAAAAAAGTTCTGTCCTACATTTTGTAGTATTAATACTGTCTTGAAATACCTTTTGTAGTATTAATACTGTCTTGAAAAAAAAAGGTTGCAAGTTTATCACTTTCTCTACTACCAACTTGTTGATATGCTGATGGTAAAAACAAAAATAAGGCTGAAAAAGCTCCTTATCAAGGAGAAATGAAAGCATAGATCTTGTTAGACATGCTTGGATCCCTACCTGAAAAGTACACATCTGAGACTGGAATGCTGAAAGAGCAGTTGATGGACATGGTTGGATGGACAAAATCTTAATAACCTGCAATAACCAAATCGAAACAACATTTTACTGCTACTAACAAAGAATTCTTACAAGTTGCTTCATTACCTTTCTTACAGTTATGATCTCGATTTTGATATTATAGAGCTGCTTGTTTTTTCTTTTTTTTTGGGGAGGGGGGTGTTTACCAAGCACTTAAAGCTTTTTATCTATTTGAACTGTAGATATGTTCGTGTAGATATCTGCTTTGCAGTTGACAGTGAACATCAATTTACTCTTGTCAGTGCTGGTCTCCCCTCCATAAGTTTGAACTCTGTTAGTAAGGTCTTGCAGTTCTCTGTTAGTTCCTGAATCCCAAACGATGTCATTTGAAAAATGTAGGTTGCAAACTGGCCTTCAACTGATGGAAATGAAAGTCATGGAGGTTTCAGGCATGATGTTCTCCTAAAAGATATTAAACTGTCTCTACCACAAACATTTCGAGATTGTGCATGTGTGTGTATGACTGACAAGCTTAGGTTGTTTGTTTTTTTTGTACTTAGTTTTGCGTACACCATAAATGAATAACACAACATTGCAAAGAGACTGGAAACAGGTCACCATTTCAAACAAATGGGGAAAAAAAAGCAGCTGCAAAACCACTAACTTTTTGGACAAGAATAATTAACAGGGACCTATATTAGCCTTCCCTAACAATTTTCCATCTTGACATATGTTGTAGATAAGAATGTACTCCGGGATGTTGCTTACAGACTTGAATTTTGCTGCTTCTTTTATTTTTCTGCTGGGGACATTCGTAGAAAACATCCTGGGTTAAGAAGTTGTTTCTGTCTTTGGATGAACAGCAGGTCTCTACACACCTAGTCTGGGTTATTCATCACTGCCACATGACTGACCTCACGCAGACTTGCATGATGCTCGCTAATCCCTGTGTCCAACTGACAAAGCCCTCAGTACAGCCTGTACAGGACGACTACGATTCGTCTGATCTTTTGACACATGTGTCCTCACCAGCCATTTGACAGCTGTCTTTGTGTACATTAATTAATGTCATGCATTGTGATTTTTGATGGATATGAGTACTTGCACGAGCAGTTACATTAATCCCCAGGCTGACGACTTGAGCTCAGTTTCTACTTTGACTACCAAAACTGTCAGCGAAGCCAAGTAAGCACGACAATGAAGTGTATGTGCGTAAGTTTTCTTAGACTGGGCTCATTAAGGCCGGCTAATTAGCCATGTCTTACCATGCGAGTAGCTGTAAGCCAAGCAGCAGCTTTATTTTGTTGCCCACGAACTAAATGATTATACGTCCGTGGGTTGCCTCTCGTGACTTTATCAAGAGTTGTATCCCCTTAACCCTTTTCCACGCGGTGGTTGTTTCCCTTGAATGCACCTTCTGTCAACAGTGTTTCACAAGTGGACGGCCTCTTTTTTTTTTAAATGATATAAAATGGCCTTGATGACAAGGTGCTAACAGTGTGGAGTACTGCTGAGTTGTATTTCTCCATGGTGGGACACTCCATACAGAGATGGCAAACAGATTCTAAACTCTTGGGGGACTGTTGAAACTATCCAGACAAAAAACTAAGCAATCCTTTCTCTACTGAACAATGATCTAACCATTTCAGTTGTGTTTTCAGTTCAAGTGAAGAAGTGACAATCCCAGACAGCATTATTAAAGTTTAGTACATTAGTACAGTAGAGGATGTCATTAGCACTTCCAAGGAAAATAATGAGATTCTCAAAAATGTTATAGCAAAAAGAAGAAATTGCAAATGTTTTTAAAACTCCTACACAGCAAAAAGGCAGCTGGACTATATCAGAGATCTGGACCAGATGGTTAAATTTCAGAATTTTATTGATATTCTCAGATTATGTTCTGCCTTTTCTCATCATATATTTTAACTACCTTTTTTGACAAGGGTTTAATTCTTTCCTAACCAGTGGACTGAATGAATGAAATAAATTAACCATTATGAAAAACAGGAGGATCATAGTAAACCAGAAAACTACTGGTGCATTTTCCTGCGCTAAATGTCTGTAGAAAAATTTAAAGTGCTGTCTTTAAATCAACTACAGACTGAATTAAGAAAATAATGGAAAAAAAAAAATTGACGAATAACAAGAAGGGTTTAGGAGAGTCTACAGTACTAAACAGAACATACTTTTATGGTTTCAAGAAACAATTTATGGAAAGTGCTACAAACAATGGTATGAAAGTAATGAAAGGACATTTTATTTTTAGCTATTAAAAGTATGTATAAAAGTGTGTATAGACATTGGTGGTACTTCCCCAACCTGTTTTTCAAACTCTTTGTTGCTCAGGTTCAGCCAGTACTTTTAAAAGGGTCTAAAATATTGGATCTTTGTGCCATTAATGATACTAATAAACACATCATTTATATAGCACATACACCTGTAAGGAGCATGCTCATATATAGCTCTTAAGAACAAGAAATAGGCATGGACAACACATGAGGGACAGTAGAAAAAACATATGAATGATGGAAGGTTAAAGAACAGTACTGATGATTATACAAATATAGAAAACACAAAGAGGAACCAAGTAACAAGGACAGAGTGTCCTGATTTTGCAAAGGAAGAGGATTAGAGAAGTAGCAATTATCAGAAGAGGGGGCAGGGTGGGAAAAAGGACTAGCTTTGTGTGGACTGTTGTTAGGAGTAATTGATACTATTGAGAAGGTTCCCACCCTTGCAATGAAAAGGGTTTTAGAAATCACAACAAGAGCACATAGCATTTTGACAAATGGGGAATATGATAGATACCCTCTGTATGTTAATTCATCAGTGTGGTGTTTTGGAGAAGAAAGCCTATTTAATGTTATTATTGCTACATGAGAAGAAAGAAGGAAACATAGTTGCATTACATTATGATATTCCTGTTTTGGTATGGTGTGGGAATGTCAGGGTACTGGAGATCATAAACTTTTTAAAAAGAAATCCTGAAGCAGAGACTGGTGGACTGTTACACCAGAAATGGCACAATGCTCTTCAAAGTAATTTAACATATTTTTCATGTAATGAATATCAAAACTCACATCCGTTGTTACCTTATGTGGCTAAAACAGTCATGAGAGATTATTAAAATTTAGAATGAGCATATCTGTGCTTAAAGGCCATCAGTAACACTACTAACACACTCAGAATATTTGAACCACTTGTTTTGTTCTAATACAGCTACAACTGAACAGCACTTTCTCCTTGTATGTCCAACATATATGGCTTCTAGTAAACAGTTCATCTCTAAAAATACTGTAAGCACCAATGCCTTTGTTGTTTTACACTTTTATCTCAGATACCAGAATACTGATTACTTTACATGGCTCCTTCATTAACACAACATTAAAAACAAGGAAAAGCTACGATAGCCTCAACTGAAGACTTTTAGATTGAGGGATACGCACGTTTCATATAGAAATGTTAGTTAATGTAAATTACTTACATGATGTAGAGAAAGTAATCGCTTGGTAAGTCTCTGTGTTGGTACCTAAGTATATTCATGATTGTATAGTGACTATAATGGCTTGATTTATATCTGTTTGTACCTGCATATATAATTATATATACAATAGTGTGGTAACTAATTGATTGATGCATACCTGTATTTATACCTTGTGTATACAAACATGAGGGAATGTCTTAGTAATGAGCATGCTAATTATAGGCATTATACATTTTGTATTATCATCATGTTGTATCCTCCATGAAACTGAGCCAGAAGCCTGAATCATTAAAAGAATATTGTATTATATAAATTTCTCTTTCAAATGTTCTTTTTCTTTGACAGCAACCATTTCATTCTGAATTACCTTATTATTACCAAGGATACACATTGCAGATATGCACAAGTAAATTAGGATTTCACTCTCATAAACTCTCTGTATCCAAGACAGATTACTTTTCAATAAGAGAAACACCTTTTCTTTTCTTGGATTTGAAACAACTTTGGATCAACAGATTTTAATTCATTTTCCTGCGAGGTGACTTAAACGTGGAAAAAATATCTAAACTTCACTTGATCATAAGAAAATCAAAGCTAGCTCAGGTTACAAACAAAGTGTAAAATATACAGCTATGAACCTATCAGTTTAGCAAAGAATTAAAAAGTTCACGAAAGACATTCTGGGCAGAGGACAAATCCACCACTTATCACATTTCAAGCAGGAAGACCCTTCGATTTGTCTTTCTTATTTCATGTAATGTAAACGCCGACCATAGAACTAACTTTATAAAAAGAAAATCTTCTACACAGGGGAATCTGTGAATCAACTGAGAGAAGGTATCAGAAGGAATCTGAAACCAAGTGGAACAGCCTTTGGTAGGGATGGTCGTTGCTGTTGTATAGTTGATTTTTTACTCTTTAGTTTTCCTCTGTGAAGGAACACAGTCGGCGGAGCTTCCATGGAGGTAGCCATTAACAAGTAGGAAACGGTTGCAGACCCCAGAATCATAAGAGGCGGAGGCAAAGGTAAGGCAGTGGTTTCCTGCCCTGGCTCCCACAGGTCCACTAATGCCACATTATGGCCTCTGTTCTGCTTCCGATTCCTGTGAACTGCTACAATTCATTCAACAATGGCAGCAGCAGATTTGGAGAAGCGCTGACTAAGAGCCTTGCAGAGCCAAACCAAAGTTGTTTGTCCTGATTTTTAAAGGATCATTTCTTTCCACTGCTATCATCATTCTGTAGGTTGGAAATCAAACATGACACAACGGTCATAACATTGCAGGTCAGACTTGCAGAGTGAACCAATAAACTCAGTGTGTTGACATTTTAACAAGACGTCCTCATGCATCCCTCACCGTCAAGTGTAATGTGAGTATATAAACTATCTTGAACTCAAGGTTCAGCTGGCTATAGTTCAAGAGGTCGTCGGTCGTCAGTCTCGTAAATACACTAAGTGAATTGATCAAAAATAAATTAGCTGCTTCCTTCAAGAACAAAATCTTGCAAAGATTACTTTCAAAACACTGTTACTAGACCCCTTAACAAAACACACACGCATTTCCAAACGAATTCTAAAATCTCTGAAAACTTAATACGCTCATTAAGTTGTGAAATCTTAGGACACAGTCTCACTTTTCCCCCAGTTGCATCAACAATGTCCAGGCTGACCAGTTTGTTGCTTACAAATTCTAATCCATCCATTGCTACACAGTCTTTGCCAACCTGTATAAGGCTCGCGCTTCAAGTGAAGACCTCCCCCTGCAGCTGCCAGAAGCCCAGAGTCTGGGGAAAGTCCATGCTGTCCTCAGAATCAGAGCCACTGAGTGGCGAGGTCATGTTGAGGAAGAAGTCGACTGTCTCGGCAACCGAGAGAGCAGTGATATCATCCACGGTTCCGTCCGGTGTGTTGCTGCTGTTTGCTGATCTCGAGCACGTGACTTCAAGATCGTCCTGCGTGCACCCGAAACTGCCGCTCGCCTCCAGCGCTCTCCTGTGGCCGAGAAGGGACTCGCCGAAACCGTTTCTTTGGATGATGTGTTCGTGGCCAGTGAGAGGGGAACTGACCTTGTGATTGGCTGCTTTTCGCAGGCACCGAGATCGTCCACGAAACAGAGGAGTTGCTGGCGATGAGCATCTGTACTGCAGGCAGCAGTTACCTGAGCCTCCACACCTTTGTCTGGACGAGTGAGGGTCAGTGGAGGCAGACTTTGCTGCAGAAGTCATCGTTAGCTTGTCGTTGGCACCGGTCTGCTCCTCCTTGTCAAAATATGACCGAGGTTCCACACAACATGTCGGTTGGGACTTAGGGCTTTTGCTGGTTGAAGGAAAGTCGTTCTTCCTTTTCTTTGAGGCTGTGCAGGTGTGTTTCGAAGTTTTCTTCGAGTTGGAGTCCTCGATCATGAATGATCGACAATATTTGTGCCTCATTTCCTCTTCCTTTTGGCTTTCCTCCTTTTCTGTCTTTTTACTTGAACCCAACGCTGCGGTGGGAGTCGTTCTGCCAGCAAGAGTCGAATCCCCCTCCGTGCTTAATTCACAGGTGGGCTCAAAGAAACGCGATATTAAAGGTTCCTGTTCAGGAATTAGTCTCAAGCACGCACGGCTGCGCTTGAAATGACCTCTCACCATGTGGTCCTCGCGCTGAGGAATCTGGTTTTGATAATGGTGAAGCAATAGCTGCTCATTCGAATCACTTTTTCTCGGTCAGAAGTCTGGTGGTGTGGATGAAGCGGGTGATGGGCATAGGGTTGTGGCTGTCGTAGTTGGCAATCGTCTTTAACCGACCCAGTCATCATTTCCACCCCTTTGTCTCCCACCATGTCGTTCAAACAGCTGACACCAGGTAAGTGCTGCGGTCTTGGGTATGGCGTTTCACTTTCCTGACGACCCTTACCTGCAAGGTGCTGCTTGACCTCTCGAGGCTGATCCCACAAACGTTGGCCACGACTTCGAAAACAGGAGTCATACCTGTATGGGAAACTGTTGTGCAAGTAAGCGACACTTCTTCCAGAATGGAAAAGCCTTTTCCGGGTGCCTCTCCGCCACTCTCGGGCTTGCTTCTGCACAGTCTCGGGTACATTCACGTTCAAGATCATATTTGGATCGGCCACACCCATAGGTTCAAAACGTTTTTCTCTGTTTCCTGGCATCTTTTCAATTCCATCTTTCGCAGTTGTCGAAATCTTGATGGCGTGTAAAGCTGTTCGTCAAGAAGTGTTCGCCGTATCTGCGATGACTGTCATCGTTATCGCTGCAGTCGTCTGACGTCAAACGTGAGGAGTGCAGCAGCACCAAGCAGACAGGTGAGAAGACACGCGACTCGATGGTTTAGGCGCTGCACGTGCAGTGGACTGACCCGTGTCGACACGGACTGGCAGTCATTCATCGTCAACCATGGCCTCAGGTAACAGCGACATCTTACCTCCTGAATGACGTGGCGCTGACGTCAAAGACGAATTTATCGTCACGCATGGTGTGTTCGTCTATAAATAGCCTACAAACAACTTTTAAAAATTACTTTGTCTTCCTCCTGTTTGTAAATACTCAACAACAACAGGAACACTCGTCATCGAAGCAAATACACGTGTCCACATCATCGATAACGTTCCGCACGGTTACTCAACATCTATTGAAGAGAGACAACTGGACCGAGGGTCAATGCCGGACCAAAGGGGAGGGAATTTCACGGGGGGACAGTTTAAGATAAGATAAGATAAGACTAAAGTATTTTATACTTTGAAAATATGTATCTATACTAGCATATCTATGTTTCTTACTCACGATTTACAATAATTACTACCCAAGTACATCCACGCTAGGTCAGATGTATTATTTCTTGGTTTTATCATACTGTCGTCTTGACTGTCCCTGGGTTCACGGATGAGACCTGTACGAGGACGTACAAGGCTCAGTACACTGGTGCACTGCCTGACCTGAGGTACTAAAGGTCCCCTGCCAACAGACCTACATGGTCCCTCCAGGCGGAAGGCTGCCGTTCATGAAGCAGGAGGGCGGAAACTGAAGACTAAACGACATTCGCCGCACGCTGACGAGCCCACGACACGTGTTCCAATGGCTGCCAATGGGTTTCACACTGGCATCAGCGCCAGCAGCCCGTCCAGTCCACCTTCTTCCCCCCGGTCACACGGAGGTACTACAGGAGCCTCGTAATCATCTCGCCAAACTTTGTGCTGTGAACCAATCGAGCTTTGGCGAAGCCCACACGGCTCTGAGCGCCAGCCTGTCAGGACCGCGTTGATTGATTGCCAAAAGAAATCACTTTTCAAGTTTTCAAGCTGCAAGAAAGCGGGAAGAGAGAGAGAAAGAAAGAGAGGTTCTTATTCTTTTGATTGGCATAGGTTTTGGAGAAGACTGCCACAACATTTGCATCTGCAACCTCGTGCAAAGGAACATTTTCTCCTGTTCAGGAGCATTGTAAGCTATCCTAATGATGATTCGAAAAACATTGCAGCTGGCTTTGGCTGGTTTGCATGAAAGTTCACATAGTCTGTCCCTGCAAAAATGTTCATGGAGCGTTCACACAGGAGACCATTGTACACACGCTCATACAAACTAACTCAAGGTGAGGAGCACAGGCTGGAGACTAGCAACTGTATCTACACCTACATCCTGAAGGCTGACAATAAATTATTTACCTCATAACTTCGACTGTGTGTCACCACAGTATGAAGAAGTTAACATACGAACTGAGAGGATTTCAGGCCTGTAGCTGCACACTCGTCATGAATACACAGACTTGTGAAGTGTTCAGGGTACATCAGGAGACACAGTATCATTGACATGCGGGGCTCAAGCACAAACAAAATTGTGATGACATGAACAAAAGTCTGGCTTACACAGTTTTTAAAATACTTTGTAAATAATGAAAAGGTTCTAACACTGTATTGTGATCTGTGTTTCTGTAACTGACTATCTAAACACATTTAATGCCTAAAGATTAAAGTGTTTAAAATTAAATCATTGTGCGACTGGCCCCTGTGTGGTTTGAGGAGTTTGAGGGAGCAGGGCCCTTATACACACCAGAAACCGTGTGAGTTGGAGGAGGGGTGAGTTCAGAGAGTTCAGTGTGTGAAAGAATCCTCGACGATGACAAGCGAGTGGCGGTCGTTGACGAATGACGACAATTGGAGAATCAACGTTGATAAGCGGGGATTGGTCAGCAAGGAGAGTAAGTAGTCGTCAGGCTTGTGTCCTCTGTCTCCGGGCTTTTGGCCTGAATGATGAATGGCAGAGTTTGTGAAACGAGTGTTGCCAGTAGGAGACCTGCTCATTACACTTGCTGGAGGAACAAACAGGAGAAAAGTTGCGATAATGAAGCAACGAGCGTCAGCCAGACGACTAACTGCAACAAATTCATCCTTCAGTTCACCATCCAGCATTCTACGATCCTTCACTCCGCACATCCATCACCGCTGAATGAAGCACACACGCACACACAGAGCAAGTGGAGAGAGTGGAGAGAGAGAAAGAAAGACTTGTCACATCGTATGCAATCACACGGAAAAATTGAATTCTAGCAAATTTGAGTGAAATGCTCAGGGCCAAATGTGGCTGGGGTCCCAAGTGTTTGCATTTCAATGCATGCCAGACCTTTAAAAGCACTTCTAAAAAAGCCAGTGGGAAATCATCTATTCCATTACAATAAGGGTTTTAGCTATTTTGGGTCTGCTGGGAGAGCGATGGCAAAGTCAGATGTTCATTAGCGAATCCTTTTTGTGCAAAGATGGGATGCTGGACTCGTCAGTCCAATTTTTCCTGCCGTAAACCAATCCAGAGGGCACGAGCGTTTGCAGGTTTAAATATTAGTGCGTGCGTGCGTGTGTTCACGTGTGTGTGTGTGTTCACGTGTGTGTGTGCACGTGTGTGTGAAGCATTTAGAAGCCAGCAACACACACACATGGCAGATGCTCAACAACTGGAATAAGTAGAGTATGCACATTTAAAACGAAATGGATGAGTGAGGGTGCGGTGAGAGAGATAGAGAGAAGGAGTAGAAGAAATAAAAAGCGTGAAAGGATGGGAAGAAAAATGAGACAAGGGATGGAAAGAGAGATACTGCGCAGTTTTCTCAGCTTGTATAAAACGGTTTAACAGAACAGAGGTGTGCCGTTAATGTTTTTTTGATTGTGCAACTGCCCAGACAATTCCCTTTCACAAAAATAACCAATGAAGGTTCTGCTTTCTAACTGCTTTGATTCCATGTTACTCTGTTACCTACAAGTGTAAAATCAGGGCTTTGGTCCTCATTAATTCTATTAAAATGACCCTGTGGCTGCTTGAGAAAATATCGCACAGCGAAGAAATCGTGGAGAAAAGATTGAGGGAAGTGTTTTATCTGATGCCACACTAGTCCCAGTTTGTAACCACATTCTGCAAGTCCTGGCCGGTGCCAGAGGCGAGCAGGTTGAGTGCCATTGCAGTCCATGTACAGGAGCCAAGACTCGGGTTCCCACGGGCGGCCATCCACAGACTGCACACACTGCTCACCCCTCACGCAGCCTCCCGTGACCCCCGGTACATAGCAATCAAAAATTCTCGTTAGCCGACTTAATTTTCCGTTTATCCTCCCAAAACAAAATTTATGCTCCCAGCAACTTGGCTGCAAGTGCATAACATCATCGCCTTGCGAGTGAGGACTGGAGGAAATAATGTCGATCCTGAGATTAATGGAGTCAGCCGACACCCCGATGCGGGATTCCAGAGGTGGCCGCACATCTATGAAGTATGTGGGGGCAGGGGGAGGGAGAAGAGACTAGAGTGTGGGGGGTAATGAGTCTGCTTACATAGACAGGAAGTTGGTTGTTAGGTGATCGTTGCTAGCAAGTGAGGCGGCAGCCGACAGGAACAAGATTCTGAGGATGATGTATTGCTAGTCGTCTACTGTAGAGACCACGTGGTCTGTGAGCCCAGGCCTGGCTGCTTGATGGACTCGGCGATCACCCGGGTAGACATCGTTTGGTATTTTGGGATGGAGCGGGGCTGGCCAAGAAAATTCACGGAAGCTCCAATAACAACAGCTGGTAATAGGCAGGCAACTATTTCGGTATTTGAAGCCCCACAGTAAATATAAATACGTTCTTCAATTCTCTATCTTCAGATTCATTTTGCTTTGTTGAGGGTTTGAAGTGAAAGTGTAAACTGCATTTGCAAAAGAGCATCCTTTCCTAGGGAGCAATTTCATTTGTAAGAGTCGTTATGGTCGTTACTCTCTCACCCGACACACGAGGAGTACTGTGTGCTCCCTGTCTGAACTCGTTCTGATCACCTCACACGCTCCCAAACTGACAAATATTTAAGGAAACCCCATTACAATATCTGATTTGCCAGCTTCCACCATTCCACAAGGACACTTTAACCAGTCTTCTACAAAGATGACGATGACAACGATGATGATATGAAAGTGTCACACACAAATGACCCCGGGTCACAACGGCGATGACTGGTGTGACTCCAGGCAAGGGACAACTGTTCGCTGGACATTGTGTGGTGTCGCGAGTTACACAGAAACCAGTTTAGAGGTCTGTGTGTCTGTGAGTTTGTCTCTTGGACCATCACTAGGTGAGGGTCAGCACGTGAGCGCGCGCGTTGTTTCCAGTGACGTGAGCGATTGTTCCTAGTGACGTGCAAGTTATTTCTCCAGCCGTCCTCTACTTCCGCCAGCCCCTCCCCCTTGCCCCCTGCCCAACGTTGATGTGCACCGGGGACTGCCAGCCGTTACCGTCGTCTGCAAAATGATAACGGTTTGCTCTGCCGGGGGAGCATGCGCGCTCGCGATTAAAGGTAACACAAAACACCCTCCACACCTTTTCCCAAAAAAAAACAAAAGGAGGAAGGGAAGCGACCGAGCCTCCCACTCTAGGCACGTGTGGTGAGCAGCTGCACGTGCGGGAAGCTGCGACTGCGTGCGCTCACGGCTCACAGATTACAGCTGCACCCGTTCTGCTGAGCAGTGGTGTAACCCACAGGTAAGATACTCCAGGTAAACTTGGTGAAATGCAGGTAATTGTCCTTCCTTGGTTTTACCACTTGCCATACAGTAGAGGTGTGAAGAGCACGTGGGTGTGTGTGTGACATGAGTGTGCTCAGTGGTGAGTGTGTAAGTGTGTGTGTTCACGTGTGCTCAGTGGTCAGTGTGTAAGTGTGTGTGTGTTCACGTGTGCGAATGTGCGTGTGTGGTGTGAGAGAGGAGATCGAGAATGGAAAGAGGAGGAAAGTCAGAAAGAACTCACACGACTACACACATATTGTGTTACCGTGCACAATGCACACCCAACAGTCAAAAAGTCTTTCAAGATATTTTTTAAAAGAAATTCTTAACAGAAGAAAACCTAATGTAAGTACGTATGTCCGAGAAATAAAGTGACAATAGTAAAAGAAGTCTACAGTCGAAACTAAACTTAAATGAAAAGAACAAGTTTCCATCCATTAAGCTGTTTCTTGAGACTTCTTGTATGACAGTGTAAACGTGTACCGTGACTGTGGGCGGACGGATGGACGTACAGACAGGCCTCTAAACTCCTTCTTCCTTTCATCTTGTGCTCCTACCTCCATGACAATGTTAGAGGAGGAAACACAGTCGTACCGCGAGGATTGCGAGAGACCCGGATGAAAGGGAAGAGATCAGAGAGAAAGGAGCATGCGAAAATGAGGGAAGTTAAAAAAAAAAAGAACAAAAAAGCTACAAAAACACTGACAGGAATCTGGGAACTACTCGTCTTTGCCTTCTTCCCAAAAGGAACCGTCGCTGCATCTTCTGTTGTCTTAACGGAGAAGTGTCGGGTGGAGGCTGCGGCACGGGGTGAGATCCTCTAACAAGAGGCGCCAGGGGCTGTAGAGGTACCTACCTGTACCTACCTGTACTGTACCTGTACCTACCTGTACCTTACCTGTACCTTACCTGTACCTGTATCACGTGTACGGGCCGGATGACAATTACCTCAGCTAACGACTCGGAACGGCTGTGGAGGCGGTACTTACCTGCTCACTTTCTTCTTCTCAGGTGTGCTGTATCCCGGGGATGAGCTTATCTGAAATGGAGCGACGCTTCGCAAACATAGTTCTGACACAGCATCCTCCATTCCCTCACCTCTGTGTCTCTGTCTCTCTCTCTCTCTGTACTGGGTATGTACACACAGGGTCATACACTCCCCCCATCACCGTGAAAAAAATCCGACTTACTTTTCTGATGACTTCGTCCTTCTTCATCTTGCAAATGACAACTCTAGGTGCTATTCGTGCACCGTTGGCAGGAAAGACGAGGGAAGCCCATGGTTGCTAAGCTGCGAAGCAAAAAGGAGAAAAGCAACCGTTAAAAGCGTTGGTGATTGAGAACTTCTTTCCTTTCCTACTTTAATCTATCTCTCTGTCAGTTTACATCCACAACACCTCCTTCGTTGCATAATGTTGTTTTGTTTTCGATCCAAGATCAACATTCTCGGGAGGTCAAGACGAATCGATTTCCGAAGTCACTCTGTCTGCGATCCTCTGACAGCCTCGTCATCAATTGTGGCCGAGCACCGGCAAGGTGTTTTGTTTGCCTCAGCTCCCATCCCATCTGGAAGTCCTTACACAAACCGCCTCACATCCCCAAAATACTTTGTCATGTGAAGTGTGCGGTACTCGGGGTAGCACACTCTGATAACACAGACAACACTTCAGTCAACAACTCACTAATGGTTGTTGCACGAGTTGTATAAACAACAAATTAAATAGTGCCATCAGGAGATGATATAAATAGTGTTTCTGATTAAACTAAAAATGCAATAAAAAAGCGAATAAAAGTAATCACAAAGCCTAACAGGGGCAACGAAGGTAAGTGGTTCATCGTGTCTAGGACTGAAGATGTGGAAAGTGGACGAGTGCAGTGCCACTCTCTACTTCTGTCTACCTTTCCATTTACCTTCCCTGATAAATAAGGCGCTCGTTTCTACTGGGTGGTGTGACATTGTGAACCTGTGTGTGAACCGTTTGACATTTATGAACCTGAGAGTGAACCTCCTGGCATTGACGAAGGAGGGTCTTGTAAGGACGGGCGGTGCAATGAAAGTGAGCCAGGGGAGGAAACTTTGTCCTCATTTCCGGTTTCTTTCGATTAATTTTGGAAACTTGGGAAAGAGCGATGGGGAAGAGGAAGGGTGGTGAAAATGATGGACACATATGTACGGGCTAGCACACACACACAGATGGAGGGAGAGACGAAGATGCTGAGAGGAACGAACAGTAAAGTTTAGGCCAGGAATGGAAACAATTAAATTTAAAAAGATCTCTAAGCTGAAAGTATCCTGATACTATTATCCTAGCTTAACCTTACCTCAGGGTTATCAATTCGAAAGTGTTCACCTAAGGCTACCTGAAGTTTTGTGTTTGTGCAGGTGAGTGCATGCCTCGCACTACTTTACCTCGGCACACGCTGGCGCTACAACTGCGCGGAGTGATTTCTCCAAGCTGAGATTATTTGTCTAGATGCGCGTGTGTTGTATGCGCATGGGTTTGAGGTGTGTCCATGAGTATTAACATGTGAGAAATATTTTTTAAACAACTGTTGACTTTGAGACAGAGCCAATATTTGGTTTCGCTGTGTCAGAACATCCAAACCGCAAGAGAAATTCGCACCGATAGCTCTCATCTTCGGGTGTACCATCAAGCCAAGAAAAACATCACCAACTTTCACAAAAGAAAAATCAAGAAAATAATTCTCTTCAAAATTAACTTCTCTGCTACATCTTTTCGCTGAACATTACTCTGAGTTAGTATTGTTTACCTGTATTATTTATGTATTTTTGTTCATCCGTCAGTATATTTTAATGTATGCCCCTTGTCACAGTACAGTCGACTTTTGCATGACTTTTAGTCTGGTGTGAAGTTGAGCTTTGTCTTCTTGCTGCTTTGTGAGAAGGGAGGGGAGTGTAGATCGCCCACCTTGACGGGGGAGACCCACCGCAGCCCCGCTGACAATAACGGCTTCTTGACGTAAGACCCGGGTGCAGGGGGGGAACTGCTGTGGGGAATAAATCAGGGGAACAGTCCCACACACTGCAAAAACTCGCCAGCAGGTATGCAGTGCAGTGGGTGTATGCACACTGATTTATATTTAGTGTACAATGCTGCAGCGGCTGCGAGACCAGGTGAACCAACTCCTCGCTCGCAGAATGATTATGACATTACCTGGCACAGGTAGTGGCCAGCAGGTAATAGCACAGACTGCATAAACAACACACAAACAGGCGGTGAACTTTAAGGGCTAAAGACGTATTTGTCTGTATATATATATATCAACATGTAATTGTGTACATGCTTGTACATTACATTGTCATTGCATTAGTAAACTAAATGTTTAGCAATGTCTACAGGCCTTGATGGCCATGATGACCATGTTACTGAGTTCGTCCTTGTCTTTGATTCTCAGCCAAATTTTTTTACCCTGGGGCAATGATTTTCGAGTCAGAAAGTCTGAAGCATTGGGGGGGAGGCCTGCACTGGTGCTTGCGGCGACTGTTTCCGCCAAGACAAACACACCGACCTTCCTTACAACATCGACAAATTATGTTTGTGCACCGCTTGTAAGAAAGTTTGGAATTTGTGCAACAAACTTACTGAGCGGCCCTTGGTGCTGCACGTGTTCTCGCAGGTCCTGCAGTTGTTCACACGAGCCAGTCTGTGTGCAGACACATGAACATGTGTTCACAGACCTGCTCAACGCACCCTGACCTTCTGGAGGTCTGTGCCAGAGACTCAAGGCCTCACAGGCTTCACGCATGCGCAACAACGGTTGCCACTGGTGACCGACTCACTTTGTGAGAAAGAGGCTTTTGACCCACTAACTTGACACAATATCACTGTATTAGCAACTTACACAATGTATCTTATATCATGCATGTCGGCAGGTATTGTAGTTACCTTCCTTCCCTCCATCATGATAAGCGTTACCATCAACACCACTAACGGGGTACCCTTCATCAGAATCATACCCGTTCATTTGAGCGCTGTCGGTCATACAATTTTCAATCCAACCAACCAACCATCCAAACAGCCAGCCAGCCAGCCAACAAAGCCCCAAGCAAGCAAAGTCACGAGGGCGGCAGTGTCACAGAGGAGGCGACCAACTATGGCATCACAAAGAACTCAAACAGAACTTTCTGAAAGACTGCTCGATGCACTTCTACATTTTCCTTTTTGGTCAGTTGCAGAAAAAGTCACAGGCTGCTGTCTTTAGAAGAAGATAAGTGGAATTGTTCATCTTCATTTCGTCAGGAGCAAGTCAAGAAAAAAAAATCTTTTTTCTAAAATACTTTCTTACACAAACCCTTCTCAGTTTCTTCTTTTCTGATGAATGCTGTTGGTGTGGCTTTCTAGTTCTCTTAAGTGTGATAATTAATATCTCAGCTTTCGTGTTTCTGGTGAAATAAATATTCTTGCATCTGTTCTCTTTGTTTTTCTTATCCAGAATTCGTTTTCGGCTTGCGAGTAATTCGTTAATTTTGTTTGCCTTGGTGCCAGTGACTATCACAGATAACACAAATCATGGAAAGTCCGAGTCTTCACCTACTGATAGCAGCAGACATCTTTGTGATATAGTCTTTAATCTGCTGTTGTAACCTCATTCCGAAGCATACTACAGAATCCACTCCAAGGACTTCGTGCTGAAACATTCCACTCCATGCAAAGAGCTCACTTGAACTTTGACACAAGACTTTTTGAAAGGAGAAGCTGCTGGATAAACCATTGTCGGTGTTGACAAAGTTACACGCCGACAGAGACTCAACAAACAACCAGCCTCTACTCACAGGTAAACACCACTCCAGTGACAAATGTCACGCCCACTGGCAACCTACACTCCTCTGATTGACACTTTGACAAGCCACGCCCTCCGATCATCTGATGTCCTTTCACAAAACTCCGCTCACTGCAACAGTCACATACTAACTGTCGGGGATAATCACCTCGCCCACCACTTACAACATTTCATCAAACAACACGCCCACAAGCCAGTGCCACGCCCACCAACACATTGCCGTCAACTCTCGGCTGACATCTCGTTGACGATACGGTATCCGGCGAGAGTCAGACAGCGAGAGTCAAGGAATGTAGGTCCTGAGTAGAGCCGAACGGAAACCGAAGATGACAATATGAGAGAGAGACTCAAATTTCTTTATTATTAGGCCATCGAGCCTAGTTACCGGTTCGTGACCCTACCTGACCTTCCATCCCACCAGTGTAGTCACGGCATTCCATTGTGAACAGTGCGATACGTCACACAATCAGTCATCAACGAGCACATTGTACAACAACAAATGATGATGATGATGATGATGATGATGATGATGATGATGATGATGATGATGATGATGATGACGACGACGACGACGACGATGACACGACATCACTGTGCGTTCACGATTGAGGAATAGTTAATTTCACTCGCAACAGATGTGGAGGAAACACTTTGCCCTGCCTACTACCTTTCCCTAAGTTAGATGCTGTCTTTTCTAAAAGACGAAAAAAGAAAAAAAAAAGAAAGAACGAATGTAAAATAGATGGAGAAATAATTATTTGCTTGTCGCTCGAAGTTGCAAAAGACCTTTTACCTGTTTTATTTCGATTTTCAACTGTTTTTTGGAAGGGACTTGGAACTGACTTGTTCTGTAGCTACAGGATGTGTGCCACACTGGCCTGACACTAGGGAGGACTAGGGGAGGCTCCTGTAGCAATGAGATGTTCTGATTCCACATGCAATGAGATTACACAGCCTTGCATCGACAATTTGCACGCTGCACCCATCAGTTACACTCACTACGAGGCCGGTAATGATCTGCAACCCACCACAGGGCATCTTGCTCTCCATCAATCAAAATTGGAAAAAGTTTCCTGTCAGGATATTTATCGACATTGTACCAGCGACTAATTGCAGCCACCGGCTCGGACAAAAAGAAAACTGTTGTAAGAAACGGTTGTCGAGGCCTTTCCATCCATTTCCTCTCGTATTTTTACTGTCTCTTCTCTTTGTATCTTCGCAGTCTTTTATCTTTCATTCATTCACTCATTTCTTCTTCATTTCTTTTTTCCTAACAGTTCTTCCCTTCCTCCTTTCTTTTTCTTTACCACTTGATGAACACCGGCACAGAGCATGCGATCTTACTCTTGGCTGATAACCTTCTCGCCCTATGTTGGCTGATTGTCTTTATGATCCACCCGAGGGTAATAATTAGTAATTGGTATTCGCATAATTGGTAATGATTGCGAGATACTAATTCTTGGTATTTGAGCGAACAACCAGTCCAGTTGTGAAATGGAAACACATATTCACATCCATAGGAAGAAAAGTTATCTGAAGAATTTGTTTCAGTTCTTTCAGTTCTTACTTTTCCTTCAGCAGACATTCACAGAGTGATGGTTCTTTCTCACTGAGAAAACTCATAACCATATTTTTTTTTGAATGTAAAAGCGAACTGAACGATCACTTCAACAGATGTATCGCCTTCAGATCCACCAGAACTCGTCAGACAGACAGACAGGCCCCGCCCGAGCAGAGATCATTTCATTTCCTTCTTCAAACAAGAAAAGGGAATGTTTTTCATTAAGCCGCCATCGCCGATCTTGTCTCAGTGTAACCGAGGGTCGACAAGGAGGACACGAGCATCTAGTAATGGAGTTGAACACAAAGCCTGTGTTATTGTAGCTCGTGTTCTTCTTCTTTCTATCACAGATGTGTGGCTCTGTCCATGGTACCTGTACAAAGATGTTCACACTGTCTGCCACAAGAGGTCAAAGCAAAATTTGTGAATTTTATTGTCTCCACTTCTTCTCATTTTTAACTTTAAAGTACAATCTCAACAAAATTTTAGAAAGCTATTTCAATTTCATTGAACTTTGTGGTACAGTGGTCAGGTGCATGACTAAGACTCTCTTGAGTCTGTATAAAGGTGTTTCCACTTGCACAGTGAACAAAAGCAGAGGTGAGAAGCCTGTCATGACCATGCCACGCCCACCAGCTTCATGTTTAACCATATTTTGCCAGTGTCCACGTGATCAGCCAAAGACCGACTAGTGGTGGACATGGAGTACATTGGCGAGAAGACAAGCGACGATGTCCCTCCCTGCCTCGTCTTCGCCTTTCATTTGTCGGGAGGTCTCCCATCGTGCCAGTGCTTCATCTCTTCCGTTCTTCAGTTTTTCTTTGATCCTCGTTCATCTGTGTGTGTGTGTGTGGTGGCTGATGTCCTGTCACATGAAAGGACCTTCATTCGAGCTTCGACAAAGGCCTTTGCTGGCGCCGGGGCCAAGGGGAAATGAGATTTGAATGCAGGTATTTTAGCTGTTTTGATGACCCCCGCCACTCGTCCGGACAGCTTCGATACGATCGCTCACTTGTCCTTATGAGCCCCCAGGACCTGGACACAGTCTGGTACACGTGGCACTGGAGCAGGATGTCGACTTGGGGCCGCAAGAAAAGGGATTTCCCAAGACTGGGGGCTATCTAGCTTTTGCCCTCCACTTAATATTCCAGCGCTTTTCTCGTAGCCAGTGTATTTATTTTGTCAATGCCTTCATCCTCATTATATTGAGGTTGCTCTGGTTATTTTTGTTGCTTTGTAAACCTGTATTTGTAGTATTTGTGGCAGATACAAGAATTATGACAATTAACCATCTTCTTTTTTTTTACTTTTCGTTTTGCAGTAGCTGTCTTCGCTGACAGGAGGAGGTTTCCGATGCTGCAGGAGGACTCAAATTTGGTTGCCATCGTGAGGCCTTGTTTACGACTTCATCTGCCGCGGGAATCCTCACTGAATGGGGCTCACAACATGAAAAATCTTCCCTCCAATGACAGCCAGTGCTGTTGAGTCATTTCGTGTTATGGTGAGCAATGGGAGAACTGTCGTAAAGCTGGTGTTCAGCTCTGAGCTGCATGCCTGCATCATGGGGAGGCAGGGGAAGAGCTCAGAAAACAGAAGATGACTTCCTATTTATAGAAGGCAACCATTCCATTGGTGCAGAAATGCTTACAACAAAAGTTTTAAAGTTTCAGCAAAAACAAAAAGTAGTCGACAAAACGTATTACAGTCGCCATTTTGAGTGTAAGACGCAGCTCATCGTACTCTTTCTCTCTCGACTTTCCTCCTTCTCTCTTCGTTGCTGTATTTTGGTTTGGTCAGTTAAAAATGAACCAAATCGCGAACAATTAATTCTGCAGTTCTGATGAACTGAAATTGAAAATGTCAATCAAATAACACGTACGCCCCCCACCTGACACCACAAACACAGTTCAAACAGTAATATTTCTTTCCCTCTGACTGCAGTTAGACACCTGTTCCCATTCATTGAGAGGCATCATGGGTTAATTACAAGTATCTGTAAGAAACATGTCATGAGTTGGAGTTGTTCTGCTCAGGGAGGTGTTGGTGGGTGTGTCTTACAAACGGTAAAAGAGTTTTCCTCCAGATTTGGGGAAACAATATCTCGCGGGAGTTGTGGCCAGTCAGAAGCACCAGACCAGACCTTTCAAACAGTGTCAGCGACTGTATTCCGATGTGGAGGACATTCAGATTCTCAAAGCTCGACCTCGCCAGGTCAAGGACTACGACCTTTGTCATGTCTGACTCACAGACCCGGATGTACCACGCCCTCGACAGGCCCGCGGTCCCGTCGCACGAGCTCTTGCAATGAACTGCCAGCTCCTGGCCCTGGCCTGCTGGGCCTGCTGGGCCTCCCCTCTCTCTCTCTCAGACACAATTTCGCTCCTAGTTAGGGTCCAGCGCGGCTCCAGACTCAATTTACGGCGCCAACCCCTGGTTTTGTTTCCCTCCTTGCTGCGGGCCAAAGTGTTTTGGTGGAGACAAGAGGCTGATTACTGACCTGGCGCGAGCAGCCACGTCACGAGGCAAGGTGGAAGACGATAAGGATAAGGAAATGAGAGTATGTGAAAATGGAAGATCATCCATACTTAGAGAGGGAGAGAGGAAAACAAAAGGATAGAAAAATGGTATCGAGGAGAAAAGAAGATAGATTGAAAAAGTTAGAGAGATGGAGAGAGGAAAGTAATTTAAACGAAAGGCGAGAAAGGGTCTTGATGGAAAGAAAGTAATAATGAGTGTGACACTGAGTGAGAGAAAGTGAAGAAGTGATAGAGAGAAGTAGTGGGGAGTGCGGGAGAGAGGACGAGAGAGAGAGAGAAAGAGGGAAAGAGAGAGTGGTGAACTGAGCCAAACTTTATTGTTGCACCATCGGCCCGTCCCCAAAGGCAGGGAAAGGTCTCCACATCACATTTCATAACAACAAACAAACAAACAAACAAACAAAAGTAACAACAACCAGGACATCAACACATAAAACATGTCGCCTTCAGCTCCCAGGCACATGAAACAGAAATAACCCGATGGAGGGAGAGACCGGAGACATACACAGAATTCCTCTGATCGGTTGTCTTGAAACTTCGGTCCATCACACAGGCTTACAAACAACGCCTCTACATACCACATGTAAACAACGAGGAGGATAGAGAGAGGGAATGGGTGTGAGAGAGAGATGGAAGAGAGGAAGATGAGTGACATGGAGAGAGAGATATGGAAGGGAGAAGGATAAGAGGTGAGATGGAAAGGATAGAGAGGGAAGAAAAGGGGAGAAAGAGAACTGGAGAGCAGCAAGGAGAGAGAGAGAGACGAATAGAATAGAGGAATGGTAGAGGAGAAATGCCAGAGGTATGAGATTCATTCATTGCTCACCTCACACGCCTGACAGTTGTTTTCTGTTTGAGCAAAAGCAAACGTGGATGTGGTCACCAGGATGCGACAAATGTTGAATTGTTTCATCCATTATTTTATAAAGAAAAGTTTTGTTTTCTGCTTGTGATAAGAAGAGCGTGGTGAAGAAATAAATGTAAGCAGCCAGCCAGCCAGCCAGCCAGCCAGCCAGAGTTGGTTGTAGCCACAATCAGCCACAGCTCACCAGTTGCCACCCGAGGAACCAGTTCCAGTGGACCACAAGCAGTTGGGTGTGGGTAGCAAGGGATGGGGTGGAGCAGGGGAACATGACGGGGACAGTTTCCCCGCCGCCCGCCGACCGAGTGCGAGCTCTCGCCTCCTCCACCTCATTAACGAAGTGAGCATGGCCATTGCGGATAAGTAAAGATAACAAGTGGACGATCAGCGGAGCTCACTGTAGTGATTTGCACTCAATTAATATGTTTATGGGCCCTTTATTCACTTGTTGTTCATTAAAAGGTCATCCCTTCCTCGGGCTGTTGTCAGATTTGCGGCCTCACCGCCAATCTCTTCGCCGTTAGTTCTCGCTAAATCTCGACAGAAACTCACAGCACGAGACCTGCAGTCGAGGTCTTTGCCTGATTCCAGACACATATTTCATTCTTCACGTGCAGTGTGTGGCGGTGCGGCCTGCGGCTGTCTCCAGGCAGAAAGTATACAGTGGGGTGGAGACTAGCTGGTGAAGTTGGTTGGTGTTTTACTGTCCTCCACTGGAGGTTAGTTTATATCTGGACATAGACAGTTAGAGATAAATAAATAGAAAGACACACAAACACACACAATCCAATTCTATTTGCGAATGAATTTCGAAGATGTAGTGAGGCAGATGCGATGTGGGTCTTTATATTCAATTTGAAGGCAGGAATATTATTTGAGAGACTCTGTTTCATTATCTTCTCTTTATTATCTCGCTATGACGTCAGCTTCTGATCAACTGCTGATTGGCTGGCTGCTGATGTCTTTCAATGTTATCTTTCAACAGCTTTTTCTTTTCTCTGAAAGTATACATGCCATTAAAAGTTATATTTAGTATATTGTAATAATTTAAATATTTTATAATTCACATTTTGTAAAATTTCGTCTTTTGTGCATCTAGCATCTAGCATCTAGCATCTAGCATCTACATACTTTTATTTCATTCTCCGTTTGAAATAACCTTGCAAGTTAAGGATGCCATTATTTTGATATCCCATATTTACAGTTTACATTCTCTACTTACACTCACAGCTGTACCTGCTCCCTCCTCCACTCACTTTTGTATGCTGAAGGCAGGCAAGGGAATTATCCACAAATCATCTTACCCTAACATTTTCCTTTGCCTTGAAGTATTTTATAGTTTTTGCGCCCGATAAAGGTGGTATTTAAGTTGAGTGCGATAGGAACCCTCGACAACATGTTGCTAATTAAAACAGGAAGGTGTCTTATCAGCCTCCCAGTCCCCAGCTGCTTCATCACACCCCCCTCCGACTCTCCCCAAACATTCTGCTTTCTCTTTTGATTTCTGCACACCCCCCGTCAGTACGCATGCGCTGTGGGTACCTGGACATGTCAGCCAGTTCCTACCTGCAGAAGCACCCCGCGCATGCGTGTTGAGCAAACAGTGACAATGATAAGGTTTATGAACCATGAAGATCGCCTCGGCCCTGATGAAAGCGCATCAGACGATAAATCATCGCCTCTCCTTCAGCAGACATCCAGCCTCACACTCGCCTCATCCACCAACATTTGAAAAGAAAAGGTCAGAAAGTTCTCGTAATTTTTCTTGTCCGGGCCTGCGGGGCTGGTTATGAAGCCTGCCTCGTCCTTGTGACAGATTAAAGCAACGTGCGATATGGGGCGACTTGATGTAACATTTTCATCGCTAGAGTGGTCCTCCCCTGAAAGCCCCGGATGTGAGGCGGGGGAAGTGAAGATCGACATGTTGTCCACGTGAAAAATGAGTGTTTACTCTCAGAAAAAAAGTGCATGAGCTCCCGCGAGCGCTGGAGACTGATGGGTGTCAGGGTGGCGCAGTCGGTGATAAGCCTCGCTTTGGGCAAATTTCACGGGAACAAGAAGCCGACATTCGCCCGTAAACTTCATCGATCGAGTGACTTCCCTTTGCAGTGCTCTCCAAGGCTGGCAAACAGAATGATGACAATACTTCAAGATTTGTCTTCCCAGCACTGATCGCCGCCAAACATCTTGTGGGTCGCGGCCATGGAGACATCGCTCACAGGAGGGCACCACCAGGGGTCAGCTGCTCAACATGTTCTACTTTAGACACCTTGAGTCTCACAAAGCATTTAAAACAGTTTTATAGAAAGGTGTTAGATGAGGCGCACAACACAGTTTAAGAACACTAATATAATTTATAATAAGATGAAACTGTTTTAAGCCGGACTTTTGCCCCGTCAGCAGACGCCAGCGGACATGACGAGGGAGCCTCCGTGGAGTATCTCCTCCAACAATGGGAAACGTGTTGTGCAACTGGCCTGTGGGTGGCCCGTGCACGACCGAGACTATTCCACTAATTATTGTTACCCGGGTTCTTTGTCCCAGGATTAGCGATGTCTGCCACGAAGCCACACGCGCCTATCTAAGCAATAAGCAGTATTTCCCACACCGCCCTCGGTCCTTTCATGTTCCAGCCACAGCTCGTCAGGGTGTTCACAACGGAAAACACTGCGACACAGAGTCAATGGACACCTGACCCTCAGTTGCTGTCACAAGACAGGTTCGTGCTGTGGCTAAAGATGGCGGAGATCAGCCTGCCGCTGTAGCAAGATAGGACCTCTCCTCAAGATCAGAAGTTCCCTCAAGGTGTTGTAAGGACAGAACCGAGCTCTCAGCGAGAACCAATGGTCTGTGCATACTACAAAATTAAAGTTAACAGTAGAGAAACACGTAAAACTTTTAGTTTCAAATAATTACAGCTTGCAAAGAAATATGTATAGTGGGACTATTTTTCTTTGATATCACTGCGCGAGTTGGTGTTGATCGTCTGCTAAGGAGTAACTACAAGTCAAATTTAAATAAAAATAACATGAAAAAAGCTAAACACATACAACTCACGCTTTATTTTTGGTTTTGATAAAAAAATACCACGAAAATGTCTGCTAATCCATTCAGCAACACTACAAAACACAGCGTCTGCATACCTCGAGGAACTTCTGATCTTGAGGAGAGGTCCTATCTTGCTACACCGCCAGGCCAGGTGCCAGGAGTGGCGTCAGACCACGCGACAACGCGTCAACGCAACACGCCCCGAGCTGCGCGTGCATGGCGCCCTCGACTACCCGAGAGTTGGAAACATGCGGGTAGGACGAGACGGGTGCAAGATGCCGCCGACAACATGTCAATATTTGAAGGTTAGCGCCGGGCGTGTTTCACTCGGTGCTTATCGCAGAGTGCGACAACAGTGGAGAGGTAGGCGACACTTGTACACGATAGCAGGAATGCTGACTAATATACCCCAAACCCACCCACCCACTCACACGTATACACGCACATAAACAGCACACACACACACACGCACAGGATGGGTGGGTGGTAGGATGGCTCTAAAAACATCAGGCAGGGATTCAATGGTGTCATCAGGTGTCACCTTCGAGGACCGTCTCCTCCGCCTCCAGGGGCAGATCCCACACAAAACCTTCTCTCTTTACCCGAAGGGGTATGTCTGTACCCGCAGTGCCACCGTCCAGACGGCCCATGTTGACAGAAGACTTTTAGCTCGCTTAGCCTCGAGAGAAGGAATGAAGTTTGAAAATAAGTTTTGAGATATGCACTGACTCACTGTCTTTTCATCCTTCGTCCCGTTTACTGGTCTGTTCTCTCGTCCGTCTGATGTTCTTTGTTTGCACGTGGGTCCATGAGTGGGTGAGTGATGTAGTCGAGGTGAGGAACAGAAAACATGTGCTACTCTCAACATGAAAAACTGTTATGGGGTTAGTCTACCATCTGATACAAAAGAACACTTTCGAGAGGTTTTGATGGTTCAATGGCAACGACTTTGAAAGGGAATGTTGAAAAATATTGGGTCCGAGGCAACGTCCATGACAGGAAAAGCAAAGACGCGGGTAGGAACTAAGTAGTCGGGTATGAAGAAGAAAAGACTAAAATGAATAACTTCCATCTTTTATCCAGCCGGCTGTTCTTGTGATTGCTCTCAAACATTTTCTGAAGTCTATCCTCACGGCTGCATGTAACAGAGTGCCTGTAACTACTCCACACTTTATTTGAATTCCAGTTTTTATCCCACGAATTTCCACACCTCCACTTTGCGATGCTTTTTGCGGGGAGCCATTACATTCACCCTCCTCACCGCCTGCACTCATGTAGTCCTGTATGGCAGTTTTCCTTTTGTTGTTTCTATGTAATCACATGTCCCCCCAGCCTGCAGCCTCTCGCCGCCTGTGCAAAGAACCACCGGGGTCTCGATGAAGTCCCCACCGATGGAGCACGACCACTCACTTCTTACAGTGATGTAGGAGTTCGTCTCCCGCCGGAACTCATTCTCGCCGAGGGCCAGAAAAGCACGCGGTCCTGTCAGGCTGAGACTGAGGTGTGTTTGCGGCAAAACAAATGTCGGGCAAGCTAACAGTCGGCACCCGAAGCTGCCCACCAAGACACCCCATTACTAATACGTTTCACCTGAGCGACAGAAGGATTTAGTCCTTTCTGAACTACTTCGTTTGCGGATTTTTCCCACCAGCTCCCTTTCTGGTTTTTTTGTTGGCGTAATGGAGGGAGGAGAGGTATGAAAGGCCATTCCCCTCCCAAATTGATCTTTTGTTGGAAACATTTACCGAGCGCCGGGCTGTAATGGTTGGCACTTGTGGGCGATGTGCTGGAGATATAGTGCTGCGATCCCTCGTGCAGCAGTCGATGGTCTTTGCTATTTCACAGTTCAAACTTTGCTAATTCGGGCATCAGACGGGGAGGGAGGGGGCCCAACGGCTCGCGTCACACGTTGCGTCCGTCGTCGTGCTGCCGTCTGCTGCAGCAACCAAGAACAGACAACCTGTCGCGGCTTTGTCCTCCCGTGGCTTGCTGGAAGCTTGGAGGTGGTGACAAGAGTTGGTGAGGACAAGAGACAAGGTGCCACTCGTGTGTTTGCACAGCAACAGCTCGGCACAAGAAGCCTTCTCCACGAACTCTGGCCTGGGGGACAGCTGTGGGTGAGGGTATAGTCTGTACCCGAAGTCACTACCTGCTTGGTCTGCACTTATTGGCCTTGCGGTCCTTTTAACCGGACAAACACGGGTGTCCTCTGTTTGCACCTGGGTAGTAAGGGAGTCAGAGAATCCAAGCGAGAAAGAAAAACTTTTCTACTGTAAACATGTTTAAAAGCTGTTATCGGGATTAGTCTCAAGCTGACCATCTGATACCAAAGCCCACCATCCAGTTAGGAACGAACTGAAGCAACATGGCTTCCGATTGTTTCCGGTGTTGTCAGCAACAGTTTCTCTTCCCTCACCTTCGTGCTGGTTAAGTTTGATAGTTTGTGATGGATGGTTTGTCTCTTTACGACGAGCACAAAATTACAAAATGAAAAACAAAAACAAACTTACAAATACGGGTGCTCATCAGTCGTGAGTCAGTTTACTCCGTACGGCCGTTGAGCCACAGCCCTCGGGTGGAGATGAGTGGTGTAGAGAGATGAACTGATACAAAGTAATAAATCCATACGTGCGGCCAACACTGAGAAAGGACAGAAGGATGACAAGGTATGCAAACAGGAGCAACAACCCAGGCAAGGTGTCAGTAAAAGGAGTGAGTGCAATTAAAAAATGCTGAGGCCAGGAAGCCATTAGCTTCTGTGAGGACAGAAGTCTACCAGGCGCTGGGTCCGTGCCAGATGCGCGAACTGTGTACAGCGGGACTTGTGGTAGAGGTCTGCTGGTGGGCACAACTGTTCCTTGAACTACTGGCTGAGTACAAGAGACTACAGTCTGTCCCTCAATTATTGGCTGACTACAAGACATACAATAGTTCCCTAAATCACTCTCGTATGTTCTCGTTGACAAGCAGTGGAGACAACATGGACATGGAAACACTTTCATTGTCAAGGCTACGGCCAATGGGAGAGCGGGGACCAGACTCATAATTAGTTTCAGAACATCGCCGTGGAGACAAGTGTCATGTAGATATTTCAGCAAGAATGTGGGAGAACAGGTTAGCAGACGACAGCACCGGGAGGTCACAGGAGATCGTGGCCAGTAGCGAGGACCATCTTGTCCATGAATACGTGACTTGCTACACCAGTCCAGACCTCGGCAACGACACGAGGAGGACTTGAGGGAGAAGTCGACCAAGTGCTGCTAGTGTCTCGCTCTCAGGGTTTCACAACAGGGAAACAAGGTATCAACATGTAATCACAGAGCCGTGTGAGACCAACTTTCCGCCAGACTGATTCGCAGGAATTTAATTCATTTACAGTAGTCTCTCTCTCTGTCTCTCTCTTACTACTAGCCGACTTCAGCGAAATACAAATACAAGCTGCCATGCAATGAATACAAATTGCTAAAGTTGCTTTAGTTATTTAACAGACTTATAGAATATTACAGTTCATTATTTTGAATGTTGAACAGACCAGCTGACCACTTCTCCGGTGTTTGAACATGTGACTAAAGCACAAAAAGCTGTGATTGGTTCACATTCACTATATGATTATTTTTCAAATATATAACTGAAACATGGCGAGGAAAAAACTTTTGTTGTGAAGATACATGTAGTTGAAAACAAATACATTATTGAGGCTGTGGTTTGTTCTACATTGGTTTTGTTTTTTATACCACTATAAATACATTTGCTAATGGTTTTATGTTGCTATAAATGCGCTTGTTGCTTGTTTTATGTTGCTATAAATACATCTGTTGCTTGTTGCAGGAATGCCAGCGGATGTATACTCAGGTTTCAGGGAGGATAACTGAGTTAATGGCGATCATTTGGACAACAAAGGGAGGTGCGCCTGACATGCCATCAAGACCACGATAATCTCACACTTCCGCAAACAAAGACTGTGAGGATTAGCAGGAAGGAGAGGCACTTAATCCCAACAGTAGCCTCTTTGTACAGCCGGTGAGATAAGCAGACGAGTGGTAATTACAGTCCGCCAGACACCTGGCCTCCACAGGCTACACACCTACCTGTCCCCCCTCTCCCCCCTCTCCCCCGGGTGTTACTGGCGCCTGATACCCACCCCACCTGCTGCCGTCTGTCAGGGTACACCGCAGCGTGCACGGGAGGGTCTGGGGAAAGGAGGGGGATGGGGAAGAGGGAAGTGGAGGGCAAGTTGGGGATAGTGGGGGTACATGTAATATCTCGGGTGGCACATCGTCTCCTTGTCTTGCATTGCTGCTACATCCGCACTGCATACCCTGCAAATGTCCAAATAAACAGTGGTCTGGCGAAATAATAATTTTGACCTGATGTGACAGTTAGTACAAAGTAATCTAGTGTCTTGATTGGTCAAATGTATGAAGATATGGTAACCACAACAACTCACAAAACAGATTTTCACTTTACTCGCAAAGTCGGATCAGATCGTCTGTTTCTGTTTGCCACCAATCTTTATGGACCTCGGCAAAAGCCTATTAAAGAGCTGGCATGTGTAATTGTATTGCCGCCATGAAAGTGATACAGGACATGAAACTACCACAGGCTCCACGAGAGGCTGCTTCAGGTGACGAGGGCTCTGGGGTGGATCCACAATGAGCAGCAGAACCACCCGTGCAACGCTCGTCAAACGGCTTTCAAAGCGTGATATCACAGGTCGGGTACTTTGTCACTGCAAGAATATGAGCCCGAGTACCTTGTCACATTTGTCGACATTTATCTCGGGTACATGGTCGGCGGAATGTGATCGGCACTTGGCATGTGAGCCTCCGTCCCCCGAGAGGGAATCGTCAGACAGTGCGGAGTCGGTGTCAGTGTTGGCAAGGGAAACCACTCCAGGCTCTCATTTCTTCTGTCTTCCCTCTGAGGTGTTGACTGTCGAAGAAGTGACATTTGTTGGAGGCATTGTAAGCCATGAAGAAGGCTTTTCCTCCGTCTGGATACATACCCTGTGAGGTATCCCTGTTCCTTTCAGGGACAAGAAGTTAAACATGGTTTCTTTGATGGCACTGTCACAGGAGTGAGACTGACCTTTTGATGACACTTTCATTGAAGTGAGACCAGTCCAGACATGTAAATATACTGTATATTACTCAAAGTATTGACTGACACGTTCCCCATTAGCAACTGCTCAGACTCCTTTCTGCCCATGTCTGGTGTAAACTAAGAACTATTCCAGTAATTTGTATTTTTTATTAGTCGTTAAGACACAGTTTATCAGATACTGTGCTTAAAAACTATTCTTTGTATTCTTGTCCCCCTCAACATGACCCTGGATACACCACCACCAGAACACAACCATCGTAAACGACATCAACAAACTGCAACAACACGATTCTAAACACTATCAGTGGAACATAAAGCAACACAAGTCTTAAAACTATAGCCGCCTTAGACACCGCCAGCAACCCAACACCACCATTCTGACCACCATCAGATAAACAGCAACATCACCACCCTAAACAACACCAGCAAGATCAAGCAGCCAGGAGGCCACCCGGCCCACCATCGCACTGTCCTGTGTGTCAGCTACCCGCGTGCCGACAGCCTGACACCGACACCCGGCTTGTTGTAATGAAGTTCCCAATGGGTCTGATGCTCCTGACGGTTTGTTGGCAGGCTGTGCGACCATCTGTCAGACCAGGCTACCCCCCGCTCCACCCCGTGTGCACGGCAAGGTCGTTGGCGCAGTGTAGACGAGAACGAGGCTTTTTGCAGACTTGCATGCTCCATCTTTCTGCACCAAGGTGCTGATGAGAGCAGCATGCATGGGTGATGGAGTGGGGTGGGCAGGGTGGGTATGTCGGGGTGTGTGTGTGTGTGGGGGGGAAGGAAGTGTGTGAGTGGTGCAGGCTGGAGGTGTTGGAAAGTGATGCTCAAGAGAGATGCCGTGAACACGACTTGGGGAATTCTTCTTCCAGTGAAGGCGAGGAAAGACGACTTGAACAGGTCTCGCACAGCTTTTGCTGGTTACCCGCAGGCGCTGGGTATATCGGGGTGAATGTCACTCTGCTTGTAGATGCCATGATTTCAAGAGCTAATTATTGTCTTGTAGACGCCTTCAAGACTTGGTGTGGAGTCCAACCATCTTGTACATTCTCTCCAGACATATGTAATATGCAGCTCACCTGTCTTTTGATGTAGATGTCATGTGAATACATTTTTATGGAATCCACACTTTAAACATAATATGTGAGAAAGTTCTACATCTCGACGATCTGATTCACTCGAGCTAAATAGAAATTTGTCTTCACCGGCGAATATAGCTGCAAGGGTGATAACCCGGTAAGACTGGAGATGAAAGTGCGACACAGAGCCTTGCACAGGTTATTGTCCTTTGTTACCCTCCCACACAACTGTCCAACCTACATCATCATCATCAGCAGCAGAAGCCCAAAGCATTCTGGGATGCGCTGAATGACAGACTAACCCTATGTTGGAAGTTCAAAGCAATTTTATTTTTTTGTCTCAGCTTTTCGTTGTGCTGTTTCCTTCAGAATTATTTTGCAAGTCCCGATGATCTGGAGATGTGTGATACAACTCAAGTTCCTGTCGTCTGGCTGACACCATGACTTGTCGGGCCGTTGATTCATTTGTTGGGTATGCAGTTGTGTTCTTGTAGTACAGCCGTGGTAATCTGTTTCCTACCAAGTACAATTTGGTCATTTATAACATCATTCGTGAGCCATACAAGAGATACCGAGTTAAAATGAGCTTATCACATGTGGATTTGGCCACAAGATGTGTTGACAAAGCCTCCTGACCCTGCTGTCCTATGAGTCACCACAGGCCGCGTGTCTGTCCTGTCGATGTACTCGGGTGTGTCCTGTCCCTTCCGTTAATAGACCTTCCTTGCCTGTCCCTCAAAGTGTATTGTGATGTATGATGATGATTGTCTAAATATAAATTTATGTTTTTAGCTTTACTGAACTTCCGCCTACACTTCCTTGGCAGGGCCACACCCAGTGATTTGGCGGGCAGGACCTTACCCACCCGTGTTGTAGTAGATATAAAACTAACATCCTGACGATTGTCATCCATGGCCTGTAGTTCTTGTTTCCAGTCCGCTGTAACCGTTGGTTTTCGGGAGCATACGAAGATAAAGAGACCAGGGACACAGACTGACAGACAGACTGTTGTTATTTTTGCTGATGATGCTTTGTTTAAATTGTTTGCAAGGTTAGGGAGGGTGGTTGCCTTAAAGGGCTAGGCTGTGTCCACCTTTCACAAAGCCACGGATTTCAACACACAGTGCTTTTTCATTCTTCTTTGTTTTTCATTCTTCTTTTTTTTTCGATAGCCTACAGCAAGAAAGAGATCAACTGAGGAGGACAGAAGGGTGGTGCAGCGAGTGTTGGGGTGTAAGGTGTCCAGACCCACCCCGATAACGAGCTTGTACGAGAGATTTAAAGGCCCAGTTTCCGCCCCGTGCAGCAACGAGAGCGAGTGTCCCGCAGTCGCTCCACCTCGGGTATCAGCCTCGGGTCAATACTCAACGCATGATGGCCACCGGAAGTGTTGCCTGCCTTTGACACGCCACGTGGCGCCGCCTGCTTCATCCAAACAAGCCTGGCATGTCAAGATCAGGGCGGCGTCTTTTGAAGTTTCTCAAGCGAGTGGACTTCGAGTAACTGAACAGAATCCGACAATACCCGAAAGAATCCTCTCTCGGACAGCCCTCCACACGCAACTGCGCCTGTTTGCTCACTTGTTTCGCCATGAAAAAGGAAAACTATTGTCATATGGTTCTCATGCATCGCACTAGAGACTTCGCAGCTGTCGCTGGAACTGCCCTCGGCAGATGGTTTACTTGCATGACCAGGATCGAAAACTCCGTACCCGGCTTGGTTCGGAGCGGATCCGATCTGTAAATTGCATTTGCTTGTTCGCCGGGCTATTTACGACAGTGGCATATTCACATCAAACATCCTAGGATAAGCCTGCCTTCGATCCCAGAGCTCCTTGCACCAGTCTTTTAAAACCCTCATCAGGGTTTCATTGATCGCTTGTTTGTTCCTCTTCTGTGCCAGGTCATCGAGTGTTTGATTATTCTGATGATGACGCCATCGATGCGCCTTTGAAGATAGGCCGGAGATTCTAATTCAAAGGGCCTGAAAAACAGCCTGTTGAAAACAGATTCATTATGGACATTAAAGCAGAAAAGAAGGAGGTTAAAACAGACGAAGACAGGCAGTACCACTGAGCACGGTTCACGAACCACAGTTCTTTGAATATGATCCGCCCTCGCCCAACCCGCTCGCACAATTAAAGAGCGCTCCACTCTCCGGCTTTTCTTTTGCCACAAGATTATTCAACGAGCTCAAGGAAAAATCGAATCGTAACATACAACACACACACACACGAACAGAGGGAAGTGGCAGGAGGGGTAGAGAAAGAGCCAGAGACAGAAGAGAGGGGGCGGGGTAGAGCCTGGGCACTCAGACAGTGAAATGACTCGTGAAGGGAGGTGGTGCACCCAGCGTTGTTGTTCCGAGGGTCTGGGCGAGTCATATATGGCTTTACATCAGGCGCTGGGGTAGCTAATCACTTCTGAGTTGGACGTGAACGAACTCTTTCAGCATTGGCGGAGGAATCGGGTAAAGGTCGGCGTTGGCCGAGTACGAAAAGTCGATTGCGTAGGAAACTTTCATCCGTCTGGAAGGAGAGGAAATGGAAAGTCTGATAAAAGCGAGGGTCGCACTATGGTCCTCGTTTCCCCAACATTTCACGCTGGCATAGGCCTTCTGAAAGGAACTTAATGGGCCCTGCAATACAAATAACAATAACGAGGCAATAGCGAGGGCGATAAGCAGAGCAATAACAACAGGAAGTGTGCAGCAACTATTATATCATCCAGGGTTTTGCAAACAAAATCAAATGAAGGACAACAGCTTGTAATTTTTATTAAAAAAAAAAGCACTGAGTGTTGAAGCATTACACGGGGCCTGTCCATAATGACAGTTTATACATTCGTGGCCGTGTTAATGTTCTGTCCATTGGCTAAGTACAGAGAGAAGGTGGCCATTACTGTCCTCGATGACTGATGACTGAGGTCTTGTGTTGACCTGTCTTGGTGAGGGCATTGATGTTGTCACATCGTGACATCTCCTCCTCTGTAAGCATTGGTCTTCCTCCGCACTGTTGGGTCTCTCCAAATTTCCCCAACCGTTCCAGCTCATTGCTGCTATCATCTCTGCCGACTCCTGTGTCTGATGCGAACAGAGCTGACCATGCTGGCAGTGCGTGTACGGTTGATGACAACTTCGACCACTTCTCTAAGTACGAGGAGGCTCAGGCTGTGTTCGTGTCTAGTTTCCTATCCATTGTACCAGAGCCTGTCACCTTCCGTTGTGGTCTCCCCATCGCCTGGTCATCAGACCTGCCAGTCTCACAGTGTCCCTCCGGTGTCCTGCTCGCTCACGAGGGAATCCTCTCGCCTTGCAGGATTGGTGTAAGCCACTTCTCAGCTTTACTGGTGGCTGGGGTCCACTTGCACACTTCTGGCTGATGGTGTCCGTCCATCTCACCTCTGCCAATCCCACGATCGCCCAGTATAACTTTTCAGCTGATGTGAGTGAGCTCGTGCACCTTCCCACATTGATGAACCGCGGACTTTCGATCATCGCTCCATCCCTTGCTGCCCCCCTCCCGAGAGGCGGAGGCACGGCCGCTAATGACCCTGGTTGCGATCACTCTGGCATGTTACTCATTTTGCTGCGACTGTTCATGATCCTGGCTTGAGGCTTAAAAGCTAGGTGGCGCTCATCTCTCCAAGCCACACCACAGCCGACACCACACTCGACAGGTGGTCTTGGTCGCGAGCACGTGGACATTGCTCCCTGGCGGTACTTTTACTGTGGACAGCTGTCGTCCAGAAGCCGCCTTAGCATCCCAGTTTTGTGAGAAGGTTTGCTCCCTTGGCCCTTATCTTTCCAAGGTTGCCAACAAGGCAGTGGGATCATGTGCCCTTGACTAACGGTGAGGCTGACACATGGGGTGACACATGGCCATGCGTGTCAGTCCTCAGAAGCGAGCCTGCATATGGCTGCACTTTTCTCTTCGTGGTTCAGTCAAGGGAAAGCTTCCTTTTGTCATTCAAGTGTAAAGAATCAGCAAAAGTAAACGGAGGTTCCATTCCAATGCCTCGTGCACCGAGTTCAAGGCTGGCGAGTGCCTACTTCAAGTCTCACAGTCGCCGCCGTCTCGTCCTTCTGTTCAATGCCTCACATTCCATTCAAGCCTGGGCAGAGTCTGGTTCATCGTGTCTTCTAGGTGTTACTTTTCTACAGGACAGGACCTGCATCTGTCCTACAGCCTTGTCTCTCCATTTCCAGCACATTAGTTTCTTGGAGTAATTATTTTTGAAGATAAAGAAATGGTCCCTGCCTCGTCCTCCAAGACCCTCCTCACTAATGATTTAATTGTCTTTAAAGTATTTATCTTTTGCGGTACAGATGCCCTCGTTTATCTCGCTTGACAATCCCCCATTCAGCTTAGGATTTGTCCACATAATTGCCTAGCTTTCGCGGTTCACCAGACTTGCCCTCAAACAGATCCTCATTAAAGTGTATTCACTGTCATCACAGAGCCTCAAAAGAGTTATTTCTGGTCACTGCCTCCCCGAGCCTCGGGTGGGTAAGTGGCGAGCCTGCCGCCTTCTTGAATGTGGAATGTGGTGATCCTCCTCTGGAACCGAGAACTGATCCCTGTTATCAACAATCAGCATGGTGGGCCAATCACACACCATCGACATGTGCTAGGCAGACATTGGAAAGATGGTCGCCGGTTCGAGGCCATGCGATCGGCACAAAGTTATCCAGAGTCAGCAGAAGGGACGGGTGGAGACCCCGACTGGGTTTGAACTAATATAAGAGCTCTTTGCCGGCTGTGACAGCGGGTCGGAGCTGGTGGGCATGTATTAGCTGTAGAATTGCCACAGTTGTTCAAATTGAAATGAATCATCTACAGAACCTCGACTGACTTAATGAGCCATTGACGGCTTCACCACACGAGGGGGAAATACCGGGCTTAGTCCTTCACACAAGCACATGATGGTAGGCTCAACCAAAATGCTTACATCGCACCAACGTCATTTCCTGCCAACAACAGGCGAACACACAGCCAGCGCAGCAGCAACGACTGAAGACATCACCACCGTCGTGAACAGCACGCGAGACGCAAAGCCAACAAAGCCCTCCGTCCGCCTCGGTACAGCGAGTAGCGCCCCCTAGTGGACAGGACGCCTTCTCCTCCTTGTGTAGAACTATTGTCACAGAAACTTATTTCTTTGAGAATGGTGCACTAGCATGACGTAGTGTACTGTTAGCATGACGTAGTGTACTGTTAGCGTGACGTAGCACACTGTTACGGCGCTCGTTGATGGCAGGTGCCAATCGTAGCGGATAATTAATTAACGAATTGGTTTTGGAGGCAGAAATGTACAGGTTAGGTTTATATCAGATTGAAGATCGATGGATGTGTCTAGTTAGTTAAGCTAAAGCTAAGGGTTAGATATGTTTCCTGAAATCTGCATGAATGCTCCCCACCCACAGACACACGCCCTTCTGCTCCTGAGATATTCACGACGCACAGAAAGAGGTTAACAGCACAAACATCAGGATTATACTTGCATACATGAATCAGGCGCATGCGCGTACAAACGTGACGTCATGATTTCTTTCTGTGCACTTTGCTCCCCACCAGTCCTTTAAAGTAATCTCCCCTGGCGCGCGAGGATGAGCTGACGGCAGTCAAGGGATGTTTTAAAAGTCTGGGTGGCAGTGCGGGCTGTGTACTCACATAATTTCTGGTGTTTATTTGTGCGACTTTGAATCCTGTCTCCTGTAACAGTTTTTTCTAACGACAATCACACATTATGTAAACCACAGACACAAAAACGCATCTAGACAAAATATTGCCGACCGAGTTTATTGGTTCAGCAGTTACAACGATTCACAGACTCGCTGAGATAAACTGACCCTCCTGACCCTCCCTCCCTTGTGAAGCCAGATATCACAAAAACACGGACTTCACACTTCAAATGCTGTGAAAGTGTCGCCATTTTGTAATGATAAACAAGTTGTCATGTCTCGTAAGTTGTGTTTGGTTGTGAGGTTTATCGTGCCACACCTTGATTTTAAAAATTGTTTACGGAGGTAAGACATTGTATCAGCCGTGGTGCCAGGGAGCCACAAGGGTTCGCAGTATTTTATTTTTGGTCTCTCCTGAAAAAGAACTTTTGATTAAAAAAATGTTTTTTATTTCATTCCGACTGCCGGCAGACTGATACAGCAATGTCTTGGGAATTTTCTAGTTTACTCGCAGCACTTTATTGTGTAAGGGTTTTATTGTTGATTCAGTCCACTGGTCAGGAAACAGAACTTGGTCACAAAGATAGATAAAGTAGGCAGTGAGAAAAGGCAGAACATAGTCCAGGGCATGTTTATACAATTCTCCAATTAAGCATTCTGCTTTACGCCTTAAGCTGGGTTTCCTATGTTAATATATCATAATACTTCTGTTTCCCCAAACATCTAGAATCAGTTATGTTCCTGTTAATTTTTCCAAACCTGTGTGAAGTGAGATTTGCTGATGGCCGGCGAATGAACAGTTGACTGTCCTACAGGTGCAAGTGGACAGAAAACTCAGGTCCTGTTCATTAGACAGACAAATGGCGATGTTGGTGAGATAGAAATGTCACCTCGCCCCGTGCAGACAGACAAACTGGCTTTGCCACAGCTTTTGCCCTGTGAGGGTTTTGTAGACAACAATCACATCAGCTGTGGCGACAATCATCATCATCCTGACGACGATCAACAGCAGTGAGTAGGACTACAAACAATGTGTCTGTGGTCTCATCCCTGTGATGTCGGCTACAAACCTCTACATGTCACTGTGGACATGACTCAAATACCTCCCATACCTGGGGTCGGTGCCCTCCCCCTCTCCACCATTTCTCTCCCCCCTCTCTGCCCATCATTTTGTATCTATATCAGTCTCCTGGCTGTCTCTGACTGCTGCTCTTCCTTTGTATTGTTTTCCAATACCTGCGTTCATCTCGCCATTGAAAACAATGATTAAATCATTGTTTACTTTTCCTTTCTTTCTCCCTCTCCCCCGATCTCCCTGTAGTTCCTGTTACATTGCATTGATTGCCAGTTATCAACCTAAGCATAAAAATGACATAATGCCCAGGTATACATCATCGTCATTACCATGACAACATCAAATACAAAACAAAAACATCATCTTTGCCATTTATAATGTGTCAAATAGAAAGTAGTTTGTGTTTATAGACAGCACCACATTGTATAAAATAAAATAAAAACAATTAAAATTAAAAAAACCCCACACACAAGACCAACACCTCACCTCACAAACACGGATACCCGGCAAAGCCTTGCATAACACCCACGCACGGTGCGCACGCAGACACCAGCGCGTGCACAGGAGCTGCCCCCCGACTGCCCCCCGACTGCCCCTCAAGCACACTTGTCTTTATCTACACCTGTACCATCGGAAGGACGGACGGTGGAGATTAGTTGAACATGTCGAGCGTATCAACAGTTGTCAAAATTAATCTCGCTAGCAAGCTCGACAAGCGCTCCACTCGAGGTGCCGACGATAAGGCGTTCTGGGTGAGTGAGTCACGTGCAGGGCTGGAGAAAGCTACCCCAGCACGGAGAGAGAGAGAGCAGAACACAAAAAATCCCACACGCAAGCTTGAGACGATCTGATAAAGTGCAATGACACGCTCACTCATAGTTCACACAGGGAGGCACCTGCTCCGAGTGGGGGGAACACAAATACGCAGGGCAGGAGGGGGGAGGAAAAAGAAAAGTCAAACAAACCACCGCCAGCAGTGAAATCAGTCTGTCTCTCCCCCACCCACCTCGCCACCATTCCTCCTGTGCGCACAAAATAATCCCAAGGCTTCTCTTGTTGTATTTGCTGGATGTAGTGGCTTGTATTTGTGTTTACAAGTGCAGCGCACGCCACTGCGCGCGTGAAAGTCCACGTGCAGACCGCGCGAGCTTTGGTCGAGTTCTCTCTCTCACTCAAGGAAGTGTGTACCACTAATAATAGGGATCAGAAACAACATAGACATCCATCTTTACCATTTTACACACAAGCACGAAAATTAATACATTAATCGTGAAGCACACACACCGACACACACACACACACACACACACACCGACACACACACACCGACACACACACACCGACACACACACACACACACACACACACACACACACACACACACACACACACACACACGACACACACACACACCGACACACACACCGGGTAAAAGTTCAGGCAAGTTATTATTTTCTTCAATCTGGGTGAATACATCCATTCTGTTCTCGAGATACCCGCCTACAAACCAGCGCCATGAACAAACAAGTGAAACTCGTGACGTCACGGTTGTGCAAACTACGACTAATTGACTGAGCAACCCACTGGCTGTACACACATCCCGGTACAACCCTGAGCTCTATGCTGCTGACCTCCTTCTGTAAGGTTGTGGGTTCAACCCTCGTCACGAGGCAGTCGGCTTCCTCCTCATCCATCACCCACTTTACACATATTCCAAAATCATGGCGAGGTGATAGCACTTTTCACCACCCGACCTGTTAGTCTGGAGGGAAGAAAGCCACTGATGGTTGCAGTGGGAAACGGGAGTGAACCGTGAGTCGCTCAGTAAGCAAAGGGCTGGAGGGGGACCCGCCTAACGCCTGTTAAACGTGACGACAGAGATAAGTATCCGCGCGGCGGTTTAATGTCTTGGTAATGAAACAGTGCCAGACCCTTCCGCTGGTCTTACATCGATCCGATTTCATCGCCGCCACAGTTACTCGCACTCCGCTTACTACGCTCCTCAAACATCCCCCTACCCACCACCACCACCACCACCACCCACCACCCGCCAAGACGAGGGTGCGGAATGAGTGTCACATTTCGCCACTTGTTTGCAAGTTAAGGGAGCACGGTGGCACCCATTACTCGTCCACTTCAAGAGGTTTTGAACCTCTCGTGCGACTTGTTAGTCTGACTCGCCGCCGTCGACTGGAAAGATTGACCCCTTTGACTGGAGGGGGAGAGCTAGTTATCCTTGTGAGTGGCTACAGAAAGGGCCGTAAGCGGACCTCCCCGACTTTTCTTTATTCCCCTCTTGTCTTCCCCTGTCCCCCCATCCCAGGGACAGTGGTACCTTTGAAACATGGAGACCAGATGAGACGCTACAGAAATGTTTCTCGGCACCTACCTTCAAAAATCTTCACCACTGTGAAAGCTCGCGGTCCTGGTCACGTGACCTCTTGTCTCATTCTGAAGAAGGTGGCTCGATGGTCGAGGGAGAAACCCCGCACTGCAAGTGGTTCAGTGTGTCTAGGACAAAAGCCAGTCTCCCTTTCTTTCGCCGTCTTTTACCTTCTGGGAGGTGTGTGTGGGTAGATCAGTGGTTTGTAGTTTTACAACCACGTGCTCAATAAGGGTGGAATCAGTGACCCTGTGTAGCACTATAAGGCTAAACAAAAGACCCTGTTATAGCCAGCAAGAAAACTCATTTGACCCGTAAGGTGTTGGTACGTGGTCAAACTATGAAGATGAAAGAGACTATGGAGTCGGGCTGTATAATCGTATCGGAGTACAAGGTGGCATGTCATGTGTTCGAGCCTCGCTCGGACCAAAGCCAGGCAAACTCCCTTCACCCACAGCCATGAATTCGCCCTGGTTGGATTAGTGAAGCCGATGTAATGAAAGGGTCACATGGTAGTCCGAGATGAGGGTGGACAGGCTTACAAAATGGACCAACGGCAAACAATTTAGTCAGGAACCCGTCAGCTCCGGCACCACGTGGCAGTGACCAGCACCGGTCCATCGCTCTTGTAGGGCCCCCACCATGTCGGTGTAATTACCACCCATTGCCACCCTCGACAGCCTCGTTGTCGTGTCACCAAGGACGTGGTTGACAAGAGCCAATGTCTGGGAGTTGCCCTTCGGCTTTCTCTTTTCGATCTTGGCACACTCGTGAAGAATTACCGTGCGGTCGCCGCCCCTTCCTCGCAAATTTGTCTGGTCACCGCCATCCGGTCGAAGACCAGCAGCTACAGGGTGGCGCTGTCGTCAGGTCTCAGTCTCGCCAGTAGCCTCAGTACAACAAGCCGCACATCACGTGTGCCTCGTGTCAACTGGGATTGTGTCACTGTCGGAGGTGCTTTAGAACAGAAGAAATGTCAGAATGGAACGAGTTAAAACAAACAAACAAACAAACAAACAAACAAACAAACAAACAAACAAACAAACAAAGCAAACAAACAAACAAACAGCTCCGTGTATGTTTGTGCAACATAAGATGTTTAAAGAAAGTTAAGTCAGAGTAGGCAAACTCTGAAGCTCACAATAGTATTTCACTTTCTGACATTTGTTTGTAGCTGGAAAAAAATAATCATCGATGCTTAGTTTCATCTCGACCAGTCTTTCATTTTGAGGGATGATTCGGCGATGGTCGGCACATGATGGGGGAGCCACATCCTCAAACAATGTTACAGGCAATCGTTAGAACTCGGGGTGCCACAGGAGCCTCTACAACAGTTCCCCCGACCTATTTATAGAAACACTAATGGGTGCCAGAATGAGATTAGAAATTTAAATCCATTTGCCAGCGGAGCACTGACTGGTGGGCCTGAGGCTCATCGTGTACACGGAGGACATTGGGAGGGGCAGGAAGAATCCGATATTAGATAACAGTCCAGTCATCTCTGTCAATGACATACCGTGCGTGCCTGAAACAAACCGCCTTGTCTTGCACAGTCCGGGGTCAAAGGTCATGTCTGTCCAGGGAACGCTCGTTTATTTGAAAATATTTGCTTGAAGCTCTTTTGTTCTGTCCTGCTTGCAATCTGTTTGCATATTTTTGTGTGCGCGCGCGAGTGTGTAAATACAGGTGTGTATGGAAGTGTGGGCGTGTGAATGTTGGTAGACTTTAGGAAGCGGATGACACATTACAGAAACATTTACCAAATCAATATCCTCCTTTCTCCTACATATACATCTCACCTACATAATATCTCACCTACACATATATCGCGAAGTTCAGCCAAAAAATTCATGTTAACGAAAACTTCTGTCTGTCCGTTTGATTCTTCTTTATGTTTCCAGGTCTCCGTCACACGACATAAAAAAGAAGAAAAAGCTGTAAAAGGTTTTTACCTTATCGGTGAATACGATTGCCTGTAGCACCTTGCTCCAGGTGTGAGAAACTTTTTGTTTCCGTCTGTCGTGCTTTCAACCCCTCCTCCCCCATCCACCCGAAAGTAATCATTAATTTGAATGCAGGTCTTAAGAAACATTCAATGACTTCAATAAAACTTTCGTTTTAACCTTCCTGGCTAATGTATGGGGACTGTGCAAAAAAAAAAAAAGTAGAAATTAATAGCCTGGTGCTTTTACACTGGTTGGAAGGAAGGAGGAATGAAGTGATTTGCTCAGTGGCTTCAGGGAACCCACGCTTATTGAGGCGTTGGAATTCTAAAGGTTAAAAAATGTGAAATGCATGATTACACATCTCCTTGCATTAAAAACATTGATAAGACGGTCGATAATACCCGACAACAAGTACATTTTACGAGCTTTGGCGAGGAACCTCTTACCACAAGCTTTGTTTGTATTCTCTCTTTGATCGGGAAAGGATTTCTTTTTCTTGTTTTACAAAAAAATCTGTCACTTGCTTTATGTAGGTAATTAAAGCTTTTAATTAAAGTTTTTTGTGGTTGCACATTGTGTAGATTTGTTAAAGGGCAGAAAGAGAAGAGGAGATTAATCTGTAGTGAAAAGGAATGACAGGAGAGATTTACCGGCAGGTAAGCAGGATTGCCAGGTGAGAGAGTCGTGCTACAAGTGTGAAGGGCCCACACCTATGTCAGACCGTCTGCTAAAGCTTTCCAGTCTCGGCAAGCCAAGCCCAGGCAGTCGACAAGAAGAACAACAGCTGCAGCCGCGGGTCCATTCATCTGGAACCAGACACCGAGAGACCTTGGTAACAGTGAGGCCGGCAGATCCCACTGTGTCGAGGTCGTTGCGAGGGTCGTAAGACCGAGTGTCACCTGACACTACAGACTTTGTTTCGGAAGACTGACACTTGACCAATCCTTGTATTTAAAACCCAAGGGTTGCGTGAATCATTCAGCAAGGAACGAAATTCCTTTTGTAAAGAAAAACGAGTGGAATTTAAAGCAAAATATTTTAAAGACCCTATGTCCTTCTTGCATATATACAGTAGTTAAAATGTCGCACAGAAATCCCCGCGCACGACTGTCCATAGGTTAAGAGGTCAGGAGTAGCACAGCTCTCGTCAGAAAGTTAATGAAATGCTGCTCAGTCTCATGAGAGTTTGGAGAGATACACCAGCGACTACAGACCTCAATCAAAGGACAAGGTGGATGACACAGAGGAGAAATAAGCAGAGGACTGCTCTACAGCCCCGAGGTGGAGAATTCTGACACCCGGGTGCGATGAGAAGAACACTAAACATGTCAGTCTGACGCCTTTCCTCACCTAAGGTGTAATTTGGGGAAATGTGGGTAGGTTGGGGTGGTGGAGGTGGTGGGGAGGGGGAGCTGTGTATAATCTGCAGTGCTAGCGGCCCTTCTGGCCTCCATTTTTTTCCCGGAGGAACAGATTAATCGTAGAAAGCAGAACTGTAACGAAAAATTCCGATGCCTTCAGCTGTTAGAGAAGAGATGATTGCAGAAGATGGGACGAGAGCAAGGGGCCCTGTAAGTCAGCCATTAACACGATTTTTTTCTTTCTTCCTAGTTTCTTTATTATCCTGTCTTTTTCCTTCTTTTTTCCCTTAAAGAAAACCGGAATAATGTAAAACAGAAATTCCTAAAAAATGCGCAGACAAGGTGCGCAGCCCATTTCCCTTCGCACTTACGTTTACTTAAAACCTTTCAAGGTCCTGTCGTAAATTGCGGCAAAGAACATTTGTAAAGCGAGCATGCAGCGCCACCAGGCGGTTACACCTGTAAACATGTAAAAGGCCGGCTGTTCTAACTCCTCTCTCTCTCAAGAACTCTCATTCTCTTCCTGTGTGTCTCTCATACCTTCATTCATTCCGATGTCTAGTCGGTAGGTCCATGCTTGCATGCGTGCGCACGTGAAGGATGCATGTCTGCATGTGAGTGAGTTGCGTGCACTTGCACGTGAGTTGAGATGAGATGCGCGCGCCTACCCCCGGGGCCATTATGTGCATGTGTGCGGAAGTTACTTCAAGTGTTTCTCTGCAGATGCATATATGTGCATGTGCACTCCGGAAAGGATTAGTTTTTACTCTCACTTATTCCTCCACTTCTTGGAGTGAAAAAGATTCACTGACATGCCAACTGTGAATAACTTAACTATGATAAGTCAGCATATTTTTTTTTTTTTTTTTTTTAAAATCAAACTTTTGAGAAGTTTCAGGACATTCGAAAGCAAGACGGTTTTATCGTGGAGAAGAGAAGGTGAAGTGAACTCCCTGCCCGGTCTCCCCCCGACAGCCGAGTGTACTGCAAGCTGGAGGAGGCAAGAGCAGGCAAGGCTCGGCAATGTCAGGCGGCAACAAGAATGTCTGCAAGCTCCCACAGAAGCCTTGTGAGAGGCTGGATGAGAAGGATCCATTGCTGCCCAGCTGTCCGCCATCACAGCCACTGCGCTTTGTCGGGCGGCAAGTAGTCGTCTGAAGCCCTCGGAGGTGCGACTCCAGCAATTTCTCAGCCGTCAGCCGCTAAGTGGCGGGTCGCTGCTGTAGTCTTGTAGGCTGGAGGAGCCTGGAGGAGCCTGCAGCTTTATCTCGGCCTAAACTCCTGTGGAAGCCAAGCTTACCTTTGTTTAGAGTGCACAAAGACGGGCTCAAGGCCTACCAGCCCTGTAGCCTCACAACCACTTTGTGCCACATCGTGGCAGGAGCCGAGGGCCTTCGTACGGACACCTCGATGGCTTTTTGGTTGCGCCGCAGCTAACATGGGGGAGAAGGGGTGGGAGTGGGGTGGGGGTCCAACCTTCCTCCCCCTATTTCAGACTAGGCAGGGCGCTGAGTTTTTTGTGTGTTTTTTAAGTGACATGCTGACAACCACCGATGAAAGTCGCGATATGTAAGTGGCATTCCAACAAGCACTTCTAGAACTCGAAACTGCTGAGGTCCTATATCTAGGCTTGAATGATAGGGTCTAGGGGCTCACTCGCCTCAGGTTTCGGGTCTGCCGGAGGCAAATAAATGCCCATTAGCTGATCATTTGCGTAACCGACAGCACAGATGATAAAGTCGGGACCTCCAGTCTCAGGAAAACGAGCCTTGTCGAGGGTTCGGAGACGCGGGTGTTTTCCAAAGTACAGCGAGCACAGGACGAACAGACATCGACCACAAGCCCTTGTGTCAGAGTCAGGTTGCGGTCCTGCTTGTCAAGGCAGGAGTCTGTCCAAATCCACATCATTCCAGGTCATGTAGTTGACATATTCACCTTACTTGCTGCGGAGGCCGTCACCACAAGTTCGATGGAAGACTTTCTAACAAGCGCACCAGTCTTACCTTTGGCACCGATTGATGCCCTCCGACCGAGAAACCTCTGTGGCAGGCGAGTGTAGAGATGCTGGAGAAATGGATTGCGCCGAATGACGCATCGCAGAATAATTGGGCCTATTCCCGAGTTTGCTAGTCATCTTTTTTCTTCCTTTAGTTCTTTCATCTTTCGCCGAGTGTTGTGTCATGAGAACTGCGCGATTACAATATCAGCGGAGGCTGTGAGAGTTCCAGACCTGGCGATCGATATTCTGGCAGCAAATGGCCAACAGTTATCATGCTGCTTATTGCGCATGCGCTCTCTCTTTGTCTCTCACGCACTCTCATTTCTCTCATTCTCCTCCCTCTCTTTCATCTCCGTGGTTGTGTGAAACACGGCAGGGAGAGATTAGGGGTGCATTTCCCACAGTTAGCTCGCAGCACCAATGAACTGGGTAGAATTTCACAGTCGTGGGGTGTGTTCCCACCATGCATTGCAGTGCACATTCTCACATGAAAGACACCGCTGTAACTGACATCGTGCTCACTGATGTGGAAACAACACACAGGTGTAGCCATGCTTTCTGTTAGCAACCACCCTCCCACTGCTTTGTCCATCTACCCACTAAACCTCCTATAACTACTTTCATTCACTTACCTCTTTGCATTTTCTGGGATGTGAGGGGAAGGGGAAGGAAAACCGGAAAGCGGACAAGCAGATGACTGCGCAAGCGCAGAGACGGGAGGCCGTGAGGCTGTGAGCCGTGACTGACTTGCTACGTCACGTCCGGAGGTAACAAGTCAACCCGACATGTCCTTAGCTTTTTCCAGAAACTTTTCTTGATAACAAAAGCTTCCTTCCTTGACCAAAAACAGATTTCGTGTATTTCTTTTTGTCAGAAGTCAGCAGGAAACTTTATTCCTCAACCTCAGTGCGCGTGGGCGTGCTGGAACCACAAGTAGCAGACGACATGATATATTTTTAGCTGGCTTCGCGGAGCACAGATATTGAGAGTCTTTCGTTTAAATTGGTTTCCTATAGCAACATCCGATCAGTATTTAGCGGTTTTCTTATAGCCGTGCGCAAACTGGAAAAGAGGATCGAGCCTTATGTGAGGGGCTTATAGTACAGCTGAGACACCACTCAGCTCACGGACATGGATAAGAGAGATTTGAACATTCCTTTCTCACAAAGTCGCCTTCATAGCTGCCTGCTTTTGATGAAGTGATAATCCGAGGTATCGTAGTAAAAAAAAAAAAAGAAAAAAGAAAAGTTGAACGAGTGAGTCCTGCGCGGTCTGTTTCTGGCTTTTTTTTCACCTGTGTTTTTCTCATAGCAGTGACCCTTGTATGTCTTCACTGACTTTCATACCCAACATCTAACAGGCGGCCTTTCACTTAATTTACCTTTGTGTGACAATTTATACATGTTTGTATGTCCAGGAAAAGGCAACTGATGGCTAACACCCTGAATACCCGCTTTCTCTTTATCCACCGACGAGTACGACTGCGCATGCGCTGAATCATTGAAGAAATAACCTCATTACAGACAGGTGCCACAACCCTGAACCATCTCCACTGAAAGCTGGGGCTTATTCTTGAGTTTTGGAGCTGAAGACCCACAAGAGTTATTGGTCCTGTCGGAGAGAACTGGCTAAGGGAGGGAACTTGGAGCTTCCGGCCTGAGTGACCTGCGCTTGTGTTCAGTGAATCCTCCTCACGCCAACAGACGATGAAGGTAAGAGCAGAGAGAGGCGAGGGGATAGGGGAGGGCAATTCATCGTGCATACACATTCTGCAAGAGGAGACTATTCAGCTGGCAAAGAATGACAAAAGGCTGGAGTTTCTAATTACACTTCAATACAAAAGAGTGGAGATCGCCGGGTATTGCCTCCCTTCCCCACTTTGTTCTGCTGTAAGAACATAAAATGATTCAAGAGACATGAAAATACTCCCGTGGTTTTAATCCTGAAGTAAGGAAAGGCAAACTCTCGGACTTGCACTCAGATACACTTACTTGGACACATGTAAACACTCAGGATAGCCACTCCAACTGCTTTTCATCGCGCTTTCCTCCTTCATCACCAGCTTATCTGTCACTGAAACTGCCCACCCGTCGGGCCTCCAGGCGGGGTGGCAGCCATATAAAAGTTAGTCTTGTGTTGAGCTGAAGAATGTCTGTGAGAACTGCAATGGATGTCAGAAATTGTTCTTCTTTCACTCAACAACAACAACAACATGCCTGTGGTATTGTAAAAGCGTTCCGTTAAAAACAAATTTGAAAAAAACTCTCTTAAAAAGGAAGTATCGAGGATTCTAGAGAGGCTTCCATCACCTCATTGTCACGTGGGCCTATGTACGGATGATGTCAACATTGTTTACACCGAAAGTAGACAAACATTACATAGCCACGCAAGGAAATTAGTGCAAGATAAAACTCTTCTCACAGAACGATTATCAAAAACAAAAACAAAAACAAATCTTCTTACTGCTCGTTTAGTGCAGGTTTTTATACTTGCTAACGGGTCAAGGATGTTCGAGTGAAACTGTCAAGCTCCTCCTCGCCCACTCGCCTCCCCCTCCTTGCTCTCAAATCGATGTCCACTGACAGCCAACATTTTGTTTGTGAGGTACACATACCATACAGTTTTCTTTACTTAATGTTTACTCGATGCCACCGCAAAATCTTGGAAAGCAAAACGCAAACATCGAAAACCAAACATCTTGAGCCACCTACCAACCAAACTTGACCTCCGACCTCCATGGCGACGGAAAGAACATTCTCGCCGAATGTGATGCGGACCAGACAAGCGGTGGAATATTTGCATAACAATCAACAAGACTCACTCACTATCACGAGAAAACAATTAAAAAAAAACCCAGGTAAGGATTAAAGGTGATTGTTTGCTTATGTTTATGTTAAATAAATATATTTCATCCAGTTCGCTCCAGTTTGTGTGGACCTGCTTGTCAGTTTCCCAGACTGTCGTCTGCCCGACAGCTCGGGTCACAATGCACTGCGAGAGACTGAACTATCTTTCAGACAGTTTCGTGCAACTGTTATAATTTGATTAATGAACAGCAGACTGATTTATAGTGAACATTTTGAACACTGGCTCATGGGCTTACAATTCTTTCCTGGCGAGCCTTTCATCAAAGAGTCGGAAGGATTTCAGTTATAAAGTCGAGCCGATGATTTGTGAGGGAGGTGAGTACACTCAAGTTAATACATCTGTCTGTCTGTCTGTCTGTCTGTCTGTCTGTCTGTCTGTCTGTCTGTCTGTCTGTCTGTCTGTCTGTCTGTCTGTCTGTCTGTCTGTCTGTCTGTCTGTCTGTCTGTCTGTCTTCATAGACACATACCTCTTATCTGATCCATCCTTTCATTCATTTATTGATCCAAAGTGATTATAGAATTTGTGTATATTTTAGAAAAAGCCTTTTTTTCTTCAATTCTGATTTACTCGACAAGCATACACGATTGTCCTCGTCTCGTCTTTCCTCGCAGACCTTTACATACTCGATAATATGTGATAGTGCTAGCAGGGCAAGATCATGCAGTGGACGGTTTGCCGGAGAATAAACAAGTGTTTATGTGCAATATTTTTGTGTTTGTGTATGTGTGTTCGTGTGTGTATGTTTGTGTGTGAGAGAGAGGTGTACCCAGCATTGCAGTCGGTGGCAGGATCTCAGAGATGACTACAACTATCAACACCTGTTGCTGTTTACCTGGTGAGGACACCCTTCAGTTACAAGATGGTGTCACAGTGTCCCGGCATGTGTCTGTTTTCCCCGTAATTTATTTATTTTTTCTGCTTCTGCTACTCATAACCCTGAATCGAAACATTTCCAAAGGTATGTGCTAGCGAGCTGCATTTCTTTCATTCATACTTCACACTTATTTATCTTCCTATGACATCTCCATTGTTCACAGTTTCCTTTTTGTAGCTATCTGCTTTCATTCTTCTCTATCAGCCAGTCTGTCCTACATTTTCACCGTTAAGTCTTTGTTCACCTGAGTTTTCACAGTGAGTGCACGTGCTTACCTGTCCACCTGGCATACTTGTGTTATTTCACACAATTTATTTCCAACCCGTTCAAAAATATTTTATTAAAATGTTTCTACTAAAAAGGTTTTATTGAAAAATAACAACTTTCACGCAAGTTTACTGAATATCTTTGCTAGTGGGACAAACCTTAGTAATCAGCACAACTGTTAATGATGATCGTTGGCTGTTTAACTGACATGCTCACACTTTGTCCTGATGGTTGTATGACTATGTGCTCGTGCCATGATTACTGAGAGAGACAGAAGTGGGGAGGTGGTGGGGTGGGGAGGTGGGGAGGATGGTCGTGACACGCGCAAGGTTACCGAGCGGCAAGGGAGACAAGAAACTGGAAAGAAAAAGTTCTGAGGCCGATGGGGGTAGCGAGCCGTAAAGGGGCCCGCCATCACAGTCCGTTACACACACCAAGCAACACCGACAGGTAGGGGAGCTGTATGATCACACACACATACACCTGATACACGGCCCTACACACACACGCACACACAGACAGACAGACCAGTCAGTGACAGATTAGCAATCATGTTTGTTAGAATAGTCAACAAAAGTTGCCTCTAGTCTTACACTTAGTGTTGAAGATAAAGGTGTGACTAGCAACACACCTCAGAAAACAAACTGCGCCTCCTGCTGCTGGGACTGTGCTGGACCCCCCTACAGTCGATACACTTCTTCCCTTACACACGAGTAAGCACATGTGTACACTTACATAAATGCAAATTGATCACACACAGATTTGTGCAAGGGTGTTGTTTGGCATACCATTCACGCCCTCAGTAATATGTAAAGACAACAACAACAGCAAACAGTTACAAAACGTGTCAGCTCATACACCCCGACATCAAACACCGATCCTCCTCTCACTGCGAGGGTTTCCCATGACTGCATAGAAAGAGAGAAAAAAAAGAAGAAAGGTGGGGTGGTAGTTGTGGCAGGGGAGGGGAAGCACTTCCGACAAGCGCCTAACGGCCGCGCTGATTGGCGGTGTGAAGGCGTCCCGTGATACCGACTGTCAGCTGTTCCGTCGCTCGCGCGCTGCCAACGCGCTAACGCGTGGCGTGGAACACGAAGGGGTCCGACACCAACTTCGCTGCTGGTGTTGCTTGGACGCGTAGACAGGTAGCAGGGTCCGACTCCCAGCCCACAGTGGAGTCTTGCTTATTGGACCCCAACCCGCGCGCTCTCGCGGAGACGCCTGCCTACACCGCGTGCGCGCGCGCGCCGCTTGCATACGTTCGAGTCTTTATTTCTTTTTCATTACCGCGGAGGGCGTCTATGCTTTCCTGCAAGTTACCGAACTGAGGGTCGAATCGGATTCCCCCTACCCTTCGGCAAAGCAAATGGAATACTGTTGCTGGGACGCGCACTCAGTTCACTAACGCACACACCCAACGCACACACCCACACACATATGCACACACGCACTCGCTCACATGCACACACACACACAAACACGCACTCGGGTACTTAAAAACTTGCGGACAGGAACGTGCGGTGTTTTTGTTTTTCTTCGTACATTCCTTACGGCAACCGGTACATCGGTAGCTGTTGGTGGTGGTGTGTCTGTCTCAGCACTCTCTGTCTCGCGACCCCACAGCACACTGTCGCTGGCGACGCACAGCACTGGGACTATTGTGAATGTGAAGCCCTCGCCTGTCATGTGCTCTCGGAAGAACGCTCCAAAAAAGTTTTGAGTGAGTTTGATTGGAAGATACAGACGACTAGCGCTTGTTTGGGCGAGTAAGGTGAGAAGCCACCCGCTTAAAAGCATAAATCCTTCGCACACGTCTCCGGAGATCAGCAGGTGCGAAAAAGTAGGAGAATATATCACCGAGGGCGAGCGTGACGAATTCCACTGTCCACTATTTTATCGGCGCGGTGCTTAGCGATGTCTCGGATTTTGTAACTGCCTAACAACCAAGCTAGGCCAGTGGCTGGATACACCCTGCACGGAGGCCGAAGTTGTGAGCAGAGTTGTGTCTCGCCTGTTGTGTGTGAGAGTGTGTTTGTGTGTCTGTGTGTCAATGTTGCTCTGAGTTGTCGGTTAGTACCAGTCTGCTTCTGTTTGGATATCTCGCTCGGCTGGTGTCTTCGCTACCTACTGTACGGGATAGAAGCTGCTGCTGTCTCACCACCGAGCCAATGGCTCCAGACAGCCAAGGGCTGCGAGGTCTCATGATGTGTGTGCGCTTGTGTTCCACGACAATCATGCGTTCGTAACAGAGGCTAACATAGTGGAGGTAAGTGCTCCTTGTCTCTTTATCTTACAATTTTGACAAGTTTTATTGTTGTTTACCTCGAACATCACCATCAATATCACCGTCATCATCACCACCATCATGATTCTAACTTAACCTCCATTATTAGCATTGCCATCAGTTCAATTACAGGATAGAGAGAACGGTTGGGTTCCCCTCAGTCCCACAAAGAACCAAATCACCCATATAATCGCTTGCTAGCTGTCGTATTGTGTTCCACACAGCAATAATCCATGTATAATCCAGGGGTTGCCGAACTCAGCAGAAATCATGTCTGGAATGCTTGTTATTGGGAATGTTAATTCTCACTCATTCAGTCACACTGTCTCTGGAACTTTCTTTACTAGTGTCATTGCATCGAAGGGGATGCGAACCAACGAGCTTTGTTGTGGGCACACCGACTGCGTGAGCTCGCTCACTGTGGGGCAAACAAGCTTCACGAACATCGGGCATAATCTTGTCGAGAGGCTAACCCACCCTCAGAATCTCAATGTACATCTTGCCCGTGTCGAGAAGTCATTCAGAACTTTTGTGTGTGTGTGTGTGTGTTTATGTGTGTGTATATGTGTGTGTATGTGTGTGTTTATGTGGCTCACATCATTGTGGAGGGTACAAACTCCATGGTCTTGTAATGGCTGAGACATCAGTCTTACTACTCGGCATCTCCAGGATAATTACTCATTATTGTCGCTGTTGAAAATCTTCGATCGAGGCTGTGGCCGGAGACGGTCGAGGAAGTACAAATGAACCGTTCTCCCCTAAACCTAAATATTATTGGTATGGAGATGTGAAGGTTCGAGAAGCAGCAGAGAAAGCTCATTAGTCTGATATAACTACACCTTAATAAACTGTGTGTAGATAATTCATCACGCAAGTATGCTGTGATCACAAATTGAATATTTTATAATCACCACACTAATTAGTCTCAAAACATTGTAGTCATAACGAAGATACTTTCATAAAAACTTACACAAGTGCAAATACACCTTTTCCGGAACCTTCCGTCTATTTTAATTGGGTGAAGAAAGGAAATGCAAATAAAGCCGAAAACATGTACAAGCTTAGTGAAAACAAAAGCTATGTGTGTGTGAGAGAGAGAAGACGAGAAAGATTGAGAAAAGGGAGATCCAGGGAGACGAACCGTTCGACGCCCAGGAGGAGAACTTACACTCATCACCCTAAAGGTCAGTCCTAGTAAACTGATATCTATTATCATCAGGGTGCTGTTTCTCTGACGATGCTTCTCGCCTTGTTGTTTCTTTTCTAAAGTGTATCTCAGGGGAAGGAAATGCCACGCGAAATCGCCCCCTACCCAGCCCCACAAAAAGCTGACTCAAGGCGTTCTCAGTCACCTGCCAGCAAACTGTTGCTGGAGGACGGGTTTGCTGGGCCATCCAGAGGAGAGGTGTCTTGTTTGTTTGTTTGTGCTTTTTTTAACCTTGAACACTCAGTCTCACCTGCTGCACCCAACGGGAAGCTCTTCCCCAAACGCTGAGCTGTAGTTACCTGGGAGGACTGCTAGCAAACGGACGCACGAGTTCTCTTGAAGAAAGCGTCGAGCTCATGAGACGAGGGCTGAGATAAGTGCAGCTCATGTGACGAACGTCTGAGCAAATGACGTCAGCAACAAGTGTGCAGACCAGGAAATGTCGTCATCGATGTGCAGCTCAGCGCATGACGTCAGTGACGAGTTTAGCTCAGCAAATGAACTGCAAATGTTATTAGTGAAAGAAAGAGAGGTCAAGTGCCTGCTGTATGAACATTACTTAGTGCAGCAGGTTCAATGTTAAGGGTGTAAGTACCCGTATAAAGCACCAATAAAAATGCCAGGCCCTCGCTTTTTTCTTTTCTTAGGAAAGCGGAAAAGAATGGAGGGAAGATGTTAAGTTGTCAGGACTTTTTATAAAGCGCACGGCAAGTGCAGATGAGGAGAGAGAGAGAGAGAGGAAAAAAGAAACTTGGTTTATGAATCGGCCCGAGAAGACGGTCGTTTTCCGTTTAAGTATTTGGAAGTACACCACCTACCTGGTTTTTGCAGAGTAAACACCCGTTATAAGATTTGGGGTAGGTGAAAGATAATGCAGCTGGTGGTGTTTCGTGGTCAGCTATCAACTCGCTGGACCGCCGGAGATGCAGCCTCCCAGCTCTCCACGCGCGTACATTTGTGGATACCCGTAGGGGAGGAAAAGCTAAAAAGAAGAGTGACAGACAAGCTGGAAAAGAAAGAAAATTAGCACAGGCAGGGGGAGACAGAATAAGCTAAAAAGAGATCAGGCGAGATCGAGCAAGGTAGCCTGGCTCTGAGTGAACTGCTCGAAATGCAACCCTCGGTCTGCAGGTGGAGGGCATTATTTTGAAAGCGAAATTATGCGGCTTGCATTGCTACCTACCCTGCGCATGGCGGATGGGCTCCCGGGGGAGCGCGATCCCCACGTGCACGGGCAGCTACTGGAATAGGCCACGTGCCCTGGGAGGTAGGGCGCGCGCTTGGTGGCTGACATACGAACAATGTTCGGGAAGCAGGGGAGATGGGTGGGGCTGGCGTAAATATGCTTTTTGTTAGGTACACACAAGCACATCTCCCGGGTGGACATACCGAAAGGTGCCGGGTGGTCGGAGGAGTGAGGGAAGGTAGGCAGGTTGCCGGATGGAAGACTCACGTGAACGGGTGTTGAAGAGCCGACTACTCTGAGTAAAAATATCTTCCCTTTGGTAGGCGTCGATCCCAGATGCTGAGGTTTACTATCAATGTGCCATTTAGTAGGTGGCGCTGGGCGGATACTTGTTAAGATCCAGCAGGATTGCGACCAATCACCTGACTGCTTTGCAGGGTCAAGTGATAATTTCTTGAACTGACTCAGTCATCTTAGAGACCGACACCAGGGGGAGCGGCGCCTTCAGGGTGGAGAAGAAGACAGACGAACAAGAAGGACGATAAGCACTTGTCTCATTGGCCGACATGCAAACAACTGGTTTTCAGTGTAAATATAAATATCAGAATAATTAGTAGGGTAGGACTGTACATATAAATATCCCACACCAACGCCCATCCATCCATCCACACTCACACAAACAAGGAGGGTAATATGTTTCTCTAAAATCGTCAGCACAGTCCATAGTCCCCTCGTCCACTGCTTTCAGTTTAGAAAAGTAAGGCCAGGGAGAATTACAGGAATTTGGTATGAAAAGAGAAATAAAGACACTTACCTTTGCTAAATATTATTTAGCTATGCACACACCTTCACCCCACCTGTAATAAAAGGCGAACAGATCTCGAGATAAAGGGAAACGTTTTACACCTGTATTTTTCCCCGCGAACACACCTGGGCAGCATTCATATACCTCGGACCAGGGCTATCCCTCCCACCCGCCACAAGCTGCTTTAAGTGTTTGTCGGCTCGTTTAACCAGGTTGCATGCTTGCGACCAATAAGCCCATCCCCCCGCAGTGGCGAGGGCCAGTTTCTTGAAGGGACTGCAAGTGCCGGGTGCCGGCGGAGACTGAGGCCAGGTGGTGCAGCATTATGTGAACACCTGGGGGGGAAACTCAATCTCGCAAAACACCAGGATTTGAGGCCAGAACCGTCCTCTCGATGGCGGAGCAGGCACATCACCTTTCACAACAGTGTTAGGTGTGAAGTATTGCCACATGCAAGGTGTGGGCAGAGCTGCTCTCTATCTCCACATCGCCTGACAGGGGTAGGGGTGGGAGCTGGGTGGATCCACCTCTGCTATGCTCTCTGGACGGGGGTGCGCGTGGGAATGAGGAGCAACTTTTTGAAGGTGCATTTGAACTGAGCAACACTCATTCCACGCCTGTTGTGGGATGTATTGACTAGAATGTTCGGGGTCAGCCAAGACTGTGAGAAAAAGCTTTATTGCCTATTGACATTATGGGATAGATTCTTCGTGAGAAATAGCGAACAAGCAGCTCCTGCAGATTTTGTGAAAAAACATATGACATGCGATGTGAGGTGTTATTTAATGTTGTCACCACTTTCCAAAAGCGGTTTTAATCTTTTTTTGAAGGGTGCCACCATGCGGTCACGTGAGTTAGTCGTTAAAAGCTCGTTAAGTCAGCATGGACGCCAGTGTTTCAGCTGTTTCAGTCTCTCTGCTATCAGATGTTGTTTTTTCTGTGACACACTTCAGCTCCTGTCTCTTTCACCAGATACAAGGTTCGTGTTTCTCATGATTTATAGTTGAAGTGGATCTCGTGACAACCCGATGTTGGCAAACACATTTTGCCGCCAACAGGCATCCACACCATCCTTGCAAACTCTGCCATCGGATCCACTGCATCGTGGTGAAGACACACCACCAAGTCCATTCATTCTGAAGCTACCGAGTTATCCAGGAAAGCGACCAACGCACACAGGTTTAAAATCTGAGTCTGATTAAAGGATACCCAGAGAGAGAGAGTATAGAGACGAAAGTTTCACCATTCAGCATCCATGATGAGGACACAGACATGAACATTCTGACCTTTATCCTAAAGTCCGCTGTGACCGAGGAGGATCAAACAAACCCTCGGCAAAGACCGACCGGTGAGGAACTCATAGGTAGCATGTGGCATTACTGAAGATGAGTGACAAGAGAAGAGACGGAAAGAGATATAAACATTAAGTTCACTGTGCAAAACAGTGAAATCAGAAAGAGGTACAGTTGGTATTCAAAGAAGGATTAGATAGAGAAACCCTCACATGCACATACTAAGTGGCAGTGCCCACATCCACCCCAAGTTACGAAGATGACCATCTCGTTCTTCAGGAAGAGGCTAGAGGTTAGAGTGCACCAGCGAGCACAGGTACTCACCGCCAACTGACAACATCCCAGCAGAACTAGTCCAGTATGGAGGAGCCAGTGATCAGCGACTTATGACAAGATGTGGATGACAGGGGAATGGCGGCCATTTCCCCCCAAAATGCGTGCCCACCACAGCCCGCAGTCTGTGCATCAGTCATCCAAAACCTGACAACAACATTTTTCTCTGCTCCAAGCTTTGTTTTCCAAGGCTTGCAAGTCTTCCTAACCGCACGCGACACGTGGACCCTAGCATGCAACAGAGGAGGATAAAGAGGATAAAGGAGGAGATGGTAGAGAATCATCCTATCTGTTCTCTACAAAGACCTCATCACAATGGACGAGGTACCCCAGACAATCAAGATTACGACTGAGGGTGTCTCCTAATCCTGGCCACAATGAACAGACGATGAAGATATCAGTGGGAAAGATGAGCCTGCAGGATATACCCCCAACTACATACCAAACACCACCTTTCTCTCTCTCTCTCACTCACAAACCAACCCTCATGTATATACAGACACACATATACACATACAGACACACACACACACACATACACACACACAGTTAGTGCAGCCTACAAGCCGAGGGTCTGCTGGAAGCCGCATGTCATCTCACTACAGATGGTCATCTCTATGAGTCACCAGGGCCTCCTTTGTGCGGGCACTGAACTCTTGAAGGGGACTTGCAACTTCCCTTCACCCACCCGACTGTTATCAAATACAGGGCTGTATTTATGTGTTCGAATCCATCTTCACACACGTGCATTCTGATTGCTCCGTATCCTAGTAAAGAACACCTTTAGTTGTTTTATCTGAGCTGACTGTGAACTGTGGGGTGCACCCTATAGGCTGCTGTACCTCACCCCTGTAATGTTCATGTTTATACACATAATCACACACACATAAACACACACAAACACACAAACACACAAACACACAGGCAGCTTTGGAGAATATGACTACTCGTATTTTTTTTTTTAAAGTGGTGTCACTGCCTCGTCAGTGTAGAAAGAATATCGACAAAACGTGGGTTTGATCCGCAGACCTGTCAGATTAATGTCCGTCTGCCAGGCACAATAATTAGAGGTTTACTGCCTCAGGTACAATGGCGGGCTCACAGACATCACAGACAGACAGAGCTTGTTCATTTTGTATTGGTGGCGACACTGTCTCTGTACACAGCACACCCAGAAAATACCTGTAGACCTGTAGACATGTAGACCTGTCAGATGATGTCCTATTGTCAGAAAGGACATCATTTGATGATTACAAAGGCTCAAAGTGTAAGAGCAGGTAATAAGGATGACAGACGAAGACCAGATCGGCCATTTTAACAAAATTGTGTTATGTAACCATTATTCACCTGTTACAAACAGGAACCAATGTCGAAAACTATAAAAATGAATGTTTGATAATTTTTAGAATATATTATTTTATTTATCTGCCTTTTTGTGTATAAGTATATCGCAGTTATCGTTCTTTGACAAAACATTCCTTCAAACTACTATTCGAAACTGTGGTACATGGTACTAATCATAAATATGCGTAGATAAATTAGTTGGTTTTGATACAAATAATAAAAACATTTGAATTAATTCCAACTTACCGTGAACGCGCAAGGTTGTATGGGATGGCAAGACAGGAAGTGAGGAAAGTGCCCGGATGCCGGGGACATCATTGTGGCCGCACGACAGGTCCTCAGCTTTACTGGCCAGTAGATAGGTTACAGGCTTGACATGAATTGCCAGCAAGGAATTGAAAGTCGATGGCTTCATTGTATTTCATGCCAGCGGTCCTCGGGGAATAAAACTCTCAGAAAAGGAGCATCACTGACAATGCTGCGCGGCCTGGGAGAGCAATTACTAAAAACAACAGAAAACTTTTTGGAGATGCCAGAGAGAGAGGAAGTAAAGAAGTTAAAAAAAAAAACAACAACAGCAACAACAACCAAACAATTTCAAGACAACCAGTCAGCCTCCCTGTCTTTCCCCCTGCAAGAGGACCAAGCACGCCCCCACAGACGATCCGATAAGAAACTGGTGGATAAAAGGTGATAAATCATAAGAAGTCACAAACTTTTTGTCCTGCCACCCCTTTGGAAACAAGGCGAATGCACAGCTACAACTGATCAATATGGGAGTAACGGACACGATGTGCATTGTGCACGCGAGGCATCATGGGACAGTTCTACAGGGCAGGTGTTATCATCGGAGTAGCTCGTCTTTGGAAGGGCATGCCACCCACCCTCCTCCCCACCTCCCCACCTCCCCACCTAACCTCTTGCTTGCGTGCATCCATAGAAACTGTTTTTGTGTGTAATCCCACAGTTCCCGTGCACCACACGCAGCATGGGGCCATTCTTGGCACCACAGACCAAGCTGCCTGATCGAAGCCTCCAGGGACAGTGTTATCCTGCATTTTTCAAACATCCTGCGAGTCTTGTCTCCGTGCTGTGTGGACCATCCAGTCTGTCCACTAACTATCCACGTGGATACATACACCAACCTCATGATTGTTGCATGCAAGGTGTCTTAGAGCAAACAGAGGCTGTGGTCAGTAATCAATTAGCATACTTGGCTTTAATTGCAGGGTGGAGGTGCTAAGCCCTCGCTGTCTGTTTTGCCGAGAATATTCGATACACTGGCACAGGCCGCTTTCTGCCGGCAAAGTAAATAAAGAATTGTCATTGTCATTACTTACTCCAGTGTTCACTACTATGATAATGTACAGTAACAAACAACTGAAATCAACCAATTCAAAGTTTTAGAATGCCAAAAGAATCTTGGTTTGGTTGGTTTACACTTGTAAAAGTTTTACGAGAAGAATGCTGATTTCGGAAAAAAGTCAGACAATCTGCTGGTGAGTCTGAGCATGTAAGTATGGACGAACACCACCTTGCCTACCATGGTAAAACACACAGGGTACAGTTCATCGTGGTAGGACTGCTGCAAAAGACATCAGTGTAAGTGCACCAGACACCATTTACCTCGCTGCAGGGGATGTTTCCCACGGTAATGTGTTGTTACAAACATGGCAAAGTTTGGAGACAAAATATGTAAACACACGAGAACATTGACTAACTTCAATGAACTCTCCTTCTTTTATGACAAGTCGTCTGTCTGTTTGCTTCCCAGTGCACTTTATTGTGGGGCAAAACTGCTGTTTGCTGGTCTGTTTGTGTTTGTGTTTGTGTTTGAGAGATACATGGGAAGTAAGTACATAGTAGTATTACCGTTTGTTTCTAGGAGGCTTGTAGAAAGCTATATGATACGGTTTGTATTTTTCCAGCTCTTGACTGTGGATGTATCCTTCAGAAACCTCGGTTTCTGGATTTTCGATTCGCTCGATATATAAATATATTTTTGTTCTATGGAATGTATTTTGTCTGCCACAAGACATCGCCATTATAAACTGTTAATTGTTTTCATGCCATTGTTTGCTTCTATAATTTTCTGTTAGTTCAGGTACTCGGTTTCATCCATTTTATGATCTATCATTTAGCTTTCTACAAATTCAGTTGGTTCTGCCCTTCTACATACAGCACCGCGTGCTGAGTTCAACACATTATCTCGTGCAGCGCCGGTAAAGCTGTCATTGGACGGTTATAAACCGTTAAACAGATAGCGGTTACAGACTGCCGGTGTGATGGACTCTTCAGCTCCTGTCGTCTTTAATCTTATGACAGCAGTTTCACATTGGGGGCAATAATGCTCACCCTTTATGGTAAAATTATGGGCGGCAAACTGCCAGGTCTTGTGGAGATCGGCTTGTGGAGGGCTGCACCCCTGTGGGCCGTTGCTTGCGACTGTTTGTCGCGAGAGGGAGACGTGTAGGGTTACGTCCCCTTGATCTACAACTTGAGCCGATGGCCGTTAAGTGCGTAGGTGTAGCCGTTGATCATGTTTAAAAACAGATTTTTGTATTCCTTCAAAAGTTACAATTCTTTTTAGAAAATGTGTTTTGAACGAAAGGGGCTTAAAGGATTCAGGATTCAATGTTTGGCGTGAATCAGACAATAGAAAAATGTCATTGACTGGCAGATAGATAAAGGGAGAAGAGGGAAGAAAAATTGATACAACATTGTGAGGGAGGGAGAAAGAGAAATGCAATGTCCTATTTGATCAATGGTGTAGAGGCCACAGTGAACCTGTTTTACACTATAACCCTGGACCATGTCAGAAAAACCTCTTCAGATGATATTTCAGCTGTAAACATGGCAATTGACTAAAACGAAACAAGAAATTTGAGAAAAATTAGCTTTTTGTCTTACTGTCTCGAGTTTCCAAAAGATTATCCCGGTGAGAACTAACTCAGTATCGTGTAACAAGTTTTGTCATAACAAACATCCACAAAATCACAAAAGTCTGAACAACCAGAGATTATCTTGCTTCGTCTCCGTCACGAGTCATTCATGCACAAATATTAAAATTTCTTAAATTACATTTATTTTCAAATAGCCTGTTTTTGTTTCTTTTTAACTCATTTGTCTTCTATGGTGAATTAAGTTGTTGCTTTGATTTATCTTATAAATTCATTTTAAACGAATTCATAGCGTTTATTTAAATGAATGTTTATATATAAATATAGATATCAGCATTAGTCTTGCATTAAACACAAGGCAGCTAAAGTCAGAAGCTAAACAGCTTGAACCAATCATCATCATCATCATCATCATCACCATCACCACCTAATTATGACAATCTTAGTCGTCTCCCCTTTCGTCCTGCTGTCCAGAAAAAGTGGCCACCAGTCGCCTGAAGCTGCATTTTCTCCATTTCATGGACCTGGCTAGAGATGAATAATTTTTATATTTACCTGAAGGTCAGGCGGAGGAGGGGAGATCAGTGTAACCTTGCAAAAGAGTGTGTCCTACTGAAATGGAACAAAACATTTCCTCAACACGACACAAATTATTGCCCTTCCGGTAGTCAAAACATATTTGTATAAAACTTGGACATCATTATATTTAGAAAAATTATATATATTTATGTTTCGACAATACTTTACCACAAAAGCGATGTCCAGATTCCTTAAAACAAATGCGATTTTTTTCTGCTCTTAAAAAAACTTTCCTCCCCTCGTCAGCCGCTATGCCCCCGAGTTTTGTATTGTAGGTAGGTTGCCATGGTGATGTATGTCTCGCCACATACGGATCCACGAAGACAAGTGTGTGAAGGTGGGAAGAAAATACAATATTAAAACGATGAAGGCGAGTATTGACATTCAGCGACTACAAGTAATTGTTCATGTTGGTGCTGATGACTTACTCGGGTGTCACTCATCGCCATCTTCTTGTGAAAAAAGAAAAAAAAACCCAGTAGTTTTCTTATGGTATTCAATCACATGACCAGTTCTTAGTGCACTAACACGATGTGACAGACGAGTTTTAGCAGACTGCACAGTGTTGTTATGGAAGTGCCATGTACTAATCATCACCATGTCTTTTCTTTCCTCTCTGGCAGGTCGACGCTAGAAGCTTGGCGTGAGGACCTTTGAACCTTGACCTGTGTTTAGGAATCATTGGCTATCGCCAATACAAAGAGCATCTTGTTGGATCGTGCACCAGGCATCTCATCATCCAGATTGTTTTTCTTTCCCGGGACATAGCAGCAGTTTTGTCTTCTTTGCACTCGACTTCGATGGACCGTTCTTGAACCCTTTGACCCTTGCACAAGCAAGGTCCTTGACCGACAGCAAGAGCGTGCACTGGCTTCATCATGGTTCACGTGAGAGCGATTCGGATTTCCATAGGGATGTGTCTGCTGCTCCTGGTGGTGTGGCTGTCCGTGGTGCGGTCGCAGTCGACGCTGGTGCTGAGGACACACGAGGTGCGGGTGAAGGTGGGAAGGTCTGTGTACCTGGACAGGGACGACCTGCATATCGTCAGGTTGCGGCGTGGCGAGGACTGTCGGGTGGAGGTGGTCATGGCAGACCCCATCACTCAGCGGGTCGGACACATGGATCCCCCGGTAAGTACTGTCACCCATGATGTTGTGCTTATGTTCATGATGTGGTAGAAGTCAAGGAATTTCTCCGACTTTTAAAAAAAGTACGCATGCAGTACAGTAAGTATGGGGTCTGGTCACATACCTGTCATATCACCCCGGGGCTGTGGCACAGTGAGATCCACCTCACGAGTAAAGGATCCCTAACTGAATATTTCTGCACTTGTTAATAACCTGAAAATTCTGTTTTTTGTCTTTTTTTAAAAAATCTTCTAACTGCAAATGGGACAAGAATGAATCATCATGACCATCGCGGTCAGCTATCTTTGGCAAGAAATCACAATAAGAAAAATATTATGTTTGCCATGGAAACATCAAAACTCGGTTATCTTGCCCCCACTTACAAAGGAATGGCCCACAATTCAGGTTTTATAAAATTTAAATAAAAGAGCTGCTGTCATCTTACATTGACATTTGTTTCTCCTGTACACGTCTGCAAGAGCAGGGTGCGGAGCGGTCAGAGAAAGACATGATCTGTCTATTTTTCTTGCTGCAGCGCCTCGTGTTGCCAAGGGCGGTGACTTAATTAAAGTGGAAGTGTGGCTGTAGCTGCCTAGTCATGTTGGGACACAACAAAGCAAGATCGATTTTTTTTTTTTTTTGACGGAAGTTTGTCGAGCGAAGACTGGTGACATTGATGGCCACGTTGGCGTGTTCTTGCGCTGGCTTGAAAGAAGTGCGGCCGGCGCTGATTGCCAGACCATGCTACATGCCAATCAGACGAGGCTGTCGAACTTGGCGAGGTCTGTACGCAGCTGATGGCCTGCTTGTCCTCGTTGCATAGTTTGCCTGCGTGTTCATTTACACCCGAAGAACATCAGCATTTGACTTTCTTGCGAACAATAAAAAGTGACTACTATGGCTGCTTTGATGTTGCAATAAATAAATAACATTTAACACAACAAGCAAGGCAGAGAAAAAGATGGGTGAAGGAGGCAGAACTTCTCTCGTTGTATCATGTCGCCCCTCCAGATGCGAATCAGGGATGTCAGACATGAGGTGGGCTGCCATTATTTGGTGCTAGATATTTGGTCAACTTCATGCCTCTGGCTTCCTTGCCTTAGAGGGATGCGACTGAACCAGACATTTTCATGTTTGCGGAAAACAAACAAGCAGCCAAATAAAAGGCTAGGAGATCGTTAAACACGAGCCTTGTAACAAGGGGAGCGAGGTGTTTACGAGGGAAAGCAAACTGTGGTACAGATGCCTGTGTACAAGAACACCCTCGTTTACGAGCGCGGCTGAGACTTGTCCGAGGGGCCTAGCGTTGCTAACTGATGGCAATAGACCAATTAAGACCACTACTTCTTTTGAAGTTCGCCAGGTGTCGCTAGCTGAGTTCATCGCACCTTTATTTCCGACCTTTTCTTGGATCTTTGTTTGTCTTAAAACTCCCATTGTTACAATTATTACAAATATGGAGGAACGATCTCAATTGTTCCACATCCGCTTCTCACAGTGACCGCGATTTTCTGGTGTAGTAGGTAGTGTAACAACCCACTGTGTAATAGTTTGTGTTGTGTAGTAAAGTATACTGAGTAACAACACACTGTGTAATAGTTTCTGTGTGTCGCATGAACACACACTACCACCTCGCCCACCGCTTTTGTCCACTTTCTCATTGAGAGGGTGCGCGGGACGCCTGGTACCCGAGCATTGAGCTGGGTGCGGACCATGCTGTAGCTAGCTTCCGCTTTTCTTGAAAATCGATGTGAGCGGTTTACGGCCGGTACACAAATAAAACGGTCGGCGTTTTAGTGTAATTAATCTGAAATGTCCCGAGTGTGGCTGGCGAGACGACCTGTGAAGCTGTGTGCAATTAAAGCTCTCATTCAGCGACTCTCGCCATTCTTGTTCTTTCTTTATTTCTTTCCTTCTTCCTTAATTCCTTTTTTAGTCTTTCTCTTTTATTTCTTTCTTTTCTTCTCTTTGTTTGTCGGCGTTTTCTTTCTATTTGTTCTTTTCTGTGTAAATGTTTTCCGGATATATCAAATTTTTTTTTTTCGTTCTTTATGTCTTTCATTCGATGCATGAGTAAAAGGAAAACAGTAGTTAAGAGGCGTGCAACGATCCCTCAAATGATATATTGTCAAAATAGCCTGAGGCTTGTAGGTAGTCCTCCAACATACATATCAACATCGAGTCCCATGGCCGGAAGGGTTCTGAGATTCCCCACCCGCAGTTCAGGCTGTCTCCCCCATCATGCATCGTAGACCGTACACATGAACTCAAAACATTATTATGGAACTGTTACAGCTGCCTGTACCCAGCAAACATTGCGTGGGTTTTCAGCTTTCACGTGCAACCACTTCGGTAAACAAAAAACAAAAACAATCAGAGAAACCCCAAACAAACCCGCCAAAGCTATATTTGCTTTGCGATAACCGCCGCTCGGTCGTAAGGAGGAACACGGTTCAGTATTGTTCTTTACCGTGTTCACTTTCAGTGTGTGTACATTGATAAGTCTATTTTGACACCTGACATTTCCTGCAGAAATGCTGGCGAAAATGCCAGCTCATTGTAGCTGCTGATACTGTGCCACTCGGCTGTGAAAGCCGAGGATAATCGAGCCGAGGGCTGGGACTGCGGCCGGCGGTGGTCGGGGTGAGAGGGAAGGGAGGGAAGCAACGCCTTAAAAGCAAGTGTGTGGAGGCAAACACTCTGTAGGGCAGCATGAGAAAATAATTACTGTTGTTCATCTTGCTGGATGAAGTCAATAGAAGAAAGCACATCATGTCAGTCAGATTGCTGCCTCCACGGCGAGAAGTACACAGAGAGGTCAATAACACTGCTTGTACCCTCGACAGTCACTAGCCACTCGTCTCGGCTGACAAGCGACCTTTGTCAATACAATCTTGCCCTCCAATGCCTTGTCTTCCACGGTTATTGCAATTTGATTTCTTTTCTTTTTAAATTTTAAAGTGGCACAAAGTTAGCGGCGGGGATTTGTTGCTGTTGGCTGTGTCCTAATGGTCTTGGCAGAACAAAATGAGCTTTTTCTTGCGCTCAGCTGTTGATAAAGATTTAGATGTCAGTTCTGTCTGCCACCTGATCCGGCACCAAGGAATATAACTGGCCTTCCTTTCGTCCTCCTCGTAAGTGAAACTTCTAAGGAGGCAATTCTGTATAATGGTATATGCACTCAGTGGATAATATAATTATTAGTCATGGTGTAGACATGCTTCGGCACATTGGGTGTACCGGACAAAACCATGTTTGCACTAAGGACAATTGGTTTAAATGGACAATACCTTTCTTTCTTCGTTTCCCCACTACAAAGCTTCAAATAAAACATTCTCATCATTAAGTGCAACAGCTGGCGGTGTGGGGTTCAAAGGAATCCAAGGATTCAGCCTCTTTTGTATAAGTTTTTGTAGTTAAGGGTTCGCTTCCGGCTAAAGGAGTTTTTTTTCTAGGACTTGAGGAATAAGTAGCTTGTAATAAATTATTATCTTGTACTGAACTAAACCCAGTCATTTGCGCGTGGGAGGGCTTGTAGTCTCATCTTCGTTAAGTAGTTTTCGCGAACTATTCAACCTTTCCTTTCCCCAAATTAAGTCGCGGTGCGGCCCGGACAAAACCATCCTTTTACCTGGCTCTCCTATAGTCAGGTGCTAACAGCTTTCGCTTTCAAAAGTCCGTGTGTCTACCACGTGTAACATCATACCTTGGCCGTTTATGCAAAAGCGTGTTACGACCCACCTGGCGGCTGACTTTGATGTGCCGTGTGGGTAAAGATAAGCGATGCGGCGAGAGGAATCGGACTACAGCACAGGACACAGTGGAGGCGTGAGAGCCTGCTTGTGACAGGATGGAGGAGTGTAGGTGGGCCCTGGAAGAGGAGAACTGGGGGTGAGTGGCACAGGGAACGAGGTGGGCGTATGCTGTGGCTTGTGATCCTCCCGAACGCTTTGCCCTCGCCACGCTTTATCTCGGACGCGAGGGGATTAGAAACCTGCGCGCGCTGAACATTGGAACCACATCCTCGTCTACTTATCGTCCACCCACGAACATCCACGTCAGTGCTAGTAGACACGTGCATTCAAAAGGCTTTCTCTTTCTCCCTCCCTCTCTCACTCACTAAAAAGTCAATAATGTTTTCTCCAGCTCACCATTATCAGACTGTGGCCGTCTGTCAGCGCCTCTCATGCTTGACTGAGATAATTAATGCCCCGTGATTTCCACTCGCCATGGGGCCGCCTCGTGCATCGTGTTGTATGTTGTGTCTTACTGTACACCTGATGAAGGACTTGAGAGGCCACGTGGTTGCTACTGCTCACCTTTAGGACACTATTGGTAGATCTTGAGCAATGAGAATAATTTTCAGCAGCTCGGTATAAAATCTGCTTTTTTCTGTGTTCTTCAAGGGAAAAAAGTATCTGGTTAAATAAATAATAAATTTGCTAGAGAGAGCATAATTTTGCCCCTAGTTCTCACCTTGTAGACTGTAAGACACCCGTGGTGCCGCTCTGTGGAGGCTTTGATTGTACTGTCTTGTATTGCCATGCGCAGTATGTATCTGTCAGGCAGGTACAGGGAATTTAAATGTTCCCTGAAATAACCATCCCCTTCCCCGAAGATCTGAGGGCAGAAGCGAAGAGAGAGAGATTCAGCTTGGAAGAGACGACGAAGCTTGTTAATGTAGCCGTGAAAGCCAGGCTACCCGATGAATGATGCCCATTGCCTGCAACACCTGGGACAAAGGCGCAGGGAGGGACGGGAGGCAGGAAGCCGCCAGTACAACGCTTACGTGATAACAAACGGAAGCTGGCTTTCCTCAAACTCGGCACCTGTGGCTGCCTGCCAGCACACCCGGTCTTTGTAGGTACCTGGTCTACAAGGTACTTCTACTGTAGGTACAGCTTACACCTACTACAAGGTACTGGGTGCATCTACTGTGGGTACAGCTTACACCTACTACAAGGTACTGGGTAAACCTACAAGGATGGACAGATGGACCAGTGCATTCAGAAGAGTTTGACGGTCTGTGTTTTTTCCGAAAAAAAATCTTCTGAGGACTGTTGGGGTTCTGGACAAACAAATTAAGGACCAAAAAAAAAATGTCTTGCATTATAAAATTATACCCCGTATAGAATTTTGTCTTTTTCAAAAATGAAGGGAAAATACAGAAGAATAAAATATTCCCCACTCCTTTAAAAAGATCGTCCCTGTTCCTTAAAGTGCAGTCAGGATATGTTGAAGTGTTTGCTAGAACCATTCATTGACATATCCTGTCATGGCAGTGTACTTGTCTGACGGAGAGAATGTTTGGAAGGGTCCAGCAGCCAGCCCGGTGTCAGAGGCTCCATCACAAAATGCCAGATGCCAATGCTAGTCTTTAACTTCCAACTTCCATATTTCAGTGATCTCTTTCTTGTTTGACAATTGTTACTTTGCTGATTTCGTTTTGTCGAAGAAGCTCCATGATATTTGCTTGATTAAGGCACGTGGACAAAACCAGAGAACAACAGAATTTTTCCTGTTTTCTTACCTGCGGGTGTGCTCTTTAAATGCTTCATAAGTGTCCGAAGAAATAAAAGGAAAATGATTTATTATTTAGTAAAATTATTTATTTCATTGATAGCTGCAGCTAATTTATTTATCCTTAATTTTTGTTCAGTTGAAATCTAATATTTTTTCCTAATGTAATGCAAAGAAAAAAATGTTAAGTTCATCTATTTTGCTCATACTGTAGTCATTGCTAGCCGTGGTTTATTTGTTTACAATACTGAATTCAAACAGGCTTATTCTTGCTACAGTCTTCAAAAAATCGGAATCCTGAATATTCCATGATATAATTAACATAACTACTTATAATCTCTAGTGATAACTCAATAGCGGGTATTCGCTCATAAACGCTACCTCGACAAACTGGCAACACTGGCGGGTGGAGCTGAGGACAGGGGTATCTCAACATATAAACAGAAATACTGGGGACAAAAATATCTCAACACATAAACAGAAATACTAAGGACAGGAACATCTCAGTACATAAACCGAAATGCTGCAAGGAAATGAGAATTGCACTGCCCCTGTAACCAACTGATCGCGCTGGCAGCAAGGGAAAGAACGGGTGTTACTTCCACCCCAGTGTAGACACAACAAATAGTCCATGAACGGGGAAGATCGCTGCCAACAAATATGAATTAATGCAGCGGGGTCGGGGTCTCCCAGTCGCTTTTTTTACAGGAGAGGCTGTTGCGATTTATGGGGGAGCTTATCGATAGTAACGCGTCCATTTGTTGACGACCTCTGACCCAGGGGATATAAATCCATCCATTGGACAAGCTACTTTCGTCTGGATCCGCTAAGCAACCAGTGCAGTTCTTAAGGTCGACATTTAAAAAAAAAGTTAAGTGCTTTTATGTAATCTCCGCTGTTTACAGTTGGTCTGGTTCACACTCGATGGTAGAACACGAGAACACCCTGACACCAGACCCGATACAAGCCCTACTTACTCCGTGGGTGTAGTTCTTATTTTTAGCTAAAATAGGTTGGGGCAACAGATTAAAAATATACTGGGCTGTAATGGTGTTGTGTTTATTTACTGACAGACTTGCCTCGTACTTTCAAGCACAAATGTTCCCCAAACTGCGGAAAGGATAGAACCATGGCAGAAGTGTGTGTACTACAACTCGCTGGTACATAACCAGAACGGGCTTCAGGCCTGAGTTCAGTTCCAGAGGGGATCAACGATTATTCAGTGATTTCCTCTAAGAAATAATTCCAAAACTAGTCACTTCTTGGTTGTCAGTTGACTTTCGAGGGAAAGTGGGTGTGAGTGTGTGCATACGTGGCTGTTCCGGTCCAGACCTCCAAAGTACGGTTGCTTCCGGTTCCTAGTTATTAGCCCCAGAGTAACGGGCACCGAATATTGTAGGTGGCAGTGCCGTCGCCTACGCGGAGTATGCTGGAGATAATCGTGCCCGTGCGCAGCAAGCGACGGACGCAGATGCGAGATGGAAACATCGCCTCATTAGCAACAGTTGACTTTGATGCGAGATGAAAGTGCAGACGATAAGCAAAATATGAGGTAGTTTCGAGATAGCAACATTATCGAGGGAGCAAAAGGTGACGAGGTCTGGTGGAGAGTGATCGCACATATGGTTACATAAACTCGGAAACGCTCGGAACAAATATTTCCACGTGCGACCTCCTCAATTAGGCGCCGAGTTCATGCTACGGAAGCTTCAAATAAGACAGCGCCACGGGGCCTCCATGCTGAGGGCCACAGCCTCGGCGACGATGATAAAGTTCATAAATGTTACCTTCTCACTGAACCACAGTAATCAGGAACGGCTGCATGGGAAGGCAGCTGGTGGGAGCGAGGCCTGCTGTATCAAAACAGGTGCCTGAGCAGAGCTCATTACGTGCAGCCATGAAACCACAGACAGCTCAGTTTAATTTCATTAAAATAAGAGCTCCAGAAAAAATGTTATCGGTGTGGACAGATGAAGATAACGATGACTGATTCTCTATGTATGTGTGGTTGGGTGTGGTTGGGTGTGTGGTTGGGTGTGTGGTTGGGTGTGTGCGCGGAGCATACAACACAGGTCAGTTTGCATATTTGGATGCTGAAATCAAAGATGTTTGAATTTTAACAAATGTTTTCATCTGGGATAAAATCGCACGGACGGTTATCAAAACCAACAAACACAAACAAGAATTGTCGAGGGCTTTGCGAGGGGCTCCGATGACGCCCTGACTTGACAGCCAGTAGCGAAAGTGAAGGGTTGGAGTCCGAGCCTCGCACCCTCATGATGGATGTCACAGCTCTACACATGTTGCTGACCCTTCCCCTTCATCGCTTCCTCATCGTGGTTTATGGCGATGAGTGTGCGTACAGTGTTATTTCGCTGTGATTGATGGGGTAGCTGCCTTCTCTTCTCACCACCCTTGCTGGACAGTCATAGAAAAGCAAACAGGCGGGTGTGTGGAGGGCAGTTAGTTCCAAGATACTACCGGCAAGCCTTATTTCACGAGGACTGACGAGGGGCACGTTTACAAGTTTATTAAACAGCAGGGAGGTATCCTAAAAATGTCTTTCTGTCATTGATATTGAATTCTTCACATAAAAACGTTTATATTATATACAGTGAGAGCAAGATGGAAAGAGTAAGTAAGTAAGGAGGGTGTCTACTGTCGTGTTTCCTGATATTGTTGGATTGTTAGTGCACTGATAGAGTTACCGGTCGTTGAAGTGTTGGTCTCGGTGAGGTACGGAAAGAGTGTTATGGTTGCTGGGTGTTACTCTGGTGGGAGGAACTGGTAGAGTTCACGGTTGTTAGCTTGTTGTTAGGTCTACAGGCACGTGAGGTGATGCCGCTCATTGGAGTGTTATTGTGGCTGGAGGAACCGGATGTGCTATCAGTTGCTGGTGTTGCTACGGTTGGAGGAACTGGAAGTGTTACCAGCCGTTGGCGTGCTGCTGTAGTTGCAGGTAGTGGGCGAGTTACCGATGGGAAACAGCTGGACTGAATCACGCCTTGCCCTCCAGGCCTTGTGCTTAACAGCTTACTTTTCCTCCTGCCGATGAATGAGACCAAAATTGTCCGGGGAGTGTAATCTTAGCGCTCAGAGTGTCAAACCAACGGTCCTACCCGGAGTAAGCAGCCAAGGCAGGAACCAGGCACGTGCAGCTGGTGTGCACAGACTGATCGGTACAATGTAAGGTCGAAAAGCCAATAAGAAATTGTAAAATTCATAATACTGAGAATAAAATTGTGCGCATTTGTTTTTATATGTGTGTGTACAATTTAAACAGATGCTTTCATCCGATTGCAGAATTTGACTAATTTCTTATCAGTTCTAGATTTTACAAAAGGACACCAAAATAATCCGATTCATCACCTAAACTTCGTATTAAACTTGAGTCGATCTACTGTCGAGGGTGGTTATTATACTTTTCTTTAGTTCCTTATAATATCCCAGACTGGACATTCAGGTCAGGGGTACACGAGTGTGATAAACTGAACGCGTGACTACCTTTAATGTAGACCCCGACACTAAACAGCAGCTTTCCTCTCCTCCCTACCCCCTCTTGTGTCTAACAGATTGTAACAAGGTGGCTACTCCTCCCTACCCCCCTCTTGTGTCTAACAAATTGTAACAAGGTGGCTACAAGAGTTCCCTAGTCCCTGTCGACTCCAGCCAATCAGAGGCACAGTTGTTGCGTATGAAAGGAGTCTGCCCACAGGGCCGTGCACGTGCTCAGGGCGACTTGTCTTAATGATCCACCGCGTGCTTTGGTTTCTGCCATCAAGGGTCGCAGCGAAAGGGCGAGGTGCATTCCGGGTGTCCAAAACCTCGATAATAACTTGTGCAGATCAGTGTTACGAAATGTGCCGTTGAAAAAAACGGGAGAAGAAACAAAGAAAAAAAAATGAAGAGTAAAGTAAAAGGACAGACACAAACTGTTTTTACAGTAGAAAAGAAGAGAATTCCCAGGTGATAATCAACATCACAAATGATGTCCTGAACTCCTTGTAGCCAAGTGGGACTTACAGGATAGCTGACAATTATTTGCTTTATTTCCACATTGGTATCGGACCATAAGCAATCATATACAACAGTTTTAAACTTATTTACTTATTCTCTGTTCATAACAAAAAAAGTATGAAAGATATTAAATAAAAGTAATAAACTTGGAGACTGGACAAATTATTTTCTAAAGAACACCAACACGCAACGTTCAGAAAAAAAAAAAAACTGAACAAAATTTTCTACAGGAAATTTTATTTAATTAAGTCGAAGCCGCGCTAATCGTATATTTATGTTTTTTACAGTTTGGTTGGGGATGTTTTAATTTAAGTTTCTAAAGTTTCATGGCCTACAGCAAGCAACTGTCATTCTAACTAAGCTGTCTCAGACCAGCATTACTATTCGCTTCCACAGTATACATTTCAGTCTGTCCACTCTGCCCTCTGTATTTACCTGACTGGCGGCTGGTCAACATTTGACAGGATGCAGGTTGTCAAAAGATGCTTTAGCCTCGGAAAAGCTTTATCAAAATCGATTGACAGCTACCGCTCTGATGTGAATGACAGCTGCTGTAAATTGCTAATGGCATCGCTTTTGGACACTGGCCTTCCAAAAGAAGAAAAAAATCCATCAGAAACAAAGCTATTAAGATGCCAGGCTATTTCCTGGGCGGCAGGATGGGGTCTAGACGCTCTTCCTGGAGTAGGAGGACATCACTGACAGCCACTGTCAGATTCCTCGCCTCCAAAAGTTACGGGTGTAAATTTAGTCAGACTCGAGACATGCTGAAAGGTCTGGAATCCTTAGAGAAACACTCCAAGAGAGGGCTTCATAAGACAGCAAATAGAAGAACAGGATTGGCAAAAGTTCCAATAAGAGGCTGTCACAGAAGTAGTGTGTGTCTGGGGAGTGGGAATGGGTGGGTGGGTAGTCATGGAATGATGTTCTTGAAGACATGACAGACAGTGTTATGTTTGTATTATTTTATTAGCACATTTGCAATGTTATATTATAACAATGTTAAGAATGCGGCTTATCAGAGAAGAAAGGACAGGTCTATAAATTTCTAACAAGAGACATTCTTGGAAACATCGAGAAATTTTATTCTATCAATTAATCCTGTCCATCACCATTAGCTAGTCATTCCTGCCCTTTGTTCATTGGTTTTGACCCTTTACAGAAAATCGATTTGTATCAAATCCGTTTTGGTCCTGTTTGTTTGTATCGCTCTTACGACAACAGTCAACCTCTCCTTATCCTTTACTCCTTCGTTTCTCCGCTCCGCCGTTCTCTTCTCTTTGGCTTCAGCATTAAGGGGGCCCTTGCAGTCTGTTCTCATGGTCCCCTTCATGAACCTTGGACAAGATGTTTAGTGATCGGCGCACCTTCAAGCCAAAGCCGCAGTGATCCATGCTATGGAGGGCTACCCACTGTTTCTAGTGTGAAACTGGCGGGAAAAGACAGTCTCAAGCAGGTGACTGTGTCCTGCCACTTCCACGTTTGCCTGTCACAGACACAAAACCTTACTCAGGACAGCCTGCTTTTCACGCCCCCTGGAGGCCCGAAAGCCACGCCCATCACATGTGATGTGTCGATGGTCACGTGCACAGAAATATTTGCTATCTACCGCTGTAAAGCAAGGCGGTGCAAAGTCTTCTTTATTGCATAGTGCCACCTCTCTCCCCCGTCCCTTCTACCTCCCTCTCGTCCACACACTAACATGCGCATGAATACACGCATAAGTAAATGTCCATCCTTGCCTGTCCCCGCCTACCACATTCACGCACGCGCAGAGAGAGAGAGCGCGCGTGAACGAGAGAGGCGCGATCGAGGAGCGAGAGAAAGCATCAATAAACGCAAGCTAATTCCTTCCATGTGCGGTAACAGATATTGTGTGGGGAGCACAATGCATTTATGTCCTCCACAAAGCGTTTATATACCTCAGGACAGCAAAGCTATTTTTGTTTGCACATTTTACAGTTATTTTAAGTTTTTTTATTGGCCATAACATATATTTCCCGCGTGCTGTCAATAATCATTAACTCGACAAAAGCTCGAGTAATTTTTTCCCCAGATTTATGGCGGCTTATTTTCTTTGTTCTTCTCTCTAAAGTAAAGAATCGACATTTCACAATTTTTACTTTTATTTTCTTGTTTTATTTAATTGTTTAGCGGGACTCTCTCGTCTTTGACAAGGTTGGCATCTGAGCGACTGCGCATCAGTTGTTCTTTCCATCCATAGTCTTAGAAGATGTGCTGTGACTGTACCCGTGATGACAATGACATTGATGACAGTGACAATGGTCGACTTTATTTGTCCCAGTGGGCAATTTGAGCAAGGATTATTATCTATAATAATATTATTAAATGTGATGTTATATAAACTTTAATAACAGTAATCTGCTGGTCAAGCGAGGGCCTCTAGGTTTCCTTGGCTTCAAATTTCGGTTCACAGGGTCACTTTCTAGAGCGCGTGCTCAAGGTAAATTTTCTTGGATTTACTAACCGTCAGTGTACAAGAAGGTATGAACTGAATTCTATTCTACCAGCACTTTGAACAGGAAACACAGCTTTCCCATCCAGTGATTCAAGCAATGGATAAAAGATTTGTCCTTTCAGGTGACCTCAGTGAAGCAGAAACGAAGACAGTTCTAGAAAACTGACGAGGGAGGGGAAAAGCTTTCAGTTGGTTGTGGGCAGTTTCCTGCTCCTTGCTGCTGCTTTTAAATTTCCGTCGGGCTGAGCCCGGGAGTCGTGCGTGTTGAAGAGACTTCCCCCAGTGTGTTCGGCGGAGTCGGGTGGAGGCAATAATGGGAGGCCTGGCTCGAAAGAGAGGCGCAATGTTTGCTTGCCACGGGCACTTCCTTACCCCATCCCACTTCTTTCTTGACAGCGAGTTCCAATTCACCCGCCGTCCACTTTGTTCCCGCATCGCTTCACCTTGTCCATCCGGCACGAAGCGCGCGACATGCCATGGCAGCACTCGACAGACTTGCTGTCGTGTAGCACGCGCCTGAAGCACGTTCTGCTAGTCATTGGACCACTCCAAGCAGAAGTCGCGAGAACAGTGACTTTGGGTAAACTGTTTAGGTCACTTGGTCTTTTTGTACCGAGCGCTGAGAACTCATCATGCCTTAGAAAATTAACGGATATATTATCACGTGACATCTTGTGCTCACCCATCCGAGGCTTAACTAACCGAGTGTTGCAGCCACGAGAAAACTAAAGACATTAAAGACAGGAAGCAGCACAACTGCGCAGCATTGAAACTGCACGACTGTAGTTGTTAGAGAGACGAGAGCGCAGGGCAGTCATCGTCTAGTTATCTTGTTATCTAGTTATCTAATAGAGAGGTATCATTATCATTATTCGGACGCCAGAAGCTTGGTTAGAGTAATGGAGATGTATTTAAAAGAAAAAGGAGGGGAAGAGTTAGAACATGAGTATCACAGGGAGGAGGGAAATATCCACCAGGAGATGTCACAAGGGGAGATAACCACAGTGTAAGTGTGAAAGACATCAGAGCTAAGGGAGGTAAGATGGGTAGATATTCAATGTATATTTAACCGTCTCTTGTGTACCTGTGCGTATCGCCTTTCATATTTGCAACTGTTGCAGTGTGGATAAAGACTTAGGTTCACACGTGACTCAGCAGAGCTCAGAATTATCTGGAATCGTCGCGATTGTGATTGATGTGCCCTCGCCAGTTCACACATTTCTTGAGGAATGAACGAGAGATCTTTCCTTGTTTCCTGATGTCCGCCATGACACTGTCCTGTTGTCAGCCACACGTGATTTCGCACCCGAGGTCTACAGAACATAATTGCTACATTTCTGTGTGTGTCTGTGCGTCTGTGTACGACACTTTGCGCGGTTCTCGCGCTCCCTCGGCCGTGTCACTCTGTCATAATGAAGGTAGGTGAGAGATGACAAGATAGCACAGCTCACCTGTGTGGGCGAACTGAGGTGGAGGTGGGGAGGAGGAGGAGAAGACCACACATGGTTTAGGTTATCACTGCACATACACAATACACTCTACTCCAGGACCTCACGACCGTGTCGGAGGTCAAAGAAGTTTATGAACTGGACACCTGTACCTGCTGTTGAAAATGTAGGTACGTTTGGCAAAGTTTTATTCTACCCTCGTCAAAATGTACCAAACACACCCACAGATTTCAGATTTTTTCCAGTTAAGAGGGTCCCTAACGACCCTTCCTAGCGGGAAGTTTATATATATATAACCGTACATAAAAATGTCACACATACATAAATACTTTGCCAGACTCATCCATAGTTGTCCCTATAAAAAGACCTTGAGCCAGGTCCACCGATTCTTCTAGAAGTGGAGGAAGTTAGCGATGTCCACCATCCGGTGACCCGGATGAAGATGAGAAAGTTCTGCGTAGCACTGAATCCTGGAGGAGAGGCACTGTTACAGTTTACGAGCGCGCAGTAAATGGGTGTGTAAGCAGGAGTATTTATTTGCTGCGATAAGATTCATGGCGAGGGCTGGATGGAAGCGAGTTGTAATGTTGCTGACATAGCAGAGAGATAAAGCGGAAGGAACATTTATGTTTTGTCAGGTTATACGGTATTGTCAGTAGTGGGGTATGCTCACACAGACCTTTGCTTCTCGTTAAGATGGACCCGCCACAGTGCTCACTGCTCACTGTCTGAAACTGAGAACCTCCAGGAAAGCTCGGCTGAAACCGAAATCTCGCGGAGCATGAAAAGGTCTGACCCCGACCTCTGTCACCGGCGCCCTCTGGTTGCCAAGTGTGGCGTCAGTGTCACCCTCAGCCGCAGCGTCTCTTAATACTCGCTGGAAACCCTGACCCCCCTCCCTCCAACTCCTTTCTCACCAGGTTTTTTTCCTTCTCTCACTCGCTGTGGTCGCGCCTGCCCTACCTGTCAACCCTAAGCCAGTCTTACGTGCTTTATCGTTTTAAGGTTCGCCAAAACGTCAAGGGGTCGAGCAACACTATCTACAGCGAGGCTTACCTCCGACACTTCAAGGTGCAAACTGTCCGTGCCTGATAGGCCAATGGACTTCCACCGTGCGAGGAATTCCTACCTGCTTCAGGCCGAGTTTTAATTTGCACACCTTTAGTTTGTGAAGCAAAACGATAAGCGCGAGGTTTGAAATACACCTTTTGTGACAGACTAAGATAGTCCGTTGGGGCCTGCTGCACGTAGGACTTGTTTGATAATCATTTGAGCCGACAGGGACAGGTGGACTACTGCCAACACCTCTAGGTCACAGATAGGACTTTCTAGTGTTCCAGGCACGGGTAGGTGAGCGGGTATGCAGGGTTCAGTCTTGTTCACACGCTGGCGAACTTGGTGAACACGAATATACGCACGGCTCACTCACTAAAATATAATTCACACACGTGTTCGTCTGTGTCCGAGAGTTTGCTTGTATGTTCGTACTCCAACGTCCACACAACTCTCCTACCTGATCCCACGTGCACCCAGGTGATCACAAGATGGCGGACGATAGACGACACATAACCCTGTGAACAGATGTCACGTGCAGAGAAAGAACACGGTGCCCGAGACAAGAATTGAACCCAGGACAACCAACCCTCTCTATAGTGGTGACAGGTGCTAACCGTTGCTGGCCCTGAGAGGAACTGAGTTGTTCAGGGTGCACACTGTATCATCGGTGTGTCGAGGCGGGTTGGGAAGCAGCAGACTACAGTTGTACAACATATGGTTGGTTGTGTGGAGGTGTGGGAGCTCAGACCTTACAAAAGCCCTCAAACAGCCGTTCATATCCCTGTCACGATAGAAAAGCACTGAACGAAAAAAAAAGACAAAGATAAAAAAATGAGTTATTTATTCTACAGTTTAATCCTTACCTCTTGGCAATGCTTGCTGGCTGGTCTGACTGTGATAGACAGGTGTTGAGATTGTACAAAGACTATTCGTGGGCTATAAACACCTTTCTTTTCATGTTTTCTTTTGCTGTGTGCAAAGTCCTGACCTGCCAGGTAGTGTTGACGATGTTGTCTGAGGTGTCGAGCTCGCCATCATTGCTACCCCAGGGTTAGTGAAACCCACAGACCGACAAATTGACAAAACTCTTTGTGACCATTCATTCTGCGGTTTGCAGCTCTCTGCCTGCAGTAAAAATTCATTTCAGGAAACTAACAATAGTGTTCACGATCAGGACAGGTAGGCCGACCATAGAGAGCTTGGGTATGGAGGGAATGTTTGGACCAGGACAGGTAGGGCTGACTCAGCTCGGGTAGGGAGGGAATGTTTGGATCAGGATATACAGGCTGACCACAAACAGCTTGAGTAGGGAGGGAATGTTTAAGGGAATAAAAAGTTCTGAAAGAAAGATTATGTCAGCTTTTATCCGCTGTTTTCGGTGCTTCCTTCACACGGGGTAGCGGGTGGAGTGAAAGGCTTGTATACAACTACCCGCTCTACCCTGGCGGTTGCTATTTCTAAACAGCCGTCCTTACCTTTGGTGGGGACGCGGGTATTAAAGGCTTATTCCTTTCCATCAATAGAGCTTTTTAATGGTCATTCAGCTGTCTATGGAATACTAACAAGAGATTTCAGATCGCTGTCACACAATATTCAGGCCGTGGCGAGCTACAAACATCCGCCATTCAACAGTCTACCCGTGTCTAAAATATATTCCGCTCTTGCCAAAGGTTATGTTAAGAAGCATCGTCCACACACAAAGACCAGGTCCTCCTGTGCATTTAGAATTACTGATGTGTGGACCAAATGTTCGTTTTCACGAATAGTTGAATGTCAGTAGAGTGCCACATGACACTGACACGTGTGCTGACTTCTTCTTGTGCTGTGATTTTGCCTGAAACTTGAATACTTCCGCCGTTTGCTCGTCAGGCTGGTTGATGACTACACTCGTCTCCTGCATTCGGGTGTAAACATCATCCATAGCCACTGCTGTAGCTGCTTAGATATTGACATTTTACCTGTACAATAGGTATATAGATATATCAAGTACAGGCATCGGGTGTACATATATAATATACCTTTTGTAAAAGTATAAAAAACCAAAGTCTCTCAAGCAGTTTGTCAAGAAGAAAACTAAAGCTAAATGCAAGTGTCACATAGTCGTATGGTGACAAAAGTTACATACTTCAGATGTGCTGTGTGTGAAAGCAATTTGCAAAGAGTTCGATACACATGATACTACACTTGTGGGACAAATCAAACATTTCCAAAGGCTGCTGGGATATGCTCACAGAACGTGCTGAGTGTGGTGCTCACAGGCGCCTCGTGACCCGAGGAGGACGAGTACACACCCTGGGGGCATTGTGACACCTGAGTGTTTGACAAGGTGGAGTGACTCACCATTGCTCACCCGCTCCACCTTGAGTTACTGTTCGTGAAACATGAGTTTGTCACAACATTGAGACACTCTATAGTATCATGTCAGTATGTCTGATTGTCACAACACTGAGACACTGTATAGTGTCATGTCAGTGTATGGTCTGATTGTCACAACATTGAGACACTTGTATAGTGTCATGTCAATATGGTCTGATTATCACAACACTGAGACACTGTATAGTGTCATGTCAGTGTCATGTCAGTATGGCCTGACCCTGTCAAGTGGCTGACATCACTAAATGAAGTATTGCAAGATTCCTCCAAACGGAGATCAGTGTTCGATTCCAGTTAGCCGCTCCACGGGCTCAAAAGATGTTTGCTAATGAAGCTAACGGATGAAATATGTACTGTTTGTTATTGAATTTACAGCTGTAAAACTGTCTCATGCCCACCTAGAGTTGCTTAGCAGAAACAGTTGCTTGATTTATCAGACGATTTAAAGTCGGCGGCAGGAGAGAGCTGGACTCCACCTACCATATACAGTGAACCACTTTCCTTGCGGCCAGCAGGCTATGGGAACGATTTATCTCTCTTTAAATATGTTTCTTTATCCGTATTATTCAGCCTGAGAGAGTGACATTGACACTGACATTGTTTATTGTCAATGCCTGAGAGAGTGAGTGAATAAGAGAGCATAAAATTTGTTCGGGCCTATCCACGCGTTCCAGAAGGTTCCTTGTTCGTGGAGCTTTGGCTGTTTGTTCAACGGACGAAGCAGGAAACTTTGTGATCGATCAAGCTGAAGTCCCCGAAGACAGCCCGTGCATGGGTCCTGTCAAACTGACTTACGCCCTCGCCAAAGACACAAAAAGCAGACACAAGAAACAGTTGTCCAAGCAAAATGTACGACTAAGCAAAAGCTATCTCTTGGGTATGAGCGCAGGCTCGTGCAGAAAACGAGGTTTAGAAGCAGCATCCTCTAGCAGCCAAAGGGACTTCACAAACAAATAGTGCCCTCGCATGTGTCTCCGGTTTCTCCACACAACTGAGAGTCGAAGGTCTATCACAAACATGGGTGATGAATTGTAGTCTCCTCGGAACATACACGTAGACAAGACAGGATTTCAAAGCTTTCTTTGATTCTCTGCTATCGCCAGCCGCTCTTGTTTTCTGACTCGCCGCCATTTGCCGTGTGTTTGTGACGTCAGCACGTGCAGCCTGCACTGCACTCACGTGACAGGAGCAAACATCTGGCTTTGGTACAAAAACAGTTTTACTTGCAGCCAAAATATTCTCGCACTGGCGCTTGGGTAGTACTTCGCGTACACACGCTCGCACACGCACACACACACGCGCACACACACACACACACGCACACTCACACACGCGCACGCACACACACGCACACACACTCACAGTTAAACTTCACAGGCTACGAACGTCTGAACTGTCAGACACCAAAATCACAGCCTTTGAAAGCAAACGATGAATACGAAGCGAGAAGGAAAAAGAAACTCGCCGACAAAGAGGAGGAAAGCAAACCTATCTCAAAGTGTCTTGTACTGAGGTGACTCACAGATATCTGGGAATCAGGTGAACCAAAGCATGTGCCTGTGATAGGAGTAGTTAACTCCTACTGCTTCCAATTCCTTTGACCATGTCCAGGTCTGCGCGTGCTTTTAGTGGTGGTGCCGAGAGAGAGAGGGAGGGAGAAACATGGAGAAATGGAATGTAACCCACAAACAGTTTCAAAGCATCGCTAGAACACATTTCTATTTTTTAAAACGAAAATGACACACGCTCCCTCTCACAGAGATGGGAAAGAAAGAATCAGCTAGGGAAAGAAAAAGGAACTGATAGATAAAAAAATTGTGAAATCTCTTACAGATACCATGGTGATATGCTTGTGGGTGAGACGAAATGTTAACCCATATTTTCAAATTCGTGTCAAGACTTTTTGTCTATTTTTGCACGACTAGGTCGTCACTCAGGCAGAACCTTGCTGGCTAATTTCTTTCTTTCCGAAACACGACTCTAAAAAATCTTGTCAGTTTTATTTCTTGGTGATAACAGATGTATCAAATGAAATATGCAGCAGATAACGGACATCTCTAATGACGAGGGGATGGCGATGAGTGTTGACAATATCTCTGGACTCCAAGTATCGGGCTGCATTTACCTGCCACTAAGTGTAGATCGCTAAATAAGCTGCAGCCAAGAAACGACGGTTTGCTGCCAAACCATAAACCCGATGTCTTCATGCACCCGTGGAGGATGAAGTGCAGATAAAAAGTTTCATGGCCGAGTGTTCAGGGCTTAACAGCTGAGTGTTTGGCTACAGAACTGCATGCCATACGACAGAGGAAAGCAGTTCTTGGAGGAGCAAAGAAGAGCTTACAGTCGTCAGAGGTTCCCTTTGGACACAGTCCTTTCTGAGGAACACCTCCGGGTGAAGACCTTGCGATAAACAGCAGACACCAAGGCAGTCACCTTCTTGACCTCGTGTACATTGTACACAGCCAGACTTCCTCCTCTCTGTCTGCTCATCTCCTGAAACAAAGATCAGGTTGCAGGGTGTCAGCAGACAGAAATAAACACACCTTTCTAACACCGCGGTGAAGAAAATCATCACAAATGAACCTTACCGAGGTTCGATAAATATTAGGCCGAGAGCTGGCAGAACCAAGGTAGGATCGCCGAGCCTACCAGTCTAAATGTTGTGTACCCTGACCTGCAGAAGAGAGAGAAGGGTGAGTGTAGGAAGGGGGCGAAGGAACAAGAAGAGAGAGAGAAGGAGTGTGATTCCCTGACATTTAGGGCAGCGGTGAGAGTAAATGTTTAGCTCTACCTGGTAGGCACACGGCTCGCATTTTAAGCACACGTCAGGATTCAACAGGAGACTAGAAAACACGGATTTCACAGACCATGGCCTTTGTATCTGCGAAACCTCGACAACAAGGAACTATAACAAGTAAAAGTAAGTTAACGAACAGAGCCACAGAAATAAATTGAATTACACATAAAAATATCTGTAACCAAAATCACTCGAGGATGAAAAAGGGGGAGATAAGAACTAAAAAAAAAAAAAAAAAATCCCGCATATAAACAGTTTCTCTTTGTCCCAGTCACACATTCCTTGGGTATTAATAGCATTTATGGCAAGGTCGCAAATGTTTGGCAAGTAGATCGTTGCCCATGGCAACAAGGGAAACTCAAAGACAAACACTTTGTTTCCGTGGTTATAAAGCAATGTCCAGAACTCGTGAAGTTGTTTCACTTGATTAGTCACAAAGTGGTATTAAAACACCCGGGGTAAAAACAAACAAAATGATATCGAGCTGAAACTACGAAAACAAGAGGATGTCCCTTGAGCTGTCCATGCTGGCCTGTGGACAGGACTGCTGACGCTTTGTACTCTGCCCTCGGTACAGTGGGCAATGAATGAATGAAGACAGGCTGAAGGTGTGTTGTCTAACTCTAAAGCAAATAAAAAGGAATATGTACATTTTTATTTCCAGACAGGAAGGTGTGTGTGTTCGCGCACGCGTATCTGCGTATTAGTATGCACGTGCGAGGTCAACACAATCAATGTTTGAGGTCAACAAAATGCCTGTCAGCCCGGTGTTCCACGTGATCGAGTCATAAATTTTAAGCTGCTTCTTTTTTTTTAACTCTACATTTCCGGAGGAGGTTAGAGAACAGCTCACATCTTATCCCAGGCCTGTTGAAAGAACAACATTAGTAGTTTGCAATTGCTGGCCACATCGCCAACTGCGCATGCGCTGTGACTCTGTAATGACCCTTACAGATAAGCTGCAGTTAGTAAGTGTTTGAGGATCGTCTCTAGAACACACAGCGCGAGTGGATTTACGAGCAACAAGACAAGACAGACTTCAACACCTCAACAGGTGTCAAAAACACCTGAGTGATTCCACCGAAAGGTGCAGATCATTGGGCGACGAGGGTTTAAAGCAGCTTTGTGTCTGACAAGTGTTTTATTTTTCTGCTTTTTTTTTTTTTGGAGGCGGGGGGGGATGAGTGGTTGGGGCTTGGTTATTGTCCGTAGCTAAACAATTTGGAAAAGCCGATAAGCTTACTTTGTAGTCTGTTCAATGTTCAGAGCTCGGAGGTGTTCAGGTGAGACGTGGCTGCTCTGTGGCACGAGCCGTGAATACTCACCTCATCCCTGACCCAAGCTGCTCTCTCCACTGTCTTCACATTCTTGGTGCGGTGCTGCCAACACCAGAATGAAGACTTGCGAGGAGCAGGTATCGAGGGTAGGACGGGTATCAACGAGTCTGAAAATATCTGGTGGAGCGGGGCTGGTATCGGATCCTCACACAATTATCTGTAGCAACAGGATGTAGACGGCGACGTGAAAATAGATGATCTACTTCAACACGGTTCGTGGTGGCACCGAGGCTCACGGTTCAGTGCGGCTGTCTCGGCTCTAATCTGTGACGTCATGTTGCACCTGCGATAAACTCTGACACCTGGTGATTAACGGTTAGCCTTATAGTCTGTGTTCTGTGCCGTGCGCTGGGCTGGAGCTAGTTACTGCAGTGGACTATAAACACTCAGATAAGCCTCGGTCACATCTGCTGACTGAAAGCGAGGCGCACATCAGCTCTTTGGGTAAGAGTAGTAAGCACCCTGCCAGCTGTGATACACCCAAGTCTGTTAATGTCCTTACAGTCGGCGCCCAAAGTCCAAGTGTCTGATTAAAACCAGCTTGTGTGACTGCTTCACTGGAGCACACACACACAGACACACAGACACCCACCCACACACACAGACACCCACCACACACACAGAGCCTGTGAACTCTATCCTTGTGCCCTCCTACTGTCTCGGCTCAGCCTCCATGGAAATGCCAACATAATTTCACAAGGACTACTAACTCAAGTCACATGATCCCTTGAGAGTTGTGTCCATCTTTGTTCATGGACTGTTGCTGATGGACCGATCATTGATCGAATTCTGATAGTAAATACAATATTTAACTTAATTTTTTTTAAATACACCCGAAAATTAAACTTTTATTGGGTAAATTAACGATGGGAGCCCGAGATAAAAAGCAAAGGACGAGAAGTCTAGAAAGATGTGTTTGAATATTAACTAAGAAAAACTTGTTGTTGTAAATTGTTGCTTTTTAAATTCATAAACTTTTAGAAGAGTTCATAAGGTCGACGGCCTTCAAGGAAGCTTCCAGGTGAAAGTGACATAGTTTTACCAAAGGAAGAATATATATATAAGTTCAATATCCCAGCACTGCGATTTGCTGTTCAGGACAAGTTTTACAGGTGTTTTAGGAACTGATACCTGTGTGGGTGTGGCAGAACCTTTGCACGTGCGAGGAACTGTCTGTAGTCGGGGCTGTGTTGTCTGTGGTGTTGGCACAAGATGGCTGGGCCTGCACAAGACAGTTCCTCCCCCATTGTCTCATGTAGCGACCAGATTTTACCATTTCTTGCCCCTTCTTCATCCGGTGTTACTTTTTTTTTTTTATCTCTTCTTTCTGCCATTTGCTCTTACGAGTAAAATTGGAAATATTTCACGAGGGAACTAAAATATTTGTTCTTGCACATTTTTTGTGTGTATTAAAAAAAAACAAATTCAGCGAGCTGGAATTGAGTGAAAATATATTTTTTTCCCCATCGATTGTTTGCATACGAACCTAGCCTACCTTTATGAAGCACATTATATAGAATAGCTTTCGCCAGAAATACATGAAAGCCGATTGCATGCATGTGTTTAGCAATAACAGCTAAGTTCCCGCCATTGAAATCCGAATCAATCGATAGTAATTAGCTTGGACCATTCAGAGGACGGTTGGTCGATAAATTCCCGTTGGCTTTGGTAGAGTTTGTTGCAGAGAGACAGTTCATCTCCTGACATGCAACATCGACATCAGCATGGATGTCCCGACATTATTTAAGCTCAGATAATGACTGCTAGCTCTCTCTCAAAGAGTGAACGCTTGTTTCAAATGACTAATCTGATTTTGTCTAAATAATTATAGTATCAATACTTCCTTAAAAATAACGACCCCTTCCCTCACACACTTGATAGTCTCCAACAACAGTCCTACAAATGGAACCCTGTACAAGGGCATCAAGGTGTGGCCTCGGGAAAGTCGTGGATTCCGCGATTCTGAAGGTTGCAGCCAATGGGAGAAGTCGAGACAAATGCCCCGTCACTGGGCACTAGCTGGATGGCTAACAGAGTTTAGCTGACTTCTAGAACCTAGGACTATGTTGTGTCTAGTGCTTGGATGCACGTGCTAGCTTAGGTGTGTCTATAGTCTACTCTGACCACATTGTAGAGAACTGGACACGGTGGAAGGTATTTTTCCAAGTTAAAACTCTTTCGTACAGAGCTATGCCTAGTCATTAGCAAACAATCAACAAACAAAAATAAACAAGGCATTGTGGTATGTCTATAATAAAGCGAGTGACCAGATCTCTGAGTGAAGCAAAAAACGGGTACAATGGTGTTCAAAGAAAAAACAATTCGTGCTCGTGACACTGGATCAACTGGACTAATTGGGGAAATAGGAAAAGTTATCTTGAGTCACTTTTGATAAGCAACACCCCTTACCTACCTGTCACTCACTCGACATTTCGAGCCCCACAAGGTCCCTGTCCACCTCGTGTGCATCAAGCAGACGGCAAAGATCGAATATGACTTCGTGTCAAAGCAGTCTTGGCTTCGGTAATTTGAGCCTTTGGTCGAAAAACTCACTTCTGCTCGTAAAATACTCAAGCTCAAACATCTGTGGTCCAAATAATCCGAGATGAAAAATCGTTGCTTGCATTACCTTCCAAATTGCTACATTTTCCGAAGCCGGAGAGGAAAAAACCTATTCTATTCCAATTTTCGTTTCCTGTCCAAACCAATTTACAGGACATGAACATACTCAGGAGCGATTTCTCAAAGCCGGAGCCAGGAATATAAACGCATCAGCCGGTAATTTTGTTAGAGGATTTGGAATTAGAGGAAGAATGAAACTTCGCGGAATGTCTGGCAATAAAGATTGGAGATCACTATATCACAAGACATCGCTCGCCAGGAGAGCGCGTTCCCATGCAACCTGCATCACGCGCGTTGTCTCGACCAATCAGAACTGTGCTTCATTGAGAGATTTCGGATTGCGGTCGAGCTCTGTCGAGTTTGTATCGACGCCTTGAGCGTAAGTTCGTGAGTTTTCTTTTTTGTGGATTGTCGGAAATATAAAGTCTGTCAGAATCCGGCTTCCGAGATGGAGGAAATGCAAGTATTATTTTATGTACAAGGTAGGGCGAGAAGCAAGGGCTTGCCTTTCATCTCTCCTTCATCTGGCAGATCGTTGAAGGCCGCTCTAGCGCGGGTCAAATCCCATTACAGGGAGGTCGAGTATTGGCATCTGTGATTGGCAGACCACTCTGGCTACATCGACGCTTGCTTTGACATGAAAGTGAAGAGAGGCTAATCACTGCAGCTTGCTTGATACTGTCAGACGAATTTGCTTGATAAGTTGCACGAAGATGTGATAATGTCTCTCCGCTACTCGTGCGTTGCTGATGAGGCCACTGCAAGCTTCTTTTCTTTTTCCGTTTCTTTGTTTGTACTTCTCTCTGCATTTTGAATTTAAGCTGATTTTAAAAAATACCTCGTTGCAATAAATAAATTATGAGTTTCAAGACATATAAAATGTGCTAGTTATAGCTGTATGTTATCAACCAACGTGTTAAGATGTAGACTAAAACTGTAGCCATCTGTGTACTTCCGGTGGGTTCACAGTATATTGCAACACACCGAGAAGAAGCGACAAAAACTGCAATCAATACTTAACAGTGACAACTCCATTTTTTACACAATAGCTCTGGATTATAGAAGCCAGTTGACGGGATTAAGGAATATAAATACATAAATAAGTCCAGAAATAAAATAAAAGATTAGCAGCCTTAGCTAAGCAGACTCGACACTGTCGAGGATCAAACGGAAAGAAAAGGAGGAGGAATGTTGATAGAGCAGGCGTGATGTGTCTCCTTTCCCCACAGACTGTGGCTGTACCCCATTAGTGACCTAACCTACCCACCTTTCCTACTACCCATGTTGTTCCCACTACCCATGTGTTCCCACGTCCCCAGGGCCTGTAGGATCCCAGTTCTGTCATCCACAGTAACAGACGATCTTTGAGGAGGGATTGACTTCTGTACTGCCTGATATCCTCTTGTGACAGAGCGGTCCGAGGGTTAAAGGGATGATGGATAGAGTGCGGGGAAAAAGTAATTTGGAGGAGATCAGAGCTGCCTTCTGTCTTTCTAAGTTAAGCCTGACTCCTCGTAAACATCAGCAAGGTTAAAGTGCGCGAACAGCCTCGGATGGTCCCAGGAAATCCTGCCCTCAGGGCAGCACAAGACTCAGGTAAACTGGTTAGTTGTAAAGCCATCTTGGCCTTCTAGTTGTGTCAGGTCACTAGGAACTGTTGAACTTGTAAAAGCTCCTCAGTTTGAAGATGGTAAGAGAACTATAACAGAAATGGTAAAAGGTTTCTGGCATGAATGATTTATTAGGTAGCAGCGGATCGCCTTTTATTTAAAAAAAAAAGCAAAAACAACAAAAACAAACCAACAACAAAAGCCCCCAAAATTATGCAAGAGTTTTTTTCGTTTTCGTCAAGTTTAGGGGAGATTCATATGTTAAGCTACTCGGGATTCTTAGAATTTTCCTCAAACAGTTTCTACATTACATTTTTCAAGTACTTTTCGCTTCACGCAGGCAGACACCTTGTTTCTCCACTTTGCATTTTTTTTTTTTTGCTTACCATGGGTGTAGTAACTAATAAAAGAATGACAGCTCATACTGTATTCTTTCACTTCTCACATCTGAATGAAATGTTTTCAGTGTTAGTCTGCCAAGGATGCCATTCATTCACGTTCGGTCTGGAACACGATTTTAACATCTCCAAGGTAACATAGCCTGAGTGTGAAGCCTGGGTTCATCGCCTATCTCTGGATCGCACGAGATGGTATCCAGGTGATAACCCTGACATTATTTTTCTATCAACTAAACCCCTTTAACAGAAAGAGGCCCGAGTAAGATGAGTCGTTGCCGACATGGGGTTACCTGCGGGCAATAATTTCAGCTCTTATCTCTTTATAACAGGACAGCCGACCGTGGCGATCCGCCCTAATCCTACCACGAACAAAACGAGAGGACCGCGGGATCGTGCGAGAAAACCCGAGGGTGCGGAAATGGCCCAGTGTGGGCATGGAGGTAATCCGCAAGTGAGTTGAGTTCATTGTACGGGCGCCAGTGGGCAATGAGGTTTTCTTCTCGGCCCATCTGCCATGCAGTTAGTCGCAAAGAACGGATATCTGATGTTTGCCGAAACTTGTTAAAGTACGAGAGAAGGGAGAAGGAGGCTTGACCAGGTTAACCGCTAACAACAAACTCTGCCGCCCTTCACACTTGAAGCCCTGATCATGAACCGGATCGTCCACAGAAGCTTTTGTACAGACAAAAAGCCTTGGCTGAGAATGGACCTTGTTTAAAGGAAGTGAATCGTCCGCCTCTTTTATTTGATCGAGTTTCATGTGTGTTTCTCTTTCTCCTGCTTAGTTTGCCCTCGGCCATATGTGCACATCACTGCACAAAGACTTGTTTGAAGTTTTATTTCACACGGAAGTGACAGCTCCCGGTGAAGAGTTCGTTTGGTATTATTCTTTTACTTATTTAATTTGGGGGCTTTGTACTTTATCACCCTACTTTTTTTATTTGTTAATTGCCAGACAGTTTCATTTAGAATGCTTTACACCACAGGTCTTTGAAAACAAAAACTAGACCACCAGATGACAGATTGTAGTAAGCACACAAAGAACAAAACACACATATGATAACATAAAGACACGCGCCAACACTCACACAAACAGACAAACACGACTGAGAAAAAAAAGGTCAAACTCAGGTCAAAACATTATTCAATTCGTGTTCATGCAACATGTGGAGACCTGACCTCAACTAAATATTTTCTGTTTTAATAGACAACAATTTTCTTTAGTGGATTAGAAACTTTCTGTCTTAGTATTTTGCTGTTTTCTTTCTGTCTTCTATAAACCTCAGAAACCTTGAACTGTGACCTACACTTCGTTCTGTAGCAGACCTCGTGAGGTAGTCGGGTGCTCGCTACCAGCCACTAGTAGCTTCTGTTAGGCGAAAGTAAACCCACTCACAAGCCATTCCACCCGGCGACCCCTCCACCCTCCTGCCCTCCCTCCTTTCACTGCTCGACAAGTGGAGTGTCGGGTTCTTTGTGTATCCATGTATATCTTTGGCGGCCTCTTTACAGCCCTCCTCCTTTCAACGGTTTGAGCCTGTTTATCACCTTTTGTGTATTATTGACGCTTTAGCAGGGAGAAATATTCACCTGGGATTTCATTCCAAAGACTTGTTTCGCAGCACTGGGTCTGGGGATAAGGAGGGAATAGTTGAAGGCAAATACCTGGCTGGTAGTCTCGGAGAAGATTGAATATTAGAGATGCCACTAGCGATGAACATGCTGACAGTGTCAGTAGTTGGCGCACGTGCTGACACTGACTGTGTGACAGCTATAACTAACACATTTTATATGTCTTGAAACTCAGAATTTATTTATTGTAACGAGGTATTGAATGAATGGAATGATCAAAGGTTATTTTGGGGACAACCTTTTGAGTTTCGCATTGCCCTGTGTGCGGTGAGTAACACGTGTTTACCTTCAGATTGTGTTTTTCGACAGTTTTACCACTGATCAAGATTTAAAATAAAAACTTCTATCCACACAAAATTAGTCGAGAAGTAACAATCCTCTCACCGTACATGTAACAGGTAACTGAGTGACACTTTCTTGGCAGCAAAGCCCCTCATACATCATGATGTCGCTCGGCGACCTTTACTCCTGGTCGCTCGCGGACTAACAGATTCTATTAATTGTGCTCGTCCCACCGACAATATCGCATACACAGCCACACCGCAAACTTAACCACGACTACAATATGAAGGAAACAACAAAGAATGGAGGAAGTTCTGTGAAAACTGACAGTTGGCTTTTAAGATGCTTCTCGTTGTGACTGTCCAGTTGTTTTTTGTTTGTTTCTTTTCTGTTAAGAGAGGCGTTGAGCATGCTGTAGGCAGCCTCTTCACACAAAATAATCATGTCCTTCAGAACTGTTGACAAGCCTTGTCTCCCCTGCAGCCATCAAACTTGAGCGGCGCTGTTGGTTATGACCGTGTGCGTCCATTGACTTGCAGCCCCTGGTAGCCCCTCGTGAGCCCCTCGCGCTGTGGAAGGCCCCCACGTGGCGTCAATGGAGAGCTCGCCGAGGGCGGCCTGTCCTTAAGATGGGTTCACAGAACATTGTGTGGTCCGACAGCCAGATAATCTTCCCTGCGGTGACAAAAGGAAGACATTTTCAATGCGCAGGAAGATCTGATACGGTTTAATGAGAAAATGATTTTTCTTCATCTTCCTTCCTTTCTTTACTGTCTGCCCTGTCTGCCCTGTCTTTACTGTCTGCCTACCTTCGTGGGTAGGCTAGAATGAAAACCAATAGTGATTTAAAAAAAATGTATTTCTTTAGAAAGAATTCTCGGACCACTTGTTCTAGAAAATCTGTTGCATTGGCAACCCCTCGCCCGCCCGCCAAAAAAAAAAAAAACCAAAACAAAACAAAACAAACTAGACCAATAAAAAACCCGATAATGACTGTTTCTATAGATATTGGTTGCTTGGGCATAAAATTTCAGTAGAAACAAATTCCAAAACAAAACAAAACAAAATCAAATAAATAAAACAGCCTGAACGAGATTTATTTTCCTTATTCATACAAAAGTCAACCAGTTCTATCGCTGTGGTCTGGCGGGTAACACAGACAAATAAGATATTCCACAGAAAAGGACATTTAAAATGTAGACTTTTTCAGAGATGGGAGAATAGTGCAATCTCCTGCCTACTATCTCCCTGAGGTTCTCTAGATATTGACGGTCAGTGTTTCTGACTGTGCTGACTGCCGCTTGTCAACAGGTTTCACTTGTCCATTCGCTACCCGGGATGATGCAAGGAGACAAAGCTAAAGAAAGCATGGTGAAAATCTTGGAGGTTTTAGAAGACATCACCGCTATCGAAGTTGTTAGGTTTATCACCATCCCTGAGACTACTACCAACGACAAAATAAACCCAGCCAGTAGCCGGCAGATACATAAAGACTGTTTATAGGCCGATGACTGTTAGGTTAGTACGAAGACGGGACATTTTTTGTGGGCATTGACTGTCCTTAACCTCCCTGTTGTCTGCTCACCTGGCTCATATCACCTTTCCTGAATTCCACCCTTACTAACCCCACCCCCATTCTTTCTCTTGCTCTTTTGGTCTTTGCTGTTGAAAATTTCAGTCACTCAGCCATTCAGAGAGTCAACAGACGGATGAATGAATCAATCAAAGAGTCCATTTTACAGGGAGGATATGGCAGAAGGCATACCCCATCTCCTTAGAAAGGTTGTACCCAGGGGCAGAATGTACCCACCCTTCCTCATCTGACGCATGGACGTGTCACTAACTCGGTACTCGCGTGCGACGTCCTTCAGGTGATTGGAGGTCCCTTTGTTCCCGTATTTATGTGTACGGACAGGTGTTCCCAGGCAAATGTTAAGACGCTTACTCAAACTCGTGGTGACCTTAAAAGGCCGCAGGTAACCTCTACATGGTTGTAACTAAACGTGAGAGAGCGTGGTAATGGGGGAAGAGAGAAGAGACGGGGATGGAGAGAGAGAAAGAGGGAAAGATAGAGAGGCCAGGGACAAAGGAAGTCGCCAGGCAGGTGCACATACAGACACGCATGGACTGAAAGGAAGCATGAGACAGAAAGCTTGTGATGATGGGGTTGGGGGATGAAACAGTCCAGAGTTCTTGTCTATTAGGGTGTGGTTTCATCCTTTGCTTCTTGTTATCTCCGGCCTTGTCAGATGCGGGAAATGTCACTTTTCATTTGCTTATCAATCTGCCTGCAGCATCAAAAGACTCAATTGGATGGGAAAGTTGAACGAACGCAGGGTTAAATATTAATTATAAATATTAAATATAAAGAAAGCCAGTAGTATTTAGAATCCATGCTGTGATCCCATTTTAAGATGAGAGAATAAAAAATTCCAAGCATGGACAAACTCTGTGCAGGGACTCAGCGTGGGTTTTCTCAAGGTGCTCCGGTTGTCTCCTGCATGTTTGTGTCTTTGTTTAGAAGTTTGGTGATATCTTTGTACTTTATAACCGGAAATATACTGTATAAATGTTACTCTTGTTTACATGTATATCAACTAGCTCATGCTGAAACTAGATTCATTGTGCATCATTAACAGCCTCCCTCTCCGTCTTAACTCCATGAACTGCTTTCAACACCATCTACCCAAATACATTCAAGAAAACTAGATGAGGCCTCTAGAAGTACCTCCCAACTCCAGAAAATCTTGTAAATATGTTTTTCTTAACCACCACTTTTGTACATATTCACCTTCCACTCCTCTTTGATACCTTACCTTAGGTTTACTGTGTACTTAATTACTTCATTTACTTAGTTTATTATTTCCTTGTAAAGGGCGATGGGTAAATGGAAAAAAACATTTTCTTGCTTATTTTTACATCTCGTTAATAAAGAATTGTCATTGTTGTTTCACGTGTCAGGCTTTCCAAGACACTATCGAGTAGTTAAGTGGGCTCTTGCTGTATTTATTTAGACCAAGTAGCTAAGTGAAAGTGATGACTCACTGTATTTGTTTAGACTAACCAGCTGCCATTTTTGTTTGTTTTTGTTTTTGTTTTTTTTTGTGTCGTGTTGCTGCCGTTCTGTGCGCGCTGGTAAAATGCACAGGTCCAGAGGCTGACTGAGACGGTGTGAGCGGTTCTGTATTCGAGGGGAGTGCGAGGGTTGAGCTTTGTGTGTCAGCATGTCTGTGCAGATGTGTGCTTGCTTCTGTTTTCAGTTGCTCGCGGGAATGTACTCCAAGACATTCACGCGAGTGCATGGATATGTATGTATAATGCACGAGAATGCACATTAAACCATGCACTACTTTTTTAACTGCTTTGCAACAACAACACCAAACCTCGTGTGTTGGTAAATCTGGGGGCTTAGTTGCATGTGCATGCAATTACACGACGGATGCCAGTAAGCCGCCTGCGATTTATGAGACGTTTAGATCGGGAGGGAATATGTGAGGGGCAGGCAAAGGGCAGCGAGGAGGGAATATAATATGATCGGAAACACGTCGTTTGTCGAGCGTAGACGAGGGCCCGATAGCAAGGTTTCTACTGTGCTGACTCCTTCAGTCTCCAATCAGTGTCATCCATCAGGCTCTAGCCGAGAAGAAAAATATATGCTGGTAAAGAGCCACAGCACGTGCACTGCCAATATGAAGCACCTCAGATTTCTAACCTTTGATTGCAAGTGTGGCAGCAAGATCAGATTCAGGTCCAACACTAGAGCTCTGCTACCTCTGTAGTGTGTGCGAGTGTTGGCTTTCATGTGCTTGTGGAGGTATGTGTGTGTGCGTGAAAGGGATGGGGGATGGGTGAGGAGACAACAGATAACTTTTATCGAGAGACAAATACACGACAGATGCACACTGTCTTTTACAGACACGGTTTAGGCCAGACTGATATTATTACCAATATGTGTACTTGCTTCTTTCTCTTGTAAAACTCAAGAATAGGGTAGTCTCAGTTACAGCAGTCAGCTAATCCTAAGAGAAAGACCGACAGAAGTCTCTGTAGAGGTTTGGCTGGTAGGTAATCGCAACACTCGTTTATCTTGGTCGTGAGCTTATCAGCATCTCTCGAGTCTGTCGGAGTACCACGGCAAGTGGGTAGAGGAGTGTGAGCGAATAACTTGTCCGTCTCCATGTCGTCTTAACCGACTGGCAGTCCCTCTAAACACGCTTCTGTGTTGACTAGACAAATCTCTCTTTCCTCCCTTTTCTAAACACCAACACGTGCTTAAGACGCTGCTTCCTAAAATGATCTGAAGAAGAAAGCTGGGAAGCAGAGTTCAGATTCTCCGACTTTGCCCCACAGCTGTGGCTCGGTATCAGCGTCGCTGAACCTCCAGGGTAGATTATTTGCTGTGAAGCTGCATGCTAGGGAGGTGATGTCCCCTTGTGTGTGATGCCTACAGCAACTATCAATATCAACGTCTGTAGGTCACTGCAGGTCATTCGTTTCAGAGAACACAGGTACAACGGTTACACGCCTGTGCCATAGTCTCCTCACCTATCTGTCTGCTTGTTACCTTGGCGAACAACTTTATCAAACAGCCAAGTGACAAGTTCACACGTACTTCCGGTTTGTTTGGCGAACAGTGCGAGCAGCGTCCGGTTTGGCAGAACTTGGCCGGAAAGCATTTGCTAGCGAACAAACAAGGGAAGTAACTCGCAAATCCTGCTACTAAGACTCTTGTAGTTCATCGGCTGTATTGTCTTTCTCCGCCTCCCCATATCTCTTCCTCACCCTCCCTCTCTGTGTGCGTGTGCGTGCGTGAACTTGATTACCTGCATTTGTTAATTCTTTATAGCAAGTAATAGCATGACTTATGGACGCCTACACCAAAGATATGCCACAGTTCAACTGGAAGAGGACAAAACAATCCCTATCATCCGTTCTCAGACCCTCAAGCAAGTCTCAGCTCTTGCCAATAGAACACAAGCACATTAAGTTTACAAACACCTGACGATCTGAGATTAAGTGTTACAGCATTTTCGGTTTTTGTTTAAAATTAATCCTCTTGGTGGTAATCAAAGGAGACATCCGAGCGGAGATGAGGCTGGCAAGGGCTGCAGTGGTGACAAGGGTTAAGGGAAGTGCAAAGAGGGTTAAAGAGGCAGAATGTTTGGACACGTGCCTGTGTTGGGATAAACTGTTCAGCACCAGGTCAACGATCAACAGTGCAGACGCTGCTGCAGCTGCTGTGTTTGGCATGCCAGCTGTCCAAAATGGCGCGACCCCGGCGCGCGCCTCTTGGGTTACGCTAATGGTCCGTTTACACTGCACGCCGCTGTAGGGACCAGAGCACACGGAGAGGTGGGGAGGGACGCCAGAAGGCGAGAGGAGTGGGATTATGGGAGCCGCTTTTTATACTCGCTAGTCAAACGTGTGCGTAAAACATTTCATGGACTATTTACGTGTGGAGGAAGCGGAGAACACAGCCGTTAGAGAACCACGCCAAAGACTGGACGCTGAACGGTTCGAAACCCATCTGACGGCGGACTTGGTGCAGTTATTTACCTTTAGCGATTTAAAGAAGATACTGAGGGAAATATGGCCCATACACCCTCAAAAAAGACGCGCGCGCACACGAAACAAAAAAAAAAAGAAAGAAAAAAAAACAAAACAAACTAGCGCCAGAGATAAATGAGGCCTTTGACATCTACAACGACCAGAACTCTACGGGACTGTATTTACCCTTTCTCTACTAACGTGTCTGAGAGGGCTGGAGGGAACTGTCACAATAAGACTGCTAAATGGATACAAGCATTCTTTATCCGATGAGGGAAAACTTTTAAGTCTCTCGCTTCCACAACTGATTAAATATTTGAAAACCTATCTGAACTTTTATCTCAGCAAATCAGAGTGTGACCCCCATATACCTTGTGCCTAACTAGCTACCATTTCACGCTGGTATCGTGTGGTCAGAAATGTATGTTTACAATGTAGACAATTATCAGGAAACATTCATCTGGAATGGCTTTGGTTGTGAATAAGCATTAAGGTTTACAGGAGCCCTAACCGATAGTCAAACTAAATAATCCATGGCACCAACATTAAATCAACTTGTCACAGCCGAGGAAAAGGCATGCGGTGACGATGCTCAAGGTCCAGGCTCTCGCCTCCAGTCGGCGGCAGCGGCTGCCTGCTCGCGCTGTTGCACGTGCTGGAGAAAAAAAAAATCATCTTAATTCTCGGCCGACCCTCGCCTTGTTAACCCCGCGACTCAAGCTGTCCGTTTCTCTTTTCGTCAACACCAGCTCCGGTGTGGAACGGGTGCCATTAGCAGATCCAAAATGCATTTACTTCCTGCCTGCCTATCTGTCACTAAGTCAGTCCTCAGTGTCTTTGTCCAAATGTAATTTTTTAAGTTGTAGCAAAACTCAAATAGGTTAGGGGTCAGGCTAACAAACATTTCATCACTGCTGACTTTCAGTTTTGAATTTTTCAGTTAAAAAAAGTTAAGTGGATTAAAGAAGAAAAATAAGGGAAGAGGAACAACTTTCTTTAAAAAAAAAAATTGAAGGGAAAGAAACGTTGTTTGGCGGAGGTAAAAAAAAAAAAGAAGAGAAAAGTAGGGAAAGGGGTGAGCGAGGAATCATCAGAATCTCGGCAGCAATGTCTTCACCGAGCTCCACAACTTAATGGAAATGCGTGGCTGGGAGAACAAGTCGCGGCGACATCCTCTCGGTAATCTATCACAAGCGCGCGCACATTACTTGCACACGTGCTCGTGGTGTTCTGCTTACACAGGATCACATATCCTGCGGATTCAACAATCATTCAACTGACTGGAAGAACTTCACCACTTTTCTCTCTGCTATTCCTTCCTTCCTCTTTCACTTTGTGTCACTATGGAATCGTTATTTTTCTTTCGTGCATCTTTTGTGTGTGTGTGTGTAGATGAATTGGGGTGGGGGGTGCAGGAGAGGTAATTGGGAAAAGAGCAACATTTGTATATCTAAATAAACCGTGAAAGTGGTAGATTATTTATCAGGCTTTTTAGTTTCATCATGATATTAATATCGTGCTTGTTAAAAATTGTTGAACTTGTTTGAATGACTCGTTTCATCCCTTGTCCTTACAACACTTAAATTCAAGTATTTGACGGAGTGAGTGAGGTACATGCCTCCCAGCGTTCACTTCTTTCCTGGCACGTGAGGTTTCTGTGTCGACCTGACCCCGCTGGCGGTGGCTGACTGAAGACGCTGCTGACATGAATCGACAGGCAACATTTGTCTCATCATCCGGGACACGGAGTTAATGTCTGCCATGTTGTTAGCCTCTTTGTGACAGCACCACGAGGTCGTGTGGCAGGCGAGTTGTGGGGTCCAGGGTCCCGGCATGCCGCACATTGTGAGCCCGAGGTCTGCATGGCCAGCTGCTCTTGCCACGGCAGTGGTGGCGGAATGTGGAGTAGTTCCGACAGCAGGCAAAAGTGGGAGGAGAGGGGGGAGAGGGGAGGACACCACCTGAGCACCTGTGAGAAAACAAAACAGGAAGTGAGACACGCGGACAGCTTGGTAGCGACTAAAAACATGACGTGTGTGTGACGACATCTCAACATATAGTGTATGACGACATCTCACAGTACAGATTATGTGTATGACGACATCTCAACGTACACGCTGTCAGTATGACGATATCTTACACTGTATGACGACATCTTACATTGTATGACGACAACTTACACTGTATGACGACATCTCACTGTACACACAGTCTGTATGACGACATCTTACACTGTATGACGACAACTTACACTGTATGACGACATCTCACTGTACACACAGTCTGTATGACGACATCTTACACTGTATGACGACATCTCACTGTACACACAGTCTGTATGACGACATCTCACCTGTACACACTGTGTGTGCTTACAGACGGACTGTGCGCTAGAGACGAGAGTGCCGCGGTTTAGTGCCGATGTCAGCAACTTAAACCGTTTGGCACGGCGCCCACGTTCGTGGATCAAGTGAGCATCGAGGAGACGGCACTGATAGCGAAATGGTGGAAATGCACCCCAAGTTGTTTCTTTTTAAAAGTCCACTGTAATAACTGGAACTGGCACCGTAACTAGGGGGCCTCTCTGTGAGAGAGATGGGGAGAGAGAGAGAGAAAGTGGGAGGGAGGAAAAATACGGCATCGCATCCACCACACACGAAGTCACAGGATCAGGAAAACATTAATCAGGAGGCACACTCACTTCCCTTGCGGTGCTTATCTCCCCGTGAGAGGTGACGGCAGTGCTCCCGTCGTCGCATGACCATGGAGACGTAGTCTGCCGAGGGCAGCGCTGAGAGATTATTTTCTCCTACACCTGGATGTAGGTACAGCCCACGATGAAGTAGCTATTGGTGGCTATGTGGTGCGCAGGTGTGTTCCGCATTCCAGGCAGTGAAAGAGATTCTCCTTTGCCCCTGTTGACTGACGACGGTGTACTGAGTTATGGATAGAAGAGATTTGTGAAGATAATCACACGTGCTTTCGCGAGCTGTGTTCAGACCGAGGCTGTACGTCAACGTCTGCGTGGACGAGGTTCACACGGGTTTCTGGGTGATGAACTCTTTCTTGTTTATCCGCGCTGGAAATGTTTTCTTTCAAATGTGTCGCCAAGCATTATTGTCCGAGGAATGCAATCTTGTCCGCTGCTAGTTTGGGTGGCGAGTCAAAATTTACTGGTAAGCCTCAAACGCTGTTCCTCAGAGGAAAGAATTCGCCGAAATGAGGAAATGAAAGTGAACTACTGCATGAAGGGATCAAGGCAAATAGTCTTGCTAACAAGGAAATGCTAAATAATTTGTTAGATGCTTTATGGTCTCTATTTGAATAAAGATAGAGTGATATTTTAACAGAGCATGCAAGGGAAGATGTTTTTATACTGACTGCGAGTTAAGGTATGAATATAGTTTCCTTTCCACTGCGCATTGGAAAATTACAGTAATCAAAAAGAGTAAAACAGTTTCAAATACTTTTTGAGAAAACCCTGGAATATTGCGGTTTGACCGGTAAAAAAATGGTGGTGCTCCATCTCTTTTTTTCAGAACGCCTGTCGCAATCATTCTTTCTCCGCCCACAGTTTCCTCTCTTCGCCCCTTCTATGGTCAGGTGACTAGACGCTGAGATTATTCTAACTCATAACTAACTGTCGCTATTTTCTGTTTTGGAAGATCCGTTCAAAAAATAAAATCCATTTCTTTTTGGTTTTTTTTTTCCTCTGTGGTGATCTCTGATTGGGTTTGTTATCTGTTCCTCCCACTTCAACATACCCTTGTGAAGAGTTTGTGGTCGAAATAATCTTCATGACCTTCGACTGGAGGTTCTCCAGACACCCTTCAGCAGGGCAATGGACGTCAGGTGATCACTTGGTTCCAGACACTTCTGCCCGGCTTTTGACTGTTCTTCAGGCTGTGGAGTTTCACTGGAAGTGAAGGTATTGAGTTACTCCTGTCCTGCTCCTCCATCACTTTAATGACCAGAGGTACTTGGCTTCAGAAAAGACTGTGTGTGCGGTGTAACTGTCAGTCGCACTGACACGGCACGTGCACGAGAATCACCGGCGTGCAGTCTGCATCCACTGCTTGTGAGCTCGCATGCTCCTCCAGGCCTGGTCTCCAATTGAAAATAAAAATTAATAGAAAAATGTCTGAGAGAAATAAATTGCCTTAATCGTGAACACTATAAGAAGGAAAAGAACAATGTATCACTGCATCGAGAATGCCAAGACATGTGCAATAGCTTTATTTTAAAAATAAAATGTAGCCAGTATGGAGCTGTTTATCTTGGTCCCTCTCACTCCATTTTTGTCGAGACTGCATTCATTGTGAATATTCTGAGAACTGACCTGTGGGTGTGAGAAGAATTGTGTTGAAAGAGTATAATTTCTCCTGATGTTTAGACACAAAATTGAGCTAGATTCGCATGACTGGGCAAGGTGAAGATGTAGACCTTTATTTAGCTTCTGGGAGTGACTAACTTTAGTATGCAAGAACACCGATAAGATGTTTTAATGGAGGAGGACAAGTAAATTTAGTACATTTTATAATTTGTATGTGCATGGGTTTCAGTAGGGATTCGCCGGAAACACCTGCGGACATCCTTGGTGCGGTTTATTTGACAAAACGCAACCTGTGTCGTCCCCTTGTTGAACAGGACACTGAATTACTGGAAAGAGGGATGAAATAACGGAAGAAATGAAAACCAGAGGTATAAATTAAACAAAGAATATGCTCGAAATCGGTACGGGATAGTCTATCTGGTAGTGTGGACTTCGCTTCCGATAGGAGAAATATGCAGGAGAAGTAAAGACAGTTTCTTACTTGGTCACGTGGGCTGTGACGTGGATCCGCTGTAACTTCGCTGCGGGACAGAGTCTTTCATTTGACACTCGGGCCGCCTGCGGGCCGCTCGCCTGATGAGATGCTCTGCAGATCATGCATGGACGAGCCGGCTAACAAGAGTATCGACCATCAGGGAGTCCACGGGCACGACCCGAGCCCCCGGGGAGCCGTGTTCTTGTCGATCTCAGCCCAATTTGCGTTACAACTAAATGGATTAGGAAATGCATGGTCGGTAGTTTCCTGAAGGAAAATCATTCAAATTGAATAATAAAGCTATGCCAGTTCAAACACTTTCTCCCTCCACTTCCACCACCCCACACCACTCCGTTCTATCCCTCTGCTCACCGAAGGCTGTACACCCGAATCCATCAAGACTTTAAACGCGCATGCGCACAGACAAACCTAATGAAGCTGCAGAAACAAGTGCACGAGCGCGTTGGAGTGCACGTCGTTTGCTAGTCACGCCTACACGTGCATGCACTTCAGAAGCTGAAGGTAGGAAAACACCACCACAGGTGCCCGGAAATAGGAAAAGTAACATTTGAAACCGACTTGGCGGCCTCGTGGCTACCAGGCGATGACTATTCCATTAGCAGCCACGCTGGTAGCACTGGCTGACCTCCGCCCTCGCCAAAAGCTCGACGTCGGAGGTTGTGGAAGGCACCGGGGAGTGTGAGATTGCCAGCTACGAGTGGGACTCCGGTCGTCGGAGTTTCCAAGTAGGTGTTGGTCGTCGTGGGAGCGCCCAGTCAGTAGAAGCAGACATGCGACTCGTTGAAAAGGATGCAAACTTCTGTCATAGGGTTGTTACTTCGTGTCGCACCTCCAAGACCTTGTGTATGTGTCCAGGGAGGAGACGAGGAACCCACATGTGGTATACCTAGGACTAACATGTCTTCATTTACGCAGACATGAGTATTTGAAAACAAACAATAAGTAATGTCCGTACGCCTGCGTATTGTAGAGGAACAGTTTTAGTTCCAAAAGCAACAGGAATAAGACAGCACCACCAACTTTGCGTTTGAAGAGCAGTTAAAGACCAAATACTGTCAGAGTACATACAACGATCAGTTACTTATCACCCTAGACTACAGTTTTAAAATAAGTAAAAAGCTGGCTTCATGTGTTTCTTATATTAAACAGTTTAAAAGGAAGCTCCTCGATCGTTTGGTGTTTGAGAAGCGAAGTGCTAGAGACTACACATATCCTGGGGCCAGAGTTTTCCTGAGGGTGGTGGACATCTCCCTCCCACTGCCTCCCAAACCTCCTGGCAACAGATGTGTCAAGTACCCTGCACCACGCGAGTATCAAACCGGCCGCAGTGAGCACCCTCGGGTGCCAATGTTCTAACACTCGGCTATTTGATTCCTCGTTCTTAAACAGTAATTTCCAGTGACTGGGTGTTTCATCTGCGGTTATCTGCCCACAGACAGGGGGACACAAGTTCCCTTTTGAACGCTTTTGTGTGAAGACTTAATCTAAAAATGGTCCTGTGGGCTGACCTTTGTGTGGACCTTTGTGTATTACCTGAACTCCCGAGGGTTCTCGGAGACTAAAATATTCATTGAGCCTGTCAGCTTGCTGCTCTCACTGATATCCATTACCATCAAAGCAGTGGTCCTTAGTCTGCGTGTGTCTAAGTGAGATTAAACTTGATTCTCTTCTCATGGTCACTTCAAAGCTTTTCATCTCGTTTTCAAGTTATTCATCAGCCACTGTTTTTTTTTTTTATCTCCCTACCCGAGAGGTCCTCTCTTTTTCAGGTATGTCAGTTTAAGCGAGCTTATCAAGTAACAGCACGAGAAAATCTGAAAATTGGTCTGAAAACATATATTTCACAGCAAGCAAACAACAAGAAATATAATTCAATAAACATAAATTTCAACTGACAGAGGAGTGAAGAGTCCGACGAATACAGAATGAATTGCTGTGACTCCACTTATAGGACCTGCTGATGGTGATGCTGATGATGATGCTGATGCAAATTTTGAACTTTGGGAAATATTCAGACCTCTTGTAATTTCTGCCGTCAGTCGTACAATTCGCTGATGGATATTCAAATCCCTCTAACCATTTGCCAGAGCTCATTTCTAGGCGGAAATAGTAGGAGCAGGGACTTGGCATCAAAGCAGCCTTAAAGCTGGCAGAATATATTTACATGCTTTCATTTTCTGTTACCGTCGGTTGGTCAATGGCGTCACAAGCGAAGGTTTCAACATGACTTCATCTGGCGAGGACACAATATTCTACAGAGATACATAGCCTTACAAACATTTTAGTTCTCTTACCAAATAAACACTACCTCCCTCTTTACCTCCTTTGCCTATATTTTTCTGTTTTTGTCGAGGACTTTACGAGTGTTAATCTCTGCATGGGACCGCCACTGAGCGGGGTCGAGGTCTTTGCCCTGATGGAGCAGTCTGGTGCTGGTGCCATGGCGGCTGCCACGTGTAAGCAGACCGTTGGAGTTTCTTCCTATCTGACGAAATAAAGTTTACGAGCTTGTTATTGTCAGTCAGCGGAAGAAAGATACCTTTTCGGGTCTCCGCGAGCTTGTCTTCCACGTCGATAACATCCCTTTTTTGTCCTCAGAGGCTAGTAGAAGATTCTTGTGGACTTGGCAGGTAGAGATAACTGTGCTAATTAGTTCATTAATGATATTTTGCTAGAGAAACATGAGGACATTCTGAGCGACTTGCAATCAAATATTTTATCATCATTGCGTTGGTCATCGTCAAGATAATGTCGAGATAACTTGCCTCCAACATTGCGCAGAAAATAGAATGACCTCTGGTATCTTCACGCAGCTCTCCAATTATTTTTTTCATCTTGAAAAGTTTGACCTGATCAATTCGCCATTTTTTACGAAGGCAAAGCAACTGTCGTCTGCGTTTGTTTGAGACTGGGCACATGTTCGTTGGCGAGTAAAGTATTTTACAAGTGCCCCGTGCGCATGGAAATGTTTTATTTGACTATCAGGACGGATTCCGACTCCCGCTTGATAAGGATGCTGATTTCAAACATGATGAAGAGGGTGTGAGTTCTGAGCTCGTGCAGGTGAGCCTCGGCATGTCTCAGCGAGGGCGAAGCAAGGTCGGCATGTGGCAGGTGCGGGTAATGAGAACGATGTCTAGCCTCCCCTCGGAAACACTCAGCGTCTACACGACCTGGACACCTGTAATGCATCCCATACCCCGGGCTTTGCTCAAGCTTCTTCGATCTCTTATTTAGTTTTCTGCCACATCGCAAAATACTTTTAGGAGGGTTTAGAGTCTGCAGTTGGAGAAGTGACCACTAATATTTTGGACCTTGCATATCCTTCTGAATTCACATTGAATCCATTCTCCGTCTGCCACACTGTCAAAGTTTCCGGCAAAGCTCGATCGAAGTACATCGACTTTCCAATTCATTGGCTTGCTTTTAGCAGAGCGCAAAGTGTTTCCTATTTCCTTTGCAGTAGTTGACATAAAAGCCTTTTATTCTTGTTTAAATTTTTTAAAAGAAGACCGTCAACATTCTTTGCTTGCATTCCCAATAAATAAAACTGTATCTTGACTTTTATCGTCGGCTGAATAGCTTTCCGAATTATTTTTAGTCGCTTGTTTTTGCAGCTGGAACATTCATATCGGGTTCAGCATCACATGTATTTTAAAGACTAGTATTATCGCTGAAGTTTGAAACTGGATGAAAGTTTTTTGGCGGAAAAACCTGGTGGTAAGACTGGTGTTAAGCTCTCTTCTAACAAAACATTTGTCATTTATTGGATTATTTAGTGGCAGTCGTCAAGATACTCCACCCTGCAAGCGAGACAAATGTAGCAACAAGTCTTCTAGTCTCTCAACAAAATAAAATTGTTTTGAATAATGCATGCAATGTACATAAACATTCTAAGGTAAAGTTTCAGTTTCAGCAGTAAAAAGCAGTGAAGAGAATATCTACCTGAGTAATGGGTTGGGGAGGGAACAGGGGTGCCGCTGATCTGTGTAAGTGATGAAGACATTTTTCTTGCACAATGACTATAACCTGCGGCACACTCCACTCACAGACAAGTTTCCTATTTATCACCAGAAAGTTGCTGGATGATGATGCATTGCCTACCTTCTCAGGTGTGTTGTTGAAAGCTCCGGGGGACATAATTCTTCCAATTTCTTTGCCTATTACTTACCTGGCGAGGTACCTGTTCGTCTCCCACTCTGTTCCCAGACCAGACTGAATGTGCTGGATTATCATGAATGAGGTCTGAACCCTGTCTTCATTGTTGGACCTGAGAGCAGGTAGACAGCAGGTAAGGTTGATGTTTAGTGGGAATGTTGATGAAGGTTGTCTCCTCCATCAGCTGTTCACCGAGTGCCCATTGGACTGGTCTTAATTAATTGTGACTTGTACAGGTAAGAATACATACCGCAGTGATTAATGAAGAAGGCAGGTGGAAGGGGAAAGAAGTAGTGCAGCCAGGATAGAGGAGGAAACACAGGAGCAGTAAGCTGGTACATGTGTGCAATAATGGAGCAGAAAACAACCGAGGGCGAAGGTAGGTAGATGCAAGTTTATGGAGGCTGAGACATTAACAGGTTGTTCATGTCTGCATGCCATTGTCTTTGGAATTCCCCTCGCTGTACACTCGTAGTTTTTGTAAACGGATGTGCCAGAACAGGCAGCGATTGCTGTGCATTTCGCCCCTCGGCCCTACCTTTGCTTACTCAGCAGTACCTGTAATGAGGAAGGTGTGAAGTCTGCCAGTGGAGCGGGAGACGAGCTGAGCTGTTCTAGAATGGGTACACAAGGGAGGAGCGGGGGAGAGAGAAGGGGAGAGGGGAGTACAAAAAAAAGAATCCACCAGAAGAGCAGAACAGACGTAAAAACTGACCTTTAAAACATTTGATAAACAAGATCACGTGTCTTTCGAGTAAAAATAGTTATCGAAAAATCGTCACATTTTGGTACAAAAGTCCGCAACCTTTGCCCCCGTCCAGCCTGCTCCATTATAGTGAAGGTGAATAGTCAACAGCAGTGTGTGATATACTGCTTGGTGGGTACGGGTATGTGTGGTGGTGGTAGGGGTGCACTAAATGGTATCGTGCTGGCAGGATCTCTCAGGGTAAGTGTCAGTTGGCAGTCGCCAGTGAGTATAAAACCCTCGTCATTGTAGCCAGCACCACACGGCGCCAACTTCTCTAATCCGCACAAGTCTTCTGGCCTCAGGTCCCACTCTCCCTCTTTCTTTGCGCCTCATTGTGAACAGGTCCTCTCGGCTTCTTTGACCATCCTTCACTCGGGAAAGGAGTTGGTGGGGAAACCTGGATTAGCGGGGCGGAAGTTTTCGCACCTTCCAGCGCTCGGCTGATAGAAAGAACTGCCGCGGCGTCTCTCAGCCCTCGCAGGCGCATTCAGCATGTGAAGGTGTCTGGGTCATCACACATTCCCTCAGCGAACTGTTCTATTGGAATGTTCGTGTTCATTTTCACCATTTTTTCACAATCTATCTAGCTTGTAAATGATGTCAGCAGCTCTCGTTTGCACGTTTTGTGCGTACAGGTAGTAGTTGTTTATGCCCTCATCTCGTCTCAAACTGTCGTCTCAACGTCAGGCTGCGACTGCAGGTCAAAGTTGAAACCTCCTGTCTACCGTGTGACATTCAGTTTTTCTTAGTGATAATTTTGTTCAGAGCTGTTCACATAAAGTTATGCACGCTCAGGGTCAGGACAGGGTCACAGTGAAGTCGTTCTCAAAAGATGTTTTAAGTTTGGACTTAAAGGTGGTAAGAGAATCAGAGTGACGAAGGCTGATGGGTAATCCATGAACTCTCACCTTCATAAAGCTAAATTTCTCGACTTATTTGTGTAGCTGTGTAGGTGGTATAAAAGACAAAAAGAGAAAAAGACGAATAAAATAGAGCACAGTCCTGCAAAACGGATGAATGAAATTCTACAACTATTTTTGTAAAGCAAAACCCTCGGTGCACAGGAAGGCAAGCATGATAAACAGAAGAACAAACTCCAGGCACTTTTAATTATCGGCGATGACATTGTCTACTGTGAAATGAAGGTGGGATTTTTTCTCCACTTGCAAAGCTTGAATCACTTTGTGCCCTGGGAACATGGGGAGGGCTAAGGATTGGGAGTGGGAGGGGGGCACTCATCCTCTCATAATCCTCCCGATTGTAGCTGAAGGCAAATTTTGTTTCCTGTTAAAGTCAAGTTTAAAGGAATAAAAATGTGTGAAATTTATAATGAACAATATTGTTACACATCTTTTGTAGAAAAAGAACAAAAGCAGAATATTGGATTATGTAAAATCAAAATATAAATAACTTGGAAGGAAAACAATATCAACACCAACAATGTTCCTACAAAGCTAGCGGTAGACACAGTACACACTATACTGTAGTTACACAGTTGTACCAGTGTTACACAGGAACAGTGTGGATACAGCTGTGGGAGGTTACAGTTCCAGACTGATAACAAGAAGGGGTTGGCAGCTGTGGTGGTTCTCCCTCCCAATCTTCGCCCCACATCTGACATTCCATTTTCCCCGATGAACCGGTTTTTGATTTAAAATGTTTAAGGCTGAGCTCACCCTCCTCACCGCACGGAACATTCCAGAGTGGAGCAGTTTGGCCACTGGGCGATCACATTTCCTGCAAGTGTGTTTGGGGTGTTAATTCCCGACAGATCTATGACCTTTCAACCGTCGAGCTGTAAGCGCCTTGGGCCCTAAATTAGGGCTGTTAGCCCCGGGACAAAAGTTCTCCGCTGTGCACACGCAAGAAGAGGCCGCCATTAACCGCGTGTGTCACGTGACCCCCACGGCAACTTCAGTTACACAGGATGGAGAGTGGCCTGCACTTGAAGGGCTTGTCTTTCTCCTAATGTATTGTGTGCAGGGTATCGCTTGCATGATATGCATAATTGTAATCCGTTCAACAGTTCTAACAGGCTGGCTGGCTGGCCTGGGAGGCTTCTTTGTAAAACTGCCATTAGCTGGCCGCTTGTTCTTCAAACAAACACAATAACAGATATCTTAGAGCCGCAGCATTGAGGACCTTTGTTGCTCTTCCTCCCGCTTAAACTTGAGACTGAACCTAAAGACCTGCGAGCTCGTGCTGTCACCTGTTAAATTAAAGACAGGTTCTTTGATGTGATCTTCGTGGGACAGAGTTCGCACGAGATGTCCATCACCGCATCAAACCTACAGGTGCAAACAGGCAGGGGAGAGAATTCTCCAAAATTATCGTCGTAGTAATTCAAAACCACACTTTACACTTACAGTTCTGTCACTAAGTTCAAGAACAACTGGACCCATACACTGCGATTGTAACCACCAAGAGGTTATGATGGTCGTGAGCTGTCTCCCCCGCTGACTCCTTATTTAAAAAAGAGAGAAAGAGAGATGGCAAAGCCGCGCATTCTCTGGAGGCTGCCTTATAATCTGTGGCTTTGCCTGCCCTCGTGTTTGGGAATAACTATCAGGATGCAAAGGAGGGGAAGCATGCGTCTGCGATCCTTATCGACGTGTGACGGATTATAGGGCGAAGCTCTTCGCACCTCCTGCAGCAACAGTGGCAGTGCGCAGCCCTCAGCAGACCCTCGGCATGTAAGCCCAGCGATTCTCCTGCTCATGGGCTTTGGTAAACGAGATAGAAGCGGCACCGGAAGTCAGCATCCGACAGCCAAGCAGTGATGATGGCGATACTTAGTGCACGGGGCCTGGCAACGAATTATTCTCGACAGGTTTGGCACGATTGATTGGAGGACAGCTAGTGAAGGTAGCTTTTAACGGACACACCCAGAATTAGAAATTTCTCTCACATGTTGTAACGGAGTATAGGTATTCGCACACCCTCCTACTCCCACCCCCAGCACAGACATACACACAAGTCTAATGACAGTTTTTTAATGTGGTTGTTTATGATAATGTTGACTCATCTTTATTCTGGGGAAAAAAAGCTCTACGTCCATCTGTCTTTGCTAACAGGAAACAAACAAAAGTGTTCTTCACCAAAGCAAAGCGCAAGAACGATCGTTTCTATGATCTGGACACATTTCATTATTTAAAAAAAGAAAAAAAAAAAAACCACAAAGGAAATATCGGGCTTTAAGTAGCGAAACAAAGATATGACACTTCAGAGCGGGGGAGCTCTGTCGAGCTGCTGTCGATCTGATAAGTCCCAACAGAAACCTCCTCTCGTGCGCGTTGCAAAGTGTAGCACGCGCGAAGACAGCTGGAACAGAAAGTCATCATTTCCAGGTGCTCGCCAGGAGAATTTCCTAAACTCATCTCGCACGTGTTTGTCTAGAACGCCGTCTGGTCGTGTTGTTGCACGGCAGCGTGGCAAGGCAATTAGTTGCAGAGCACGCGCTCGTGACGTATTGTGCGCGCGGCAACAGATGCAGCGGCCCATGCGCGGGGGCTAAAAACCTTAGCAGGAGTTTGGAACGCAGAATGGGGTGTCTAATAGTTTTTTTTTCCACCCCGGGTAAGAGAAACAAGCACGGTGGCAAATGAATGGGAATATGACAAAGTCTTGCGTGCAAGGGTTGGTTTGTGCTTTTAGCGAAAATATCCAAACAGCTCGAGTCTGAGGCACATGACTTCTCCCCCACTCTTCGTCTGAACCACAAGAAGAAAATGACTTTCTATACATGATTTATATACACGGACAATACGATTGTTATTTGACCACGTTTAAAGCATCCTTTGTTTTCCTTTGATCTTTAATAAAGCTGTCTATTGAAATTACCAACAAAGCAGGAACAACAGCAAGCCCTCGTTTATCACAACTTCCTCCATAAACTTTTCATCAATATCGATGTCACTGATTTTTTCGTCGTCTCGACCAACCGCTCCATCCCCACCCCTTACTTTCTTTGCAGAGTACAATATTCATTGTCAATTTTAATTTCTAAAACAGACTTTGTCGAACAGAGTACTTCTCGTACATTTGACATAAATGGACATATAGTCAGCAGATACATAACACAACACCCTCGGCAGACCGATGTAGGCAAAGGTAAGGCGAGGGAGTAACTAACTAGAAGCAGGCCACAACCTATCGCAGATGCGGGCAGTCTTCGTTTGAACATGGAACAGTTGGGGAAGGGGGCAATCTCGCAGTTTACTGCCACAACCCGCGTGATTTACACTACTCATACAGAGGCTTGCTGTCATCCGAGGTCTTCAGACCAGGTCTGTGCTGACGGGTGGTCGGTGTTCCCCATGTCGGCAGCTTGCCTTCCATTTCTGCCCGCATTCCTGTCGTCTTTGCCGCTGTGCCTGGCGCTGGAGGTGCAAGTGGTGCTTTAACTAAGGTCCGAGCGGCACGAGGGTGTAGCGATACACTTGTCTGAGGCCACGACGATACGACATTAAGCGACACTCTTCTTCGATATATCGCTATAGTCCAATAAAATTTGAAAGTACTTTTTAAAATTGCAAAGGCCTCCTAGACAGTCCAATGCCAGAAATATCACTATTCTCATTCTCTCCCCCCATCTCAGCCTCTCTTCCTCCTTTCCCGGTTTCTATGAGAGAAAGAACGAGAGAAACTATTTCATGTTGTTTCTCTGCATGCCTGGGTCAGCATAAGTGTTAGTGGACATCTATGAGTATTTATAAAATCTTTTCATATTTCCAGCGGATGCTAAGTAAACGACAGAAAGCACATTTAATTTAAAGTGACATCTACATGCAGCAACCAGAGCTAAAGAAACAAATCATCACTTTTCACAACTCAAAAGGAAGAAAAAATGTTGTGGGTTAGGGTATCTACACCCGACTTTTAGTTATCTCCAGATCACTAGAGATGGTGTGTGCTCGTGAGATGTCTTCAAACACAGGCAACCCCTCCAACCGATCGACTGGGAAATGTCATCTCAGCGCGTGCATCTGCTGAGAAACTTTGACACGCGCTGGACCCCCATCGGCAGGTTGTAGTTTCAGACGAAAAGCAGATTTCCCCCCATGGACCTCCCAAGACGGGAACATGATTAGCAGCAATCGAGACTTCACGAGTAAAGTAGTTTTGTGAAGCCCCACGATGAACTCTCTCAAAAGCTCACTAATCAAGCTGTTTACGACTCACTGTTGTCAACTTTTGTTTACAAAGTTTTGATTTTGGCCAAAATGAAAAAGACATTTACATTTTTCGGTCTTGATATCCTCGTGTCTTCCTCTCAAACATTTTTCTACTCATGTCCAGTTTCAAAAGGAACATTTACTTCTCGTTACTGGTTTTAGGGTATCAGATATTTGATACAACACTTGTAGAATAATATTTAAACTGTCCGCGTGCTTAAATAACATATTTTACTTATTGTTTTGCTTCACTCTGCATATTCATTTTGTTTTTTCGTTTTTTTTGTTGCCAGATCTTCGATTGTCACTTCTTACCGAAGACCGTGCAGTACATCCACAACGGCTCACCCTTGCTGACGTCAGACAGGGTCAAGTTGCGCGTGCACTTGTTCACGAACTCAAACACGCAGACAGAGAGTGTGTACCTCACTGTCAACGTGGTCAACGCCTCACACGAGGTGATAGACACGCGAGGGCTGAGGCCTGTCGTGGTTCCGGAGTTTAACGGCTTGTCGAACCCCATCGACGCCTCGGCGATACGTTTCAGGAACAGTTCCAACCAGAACGTCTCGTGCACCGTCAGTTTCTCCAAGTTCTACTCACCCTGGCCGCTGGTGGGGCAGATCGTGATGGGGGAGAAGAGGCAAGCAGTGGACTCCGTCAAGAAGGACTGCAGGGAGTTCCTGTTCATGAACCTTCACTACGAACACCTGCGGTCACCAACGCCGGATGTCGATTACTTGCCCTTGACCGTGGAGTTGTTCGACCCTGCCGTCAGCGCTGACGTCATCACGGAGAGGTTCTACCTTCCTGTCTACATCAAAGGCGCGCTGCCCAACTCGCCCCCACACGCGAGCTTCATCAACATGTACATGATGGATGTGGATCAGTTTGTCCTCTCCACGATCATTCCGGGTGTCATCTCGGCCGAAGACTATGAAACGCCCAAGGGTCAGCTGGTGTACAACATCAGCAAGCCTTTCGAGGAAGGAAGAGGCTACCTGGTGCACCTGGACAATCATGCCAAACCCATCTCGTCGTTCCTTCAAGACGACCTCGACAACCACCGGATCGCCTACAGGCCTCCCAACAAGGCCTACAAAGACCAGCGGGTGCATGAGGTTCAGTTTCGGGTATTCGACAGCCACTTTGCGTACAGCGTGCCGATCACACTCCACATCGCCGTTAGGCCCTCGGACACGAACTCACCCCGGGTATCTCATCTCACTGGTCTTGTGCTCCTGGAGGGCCAGTCCCGCCCTATCACCTCCGAGCAGCTGGAGATTGTGGACAGCGACAACCCTCGGCGGGTCCGCGTGTACATCAAAGGCGGGCTGCATCACGGGAAGGTTCTGGTCAATGGCCGCACGTCGATGATATTCACCATCGACGATATCGACAACGGGAGCGTGGCGTATCAGCACGACGACAGCGACTCCACGAAGGACAGGATCGAGTTTCGCATTAGCGACGGCACCCACACCGTGCTGTCCAGCTTCCCCATCACCATCATCCCCAAGGACGACACTCCTCCCTACCTCATCAACAACCTGGGAATGCAGGTGAACGAGGGCAGTACGAAGAAGATCACCGAAGACATGCTGCTGGCGCACGACGCCGACTCTCTGGACCAGACGATCATTTACACAGTGCACAAGTCGCCCACGGCAGGCAGCTTGCTGAGGAAACTCGTTCCCTCGGACACGGGGACCAAAATCTTTGGCTTCCGTCAGCGTGACCTCTTAAAGGGTCAAATCTATTATCAGCACAGTGGGGATCAGGTGTACAGAGACTCCTTCCAGTTCACGCTGCAGGACCAGCAAGACCCGCCCAACGAGTCCGAGGTGCAAACATTCCAGATCATCATCACCCCGACGAACGAGAACCCACCCGAGCTGGCGCCCGAGGCCACCCGAATCATGTACGTCCCGGAGACGAGCATCGGGTACATCAGCCAGGTGGAGCTGCTGTACAGAGACGTGGAGTCGCGCGCTCGCCAGCTGGTGTACACCGTGACAACATCGCCCTACTTCGTGTACAACCGCGGAGAGACAGACGCTGGGCGCCTGGTCACCACCACAACGTTACCATGGTGACCAAAGGCGCGGACATCCCGTCGGCTGTGCGCTTTACACAAGAAGACATCAATCACATGAAGGCGAGTTATGTGGAACTGGAATTTTGATGAATTATATTCGAAAAAAAGAAGATTCTTTCTCTTTCCGTTCTTTTCTTCCTCTTTTTTATATCTCTCTTCCATGTCTTTTTTCTCTCTCTCTCTCTCACCTTTGGAGGCACTTATTATGTTCAAGTTTGCTATATTTTGGTGATTTATATATCTTTATTATATATTTATTGTCAGCGAAATTCATGTCGCTGTCCATGTTCCTTGTGATAAGCTAGCCCTATGGTGTTTCCTTGTTTGCTGTCGCCAGGTCGCCTACATCCCGCCCACGGCGGACATCGGACCGGAGTCGAGGCTGGTGAGGTTCGCATACACCATCGAGGACTCCAGTGCCAACAAGTTGTACGGACAGACATTCGACATCGAGATTCTGCCCGTGAACAACCAGGTAATGAGCTGGTGTGTGGGACTGTCTGGTGTCCACTGGTGGACTTTGTTCCAGCTTCACCGAGCTTGTCAAGAGGCTCGGTGTCTGATGTAGACTGTGGATATCCTTGCACATCACGTTCTAACCTGAAAACTGTTTTTATGAAATTGCTTGCCTCTCAGACGATCATCAGTCATCGCAGCAAGCTCAATGTCCCAATGTTGGTGTCCCACAGGTCCCGGCCTTTGTGACCAACAAGCTGCTGGTGGAGGAGGGTGGGCATCCTGAGCATCACACTCAACCAGCTGTCGGCCACGGACGCGGACACGCTGTCCAGCGAACTGCGCTTCATGCTGGACGCCCTGCCTCGCTTTGGCACGCTCCAGAAGGAGGGCAGGAGCATGAGGAAGGGGGCCACCTTCACTCTGGAGGATCTTCGCAAAAAACACATCAGGTACGAGCGCGTGCCTTGGCTTCCTGCCAATGGTACCACCGGAATCCTAGAAGGTGGGCATGGATAAACAGATAAACAGACCAGACACCAGTCCGATACAGCACACCAACACACAATAACACATCGGCAACAAGTAAAGCGAGCTAGGTAATCAGTAAAATTCTTGAAAAGTGATATTTTAAAATATATCTTTAATGATCTGTCGTTTTTTTTTTTTGCCGATGCCTAATTATATCTTTATGATGTACTGAGTAGCCGACATCAAAACGACAGACACAGACTTAATCTGAATGATTGACTGACCGAGCAAGAACTTAATAAATTTATTTATTAACAAGATTTTTATTGCTTTGTTAATATAAGAATTTAATATACTCAGATTATTAACTGAAACGTTTAATTCACTCGTAGCTACGTTGCTATCACATTCTATATTCTGACTTATTTACGACTGTCAAATTAATCAAATTAAATTTCCTTGACCTTTGACACTTGCCGATCTCTTTATTTTATTTGTTGTTGTCAATATCTGCTTTAAGTAACACGACCCAGCTAATTTTTCAAAGCTACAAATTACCTAAACTCGACAGCATGATAAAATGTTTTATTAGGATGGGTAGTTACTAGAGAATGCACACACTCTTGTGCTTGTTGTCAGGTCACCGGGGTCAAAGACTGTGTTTGTTACTTTCTGTCTGTCACACATACAGCTTGGAAGTGTAACAACATGTGTTATTTTTCCTTCTCCTCCCCGCTCCTCCTCTGTTCTGTGACCTCATCATCTCGTTGCTTCTGTGACAGTTATGTTGCCTGCCACGTGTAAGCTACCCACACAAAGGTCACTGCTAACGACTTCAGGTGTCGACAGAATCACAATTAATGCGCCGTAGCTAATTAACAGTGCAGTTGCTGGCAGAACATATCGCTGAGCTTATCACCACTGCATTGCGGTGTGCGCTGGTGCGTGACTTTCAGGTACATCCACGATGGCTCTGATGTCGTCCTCGACACCTTCACTCTGGCCTTGACCGATGGGTTGAATCAGGAAACAAAGGTCATCTCCGTGGAGATAGTCCCCATCGACGACCAAACGCCGCAGCTGTCTCAAGATCTCAGACCTCTGCTGATCGTTTCCGAGGGAGACGAGGCTGCCATTACTCCAAGGTGAGACCTGCATCCACGAGCGCTCATGCGCACTTGTCTTTCTTATTCTTTCTCTCTCTCTCTCACACGTATAAGCGTGCAAGAAAGTGAGTGCGTGAGTACTTCTTTTACTTTCCCTTTTGTTTCCTTCCCAGAATCCTGTCGGCAACAGACGAAGACACAGACGACGAAGCGCTTATATTCCTCATCGTAAAGCAGCCAAGATACGGAGTCCTGCAGCTCAAGGGTCAGCCTGCCACCAAGATCACCAGGAGGAGGTCAAGGCAGGCTTAGTCAGCTACATCCACACCAGCGGGAGATCGGCACCAGTCCTCAGAGGGATTCTGTCTCATTCATTGTCTCAGACCAGAACTTCCTCGCCTCCTCTGACCTGCCCGTGTACGACCTCAACATAACCATCACGCCCGTCAACAACCAGAAACCTGTTATCCAGCTCGGCAACCCCATTCTGGTCGCAGAGGGCGAGTCCTTCCGGTTCTCCGAGGACGTTCTGAGCGTGACGGACGCGGACTCCAAAACCAAGACAGTGGTGTTCATGATAACCAAGCAGCCGCAGTGGGGCTTTATCGAGAACATCAAGCCTAGTCCGGGCTCCGAGAAAAGCAACGCGGGGAAAAGAGTAAACTCCTTCAACTTCGGCGACATCCTGGACGGGTCTGTCAACTACGTGCAAGCCAACCACCGCGGCGTGTTGAGCCTGTGACCGACGAATTTGAACTCTATGCGACAGATGGCAAGCTCAGCTCCTTGTCCAAAGCCATCACCGTCACCATCGTGCCGGCCAACGACGAGACGCCAGATCTGATGCTGAAGGACATCGCCATCGCCGAGGGCGGCGACATGATCATTGACCAGTCCATGCTGGACGCGCTGGACCTGGACATGCCCAAGGACCAACTGCGATTTTCGGTGTCGCAAACGCCAACGCACGGCAAGATCGTGTCGCTGATCCGCACCAAGGTGGGCGAGACTGAGACAGAGGTGACGGACTTTTCCCTCGACGAACTTCACAGCGGGATGCGGCTCAGGTACCGCCACGATGGCTCGGAGAATCTCTTCGACAAGTTCGCGGTCACCGTGTCAGACGGCAAGCATGACATCAAGAGGGTCTGCAACGTCAGCATAAAGCTGACCAATGACGAGAAGCCAGAGATGGTCAAGAACGCCGGCCTGCAACTGGACTACGGCGACTCGGCTCTCATCTCTTCGATCGTCCTGCAGGCTCGAGACGGCGACAACGAGGACTACGAGCTGTGGTACGAATCACAGAGCTCCGAGGAAGGGATTGCTGCAGTTCTGTCCTGATCCCTTCTCCCGGACACTGTCCTTGATTGCTTCGATCTGCAGGTGGGGGAGAACTTCACCCAGAACGATGTCGACCTGAACCGCATTCGTTACTTGCACACCACGCGCATGGGCGCCTCGCAGAGCGACTACTTCATCTTCATCCTCACAGACGGCACGCATCGGCGACCAGAGGAGACGTTTGAGATCCACGTGAAGAACTCGCGCAAGGCCAACATCGCTCTGCTGAACCGCGGTATGACTGTGCGCGAAGGTGAGCGAGTGTCCATCAGCACCTCCAACCTCAGCGCCTCTGACGAGAGCACCAAGGCTGAGGAGATCGTCTTCGCGGTGATCAGGCCGCCACGACTGGGTCAACTAGAGTACATCGACAAGATGTTCGTGCCGATAAGAAGCTTCACGCAGATGGACATCGCCGCCCAGAAGATCGTCTACAACCACCTGACGAAGAACGACATTGTCAAGGACTCCTTCACATTCACCGTCACCAACGGTCTGAGCGAAGCCAAGGATGGAGAGTTCCGGATAGACATCCAGCCAATGGACAGGATTCTCCCAACCCTCGTGGAAAACTCTTTAATCGAGGTAGGGTTGGACTGAGAGCATCAGACTGGGGTATCCGATTCTGTCTGCCGCTGTCTCACTTGCTCCGCTGGCTTTTTGAATCTTCATATTTCTCAGTTATTTTTGCCTTTCTCGGTTTCCCAATCTTTGGGAATAATCAATGCGCTGATTTCTACATTAACCTTTCTCGATCTCGTGTTTCGTTTGCGTCCGTCTCGTTCATCTGTTCCTCCGCTCGTCTGTCTGTCTTTCCTCCTCTCGTCTTTCTCTCCCCTCCCCCTTCTCTCTCTATGTGCATGCGCGCGCATGTGAGAGATCGGGTTTCCTTGCATGTTTAGCTAATAGCTATATATTTCACTTTGCTGTCTTGACATTTCCTGCGTCCTTTTAAGTCACATCCTTAGATTTATCTTTCCCATGCACCAGCTAGTGCAGACAGAAAGTTTTAACTTTGATGCCAGGCAGGGTAATGGGCTCTAACGGCCCAGTAACGGCGCTGGCATCCTGTCGTCTTCACTTCTCGGATGACCCTCGACCAGGACGTGCTTATTTCCCACAGTCTTGGCCTTAAATGTGATATTAATTTGCTAAAAAGCACTTATGCTCGGGCCGTTAGTGGCAACTTTCCCCGTTAATATGTTCTTCCTGCGCGGTGCGAGCGCTACGAGGGCTTTCCTATCCCTCATGAATTCGACAGTTCACTTTATGACATGCTGCAATCACTTTAGGAAGGTTCAAATCCCGGATGACTCCTCTTAGTCAGGCTTGGTTTTTTCTCCCATAACTTATGGCAATGTTCTGCATTTGTGAAACCTAGTCTCGGTATGGAGTCAAGGGAAACAACTAGGCGGCTATGTAGGTTGTTTGTTTGTCTAAAACTATCGTTCTTTTTCTAGATAAAAAAAAATATAAAATTCACATTTGAATGTGTGGTGATTTGTAACATTATAGCGAAAACAAAGAGAAGCAGTGACGATTACTGAGAATAAAATAAGTTACCTTTTTCAGTCAATTTAGTCAGTTTACTTTTTTGTACCTTATGATACAATTTAACATTCACATTCTATAAAATGGGTTAGCGGCATTGAACTAGAAACATCATCAATCAATCTCTTAGATTATTATTGAAATTTAATGTGGACGACGAGGGGAAAAATTGATAGAGTACTGATAGTGCTAATATTAGTTTGTAATTACACCACAAGCAGCTGACATTGGGAAGATTTCTCTCCCCTAACCCAAATAAATACACAAAACCGAGGTCTCCTGTCACCAATCACGGTTATTTCCGTTTTATTGTTCAAAGAAATTTTGAACACATCGTTAGCAGTGTAGAATACAACCGTTATCCAAGCTACTTGGAAACAAATAAAAGACATCAGTCTACCCACTGGCATCTTGTGTTATTGAAGATTAAAATAAACTGTCCTGTACCCGGCTTTATCCTCTGCGGTCTTTCACCACCACATCTAGCTACTGTCTGAAGAAACACATTTTTAGTTAGAATAATGCATTGTCACATTAATGTCCCTTTATTTTTTTCTTTGTGTGTGTGTGTGTGTTTTTAAATCCTTAGGTATTGCAAGGAGGAGAAGAGAAAATCACACAGTATCACCTCAAAGCTATGGACCCCGACACTGCAGCCCAGAACATCACCTTCCACGTGGCCAAGTCTCCGACATACGGCCAGCTGTACATCCGAGGGGGTCAGGTGGCCACATTCTTCACCCAGAACGACCTCGAACTGGGTCACGTGCGTTACGAGAGCGACGGGTCACGTGCTGGTCTGGACAACTTTCTCTTCACACTTTCCGACGGTCGCCACCAGGGCTTCCTCGTCAACGGGACGGTGCAGACCCAGCCAGCCATGGCGAGCATCTTCGTAAAGCCCTTGGTGGAAGGTAATGATGGGCGTTACGAACTCTCTGGTGGAAGGTCACCAATCTTTGTTCATGTTCTTCAGACTCACTCGCTTCCTATTATACTATAAAAAAAGGAAAGAACATATCATCATCATCATCATCATCATCCTCATCATCATCCATTGTTAGTATTGTTATTATACTTTTCATTGTTTTCAGACGCACCTACGTTGGTGACCAACAGAATGCCGGACACACTGACCTATTTTGGACGCCGTCGTCATGGTTTCCGGTTGAACAGCAAGCTGCTGCGCGTGGTTGACTCCGACACGGACAGCGGAAGTCTCCTCTACGTCCTCACGCAACGTCCTCAACATGGCCACATCGAAAACACAGTGGCCAAGCGCTACGTCCGACGTAGGTTCACACAGCGAGACCTTGACGAGGACAGCTTGCTGTTCATCATAGACCCCAAGACTGATGCCACCAACGACACTTTCACTTTCAGGGTGGAAGATTCCAGGGGGAACTCTCTAGATGACCAGAGGTGACAAAGATTTTAGCCTACTTACTTGATGGGCAATTCATGGGAGACATTAAGCTTTCCTACATCCAGAAAGATGAAGAACACAACAATATTAACATATTTTTATACAATGTTTACGAGACACGTATGTATAGTTACTGCAGAACAGTTAAATCACGAAAGAAGTATTTTTTTCATGTTGTAATCAGTAATTGCAATCAAAATAATTTGCGCCTGACTATTGTGATCAGCAATTCTCTTTCTGCATTATTCAGGTTTGATATGCGATGGTCAAGGGTGGAGTTTGAGCGCAAGGAGGTGGTAGCCTGTGAAAATGTCGGAATTCTGTCTGTCACCTTGACCCGATCTGGTGACCTTTCTCACTCGGCTTTCATTGGCATCCACGTTCGAGAAATCTCGGCCAAAATTGGAGAGGACTTCATTCCAAATTCAGCCAAACAGGTTCAGTTCGATCCAGGTAATACAATGCCTTGCCAGTCCATGCACAGTCTAGATGTCAATAGCAACTGTTGATACAACCACTCCGGTCCATTACAGTCTGAATATTTTCTACTACTGTACTAGTAATAATCATAACAATTATCATCACTGCACATGAATAAAGAGTACAGTGTGTAAACGAAAGCCTTTCCACTGAATCACTGGAGGATATAATTTATGTTCTGCAGAATATTCTTGCCCAATGCTACTAGAAGAAAACAATCCCTGGAATTAAAAAAAACTAAAATGCCTTTCCACCTGGAAAACATTTGTGTAGAAGAGAAAAGGCAATCTCTCTTCCCTCTTGGTGTCTGCCATCTCTCACTGTTACTATTCAACCTACACAGTATTCTCTCTTGTCTTGTGTCGGTGTAGGTGAGGCGCGCGCCACCTGGGAACTAACCATTCTCGACGAGGGGTTGGTCGAAAGGAACGAGAAGCTTAGACTAACCTTGCGTGACCCGGTCAACACCATCGTGGGCACCCGACGGAAACTAGGGGTTCGAATCATAAACGCTGAATCTGGTCAGTTGTTTCGTTTGTTTGTTTTTTTTTTCTCGTTAGACTTTGCTAATGAATATTTCATGGCTGTTGTATAAGACATCTGGCACGTTTTGGTGACGGAACACCATTGATATGTTTGTCTATCGTTTATGTGACACCGGTAAGTTCTAACAATTCTAAAGATTGTGGTGGAATATGTAACAGACCTTCGCACAATCGTGATATTCACCTGTGACTGAAGTATTTGTTATTAAGACCTTCACATAGTCTTCTCGTGCTCTGTTTTTTCGGCAGCCGCTTAAATTTATCATCTGTGATTCATACCAAATAAAAATGGCAGTTTTATTTTCAGGCCACTGTCCCCAGTACCTTGGTATGGTCAGCAAGCACACTGACCAGCTGACTTTGGAGCCTGGAGACCCCATACCTGGAACTGAGAATGAAAATCCATTTATGGTAAGAAGGCAAAGATTTCTTTGAACATTTACTGAGGTTCACGCAGATAGCAGACAGCTGTATCAATAAATACGAGTATCTCTAGCAGCAGTTTGAAGAAGACACAATATTAAATTTGTTCTAAAATATCATTGCAGTTGCACAGCGTGAGTCAAGTTCACCAAGCTTCACGACACGAGAACAGGTATCTGAACACAGAGGCTGAGCCCAACGGTCATCTCGGCAAAGGTCTACTTCCGGTCTCGTCCGCTGCTTCCCCTTTCTCGCGAGGTGGCGGAGGAGGGAAGAAGAACGGACAGCGCAGGAACGGTGGGAAGAAAAAGAAGAAAATCAACAACCGCAGAAATCAGGTTCCTCTTCCTAGTCCTACCTCCAGAGTTGTGACCCCCACGACCTCAGCTAGTGGATCGATGGTGGCTGGGGGTATCCCCAGGCCTTCAGCAGACACTAAGTACCAGGTGAGGGACGAATGGAATGGTTTAAAGATGACTCAATGCTTGCTAAAATGAAAATCTATTAACACTGAAATTAAATATTTCTAATTCACTCGCTGGGGTAAAACTGTTTAGAGTGCGGCAGACATAGAAAGAGACTCAAAGTGCAAAACAAGAAAACAAGAGGCTTGTTCATAATCTAGTGGGATGAAACATTAAGACAGAAAATGTTGATGCATGGTAGAGAATAATTGAAGAGCTGTGTATTAAATACGTATTATAGTCAAAAAGTCAGTAGAGACCCAGACAGCAGTCAGAAAGTCTTGATTCTAATTTCTGTGGGTGGCAGCCACCTCAGAAGTGTTCTGGGCTGACCAAGGGTCTGCTGCACTTTGATGATTACAACTTCCACCTGCTGCGCTGTGACGGCAAAGCCTGGGTGCCATGGAGTCCTTCGTCCAGCAACGACGAACGGTCCGCCGCGGGTGGCTTGACATGTCGCATCGGTAAGCGCAGGGCGGCCTGATCACGTGAGCTGCAGCTCACAACGAGCTGCGACGTGCAGTGCAAGGCCTGCAACTCTTACTCACTAAACCATCGTCGTCAGTACTGACTTGCCTCCCTTTCACTCACTTGCTTTCCCCTCTTTTATTGTTATCTAACTTTTTTTTATTCCTTTGTCGTCTTTTTCGTTGTTACAAAACTCATCGATCTTAAGAATAAGCAAAAGTAAAAATCAAACTAAAATAAAGTAAAAAAGTAAAAATGAAATCATATTGAGAATCCTAGTTTGTATTCTAGTTAAATATATGGCAGCGTGTGAAAATTTATGATGGCAGGGTCCTGTTTATGAGTAGTGTGTCACATTTACAGATTAAACATGGGCGGAGACCTACGGCTGTGACATGGACCTATTATGTCACTCTGAAATTTATTTTGAATTATTAGGTATCACGTGACAAAGATGAGTTCACTATATTATAGACCGTGCACTTGCTGTGGTACAGGATGGCAAGAGTACGATCAGCGCTGTTACCTACTGGTCGACTCGCGCCTCACCTGGGATGAAGCAGAGAGCGCATGCGTGAACTCATACGGGGCACATCTCACTTCCGTTCGCTCTATGCGCCACCTCACTTGGCTTGGGGAAGTGGCTGCAGGAAAAGCTTTTTGGATCGGTGAGTAGATATTGTATTATAAATTAACTCTTTATGCCTCCATCTCCCTAACTGCCTACTGGAAAAACTTGCTGCTTGTCTTCCGAAGGTGAAGAGTGGACTATGTTTTACCCCTTCTCCGCGGGCTTCACTAGTTGCCAGTCCGAACTCACATTGATTATTTTGTGATAGTTTTGAAAAGTAATGTGACTAATTTAAAGCCACTTTAATGCTGTATTAATCTTAATATTATTGCCTTCCTTATCTTTAGTATCACTTTTATCTTTTTCTTTGTCTTAAATTCACTTTTACTCAAGCCTGTCCAATTAATTATTCAAGCTATATATGTGGAAATTGTATGGGCGAACTGTTTTCTGTAAATGTCATTTTCTCTTAACCCGTAAAGGAGCGAATGAATAAAATTAATATATAATGTCTACATTGTGCTGCTGCTGCTGCCTTCAAGAGCTTGCCCAGCACACCTGTCTAAGCTGCTGACTACTTACCACCCGAGTCAATCTTGTAGGTCTGCTTCTGTTGCCCTCCTCTCTGTGGCACTCAGCAGACAGGAGAAATTTAGCAGACACTTCTTCCTTCTCGCTCTCAGGCCCACTTTTTGGAATTCTTTTCGAATCTTAAATTATGTGTGAACTGTGTCTGTTCCTTCTCCCCTTTTGTATGTGTTCGTATATCTCTTTTACAAATGTCCATAAATTCCAGCAGTATAACGAATTGAGCAAGCAGTTTATTACTGTGTTATAGAATACAATGACAAATATAAGGGAGGGGAGAGTACAAAGACTGCTCATGCAATCAATTTATAAGGTGTTTCAATGTTACAGGTCTGAATGATAAGAGGCAGAAGGGACGATGGGAATACTCTAATGGGGAGCCGGTGGCTGTCACCAACTGGAAGGGCGGGGGACCTCGCACCATGCGCAGCAATTTCCAGAAGAACTGCGCGGTGGTGAAGAACCTGCTGAAGTGGCGCAACAAGAACTGCAACAAGTATCGCATGCGCTTTGTGTGTGAGGCCCCTCCGGCCAGCCTGCAGGGGGTCCCCACCACCGCCAGCACGGGCGGCAGCAGCAGCAGCGGCTACAACAACCTGGCCAGCAACAGGCAAGACGACAAGCAGTCTAGACGATGGAGCGCTGGCCAGCGGGGAAGTAGAGGAAACAGAAAGAACGTGCAAGACGGATTTTTTTACGGACAAAAATAAAAAGAAAGAAAAGAACTCAAAGGTGGAGTGCTTAGAGTAGAAGCGATAAACGGTGTAGAGTGAGTGCTCAATGATGTGGAGGCGGATGTTTGACAGTTAGACGTGTAGTGGAATCACAAGGTGAGCTCAGTGAAGCAAGGAAAGGTTGAGGCAAAGTGGTGTGTTGAATGAAAGGTCGGACAACCAACATCGATCAGTCTCGGAGCTGATGCCACATGTCCTGTGCCCTCCAGGCAGAGTTCTGTTGTTGAGGCTGATAACTACTTGATGTTGAAAAGTGATCGTGAAAGAACAAGTACTGACAAAAATCGAGTTTTATTTCCGTGGGAAGGGCGGTATGGACAAAGTTCGTCAGTTCCACACGAATGCTTTTGATTGGTGCACGTGGTCATTGTTCAAAACGACGGCGTTCTTTTCACTGGACAAAGAACACGATTTAGTGCAACGATGCTCACTAGAGGTGTATCAATGTACGATCCATTCGGCTTTGGAAAAGCAGATGGTTGCCTGTTGTTGGCTACAAAGGACGAACTCAATGAAATAGTTGTTTAGGTCAACGGCAGAGGTCATGCTTTCCGTTACAAACACATTGGGTTCGATCCCGTGGCGGCAACACGAAAGAGAATGTTTTTGACTGGAGGGTGTGTGGCTTTTAAAAGAAACAGAAAAAATATAAAAGGAAGACTACGGAGAGAAACGTTTAGAGAAACGTTTATATAAAAAGGTCATAAGACTTGAGTGGACAGAAAGACTGCTGGCTGTGGACAAGTAGGACTGTGGACAGTCTGAGGAGAAGCTGTTATCAGATCTTGTGAACAGGTCAGAAAAAAATGACAGGCGGTGTTTGGTCAAATTTTGACACTTAGGTGACATTTCGGTCCACGAGTTCTGCGAAGATTTCAGTGAGTTTCAGATTTTCACATCGAGGAAGGTCGTTGATTCGGTGGTATGTGTTGACGGCTTGAAAGGAACTGGATCCATTCTCGACAGTCACACAAGGAACCAAATTTTTAAAATACGAAACCCTTGTTTTAGTGACCTTCTCGCCAGTAAGTATATCAGACAATCGTTATTATTTTTTTGTATTAAGATTTGTAGATTTTCTTGGTGACCTTGCGAAGATGTTTGCCGAGCGTACTTGATCCTTCTTTCAAAGTGATAATTTTAAACTAAGGGCAAACCTTTTACTAGTAATCTTAAAAGAGGACTGATCGTCTTAGGTCCGAGCTCTCAACTTTCAGTCCCCCATTTAAAGATTCAAAAAATATTTCCTTTGCTGTATTGATTACTGTTTTCCTTTCTGAAATCGTGAGAAAAGTTATATTTCTATGATCTGGCAGAATCAAGGATTTCTAAGGTTTATTTTCCCCACAACAATTACTTGAATCCAAGCTTTAACCCTTTGTGTAAAACTTATGCTAAGAAAGATCTGAAAGTTGAAATTCTTTTATACTCTGCAGATCAGTGCTTTATTTCTTTATTTAAATGACGGTCGTAGAAGCTAAGTGGCAGTTGGGTTCTTACAGTTTTGTAGCTGAAAGGAATGTTTGGACTGACCCCTTATTTTTGGTGTTTGTCACGAATAGTGTTCATTTTGAAAACCATGTTGTGAATTTTTGACACAAATGTTTCGTGAGATGTAAATTAGTTCAGCGTGTGGTTACATAATTATAAGCGTAGATGTTCCTGTTCTGTTGCAGCACAACATAAACAAAGGTCTCAATGTTATGATTGCTTTTGTTTAGTCATCACCCCCTCCCCCAGTCCTCCTGCTTCCCTTGATGGTTCATCATTCATTAATCACTTCCTGTCCAGCCATTCCTTCCACTAATACCCATTTTCATCTCTACGGCTACCCTCGCCCACTCCTCCATCTTTTTCACCTGTTACAACGATGCGACTGTACCAGATATAAATACAAATATATCACGCCAAGAATTATCTTCATGCGACGCAGACATATCCCAAGGTGCAAAAGTGCATATATCTAGCATAATTACAATCTACTTATAATATTTTACTCATTATTGCCAGATGTAACTCTATTTAAAATCTCATCAATGTAGTGTGTTGCCATGGTTGGTGAGCACAGATGCCAGATGGAACTTTTTGAAAGATATAATTTTGCTTTTGTGAATTGTCTGTGTTTGGTGATAACGAGAGGTGACATGGTTACAATCTTGCTTTATGTTCGAGTCTGTATTCTCTTAGGCACATGGCAAGACATAAAACGAAATAGTCGTAAACAAAATGCCTCTTGGTGTCGTATTTTGACGAGAACTTGAAAATCACCATTAGAGTACAAACACTACAAAAGATTTGTTACTGAAAATAAAAACAACAAAAAAGCAAACACAAAGGTGAGGTTGATAAAATGATTTCGCTCAGTTACATCGACACGATACGAAATGATAGATAGTTTTATATGATAACAAATACATGGCCGTAGTGACAGGTTAGTAGAATGGCTATCATAAGTTTGCTACAAAAATCAGAAGTAATATTTTTTTACTAAATTGTAGGAGAAAATTAAGGGGTTGCTTCAACGGCGAACTTGCTTGTGTGGCCTCGTGGGAAACATACGAACCTCAAATCCGTTTTTTCCAATTAAGGGCAGTTTTCTATTTATAGAAATGTTGCAACAGGTTAACAACGGATTCTAATAAGACCTGAGAAAGCAAAACGACCAGCACTTATGTTATTCTTGTTAGAAGATAAATCTGTATTGTCTGTTCTTGCAAACTTGTTTTATATATATATGTTTATATGTGTGTGTGCGCGTGCGAGAAAGACAATTTTTTTAGTATGAATACGTCTGAGCGGCCACACACCTGTTCTCCATCATACAAATATTTCTGTTTTGCACGTGCTTCTCCTGACACGTGGTATACGACTGCTCACTGTAGTCTCCAAGAAGCATATTCAAACAATACAAGCTGACCATAATATCTGCATCTGAGCCATGCCGAGTGCATAAAGAAGCATATTAAATGCATTAAAATTCTACGTTCAGATGACTTAATTGTGTTAACTGTGTATTAAACTATCAATTGGACAATTCATAAAGAATTTTAAAAAACCGACAATGCACAAGGAGAGACCTTAAAGGATTGAATGTACAGAATATATTTTTAAAGACCCGATACAACCCAAGTTTGGATCCTTGTTGTCCTTGTAAGCCTTCTGTGCAAATGACTGTGTGCGTGCATCGTGCAAGGCTCGGTAGGTGGGGGAGATTGTGTGTTTGTGTTTGTGTTTGTGTTATGTACATAATAACTTACATCTGCGTACAAGTGCCAGGAGCTTCTTTGCTTTTAGTCTTTGAGTGTAACTGTTACGGCTGTAACCCACTGTTGTCACCTTGTTTCTCCAGTTTGTTTTTTTTTTTTTCCTAAGGTCGGGATCCTACCCTTATCAACTGTTTATCGTTTGACGCTTTGTTGCTTGACAAGAATCCAAGCACAACAACAAATGATATAAATTTATTATTTACACCAATGTATATTACTTTGTACTCGCTGTGTGATTGTGTTTGTGAGTTCTGCGTGTGTGTGTGTCCGCGAGTATTCCCTTTCTATCCCATATACTTGTGTACATGGGGTGCATGCACTATGTCTACATAATGCACAGTCGTGTTTATTTTTGTGTGCGTACATGTTCGAATGCTCGTTTTGTCTCTGGCGAAAGAGAAGCAGAGGAAAGGACAGACAAAAAAAAAAAAAAAATAAAAGGAAGAGTACAGATTATCTACAGCTGCGTATGAGCTTTCCATAGAATGGGGGGCCCCCAGTAAAAGCACAGACACTGATGCGGTCACTGTGCTGCTTACCTTAGGACAAATAGGCAGAATTTTTTTTTTTAGAGATGGATGTACAATAGCCAAGGGTCAATGACCGCAGGGTCACTTCGGGCGGGTGACTCACGAGCAGTCATTCTCTCCGCCGCAATTCACAGTCACATTTGGTGTCAGTCGCTTATGTGATTTTTGAATGTGATTATGTTTGTATTATGTTTGTAATGTTTCTCATTAGCATAGACATTTACCGTTATTTATATTCGAATTTTCCGGCCATCGAGAGTGTACGTAGCAATATGAATTGTGGGTCTAGTGTGTGGCACAGCTCCTACTCTGTACACATGTAATATAGTCCTTCATGAACTGTACAATACTGTGTTTGTTGGTCTCTAGTATAGGTCAGACTTATCTCTTGGACTGCGTTGGTAGACTTCTAGAGGGAACACACTATGTTGCTGAACCGAGCGTCCTTAACAACGTGTACGAATTAATGTAAGCTTTCTAAATTAATGACAAATAAACATGAGAATCTGGCGTTGAGCTGACTTGACATGTGTGCGTGCTTGCCTTTACAAACTGCGATTTTACTGACAACCCTCAGCCTTCATTGTCACCACCCTGACACACTACTGCACGCACACAAACACCCAACACAGACACATGCACCCAGACACACAAGTACCCAGACACACAAACACAGACACACATGCACCCAGACACACACACCCCACCTCTCTCTCTCCTCCACAGTAGAGCACACAGTTAGTCCCTCACATGGTTTGCTGCTGGAAGCACCAATCATCAAAGCAAAACACCTAGACGAGGGTCTAGATAAAGTTAATTCCATTCAACAAGTTATGTTTCCATCCCTGACTTTGACAAGTCTCCTGGATGTATTTCTACTCAGTACATCGATAAACTGACAGTTCTAACAATGCAGGAAGGTCTCCTCCATCGACTAGATAAGCAAATATCATACAATTAGTGACGAGGGCAAACAGTACATACACCTACAACAAGGTGTACAGCAACAACATCTACATGTACAACACACAATGCGACACAAGCAACGGAAACAACAACAACAGACAAGTACATGTCCACTTCATCCAAGACAACTGTTCAAGACTTTGGTTATTTAAACACAAATTGTTGTCTTCTGTGAACACACAGGTCACTGACCTACAAAACACTATAAATATGAGTGTATATATCAATATTTTACAATGCCTGGTACGTAACAATCATAGGTAACCGAATAACATGTACACTGAGGTACTCAGTACTGGTGATGAGGTATTTATGAGGTATCAACTGCTTCCTGCTTACACATACACATGATTGTGTTCTGTGACTTGTCACCTCTGTGCAATGGTCTCACCTTATCTAGATGGAGTTGGTTTTTTTTAATTTTTGATGTAAATTGTTTTTTAGAGATAAATTTTGTTTCACGTAAACAGTTGTATGCCTCCTTCACGAGATTTATCTTATGAGGCATGACATCTCTGATGTGTTAGATGAAAGAAATAATCATCTAAATATAAAGTTTATCAAAATTGAAGGGACCACTACGTTCATATGAGAGGAACGTGTTTACTGGGCAGGAGGTGTCAAAACAACAGCATCATACTATAAACAACTAGTGAAGGGGAGCTGGTCTCCGCCATGACATAACCAACATGCCTTCAAGTCTCACCTGAAAAGAAACCTCACAATGGACACGAGTGTGGGAGCCATTAAATAAAAATGTTCCAAATGGAGGATCTCGATGATAATGGCGGTTGTGTTTGGATGGTGGAGGATAGGTAGTAGTTAGGAAGCTCAGTAGTAAATGCTGCTGGTATATGACAAGGTGAGTGGAGGACAAGCTGTTGTTTTAAATTATGTCTTGACAATCGTAAAACTCGATAAGCTAAATATTTTGAGAAAATGTGTGATTGCATGTTACCACAAGTTTAGTGTTTTCTTCAGAGGGCATTCTTCGGTACTCCCTCTAACTTTAATGTCTTAAAAGATCAAATCACAAAAAAAATCACTCGGTGGGAAAAACAGCGACTGCTACACAATTTAAAAACTAAATCACGGCCAAAACTGTTATAAAAATATGTTTTTCCCATAATATTTCTTCTGACTTCCTCTCGGCACAAATTTATGCATAAAATTCTATTCTTAGTCGGGTTGTTACAGCGTGACAGCTACGTCCTCAGTGTCACGCTCAGTCACGTGACTGTGGACGTCTCTCATGTCGTGGCGTTCAGCGGCCTGGTACAAAAATAAATAAACTCGCCGAGCGACCATGCAGCTTGTGCCCTAGAGTCATTCCTCCCAGCCTGGCCCAGGCACACTCTCGGTGCTGTCCCGTCATCCTTTGCGAACTGACGTGGCCGGCATCGACGGCGGAGCGCCACCTTTGGTGCAGGTCTGGCAGCACATGGTCTGGAAGTATGGCCGCTCGCAGTAACCGAAGTTGAACACCAGCGGGCAGTAGGCTACCTTGAACTTGTCCTCGCAGTCTGAGAAACAGAAGAAATAAAATTTGAGAAAGTTCAAAGATGCTAACCTCTGACCTGTGCACTAAGGTGAAGAGGCCTGCAGACCCACACAATGTCGGCAAATAAAAGGTCAGGTCTACAACCTCTCTCACCATCGACATCTAGCAGTGTGTCGTGCACTGCTGTTAGCCACCCGACTATTCTTATCCTCACACACACACACTGATTGATGACGTAAGCAGTCTCTGTACATTAGTGATGCACGTGAGATAGACTCTGCCTGCTGATAAGGGAAAGAAAATTCAGCTACTTGAAACCAAGTGAGTGAAAAGACGAGCCGGGTGTGAAAGTGCATTTGCTTGTGGCGTTTTACCTGGAACTTCTAACCTATGACCTTTAACCTTGTCATGTGCTGGCTTGCACATTTTGTGGAGGCTGTGGTGTTTCTGTGTGCGGGTAATGGTAAGGGGTTAATGGAGTGGTGACACTTACTGCTCTCTATTTCCTCCTCATCGCTGCACATGCTCTGGCACTCTCTCACTGCTGGGGGTCGGAGGGCAGGGTCACAGGGGTCACCACTGAAGGACTGACACTGAACAGTACGCTCCTGGGTTCCCGACCCACAGCTCACTGAACACTGAAAAAGACAACCACACCTGTGCATCTGCTCACCTGGGAGAAGGCCGAGTGACAAATCATATCAAAGCTATTAATAGCACTGGCGACGTTAAACTGATTTGAATGTTTGCCGCAAATTTACTCGGTGATGTCAGCAGCGACAGAAATAATTAAAGTAAAAGTGAAGACAGCTGCTAAGGATTGAAGTAATGTGTCGTCAGCGGAAGTGACGTGCGCCCTCTGTTGGTGTACCCTGTAGTCTCACCAATCAACTACTGTCACGTGATAGGTGCCTGACAGGTAAGTACCTGGCCCCACTCGCCCTTCCGCCACTGGGGTGGGGGGCAGCGTCTGCTGACGCAGGTCTGACGTGCAGCGGGCTTGACCTCCCCTGACTCCTCGCACTGCCGCTCGTCCAGGTAACTGTCACTGTCTGACGTCATGCACACCACTCGCCGCGTTCTCTCCCCTGGTCCGCAAGACGGCGCACACTGAACCAGCGAACAAAGCCAAGTTTTAGAAGAAAAAGGAAACAAATGAAAGAAAGAAGTGAGTTTCAGTTTGTTTCTCGGGTAAATAAAGTGTTTCCACCTCGTGCAGATGACAGGAAGGGTTAGAAACGGTTTGAGTAAAGAGAGGGAAAGATCAGTACCCCCCCCAAAAAAAAAAAAAAAAACCATCCTCCTGCAGGTGCCACACCCCAAAGGTAATACGAGTGAGGTCCAAATGGCGGACAATTATCTGCAGTGTATTGGTGACAAACCTTGTGCAGACTCGCTATCATCCCCCATCCCCCAGCGCGTCATCGTCATCGTAAGACTAGCGTATCGCTGTGCCGGACTGATATACTAGCGAACTGTAGACATGTTTTTTCTTAATAGAATGAACAGTACCACCAGAATAATTATATGAGTAGTTTTCCTTGTTGATACTGCTGTTGTTGTCGTCATCAACATCTTATGACAGACATTGTGTAATGTCACCCAGCGCCCACTAGTGTCACAGGACAGTGCGATTAGAGGGAGGTAAGTACCTTGGCGCGTGCAAACTCGGAGCTAAAGGGGAAAGACTGGGTACAAAGTATGGACATATGAGACTGATGCTGGCTGATGTGGGAGATAATGAGCTTTGCAGGGGGATAATAGCACTGAGAAAATGTTGATAGACAATACAGCCTGGAACCATGTGCAACTGATGTTACTCAATAATACAAGTTTCTAAATATAAATCTTTATACCATTATTGCATTCATTGTTATCATGTCAATTGACAGTGTAACTGTAACCCTTCACTGGGTGTCGGGGGTTTTCTCTGGATAATTCGGTTTCTTTTCACTCCTTCCATTCCCACCTCTTCCCCATAGTGTGAAATCGCCGCAAACACTTTCCTACTAAATAAACCAACCAATCAAATGCCTTATTACATTTAATATTTTTATTTTTACAATATTTAAAAATCCACCAGCGAAGCTTCACCAACCTCGGACCACTCGAAGGTGTGCCAGATGGCGGGGCAGCGCTGCAGGAGGCAGTCCTCCTGGGTAGGGGGCTTGCTGCCTTTCTCACACTCGGACTCGTCCTGCACCACCCGCTCACCGTCCCCGCCCACCTGCACGCAGGCAACCAGGCGTGTCCTCACACCCTCCCCGCACGTGCGGCTGCACTCCAGCCACTCGCCCACAGACCACCTGGCGACACAACAGCGCATGTCACTGCGCGTGCACGTTTGAAAGCTCTTTGTTTGTGTGTGTGACAGACAGAAACAGAGAAAATGCTTTCTTCAAAGAAGCCTAGTGCCAGGATCTCATGACTATGTGTTACTTGGCCTTGTGACAATTCAGAACCCACAATGGACACGGTTATTGAGATTTTGCACCAACTCAAATTAAACTCAACTTAATTAAAGCATGTTCGAATATGTTTATTCAAAGCTTAATTCTAGAAGCTAAACTGAAACAGAAAATTGTCATAATTTGTAAGTACACTGTGGATTTTCAGTAAGAGGTTCACATACAAAACTAAGGGCACTCACTCTGGCGGACACGCCTGCTGGTTGCACTGCTTCATGTGATCCCTGGGCCGGGGCTGAGGATGACAGTAGGTGTCATTCACTGTCCTGCCGTCAGATTTGTTGACACACTCAGCTTTCGATATGCTTACTCCTGGGCCAGTATGAAACACAACTCCGATTAATGAAGAATCGACTAACAACCAACAAAATGTCTCGATAACAGACTGAACTCGTGAAACATAGACAGGGAAAAGGCTGCATATCTAGACATAAATAACTAAGGTATCTGGGCAGAAGGAAATGATTCCATATGCAGTGGCCTAGACACGGTGAACCACTTACAGTTCATCACTGGCAACCACTGGCTATGCGGCCTTTTGCCATTAAACTTTTCTGGCCAAGCAGCAAAGACAATGTAAATCATTGTTTTTAAAAGCTTTTTTGTTGCAAAGGTTTTAAACGGATGGACTTGGTTCATTAACAGTTACATCGTTCAGGGTTCAGTGCATCAAAGGCAAAATGCAGGTATGCTTCTGAAAAACTGTAGAGAGTGCATGTGTAGCTGTGTGTGTCAGGTCTTTATAAATACCAAGTCAGCTTTATACACCAACAAGTCAGTCTTCACATCATCAGAGTTCACCTAACAGCTTACCTGTGGAGCAGCTTTTGGTGCACGGGAACCAAGGGGAGTGTCGCCAGGTGTACAAGGAGATGTCGTGCAGCGTGGATGAAGTGTTGATGGGCAGGTTATACTGGTACTGGATACCCCGGTTACCTTCCTGCAGCAGCATCTGAATGGAATTTACAGAGACTGCAGCCTCCACCGTACACTTGTACTCTCTAGCGCATTCTCTCTGGCCTGGGTCACTTTGTTTGTTTGTTTGTTTGTTTGTTTGTTTGTTTGTTTGTGTGCGCGCACGTGTGTATGAATGTCTCTCCCTCTTGTGTTTCTGTCCCAGATAGACTGTGTTCGAGAACGTGCGGTGAAAGACGACTACCACCATTACCACCATTCACCGCATTACCACCATCACCGCCGCCACCACCGTGCAATGTTACCATGACAACGAGATCTTCTGACGTCGGTCCCAGAGCCTGCAGGACTCCGGCTCGTTGTCCGGACAGCTTGTAGTGGAAGACCGTTCCCGCCACCGTGAACTTGCGAGGCCAGTCGATCGTCCAGTCGCCGTTGATGTAATATTTGTCCTTCACGTCTTTCAGGGCTAGGTAAATAAACAAAGCTTTTCTTATAATTTGATGTTTAGCTTTAGAGATGATGTTTATCTTCTTCTACAGTCGTCAATACACACGGACACAGATGCTGCTGGTCAACAATCGGTTTGTTTGTTATGTGCAGTGAGTCCAGCTCACACTCACTCCGGGGAATATGCTTTACCAACTTTACTATTATTAGTAGTAGTTGTTGTAGTGAAAAATATATTTGTGTATGACATTTTCACGGCAAATATTTGTACTGCAAGTTGTCGGTACATACATGGGTAGGTAGTTCTTTGTGTGACAAAATGGTTTCAATGGGAAGGACACTGGTGACAGTGCCACAGGCACAGAGAGGGAGCTACACTCGCTAGAAAGCTCGAGAAGTTCGGAGGTTGTTTTTAATAAGGAGACTGTGGAAGGAGTCTTGAGGTAATTTTTTTTCTTGTGTCTATGTGTGTAGGTGAGAGTTCTCAAATGTGTGCTGGTGTTTTTCTCTCAAGTAATACTGTCAGGCGTGTCCATTTGAGTTCTCAAGTAATAATGTCCTTCCATTTGAGGTCTATAATTTCTATTGTTTGTGATTCATTGATTGTGCATAGTTTACACTTTGAGAAGGGCAAACAAAGGAATTCACTTTTATGTAACATGGAGAATCACAAAACATATTTTGTACTAAAATAAATCAAGGGACAAAAATGTCCTGAAAAGCACGATTACTGAAACTCTCTCCATGCAGCCATCACAGTTTTGTTTGTTTTTTTTTGAAAGATCACCCCCTTCTCCATCTTTCTCTCTGCCCCCCCCCTCTCTTGTTCAACTCCCATTCAACTGTCTTTAGCACGATATTCCACTTCACTTTGCTTTTCGTGTTTTGTTTTATTGCAAATAATGCAAACAAATATTGATACTGCTTGCTGACAATGGGGCGCTGCTAGTGCCCCGTGAAGACAGCGATCGAAGGACACAGGGGGCCACTTACCCAGGTAGTTAGTGGAAAACGAAGCTTCAGAAATCTGCACATACACAGCACCCTTGGGGATAGTCACCACCTCTTGATAAGCTGCAAGCCAATAAAATAAACATGGGATGTTTGTGCCAGGGTACAACAATCTCCAGACAAGCGATGGGTGGACTCAATACAAGCGGGAAAGAAAAATAACATCCACGCATTCAAAGAAGAGAAACTGAAAGAAAGAAAGCAAAAAAGTAAAGAAAAAAGCCAACAAAAAGAAACAAACCAAAAACAAACCAAAACAAAAAAAAAAAAAAACCAACAACTGAGGAAACGAAGAAAGAGAAAGAAAAGAAAGAAGAAAATTAATATGAACCTGAAGATATGGGGATAGAAAAACTAGTAGATGGAAGGAAAGACAAGCAGAGGGACAAATATTGGGCAAAATAAAAACACGCAACACCACACACTCTCTCAGTAAAAAGAAGACCAGGGGGAGCTCTGTCACCTCCATTGGGCAGAGGTTTGTCAAAAATCCCGGACACGGTTTTACAGGTGGAGTTGTCGCCGTCACACACTCGGCACACATCTTCTTTCTTCCTCGACCCCAGGTAGCCATCACAGCCGACAAACTGAAAATAATGGTAGAACTTAGTAGCATCAGCACTATCCACAATCTGAAAGTGATAACAAAACTGTAGTAATAAAACTGCAGCTCTCTGTCTGTTCCTATTTGTCTTGTAGAAGCCATCCTCCCCAGTAATATACTCGTCAAATTTACAAACGTCGTTTGAACGAGGCCTAACATGAACTAACCGATTATATTTTAAACCCAGTCAGCACTGAGGGTAAAATGCCCTTCTGTCTGTTCTACCCAGTTTAGCGGCCACATATTACGGGTACCTTGCATTCCCCGTTGATACAAATGTGTGGCTTGTCGGGGTAGCATCGGGTTCCGTCGATGACCTTGCTGACCCTCTCCGTGTAGAAGTTGTAGCCCTCGGCCATGCACACCAGCGCGCACGGCTTCGCCTGTTCTGCGACAGACACAACCAGACTCTCTTGTACATCTGACAGTACAGTCTGGCTCTTGTACATGGCAGTACAACAGGCTCTCTTGTACATAGCGACACAACAGGCTCTCTCGTACATCTGACAGTACAGTCTGGCTCTTGTACATGGCAACACAACAGGCTCTCTCCTACATTCACAAATACAACAGGCTCTCTCGTCCATTTGACAATGCAATCTTTCTTGCATAACAATACAACAAGCTACCTAAAGACTGACAGAACCAACCTCCGGTGTAGGGAACCCACTTGTAGTAATGGCCGCGAAATGGAACCTTGTCGTAACTGGAACACTGCACCTCCCGAAAGTCTCGGGCCTCTGGTGGACAGGGCTGACACAGCGAGCACAGGCATTGTTTTACATACACATTGCTGAGGATGAGTGTCGTCAGACAATTCAATAATAGTCGAACGTCGTCAGATAATCTAATAATAGTCGTCAGATAATCCAATAATAGTCGAACGTCGTCAGATAATGCATTAATAGTCACACAACGTCATCAACACTCCATTAGCAGTCCATTAATAGTCAAATAACGTCATCAGACACCCATTAATAACGACAGAGTGATCAGACGCGCCATTAATAGTCACAGAACGTCATCGGACAGTCCCTTAGTAGTGACACAACGTCATCACACCATCCAATAATAGACGCACAACGTCATCAACGAGTCCATTAAAAATTGCAGGACGTCATGGGACAATCATTAATAACCACACAACTATTAGACTTAGATTGTAGCAGGTGTACAAAGGAGATGTACTTAGTTTAGTGGTTGTGCGAAGGAGACTAATTCATTAAAGCTTACAGAGATGATGATTAGTGTAACAACTGCACACAAGAGATGGATGGCTACTGACCGTCACGTGACACGATCTGTATCTTTTCCTCTGACCCACACAGTAGCGTCCTCCATCTTGAGGCCTGAAATTATGAATAAAAAAAACGGGCAACCGCCAACGCGCACTGTAGTCATGATAACGATGACGATGACGATGACAATGATGACATGAACATGAGCTCAAGGCGCTGCACACGAAAGACAACAAATTAACCGTCAGCCATGCAGCATCATACACAAGCATCAGCAGACAAGACTATGGATGAATCGTTGAGAAGTCGACAGAACTGATTATGCAAGATATTTCTTGAAAGAAAAACATGTTGTGGTCCGATGTGAAAGCTTCAAATGTAGGCACAGAGCGAAGAGAGGGAGAAAGAGAATTCCAAAAACTTGGGCCAGAGAGGAAGAGAGCGTGTGGCGAGTTCCTCCCGTCTTATGAGTGCCACAGAGAAGGGAGGGCAACACAGGCAGACCAAGACAACTCTGGGGTCAGTAGCTCGGGTCAGGGGTCAGTAGCTCAGACAGGTATGCTGGAGCAAGGCCTGAAGACAAGGGTAGCACAGTGTGGTCATCGTGCAGTCAGAGAGAGCTCTCGCACATGTCACACGGATGCCGAAGTGGTGGATGGAGGAAATGAGTCGTTGGATGAACACAATGAACAGCAGAGGCCCAAGTACAGTGTGTTACTAGAGACATGGAGTCACTTACTTTGGGTCGTCACAGTCTCGCTCACTGGCTTCTACTCCCCCGCTGCAGGTGCGGGAACATTCTCCCCAGGCTCCCCACTGACCCCAACTTCCGTCCACCGTCTGTGGCTCGTACTGCGGGTTGCGACACTCCCCCTGGAAACACCACTGCAACACGAGAGACGCCATTGTCAACTGTAAAACGTAACACTCTTGTCACAGCGTGTCACAATAAACACGTCACTGCAACACGTGTGACAAGACAAGCGAGGCTCTTGTAACCACTCACGGTTCAAATCCCGTGTTGTTTCATTATTTGTTTACTGTTAGCTTTAGACCTTTAGAACTGCGGCACGATCCCCGGGAAGTCGCGTGCCTGGAATGACGCAATCCATTGCGTATTGTTTTACGTCATGAAATGACGTATACGAGAACATGGCGGCCAGTCCTTTCTTTCATTCTTGTGTCTGGGTGGCCCGGTGGCGCAATGGTTAGCGCCTGTCGCCAATACAGTGAGGGTTGGTTGACCTGGGTTCAGATCTCGTCTCATCCACGCTGTTCTTTCTCTGCACGTGACATGTTTACAGGGCTGGCTGTCTTTCCATGATATAGCCTTAGCTGCTGACTCGGCGTAAAACACCAGTTGCCCACCCACCCACCCCCCCACCTACCACCGTGGTTGCTGTGTGCGTGCGTGTGTGTGTGTGTGCGTGCGTGTGGTGCGTGTGTGCGTGCGTGCGTGCGTGCGTGCGTGCGTGCGTGCGTGCGTGCGTGCGTGCGTGCGTGCGTGCGTGCGTGCGTGCGTGCGTGCGTGCGTGCGTGCGTGCGTGCGTGCGTGCGTGCGTGCGTGCGTGCGTGCGTGCGTGCGTGCGTGCGTGCGTGCGTGCGTGCGTGCGTGCGTGCGTGCGTGCGTGCGTGCGTGCGTGCGTGCGTGCGTGCGTGCGTGCGTGCGTGCGTGCGTGCGTGCGTGCGTGCGTGCGTGCGTGCGTGCGTGCGTGCGTGCGTGCGTGCGTGCGTGTGTGTGTGTGTGTGTGTGTGTGTGTGTGTGTGTGTGTGTGTGTGTGTGTGTGTGTGTGTGTGTGTGTGTGTGTGTGTGTGTGTGTGTGTGTGTGTGTGTGTTTGCGTGCGTGCGTGTGTGCGTGCGTGCGCGTGTGTGTGTGTGTGTATACGTACTCACCCCCTTCTTGTGTCGCGACATGTAGCACTCCGTTCCTTCTGCAGCAGGCACACTGTTGGTCGTGCATTCACCTGCACTGTTGACGCACCACAGCTCACGGCACGCTTTCTGCAACAGTCCTTTAGTTTAGCACACGACACTACCGCCGCTGTCTTGCTGTTTATTTATCACTCCATGCACTCGATCACTCACTTCACGAGATTTCTAACAGACGGTTGATGTGCCAAGCAGTTCATCACCCCGCTTGTCATAAAGAATATAGTCTACTACACAAACTGAGTTAAATATAGCATCGCTACGATCTCTCTAAACCAGACCTGGGCAAAGGATCCGGCCCGCCTCCTGTCTCTGACCGGCCCGCCCGCCCGCCAGTATATATACTATATATACAGTATTGGGTAAAACTGAGTTAACTATATTAGTCCGGCCCTCTAAAACCATCCCAATTTCTCATGCGGCCCCTTGGGAAAAATAATTGCCCACCCCTGCTCTAAACACACTCACACACACGATATCATAGTGCGGATCACAGTAGTACACACGTATATATAATTATATATAATTACGGTATCTCACGTGCTTGAAGATTGCATCATGGGAATATTTTATTTCCGTCTCGCGGTTACTAGACACGAGCTTCATATTAGTTCCATTAAGTAGAATAGTAGACATGTCGAAGAGCGGCGATGCCGACAATTAAAGTTTGAAAACTGAGTTCAACGAGGCGCGAGATTTGGGTTAGACAGACCGACATCTGAAGGAAAACAAACTTGAGACACGAAGCCACGTCCCGTGTTTGTGCAGGTGTTTCTCCCCCGATATTACAACTTCCTGTGCCATCTACCCAGACACACGACAGCTAATAAGAACCGATTCATACAGTCGCCGAGAAACAGAGAAGAGTTGCTGATGACGTCACAGGCGTACCCGAGTTTCAGTTGGGTTTTTTTTTTTTTTTGAGTAGTGGGATGAACATTGCTGAATTGGACGTGAGGCTGACGACTGAGAGATGGTTGCACATGTTTCTGGTCTGTACGAAATATTTGTTAGCCATTATTATTATTGTTGTTGTTGTTATTGATATTATTATTATTATTATTATTATATTATAACCACCTTCAACTTGCAGGCTCTGGAAAGGTGGAAGAACTGATGCTGGCACTGGACGTCCATGTCAAGCCGCTCGCCGGGCAAGTCCTTGGGGTAGGCCTCCCTCTTGAGAGGGATGTTGTCCAGACACCATCCTCGCCCAGCACTGCGATGAAACAAGACTGAGGTGGTGAGCAACTAATAACTAGGGCTGCTTGTACACGTGTATACTCTATCTAGTAACAACTAAAGGTTGGCGCACACGTGCTAACATGCGTTGACTTGTGTTAACATGTAACAAGCAACAGGCAATGATCCAGGCACACAATCATTCTCTTACAACCTTCAGAATTACCAGAAGAAAACTGCGCCCCACTAGACTTTGAAACCTGAGGGAAGTTGAAGGGGTCTACTGTGGGAGGAGGAGAGGGAACTCTAGTGTCACGCATATTTACTAGCAAGAGTGATGTCCTACTCCAGAAAGTCGGTGACGTATCGCTGGGAGCAGGACGACCACTGGAAGGGTGACGTGTCTTTGGTCAGGCGGGCCGCCATGATGCGCGCTGGCTCGTAGTCCGGCAGGCCGCACGTGTTGCCGGCGCCGTCGTGGTGCATCCCGAAGCTGCACACACCACACACAATGCCCGGATGTCAAGCCCATCATGGCAGACATTACTTTATTTCAAATTCAAAATATTTGTGTGAAGCGCATTTTCTACGAACGATGAAGAAATTATGGAACCTCAGATCCCTAAAAAATATTTTGAAAGTGTCGGCGACAACTGCGCGGCCAGTTCATGAGTCGTTGTAAATACACTTCACGTTTGATGATTTGTTTGACAATGGGCGCCATACAAGTCTGTGTAAACACAATGTGACAGTGGTGACAAGGATGGTTTTTAAAAATGATTTTTGTTAGTCTTATACTGAAAACTTCTTCACATGTTTCACATTTAATTAATAACTTACAACAATAGTCACATCAACGACACCAGCTCTTCACTCGTCAGTCTACTTCGTGAGGTAACAACAGCAGCCAATGGAAGTTTACAAGATACCAATTTTCCATTCTGTCATAGTACACTGACTTGTCCCATCATCAAACTCTGTAGTACATGTTACAGAACTGAACCTGTCACTTCAGTCGTTACTTTACTTGTCACAATAATCCTCCCACTACTTACTTATGTCCGATTTCGTGGGCGATGATGAAGGCCGACGCCAGGCCGATGTCTTCATTGATGTTGCAGCTTCGTCCACTTTCACACATTCCTTCCACTGGCGCCAGTCCTTCACACATACAAATCACACTGAGCACAGCAGTACAATCATCCTTTCGGTGCCTGCAACTCACAAACTCAACATAATATGTAGCAGACATGTTTAAACCGTGAAATTCCACTGAACTCGCACTGCACAGTATGCAAAGTAACACACACACATACACACTGTGCAGTATGCAAAGTAACACACACACACACACACACACACACACACACACACACACACACACGCACACACATACATACACACTGTACAGTATGCAAAGTAACACACACACACATACATACACACTCACTTATTCCTCGCCATCCTTCCCTTGAGGGATGCGATTACAATTTATTTAAGCAGACTCGTTGAATGCGTCCTGAAATGACTTTTACAGAAGGATAGTCTATCTTCTCTCTTCTCTCTTTCTCAACTCTCTCTCTCGCGAAGTCTTTGCTTCTCGCTCGCTCGCTCGCTCAGTAGGAAACAAGTTCAAACCACACTCACCTAAAGTACCGCAGGGTTCATTCTTGTATGTGCAGATATCGTATCTGTAATTGATAAAATGCCAGGAATTATTTGCGGGATGAACACAGAGATGAACTGCCACAAGCGGCAAACAATTTACGACCTCGTTTGAACATTCACACCTGTTGTGACGTGTGATGGACGCACCTCGGCGTCGGCAGCCTGTGTGGAGAACAAGCGAGGTCAGCTTAGTACACCTGAGTTTCAAGGCTGACTCCAAGGTATTAACTATCATATGCAAGTAAATAATTTGCAGATTAGTCCAACAACCTACTCCAACCGCTTTTCCATAATTCTTTAATTGTTTGTCTATGGAAGTATGTTAAAGTACAATGAATCTGATTGGCCGACCTCGTGAGAAGGACGGCGTTGTCGTGGTGGTTGACGGCGGACTGTTTGTTGAGTTGATCCTGCCATCGACAGAAGCTGTCCAGCGACTTGTCCGCGTGATGGTTGAATCTGAGGCGAGCTGCCATTGGGCTACACACACACATCACATACATCACATACATCACATACATCATATAGATAATCTCGCCTCGCTGTCACACGTACGTCACGTGATGGCTTTCCTGAGGCTACGTGTCGGTCTGCCACACATACATCACAGGACAGACACTGTCATGACAGTATGCTGGTTAGCGTTACCCCCCAATGGAATTCAATAACAACAGCAGAAAATAATGGGGAAATGTATTAAAGCACACACACACACACAGGCAGAGCCAATCAGAACAGACACACAAACACAAACACAATCAGTAGACTTCGCTGACACACGATAACTCGACAAAAGCGGCTTTAGGGAAACTAGCAAAAGTTTGAAAGCTTGGAGAGTCTGATAGAGAATTTTATGTAATTGACAAAGAAGACAAGCCAAGATGTAAATAATAATAATAAAAAAATAATAACGAGGTCATGGGTGAAGACTTACATCATCTGCTGTGAGGAAGATCAGACGGGTGACGACGATGCTGATGGCGTTGCCAATGGATGGGTCTTGGTACAGCTTGGCCACCTGACCTCCAGGTAACAAGCGCACAACCAGTCATCACACGATCTCTGAACACGTGCTTCACCGTCTTATCCTTCGTCAAAACGTGATTATCGATGACTACTCGGGTGTTTGTCACTGTGTCATTGTCATAATGTTCCTTCCTGCACTCCCACTTGCACTGTCATCTGTCTTTTCTTGTCTGTATCACTGTCCAGTTCTCCCTTTCCTAAATTCTGTCCTGTCTCTCAGTCTGTCTTCATGGGAATAAACCATTTTTGTGTGCATGTTGACTTTTGTATTTCAGAATGTAATCAGAACTTATAAACTTTGTAAGATGATATACAGTAATATACAGTGTAGAGGGACATTACAGTGGTCTTGATGACCAGCACACGGAGTATATTGTTGTAGGTACTTACAATGTTCATGATGGTCAGAACATACGGTGTCAGGCCGTCTGCCTGCTGGATGTCGCTGTACTGCCGATGATAGTCGATGAGTTTCTTGTCGACGACCACCAACGTCTCCACGTGCTTCTCCGTGCTGACGGACCGCCGCTCCCGGTGTCGTCTGCTCGCAGTCACCTTGCGACTCACCTGGCGGATGATGGGCCAGGTGAAGGGCCGACGACTCGGCTTGAGAACTTCGTTGAAGACGTTGGCAGACTTCTGCTTTAGCCATTGGTACTTCTTCCGCTGGAGATCTTCAACATCATCGGGACAGAATCGTGAGTTGGAGAGTAAAGTTCCTCTGGTCTATGGACCAGAGACAACAACAACAACAACAACAACAACAACAACAACAACAACAACAATAACAATACCTTAAGACAAAGCTCAAACCCCAGTGACAAAACTGTGTAGGCACAAAAGTGCATGTTACCTGAGGTCTCCCCTTTGCATCAGGTCCACAGCTAATTACAATAGATAAATGTTCAGTGTCATGTGGGACATTTAGCTAATTAATAAATAAGTAAAAAAGATAATTTCATACCCGACACGCCACAGTGAGCTCGGATGTCGCCGACTTTCATCGCTGACCTCGGGTACACGAGGTGTGGGTGGCCCTCAATGCCGACCACGTTTGTGTGGTTCCACAGGGGCTCCACAAAGAAGTCGTCGATATCCGTGGAAAACACCCCGTACTTCAACCAACAAAGACAGGTGAGACAACTCGTAATACTTCCAGACAGAAGATGGTGATACGTAGTATGTACATGTAGTACTCTAAAATAATTAGCTCACATGGACGCGCGCGCATACACACAGATAATATATTCAACAGTAAAGAAGTCTTTACATACAGTTTCTCGCCGTAACAAAGCCCGAAGTATCCGTTCTCGGATTTAATTCCATCAGTCAGCTAAACAACCATATTTATAAAACATGTTTGCAAAATGCAAACTGCGGAGCTTCTGTTGGTCAGGACGGCGACAACTCGACCTCACTGTTCGTGTGTCAGACGAGCGGGGGGGGGAATTGGTGTTTTACGCCGTGTCAGCAACTAAGGCTATATCACGGCAAGGCAGCCAGCCCTGTAAACATATGCCACGTGCAGAGAAAGATCAGCGTGCCCGAGACGAGAAATGAACTCAGGGCAGCCAACCTTCACTGTATTGGTGACAGGCGCTAACAGCGCTAACCGTTGCGCCACCGGACCGCTCATCAGACGAGCGGACAAGCGCACGACACAAATATTTCTCGTGCAGTACTGTATGAGAGACAGGGGACAGGGAGATGGAAGACAACACAGATGACAACAGAATTAGTTCAGATATTTTAATAACCGTGTGTTGACAGCGCTTGAGAATAGCTTTTGTGCATACTGCTCGAGAACACGTGTCCCTCGTCACGTGACGACTTTTACCTTAGTAACGGTAGGTCCCGAACGCACGAGCAAACTGTCACAAATATCAGCTGCTGACACACAGAGATTGTGAAAACTTCGTAGTCTTTTCCCCCAGTGTTTACGGTAACACACAGTGTTTATTTATTTGCCTGGTTACAGCTTGTTTATCGAGGTTAAACCAGAGTGCGACAAGTTCTCGTCGTCACCAAGCGACAGCAAAGACCCGGGAATCCAGCATCGGTGACAGCAGCAAGTCCACAATAAACCACAATAAACCACAATAAACATCGCGGGGCCTGGAGACTCCTGGTGAAAAATAATGTGAAAGGGCGGCTTAATGCTCAACGACAGCTGGTCTCTTCAACAGTTCCTAGCCTTATCACCCACAACACCTGACATCTTGATGAGCAGCAGACTGAACCCTCGACCTTCCAGCATGGCCAACAGCTTTCTAGTCTTAGTGTGTGTGTGTCTGTGCCTATGTGCTAAAACGCACGTGCAGAACTGATGTGATATTTGCACAAACATAAACATGCACGCATGATCACAAATGCACGCACGCGCGGTTAAATGCACGAACTGATAAAGCCAGATCTCACGTGCTCCCCGTGACAACAGGTCTCGCTTGGAAAATGAAGAGAAATACGAGATGTCACGAGAAGGGATTTGCAACACTGCGAGGCGGAGGCAGATGGCAGCCAAAGGGGAGACGTCTGCGACTCATAAATAACAGCAGACGGGATACAGAGGCCGACGACTGGACCGTCAGAGAATGATGAACGTAGTGTCAGTATGATGAACGTAGTGTCAGAGAACGATCAACGTAGTGTCAGTATGATGAACGTAGTGTCAGTATGATGAACGTAGTGTCAGAGAACGATGAACGTAGTGTCAGTATGATGAACGTAGTGTCAGAGAATGAAGAACGTAGCGTCAGTATGATGAACGTAGCGTCAGAATGAAGAACGTAGCACCAAAGGGAGGCGATGTCCGCGGCGCGGCGCTGTCAGCCAACCAGAACCTGGTGCAGATGAAGGCCAAGAGGAGTGAGGTTCAAACCCTGACAGGTAGCAGCGCCAACAGTGAGAAACTTCGAGAAAAAAAAAGGTAAGAAAAACACTGACCAGCCTACCGCTAGGGGTGTATGTCACAAACCTGCAGTGTATTTTGTTTAAATGTTTTTTTTAATTTATTATTATTTAGTTAGGAAGGGGATAGGGAGAAGTAATTGGAAAGGGAAGGTGGTAAAACACCTATTAGTGGGCTGTCAGTGTCAACAGTCTGAGGCGTGCCGCGTCATACAGGGATGGCTGGCCGGTCTTTGTGTTAATTAAGTTCTGTTGATAGGTTGTTGGTGGTTACTTTGAACAAAGGAAAGAGTGTGGTAGTGTGTTGGATGTGTGTGCTTTGATTGGGGTTTTTCCTTGACGGGAGCGGGGAGAAGGGACAGTCTTCTTGGTGTTGTCAGTGCGTCCGGAGAGGACGGTTTTTGTATGTAACCAGTCTTGACGGACTTGGTGTTGTACAAATCCTGACCAGATTTGTATTTTGTTGTACCAGTCCTGACCAGATTTGTATTTTGTTGTACCAGTCCTGACCAGATTTGTATTTTGTTGTACCAGTCCTGACCAGACTTGGATTGTGTGTACAAGTCCTGAACCGACTTGAAGTACCATACTTGTTTGTACTTTTGTTAGCATTGAACCTGTTGAGGATTTACTGTGGATTTTCTTGTGAGGTTTTTCTGTGGATTTTACTTTTGGATTTACTTGTGGATTTTACTTTTGGATTTACTGTTGAGGCTTTACTTTTGGATTTACTTGTGGATTTTCTTTGGGATATAACTTCAAGAAGAAGTGGAAACTTTGTGTACTTTTCATGTGGATATAGGGTGTATTTTAGAAGCGGAAACATTGTGCTGTTCAAGTGAGACTTTGAGAGGAACTGTGCAAGAAGAGTAAATACTTTTGAAATTGTTGGAAGAAACGTGGGTTCGAACTGTGGGGTTGGGGAATTAGGAATTGTTTTGTGTTGTGTTTCTCATTTTGATTTTTAAATTATATTATATTTTTAAAATTTAAATTGTTGTCTGTGTTGTGATTTATTTATGTTCCTCGTCTGAAAGGCGCTGTAGAGTGCACGTGACAGTGTAGATATCTGATTAACGAACTGCGGGCTTTCTGTAACCAAAACTTCAACTGTGAGTACGTCCATCAAGGAGTTCAATCAACGTAAAATTAGGAACACGTGACCACTTTCCAGAAAACGACTCGAACCACGGACCTTCGTGACGAGCTGTCGTCAGAGAACAATTTCAGTTACCTTCATCTAACATCCTTTCACGACCCTAAAGCAAAAGAAAACAAATATGAAGGTGATGTCACGAGGCTGGCTTTATAAAGCAAACGAGTGGTTTGGGGTGTGTTGTTGTGTTGTTGTGTTGTTGTGTTGTTGACAGCCAGGGGAGGTCACATTGCTGACAACAGATGACAAGCTGCTGATGCTGACAGTTGAGAAATGGTGCTATTCCTTGTTTTGCTGATAAAAGGCTAAATGATGGAGAAAGAAAGCATCCTCAATGGGAGTGCCAGTGATTTCTGGGTACTACCTACGGTAGCTACGGAATGTTGTGGCGAGGGTGGAATTGGAACCTAAGTTCAGCGTGTGTCGCACTTTATCTACAGTCGGATTAATTTACAACCACGTTTTTTACTGACAAATACATAAACACCATTCTTGTCACGTTTTCAAGTACAACATGTGATAAATAAGGACAGTTAATCAGACTACCATCATAAATCATCGCCAAATATTGCGGGTATCGTGAAGATGTTCTCTGGTGTCCGATAGCAGTGACAGGTCATCTGTCACAATAAGCCTCCACCTTCTCAACCTGACAGTGACAGAGAGACAATCCTCACATGACTAGGCTACACTTGGCTACAGTGAGTGCCACACTTTCAACATCAACTCGTGGCTCGTTAAGAGAGCATTAAACGCTCGGTGACCCTCCCCCCTATAATGTGTGAAATAATTTAATTAGTTGAGATGCCTGCACCTGCTCTCAGCGTTTGAAGCTCAGGTAATAAACTTGCAGACCACTTGAAAGGGAATGGTTTGGCTAAACCACAACTGAAAGCTTGTAATAGACGGACGTGGGTTCCCTGTTGAAGACCATTGACAAGGAGGAGGAGGCGGAGGATCTCATGGCGGAGCCTGCAGGCTCACAGGCACTCCCGGTGGCGCAGCGGGTACGTGTTGGCGGCGGGCATGGAAGTGGCGAGAAAGCAGTTTCCAGTGTTTTCGTAGCTAACTTTCTTTAAACTATCAGTAGACTTTTCCTGTGATATAACATTTTTTTCGATTCTTTCCTTGCCTTTTGCCTTGATTTTTATCTCTAGAATGCCAGTTTTCGTATCAAACCCTTCACTAGTTATTTTCCTTTTCTTTTGGTTCAAGATTTAGTGCATTCTTCTCAGGTGCCTGATAAGTGAATTGCTTTTGAGATACCCTCCTCTTCGTCGTCATCATCATCATTATCTTGTGTGGTCTGGTGGTGTAGCGGTAACCGGGTTGCGGGTTGCTACCCGGTCGTCTCGCCCCGGATGTACAGGGTGGACTGCCTTGCCGGCTGTTGTCTCATTTGCTGATGACTCGGTGAACACCAGCAATCAACCGTCTCTCCTCCTTTGTCTTTGCCTTCGTCCTTTGAGGGGTGGGGGACTAAATGTTGCTAAAGGTCCGATGACACTCAGATGTCAGTAGAAATAAAGGCCGAATGATGTTATCGCCGTCGTGTCTGTGGTGTGGCAGACTGGAAATGTCAGAAAGTCGTTTGCTGTCGACCTCCACATTGGAATCTAACATTTTTTCATTTTTCTTCAAATACGATAAAAGCATCTGTAGCAACAATAAACATGTCCTTATCTTCTCCTTCGTCTCGTTTGCTTTCTTTCGCTCGTTCTCTCTGGAATGTTCCTGTTTGCAAACAGAAGATAATAAGTGAGCCAAGGAGATTTTAGTTAAGGACTCACAAAATAAAAAAACTAAGGCAGTATGTGAGAGCTGTTGTGATTGTGATACACCTTAAAAAGGTGAGAAGTTGTGATGTAGACAGGAGTTTCTCCGATCCTCGCTAAAGCATCGTGTGCAGAAAATATTTGGACAAGTGGACGGGTTGGTGAGGGTTGTACCTACTTGTTGTAGTAGGAAGGACCTTCTACCACTCAGCCTGTAGATGTTTGGAAAGTTTAACACAACTGAATTTTAGGTGCTGGTTACAGAAGATCTCGGTCAAGTGGCAACAGCAAGTGGAATTGTCTTTGACACCGCAGCACCTGTAGGTAGTCACGTGTCAGTGGGGTGAGTCTACCTCTCTGTCCACCCTGACTACTTGATAATTGCTTGAAGGATGCTGCTGGTGTGTGTCCAGTCACATCCTCGTTTGGGTGGGTGTAAGTTTAAGGAAGGGAACAAGTACTTCCTAGAAGTAAGTCGGATCAGCAACTGCCGGCCAGTGAAGACAGTGAACGATGATGGTGTGTTCACATTTGAGTGAGCTGGCAGATTAGATGAACAACATTTATTCTGGATCCGGGGCCAATGTCACACGTTTGATGAGAAAACTACGGAACATTGTGACAGTCACCCTCGAGGCAGTGATGATCTTTGCTTGCCCCAGGGGCAGTTGGTATAGTATTTGTCTACCGAGACCAACAAGTATAGTGTAGCCGAGACAAAACGAGAAGCCATCTCACATCTGAGCTCTGTCTTCATTCCTCCTCACCTTGACGGAATGGCAGTTTAGCACTTTAACACATTTATATATTTATGTACTTATTTATACATTTATTTGCATTAGGGATATGAAAGAACAGTAAAACAGACATTATCTCACATTTATCACGTTCTGGTGAGACTACTCTGGCGTCTGATGAAGCCACGACCCTTCAACATGTCAGAGTGAATTCCTGTATACACTGCACATTCAGAGGTCGTTAAGAAATTGTTCATTCAAAGTCTCTTCCATAGTCTGACATTTCCAATTTTTTTACCGAGATCTTCACATGTTTTATTTTTTTTTTCAGTGATTCCATTTTTTTGCATGACACGTGGGGTGTCTGGTCTTGTCTGCCGTGTGCAACGCGCGCGATAGTCCGGAGTAATCCCCACCGCCGCATTCCCAGCTGTTGAGACGAATTTTGAAAATTAGAGTTTGCTTGTCACGCTCTCGGGTTACCCACAGGGCAGGTGGGGAGAGGATATAGGAGAGCAAGGGCCAGTGGGAGGGGTGGTGCAGGAGAAAAAGATGGGTGGCGCGCGTGCTGTCTTAATCTCACGCGCCGTGATGCGCATCTCACAGCTGCATGGCGATCTCCCTCTCCCTCCCTTCCTCCCCCTCCTTTCCCCTCCCTCCTTACCCCTCCCTCCCTGGCGACTGGGCTCCTCACAACGAGGCTGGGAGGGGAAGGGGCCCAGGGGCCGCCAGACTGAGATGACCTGCGCGTGCTCCTTCACGCATGGCTGCTTTCAGATGATGGGTTGGGGTTGGGGTGGGATGGGGTGTGGTTAAACCCTTTCCTACTGTGTTTGCGTTTGTGGCGTCGGTAATCTACCCGTGAGTATAGCGGCAATAAGTTATTTGGGGAACTAACGGGTAATCTTTAGATTCATTCACTCAGCAGGTGAGGTCAGCTGGCATAGACTGATATTTCTGACATAGACATAGATGGATGTGTCTGGCATAGACTGACATAGACAGACATAGACTGATGTGTCGGACATAGAATTCGTGATAAAAGGTAAGCTATCGCATTTGCTAAACGGTTGTGTACCATCTTATTATTTATTGTTTGTTTAGAAGGCCGGTGATGTCACCAATAAAACATGGCGTCCACAGTGATCCGCCACAGAACAGTTTCACACGTGACTGTAAGTAAACGGTTCACCTGAATCCTAAAAATTAAGCCGAAGAGATTCAGCACATTGGCGTCTGTCACGTGAGGTCCCTTTGCTAGTCTGATGTATTCTTGTGAGGGACACTGGAGCTGTGTCTCGACGGCACTGAAATAGTCGCTATAGACTGCACTGAAACTGCAGCTGTATCTCGACAGCTCTCACTCTAGACTGCACTGAAACTGCAGCTGTACCTCGACAGCTCTCACTCTAGACTGCACTGAAACTGCAGCTGTATCTCGACAGCTCTCACTCTAGACTGCACTGAAACTGCAGCTGTACCTCGACAGCTCTCAGACAGACACTGTAGACTGCACTGAAACTACAGCTGTATCTCAACAGCTCTCAGACACTCTAGACTGCACTGAAACTGCAGCTGCATCTCGACAGCTCTCAGACACTCTGCACTGAAACTGCAGCTGCACCTCGACAGCTCTCACTCTAGACTGCACTGAAACTGCAGCTGTATCTCGACAGCTCTCACTCTAGACTGCACTGAAACTGCAGCTGTACCTCGACAGCTCTCAGACAGACACTGTAGACTGCACTGAAACTACAGCTGTATCTCAACAGCTCTCAGACACTCTAGACTGCACTGAAACTGCAGCTGCATCTCGACAACTCTCAGAGAACGCATGTGTCTGCATATTCTTTATGGCGTTTTCGGTTCAGACAGGTTAAACAGTCGGCAGAGAGGGAAAAAAATGAAAACAAAAATGAAAAGGCTTTCTGGAAGCTTGCAGACACTTGAAAAATGGCCCCAGCCTTGGTGCAATAAACGACCTCCATGTTTGCATCCTAAAAGTATTTCTGAAGCCTGTCCGCAGAGGAAAACAGATAGAGTTGCCATTCATAAATCATTCCTCCCTCTTTCTTGAAGGAGCACGTGCCGGCAGGAGATAGTTTGCCATTTCTAAGTCCTTCTGTCTTCTGCCTATTGATGGCATTTTGCGAGGCCTTCTCTCTCCGACAAGAAGAAAGAAAGAATATTTTATGCAGCATTTGTATCTCTTAACATTGTAAGTCATTCAACGAGAGAAGGGGGATAATTTGGTTCACTGGATCGCACAAGTATAACACGTTCATTCTTGTCGAGGCGTATCTAGAGACAGTAGGTATAAAATGTTAGATACCGTCTAGTCAAACTGATATATATATATCTTAATTTTTTCCTTCGAAAGGTACCTAACTAGGAACAATTCCGTGGGTAAACAATGGAATTATGGGAAATAATGGTAAGGGGAAAAATGGAGATCATTTTAATTGCGAATGTTTGATGTATAAGTACAATAGAAAAAGTTTCTGTATATAAAATAATCCGACAGACTAATCCAATATAACACTGTGGCAGTGGCAGTTCATTTTTCTCTAAAGACCTCTTGTTTATGTACATGTCTTGCACAATTTTAATTTGGATCTTGTCTAAATATAGTGTGGTTGTCTTTGACTGTTTATGCGTTGTGTGGGCGCGGCACCTCGTGTCTCTATGTCTGTCATGAAAGCAAGCACGCACACACACACCCACACACACACATACGCACACACACATAATTCGTGCACATACATTCTCTCACAACCATACTAATCCATCATGAGCAGCCCCCCACAGACACCGTCCCCCACGTTCCCCGGTCTGTTGTTACTGCCAAACAGCAAAGTTCGTTACAGTAGGCAGACATGTTTAGTGCCATCGGCCTCTCAGCTGCAGACAGACGAGGAGGAATGCAAAGGACACCACAAAGGTGTTGTTGCGAACATTGCTGGCAGTCGGGGTCAGCACGAGGTGGCTTTTACAGATGCCGAGACGGCGAGCGAGGTAGGCTGTGACGTCACCGACATCCCATTAGGCTGTAGGCGCTGTGACGTCACAAGCGAGCTTCCCTCGCCAACTTTGCCCTCGCAATACTGTTAGCGTTGATGGCTATAGTGACGATACAAATAATGGTGGTGATGATGATCGCGACAATGAAGGCGATAATTAGACTTAGCAAACGCTTTCCATCAGATGAACTTTAGACGCCGCGAACTGCGTCAGTAGAAACCGCAAGAGGCAGACCCATCACACACACCAACCACCCCTACAGCCCCTCTGCTTTAAAATTTATGGGGTTTTACGGTGCGTAATTGATTCTCTTGCAAAAAAAAGTCCGTTAATCTGAAGATTTGTGCTCGGGTAGTAAACCATGAATACACAGCGCTCGAGGTTTGACCTTCAACAGGAAGCGGACTTCTTTCACCACTCGCTCGCTCCGACTCCTCATGTTGCCAGCCTCCAGCTTTCTTCTTCGCCTTTTTCCCCTCACTCTCTCTATCTTTTTATTATGACTTTCGACTGCAGAAAAAAGGCGATCTCAAGAGAGGAAGAATATTGAGCAAACTAGAGTGGGAGAGGGAGGGGGCTGATCACTTTTCCATAAGCCAGTGACGTAGGCAGCTACCCGAAACCCGCTGAGCCAGACATTTCAAGCCGCACTAAAGTGGGGGACCCTACTGAGCGCATCCTAATAACTTAGTCTTGTCGTTCACACTCGATTATCTTGCCTTCGGCATCATGGGGTGGCAGTGGGGGAGAGGGCGAGAGGGAGGTCTGTGTGTCTATCGGGGTAGGTGGAGATAGCCGGGCCTGATACCTCAGCCTTGCCCTCTGTGAACTCGGTCTTCGGTGCTGCCGGCTTGGACGAACATACTGAACACCCAGGGTGCTCGTAGAAGTTTTGAGTACAAGGGACTGACACAATGATGCTGTCATTCACTTGTCTGTCGCTCGCTCGTGTGTTCTCACTATTGGGAACGAAGGGAAGTATTTCGGATAACGAAAGCTTTGTTGGAGGCATATTCCAAACATACTTTAGTTCACTGTTTGGTTTCGTGGCTAGCCGATCTGCTGTGTGCACCTCACTGCCTCACTAGTCTCATGCGCCGCTGGCGCCACCTGGGATCCGTAGTTGGCGACACTGTTTCTACGGGACAACAGAGACAGCTGCGACAACAGCGACAACGACCCCTGTCCCGCGACTCTCAGCCAATCTATGATGACATTGTCCATGGGTGTGGTTCAGGACCACCCGTTGCCGTTACCAGCTGGACACGTGACATCCAGCTCCAGACTAGCCTTGACCTTCTGCACGGCCTTGTAGAGAATCACAGGGTGTGTGTGTGTCTGACAGGCTGTACACACCAGCTCTCGTTCTCTCTTTATATCACACACACAGGCACACACACGTCACAGACACACAGACACACGTCGCCCAAAGGGTTGAGGAAAATGTTTTATCGCTTTTTTTTTTTTGAAAAAAAAAGCCGCACGAATCTAGGTTTTACCAAAAACCTGCCTTTGTGTTTATACTGAACTGACAAAAATAGTTCTCTTGTGTACTTCATCAGAAACTGTTTATACTTAAAAACGAAGCCCATAAAACACAGACGAGGAGGATAGTTTTCTGCAGAAGCGAAGAAGATTCACCAAATCTTCTCCCGTAGTTGTGAATGGCGGATATTTGTGCCTTTGAAAGAAGACCCAGAACAGTGACCAGTCAGCTGCTGCCTGCTTTTGTTTGCGCCTTTAGACATCCGTCTTGAGAGGCTCTGATTACGGATGTTCTTGGTCTTTGAAGCAATTAACCAATGAAGCAGGGGAGATCACTCTGAGAGATTACATTGTGCTGGTCGAGTCATCTACCTTTTGCATATGAAGAGTAGAGGCTGAGAGAAAGAAAAGAATGACAAAGTTGTCCTTTGTTGACAGCTACCCACACAGAAACGCATGGACACCAATGACACGGTGACTACTCAGCAAGGAAGATGAGTTTCCTGCACGTAACCTTTGTCCCTGCTCCGTCACATGACCGAGGTGTAGGAGGTCTGCAAGTCAAGTTTGAATACTCACTTCCGTTAATACTACTGTTACATTGTGTTTGTGTACCACTCTCCCGGCATGTCTGTGTGTCCGTGTGTCTGGCCGTTACAAGACGTGGCCCAAGTTTGGAAACAGGTGTCGTCACAAAAAATGGCCTCGTTGTAACCGGCGGGCTCTGCTGCTTACATCGGAGGACATTTGATAAATGTTATTGCCGTCTACAGGCCCCGTGTTATCGTCAGCAGTCGCTTGTGAACATTCCAGAATGATTACAGTCCTCGTGTCGTGGGGTCGAGACCCGGACATCACCTGACGGCGAGGGAGGAGGACAAACGAGTGTTGGCTGCACGGGGAGGTCATCGCGACACAGGGAGGAGGCGAGCGAATGGTGAGAATCTATATCGGAGAAACTGATGGCGGATTGTGCGAAAAAACTGGGGGAACAAGCAGTGGAAAAATAAAACATGTTCACACTGCTTGCAAGCACAGAACTGAAGGCACGTGCGCACACACACAGCAACGAACACACATGCACACACACTAACACTCACATTACACACACACAACACACAAACAAACAAACAAACTTTGTCACGTGACGACTACATAAACGAAAAAAAACTATGTTGGGTGCATGCACTTCCTTGATCCCAGAAGCCAGCAGATGTCGCTTCCTGTTGGTTCCCTGCATATGAGATCTTAATGAAAGCAGCGCGAGATTTGATAGTTGAGAACTGTCGGCCACAGCAACATCTACAACATCTACAACATCTACACCCGACAGACAACTTACCAGCCCGACACAGTTGCTTAGGGCGGCGTTGGAATGCCTTGGTCCCGTGCTGAAGCCTGTGTAGTGACAGTCCCACGTCTCTCTGCTTTCTGGACGGTCCCATGGCTGCCCCAGTACTCGACCACGAAGCTGTTGGCCAGAAGGTTGGTGTTGAGCGTCAAGTTGAAGTGGTATTCCTGTCCGTAGGCACTGAGTTTGTAGAACACACTGTTCCTGCCCAGCTGGTCGGCGCCATCCAGGTACACGTGTGAGTCGTCTGTCGCCCTCTTCTGACGACCGCGGCGACGGTTGCCCGTCATGTGACGTAGCACGCCCGTTTGGCTGACGTCATAACTTAAGAAGGTCCCTCTGTGGTCAACCAGCTGTGGAATAACCACCTGGAAATGCCTCACTTGTGACAGGCTTTCGTCTGCAACCAGCCAGATGAGACAATGTTCAGTGTCCAACATCACGTGATCTTAAGAACGCCATCTTTCTTGGCTCAAACGTACGCTTTATTAATTACACAGTAATTATACACAACTACTTTATACAACTTTGTTTTTCTCCGAGAAAGGGAGACATCAAAGGAAATCATCTTTCCGTCGTACTAAAGGACCATTCTTGACCTAAAGACGGGAATGAGAAACAACGTATTTTCGGTTGAAGCAGAAATGCTCACTTTGTTTGAAACGGTGTTTATTTATTAAAACTAAACAGCTAATTGTTACACCGTGCATTGATTAAAGGAGTTTCATGGTTTGAGATGTGTCATCAAACAAACAAATGTCATAAAATGTTTTCGGTGAGACAGGGATGAGAAGCCTTTTGCGGTCGTTCCCCAGTGAGGCATCAAGGAAGAGAAGACGGTCTAACCGTCACAGAATAACACCCCGAGAAAAGCGAGGCTCTCACACCCGAGCGACCGCAAAGGTCACTGGACGACCTTTCTACTTCTTAAAATGTTTTTCAGAAAGAAAACACGGAAACTTGATATAAAAATAGGCTGAAAAAATTGAGTTGAGTGTTTGATCGGGTACAAGTACTCAGCTCTACAAAATGCTGGTACACGTGTTGCTACCACTGACAGGAGTGTATACCACGACAGCAGCAAGGCATCACTCTCACTGCCGTCACTTTATTTGGTTTTTATTCGTTCACTTGTTTTTTGTAGTGGCAAGAGTTGTTGATAATACACTGCTGCTGATGTTCATGCAGGCGGACGTCAGGGCCTCACCACGCATGCGCGTTGGTTTAGGAATGCAGGCGGTGATATTTCCAGAACGTTCGCCGATCAATGCATAAAACAGCCTCAGGCAGTAAACTGCTGGTTTTTGTTTGTTTGTCTTTTTTGTTTTGTTTCAATTCTAGACAATTTTAAAACGTTTCTTGCAGCTCCGTGTGTGGAGATAAGGCGGCCAGTGTACAGCTTGTACCCGCCTCAACACCAACCTCCGCCTCAACGTTTCCACGAGAGATGGATGAGAGAGAGAGAGAGCCATAGCCCTCCAGAGATGCTGGTGACATCATTTCCTACCTTACCTCAGCACCAGAGACCAAATATACAGGTGTGTGAAGGAGCCGCGCTTTGTGAGAGGCAGTTGGTTTCCTGTTGCAGCCAGACACAAGCCTGGACACACATCACGTGACTCCAGAGCCTCCTGGCTTGGGGTGGGACACCCTGGATGTACCCTTGTAGGCCTACCTGGCGCTCTGCACATTCTCACCGACATTTCACACAGGGTGTTTGGTTCTTATGTTTGCTCACTTGTTCAGTTCTCTCTCTCTCTGTTTGTGGTTGTGTAGTGTGAGAAGTGAAGTGTCGGTGATTAGAAGCAATTGGCATTTGGTTTATTAGACTTATTCAGTTAATTAGGTGAGCAGTGAACGACAGTCAGTGAAGCTTTCTTGCTTCTGTGAATTCAAGTCTGCACTCTCTGCCCCTTACCTGTCTCCCCTTAATCTCTCCCATTCCCCGCTCTCCTCCTCCCCTCCTCTCCTCCTCCTCCTCTCCTCGCACACACATACACACAGATACAGAAATTGATGATTCACACACCGACCCAATAAAGCTACATAAATTTTGCCATTTGTCTGCGCCCAAATCCATCGCAGACAGGCAGGCAGGGTGTGGGTGTGGGGGGGGGGTCGGCGAGGTGCTGAACTGTACTGGGGATGGGGGGGGGAGATGGGGGGAGTGGGGGAGACGCGACTGCACCTCGTGGACCCGAGGCCGTCTGGAGTCTAATGAACAGACAGATTATCTGCTGAACACGCCTCAGTATCTGTGAAATGGTGAGAGATGAACTTCAGGCGGGAAGCAGTTGATACGAGTTAATGAGCACACAGACAGACAGAGACACGCGAGCACACACACACACAGACAGAGAGAGACAGACACACGCGCGCACACAGACAGACACACGCACACATTAAATATACAGACACAGCATGCAGACAGGAAAGCACACCACACCCACACACGAACAACAGTGTATGTATCATTGAATGTTTGTATTTGAGAGAAAGATTGTTTGTTTAGATAAGTGCTCATACATATGAAACCGGTAGTGTCTGCGCGTCTGTACATGTGTGCGTGCGTAAGCGGGTGTGTGTAAACGTGTGTGGGAGTGTGTGTGTGTGTATGAGAGTGTGTATGTGTGTGCATGTATAAGTGTGTGTGTGTGTGTGTGTGTGTGTGTGTGTGTGTGTGTGTGTGTGTGTGTGTGTGTGTGTGTGTGTATGTGTGTGCGTGTGTAAGTGTGTGTGCATGTGTAAGTGTGTGTATGAGTGTGTACGTGCATGCGTACTCCCCCAGTCTCCAGCACCCCGGGTGTGCTCAGACTGTTTCCGTGCTGTTGCTCACTGAGTGTAATCTGTTGCAGTTGCAAGTCCACGCAGACACTAATTCCTCGGTCGTCTGCATCGACTTCACCTTGCTTTTCATTCGCCCATCAAAAGACGTGTTCAGATAGTACGGAGGATCAAAGGACTGCCTGAGCTTGTGCTCCAGCAGGCGAGTGCTGCATGCACGTGTGTGTGAGAGAGAGAGACACCTGTGCAAAAAGCTGCGATCCATTACCTGTATACAGGTGTTAATTACCAAGACAACCAAACACCCGATGATCAAGAACAAGCTGATACAAAGTGGAATAAAAACTTCGACTCTTTATCCTTTGTCGGGTGGCGATCAGGGTGGTGATCTCACGAGCAGGAGACATTACACAGGTACATGCACGGACAGGTATCAATCGCATGCCAGCTCTCATTTACACCTGGGCCACACAAGATACATACTTCTCACAGCTTTCTCACGCCGTCTCTCACTTCAACAGCCTGTTCCTTCTGTTTGCTTGTTTTTGTGTGTTTTGCACTTCCTCTCCTGTGCTTTTATTTCTCTGTGTGTGTCCTTTAATTTCCTACTCGTTGCTATGACGACAGCAGAGGTATCATTTGGACTATGAATTGTTCTTTTTTTTCCTCTAGACATTTTCCGTTTTTTTCTCTTTGTCTGTCTGTCTGAACACACTGGGGTAAAGCACTCAGTGTTCGTCTTAAGGTCGGCGGGACTCGGCGCCTGACAAGAGGTGAACCCGTCTGACCTTAACACCACCGGGAGGTGTGCGCCGGTGCAGCCACTGCTGGTCTCCACTGAATGTCAAGGATAATCTCTCTCTCATACACTAACATCATCATCATCGTCGTCCATCATCATCTCTTGCCCTACATCCTGTACCTCCCTTGCTGTCTACCATCAACATACACCTGTGTGTTATCTCCACTGTTAGCAACATGCGCCGTAGCCACCAGCAGGAGACGACTGGAGGAACTCAGGTGCAAGCAGACTGCTTCATGTACCTGTCTTCTCTCGATGGCACTTTCTGCTACTCACATAAACCCGACAATCTCTCCCACAATCACTTTTTCCCTTCACACACCGACCAGCAAATATTCTCAACGACGGCAGATTTTTGTGGTAAAACAAAGTTTTTAGGTTAGAGACAGCTATGAATGGATGATTTACGAAAATTATTTTACCATACCAAAAATAGAAGGTACGCACGCACACATAGGATGGTACACACACACAAGCGCGCTGACGTGTAAAGGCCCTGACAGGGTCACGTGTCACCCACCTGTACGCCGCTGTAGGACCTCCCTCCTGCTGTGTTGTGGGTCCTCGGCCGCCGGTCCCCCCGCCAGCACGGACACGGTGACGCACAGCACGTACAGCACGCAGCACGCACACAGGCGCGCGGACTGCCCGACTCGCATCGTTCTGGACCCCTGCCACTGGCAGCATAAGTGAGTGGCTACCCGTCGCTTAAAAGATTGGTTTCTCAGCCGCTGAATCTTCTTTTGCCGCTTTCCTTGGATTGGCAAGAAACCGGGGAAGAGGTAGGGGATGGGAGGATCAGCACTCAGGGTTTGTATGTGCTCCGCCTTTTCTCCTCTCACTCCATCTTCGTCTTCACACTTTCGTCAAGAACTCAAGCGTCAGGAGCCGAGACCACCACAAGTCGTCATTTTTTTTTTTTTGGTCCCAGGGAATTGATCAAGTCCACCTGTAAGAACCCTTCGAGTTGTTGAGGTTCTTAAAGGGGGGTTTTGTTGCTGTTGTCACGTGACCAGAGTCCTGGGGGTCGGCGTGGGAAACCCTGGTTCCGGTATCACAGCCTATGACACTCTAGTGGGTGGGCGTTTGTGCTTCCATAGTGTGCGCGTGGCACACCCGAGTCCTGGCCTCTTGCCCGTAGCCCCAAGGGCTGCACAACCGCTATGGTGGTGGTGGTGGTTGATGGTGGTGATGGTGGTGGCTCCGATGGTACCGGTGTCGGCGAGAATGATTAGAGCGTGAGTAGTGGATCCAGTGGCTGGAACCTCCGCGCACAGGGGGCTGGTTGGGTCTGTACACATCGGCTATCCGCGCTCACCTCTTGTAATCCCAACCACCGTCAGCACGGCATCTCTGGCACCAGGCTGCGCGCGCACCACGTGCGATCGCGCGCTTGTGACTGTGCACATGACTGTGAGTGCGTGAGAGAGTGTGCATGACGGCGCGCGCGTTCGTATGTAAGTGCATATATATTATATGTTTATAAGTGTCTATAATTATATGTAAGTAGGTATGTCTACAATTATATGTATGTAGGTGTGTCTACAATTATATGTATGTAGGTGTGTCTACAATTATATGTATGTAGGTGTGTCTACAATTATATGTATATACTTGTGTACGTAATAATATGTATAATTATTTCAGTGCGCTGAAAGCATGCTGGGTCAAACATGATTACTGTACTGAGCTCCGCCCACCTCTGCAGGCTGCCGCGAATACAAAAAATACAAATAAGTATTAAAATGATCAATGGATATGAATTGCCGGCGGAAGTGTGTGAGAAGGACACGGCAGTTTGTGTCTACCCGCGAGGAGCAAGCGGTGCTCCAGGTGAGCGGAAGGTAAGAGCGTGCAAGCGAGAAGGGAACGAATGAGCTGAGCGAGAGAAAGCGTTGAAAACGGAAGGGGTATGGTGGAACACATCTCACAGGTAACCACATTTATCTGAATCATTTAACTCTTTCGCGAGTAAAACTGTAAAACACCTGAAAACCTCCAGGTTTTTACAACGGGCACCAGAGAGGGGGAGAGAGAAGCTGGGGGACTGACTGACGGAGAGTGAGGTTCAAATCATTTACTTGTGTGACATAATAATCAACTCACCTACAACTTTATGTTAGTTTACTTAGAGGCAGGAACATCAGTTGTGGATGAAGGGGACAGCTCGTCTTCTACAATGAGAATATTAGTGCAGTGATCGTGTTTCACAGAAGTGACTCTACACAAAGTGTCCTTTCATATTGTGGTGAGTGTTCCTGCAGCAAGTGGTAGGGTGGAAATACTTTCATTTTTGTATTTACAGAATTTTCTTTAACTTCTGTCCGTCTTCTGCCCTTTTTGAGCACTCACACCTTCCTCTACACATTTCTATGGTAAGCTGGCAAAGGTTCGCAAACACCCAACTAACCTGAGCTTCTAGCTTTCAATGATAAATTTCAGTCATTATTAACACATCATTAAATTTGTTGTCATGCCTTAGTGTGCTTCCTCCCACCCCCTTCTTACTCTTCATGGCGTGTGGGGGGTGGGTGTGTGTTTCTTATTCTCTTCGACCTAATAAGTGTACACGTGGGTGTGACATCGGCTTTCAGTTCATTAAATTGAAATAAAGCCCGCTACTAGGCTCCATCGCCACAACTTCATTCTTGTTGAAGAGACGAGGACAAAATGTCGTTGCTGATCGAAAACTAGAGCTCAACGAAAACAAACCAGTTTTTAATAATCGTAATACTGTAAAGCTTTTATTCTAGAACCTTCGATGAGAATTCCGTGTCACTACGATCTTAAAGGACGTGTCACTTGTTGCCCGAGGACAAGGAGGGGCACCAAGCCTGAGTGCACCTGACTTTCTGTCACCGCAACACGTGCAACACGTTCTGAGAGAAACTCGAGACTCAGCGAAATGGTGAGCTGGTGTCAATACAAAGTGGAATTACATTCTTAGAAAGTTCATAAACTTCGCCAAACTTGTGAACATGTATGAACACAAACATGGATACGTGCATAAACAGTTCAACTCATTCATAACATTCGGGACTAAGCACTCTCTGACGAGAAAACTTGAATATATTTCTACTCGTGAACACGTCCGCAGACGCAAGAGCATGCCAGATGGTACAGAGAAATTAAATTAAATTAAATTAAATTAAATTAAATTAAATTAAATTGTGTAATTATCGAAAGGACGTGTTGGTTTACAGCAGATGTGTAGCTATTTACTCGCTTATGTTTCTTTCAAATACTTCACAATGGGGGACTTGGTGTCTGTCAGGAAGTCTCCCCTCGTTTGTCTGTTGTCTTGTTATGTCAGCCCCTTGTTTAGGATGCTGGCACAGGCAGTTGTCATTGTTGTGGAAGAACTGAGTGTCTGTCAGGATCCACTCCAGGTGTTCTCACCTTAGAAAATCGTTAAACCATGATTACATTTCAGTGTTTACATAAATAATAAACACACTAACTAAAAACATCAAAACAGAGTTTGAACAGAAAATCTTATTAATTCACAGAATAGAAACAAGCTGTTAGTCGGCGTGAGTTACAGTCTGGTATTTTCACTGTGGAAATGACAGTGTTTTACTTTGGTGTCATATCCATGTCAAACCTCTTCTTACCTGCATAGCTCAGTCGTAACAATCCGCTTAAAAAGTTAATCATCCGCTAAACAATTTGATATTTCAGTAAACATGTTCATACATTCGTAGGTAACGGCTCTGTCAGCTGTAGAGCTCTTTTGAATGTCAATAATCCCAGCAAATATGTTTTACTGTAAACAAACTTTAAGGTACGAACTAAGCCGACTGAATGCACATGCAAAGTATGGACGCCTCGAACTTGGATATTGTGTGATGTGGACAGAATTATTGAACACTGAGAGCTACATAAGGCGCTGTGTAGTGTTACCTGAGGCTGCGTGGTGTTACCTGAGGCTGTGTAGTGTTACCTGAGGCTGCGTAGTGTTACATGAGGCTGTGTAGTGTTACCTGAGGCTGCGTAGTGTTACCTGAGGCTGTGTAGTGTTACCTGAGGCTGCGTAGTGTTACATGAGGCTGTGTAGTGTTACCTGAGGCTGCGTAGTGTTACATGAGGCTGTGTAGTGTTACCTGAGGCTGCGTAGTGTTAATGAGGCTGTGTAGTGTTACCTGAGGCTGCGTAGTGTTACATGAGGCTGTGCTAGGTTGGGCTAGGGGGTGATGGGGGTGGATCAGGGACGACCGCCCTAAGGGGGCCCCGTGCATCGCGCCTGGTGTGATGGCACCTTGGGAGAAAGAGATAATCAGTAGTTTTCACAAACTTTGAAATTCTAAAAACTCAAATGGCTTTCCCTTTCAGCGGAATAAAAGTAAATTCCACTTGCGCAAAACTTTCAAAATTCTTTCTCCATTAGACTTCCCTCACATCAGAAATATGTACCTGACATGGTTATCACGGTGCATTCACTAGAATTACATACATTTTCTGTTGTCACATTTTTTTTATTATTATTAGGAAGCTGTTCGACTATTTACAGAATATGTCATTTATTACTGCGCGATGTTACGCCGGGTAGGAAAGGCCCCACAATTCTAGTTGCCCGAGGCCCCGCATCCTGAAAGACCAGACCAATGGAAAAACATGATGCGCCAATGATGGGACTATGATTCAACAACATTCTCTAATTTTTTAAAATAAATTGTGCTTGGTTTCCGAATTTCTAAAAGCATATTCTGCTACTTCTTTATTTGTGATTTTCTTAGCAGTTGTGGGCTCATTTGAAGACAGAGAGAACCACAAAGTGCAAGGGAGATAATCATTATCTTTGTGAGCGGTCAGGGGAGCTCACTCGATCAGTGGGTACATGATTACTGTACTCGTCTCATTTGGAGTTTCATGTAGTATTTCTAATTATGTATTTTGAGATTAAACTGCCTGCATCCCCTACAGACAGAGAGCTGATTACGATTTAGCCTTTGTTTGAATTATTTTTGCTCGGTCTAAACAACGAGATGTGTGGGATATGTTTGAGTGGACAGACTGTGGATCCTCCCTTCTATTGTCAGTGAAGGTTCTCTGGCTCTGCGAGTGAGCGTCGGCTGGGTCAGCTGTCTCACAAGTCGGCATGCTGTAAATATGATTTTTGAAATAAGGTAGAGTAAAAGAAAGAGGGTGGAGGGGGGTCTAGTGTACCCGGGCCCGCGGCTGTCAAGGGGATCCGGCATCTTTAGGTGTCAGACTGGATTCTTCTCCTTAAATCCTTTTTCTTTTCCAAGGAGAAGGTCTAAGGACACGTGAGCAGCTGCCAGTAGCACTTACACTCATGTCAGAAGTGATGCCTTACTTATGTTTACTACTAATTATTAACATGAGTGTAAAGCAATATATGAGATTTTTGATTTTACTTTCGTAAACATTGTCACATTGCTCGCGCTGCGCCGCTCGCGCGACTAATGGTGGAGTGGAAGTGGGTGAGGGTGGAGGGAAAAATCACTGTCAGCGGTACAGTACGATGATCAGACGGTAATCGCAGTCTAAAAATAAGGAAACACTGCACCAGACTAATTAGAGCTGTTGTTTTGTTTGGTAAAGGCTAGCAAGCGTTGACGTCTGCACGCGTGACGCCACACCGAACTCTTTCGCGCGGGAAAACAACTTGAGCCTGATGTCTGCAGTGAGTGTTCAGTTGTTGTTGGATACCTGTCATAGAATTATGACTTTATCTGTGTTATCTTGGGTTATTTTAATGGGTTACAATTCTCTTATTTTTATTATTTTGTGTTAGTTTATCTTATTGCAAATGTTCGCATCCGCTTTCGCTTTTCCCCAAACCGTGGGCAGCTTAGTGCTGGGATGTGGGAGCCCTCCATAATACCACTTATTGGTGGTAATACCTATACTGTACGATGAGTGTACGTGTAGCGAGCTGCAGCGCCTTGTAGACAGCTATATGCACACTCGGTCCCTGCCAGCCATCCCGTTAGGCTATGAGACCGATTATAGCAATCCGCACCGGGTGTAACGTTCCAAAGACATTGCTTAGAGCGCTAATTAACTTACCCTAGACAAACACATCTCACAACATCCATTAAATGATAAACACTCCTGTGAATTATAATGAACACCGAATTGATGCCTTTAGTTTCACATAATTAGTTACGCTATATTACGTCGAAAGGCAAAGGCAGAACACATGCACATTCGCGAGCTCATGCAGAAATAAAATATGTATGTGGCTACTGCAGTGGATGTCATTGCTGATGATTGCTCACTAATGGAAGACCTATAGGTTATAGAGATGAATTCATCCTTGTTCTTATGGGAAATACTTTTTATGCCACAGATCAATTCTTTCCATGTTGGAACAATTGAAGAAATACATAAAGCTGGTCGGAAAAGGGTTGTCATTCAAGATCGAGACATCTTTGTTTTATCACATCGTGGAAAGTTCTATGCTCTGGATAGTTTTTGCTACCGTATGTCATTCAACTGATTATATTATTTCATGATAAATTTTTGTCAGTGAGAACTTTGGGGGCTTTCCTCAATTGTGCTCTGCGTGAACTTTGAGCAGCTATAGTATAACAGTTATAATTTGTTCTTACCACTCACAAAAACATTCCCTCTTCCATCAACAAGAGAATTTATTCTCAATCAACTTTTTTAAAAGTATAAAACCATTAAGTTATTGCATTTTTTCCCATACTGAACATAGAAGCATGAGACCAGTTTTACTTTTTTCAGATGCTGGTGGCCCCCTTCATGAAGGGGATATAGAGGTGAATAAAAATCTTTTGTTGGTTGTGCTATTGTGAGGTGGTTTTGACTTCAATTAATAATAATGGAGAGATAAAATGTCAACATATTTTTCAACAGGTTTCAACTGCATTTGCTTTCAAAAATAGTCTTAAGGTAAAATATTTTTTGCTTGAGAGCATATTTTGTGTTTGTTGATTAAGAAATGTTAGTTAGGATAGGCTTTGAGAACTTTCCCCCAAAATATAGCAGGCCTAGAATGGGTTGGTGTTTGAAAGTTTCACCCAAGAGGTTTTATGTACATGCCTGACTTTTATGAGTTTGCAATCGTTACAAATTAAGCAAATAGGAGAACCTATTGGTACTTTTGTTTATTTGTTTGGTGTGTGTTTAACAGGAACTAGGAGCAACTTCTTGCATTGTGTGTCCCTGGCACAAATACAAAATTGCTGTTGACAGTGGAAATGGATTATATCTAGTAATATTTCAACTTTTTTGGAAGTTCTTTCTTTTGAACACTTCACTGTAAAGCCATGGTTTTCACATACTAAAAAGTGCCTGTTCAAATGTGTACATCTCTTAGAATAAGAATAAGTTGTTATAGAACCACTGACCTGAAGATAAAATCATAACTTTTGTACATTTTGTGTGACAAGTATCCAAAAATTTTGGGCTTTGATGGTATTAGTGCAGATTGGCTTGTTTTTCTTGTTTAGATGGAGTTGGGAATAGTACTGCCTCTTACGTGCTTATTGATTCACATTGTGATCTACTTATGCACATGAACTGCGCCCTTTGGTTTCTTGGGGTGTAGTAGGGTACAATGATTCCAAAGCTGTCCAGTTGATAGAGCTGTCCTGTTTCCAGCACATGACCTGCTGCTGTCAGTAAATAATAATTCTGAGATTGTTAAAGCATGCTAACAACTGTTGACTGAAAGAAAAATTCCTCCCTCTTATATCAGAATTTCTTTCTATGCCAAATCTTAGTTGTAAATTCAGACTACCATTGTCAGTTGGTTATTTCAGTACTCTCTGAAACACAGTAACAATGATACACTAACATAGCAGTATCCTTGAAACCAGGCTCAATGTGCTTTATACACAATGTAGAATGTGCATTGCTACTAGAATGTAGCTCTCTTTACACAGAAAAAATTGTACTGTTGCCATTCCAGCATTGCTTCTTTTTAAACCTATTAGCATTTAGCTTTATTGCTTGATAAGCTTTAAGAATTTCTCTTATTTCATCCGAGCTATCTTTTACTGTATTGTAGTAGGACAGCATTATGTACCTTTGATTTAGATTTTTAAAGTAACAAATGAGTAAATCCTAGAAATTTTTAAGTTAGTGCTTGTTTTAAAGAGCCACTCTTAAAAGATTTGTGTCTTAGATTTTTTTTATTGTTTTTGCAGGCTGTTGACCCATTTAATCAAAAGAAGCCTCCTGAAGTGAAATCCAAAGGTGTCAAACAACGCACACACACAGTAACAATAGAAAATGATAATGTGTATGTTACTCTATCATCACTGGAAAACAGAGTGGAATCTGATCACTACAACTGCACAGACAAAGGCAGAAAATTTCATTGCAAGTAACAGACGGTATCAGTAGACGGCAAACATTGATTCCGCTAAAAAACTAAAGATGATATTTAAGGCTAGATGAAAATATGCTTTACTGTGTATGCTGTTTCACATTTAGTACACTATTGCTGGTTAGTTTTGTGGTCAAAATGTCAGTCATTAGTAGGGCCATAAACACTAGCCATCTGCAATATCTTGCATTTCCTAAGACATGTCTGATTTTATAAACAGTATGATTGCTACCTGGGACCCCATGCTCCACTGGGGGTGATTAGGAATAAGATGATTGCTACCAAAATATATCCTTACCAAAACCAATCCCAGCAACAAATTTTGTGTTTGTATTCAACATGAACTCTTCAAAATTATTTCCTGTTTTATTTTGTAAAGATTTTATATTAAATTTTCACAGTCAGAGCTTTGCAAAGATGAATAGCAAGAAACTAGATATCCAACAGCAATTCTTTGTGTTTAATGTACATGGTCGAAATATACTATCTGTACACTCATCATCATGGGTAACCACAAATGCTCATCCTTAATATGCACTTGAAAATACATTGCAATATTAATTGCAAGTACTGGACAATCCACCTTTGAAAATAAAAGTGAAGTTGACAAGAATTAATGAAAATTACAAAATATGTACAGACCAAAAAATCTATAATGAAATGTCAACCTGATCAAGATAACATCAAAATATTTCAGTGTATTTTCCATGTCAAATGCATATAGACATTTGTTATTCAAAAGAAAGAAAAAAAGTGCAGGCTATATAAAGTGTTGAAATGTTTCCATTAGTGTTTCTTTTAAATGTTTTGCAAAAAAAGTGCTTTCATATTTACTGTTCTAAGAGAATACCATTAAAATAGCAATAGTGAAGAAAGAACAACGGAGTTGCATGAAAACATTTCCAAAACTATGCCCGACAGAATCTTTTGGTAGATCTTACAAACACAAAGATGTGTATCATACAATAGAAAACTTAATCCTTTATGGAAAATCAACAGTGTGACTTAAAATGCACAAGAAAGTGCATTTGCATGTATATGCATATATGCATGACCTTTATATTCATTACATCTCACATATACACATGGATATTGTGCACAAAAAAAAGACTCATTTTTCACCCCTTCTTGTTGGTTGAGGTTTTATCAAGAATAATGCTGAGATCAATCAGTTTTACAAACATACAGCAGTCCCAGAAACAAATGCTGGTTTGTGTGCATAGTCAAATGATAATTCATTTGGAAAATGCTTGTAACCTATATTTACATCACGCATATTAAATATTTTTGTGAAATTTGTAAAAACAATCAGGGATGTAAAAGGACAGAGTGCGGCATATATGTAGATTAGAAAATTATGTATGAAAATTTGGAGCTCAGTATTGTCCCTTAAAATGTTGGTCGTTTTGAATATTTCAAAATATCTTTGTTATGCTTTTAAAAACTTCTGACGTGATTTTCCTCTTGTGTTAGGAATATGTAATGATGCCAAGGGATACAGAGAAGACACAGCATAAATACAAGATAATCTATAATAAAACAATTTAGAAAGAACGGCATATAAAGAAAAGACTTACAGACACTCAGGCACACATATATTCTTACAAATAAATCCTCTTCACCAGCTATTCCTTGCTTACAAATAAGCTTTTGTAAATCTAAACCAGCTAGTTCTTTGTTTCCTAATATTTTTAAAGGGTATATAAAATGGCCCAGAGCTTACAATACATATAATAATAATAATCTTGCAATTATAATAATAATGAATATGCAGTGTCATGACAAAGATCACCTTCTCTGTGCAGACCAGTAATGATAAATGAAAGATAATAGTGGATGATGAGGTATGTATAAACTAATTCCTGACAAAATAACTGAAACATTTAATCAAAATTTCCCATGCCAGCTTGTCAACCAACCAACTTCAATATCACAGAATAGGAACTCTATATCTACACAATTTACATATCACCTAGTGCAGACTGCGATGCTTAAATATTAAAAAGCCTTTTTAACAGAATGAAACAAAAACATCAAGATTAATTGCTACAGACATGATTTCAAAAGCAATGTTACCAACATTTAAAACGTGAGCAACATATAGTAAACGAACAAAATATGCCAACTTAAGGACACGACCACAGAACCAAGAACTATGACAAATATTTTGCATATGATGTATGCCTGCCTTAATGCTGTCCACAACCTTTCAACAGTGAGCAGCATATGTTAGAGTTATAAATTGGATTCATTTTTACCTTATTATCTATTACAGTAAAACCTAAACGAGACCTTCCCCATTATGACCCCCTCTTATTACAAGCCATACACTTTTTTCATGAATTTATTTCTCTATGTTAATGCCATATCTATTATGATGACCTTCCCCAACCCAATTTACAACCAACAGTTTGTGCTCCATTACAAATTTTGTTTCACTTAAGTCGTGTGTTGAAAAAAATTAAAATATGCTGCTTCTGCCTGATTGTTTACCCTATATTTCAATTTTCTGCAGAAAGCATGTAAAATTAAGTACATTTTGAAAGAGACTGCTTATTTATTGGGTCAGTGGTCATTGCGACCAAAGCCATATCATCCAGTCATATCTACCTCCCACCTGACTAGAATAGATCCTGTAATGACCATATTGTCCCAGTACTGAAAGTTGAGTCAATCCAGGCACAAAAGACAAATCAATCTGTGATGACAGGAGTATTCATTAATGTCAAATATTATCAACAGAGCCATTTGTTGTTCCAACAAGTTCAGCCATCTTTTTACTAAGCAAAAATTTACATGGCAATATTACATTCAGAGAACAAATCACAAAAGTGCGTAACACGATTTTCTTTTCAATCATTTTTTTTTAAAGTGTTGTCATTATTCTTGAGTTAGAGGTTCGTATCAAGTGTACATGCCTTAAACATGCAGATGTTTGGTTTAAACATCGCAATGGCATGTATACGCAATTTTCTTTGAAATCAGTTTTAATATGCAGACATTCAATTAATACAAAACAGATATCATTGATCAGGCTGGGTGATTTGACTTTTAGTGGTGATCTTAAATCGGACAGTATGCTTACAGCGGGGTCAATTTGACTCAGATGGAGGGGAGGGGGGTTGATATAGCTAGGGAGATATGGTTTATGCTCAAAATGACTCCCTCATGCCCTCCCCACTCCTCCAATCAATTGTATTGATCATCATTTGCTCTTATCCAGAGAGTTTCAGTCAAAGCTATAAAGCTTCAGTCAATTAAAAAATATGGCAAATTAAGAATGACCAAGTGAAAGTGAAAACAACAAAGAAAACCAGCAATGATATGGTTTTAATGAACTTGAATGTATAGGTGTTTGAAGTCATGATTACTAGAATGAAAGCAGACTGGTTAATCTCCCTACTATGATGCCCTTCAGTTATGGCCTAATTTTGGAGGATTTCAGCTAGTCTTAATAAGGAGGTATTACTGTAGTGCAAAAAGAAGATCCTATTCTATTTTTAAATTTTAAGAATAAGGTACACACTCAAATTCCACAAAATATTTACTGACATTACAGAAAATGTATTATAAAACTGGTGAGTGGGCCTCTGAAACCTTAAAAACTGGTAAGATGTCTATTGAAAAGATTTTGATGTTACTGAATTTAAGATGCACTGAAAAACTATAATTGAAAATTTAGAAAATTTGATAAACTTTATCTAAATGTGATTTTCTTCTGACAGCCTTTTATTGTTTTGGGTCCTGAGATCTGAGGAAACATGCACAGAAAATTTCTATTGTGTACTTGAAAAATTATTTTAGAAAAAGCATTGATTAAACAACAATCTCTTTGATGATTAATGTTTTAAAAAACTTTACATTTCTGACATAGAAATAACCTTCAACAAGCTTCCTTTTCATTCCTGAGCACATTTTAATATTCTCTGTTAAAAATATAAACTTTGTAGGAAGAGACTATTTTCTAAGGATATTGGCAGGGGAATTTTACTCAAGTAGGTATAGACCAAATTTCACAATATTCCATTATCAATCATATTCGTCCATGGCAGTGGTCACTGAACAGATATGCACCATTGGAAAAAGAAATTTTTTTGTTTTGGAATTATTAAAAAAAACTTGTCAAAATGATTATGTCATTATGCAATGCTTTATGCTAGAAACCCTTTCAAAGTCCTAATAATAATAATCTGAAAAAATAGCTTTTATAAACCAAGGAACAACCTCATGTAAAATAAAAAATAAAACATGTTAGATATGATGACTGAATTCGGTACACAGGGAATAACATGAAAACAATAACACTGAGGGAAAAGAGGGGACAAAGTTGTAATAAAATATCTTCCGTGTATATATATATAAAACTTAACATAGAAATAAAGAAGACCTAAAACAACAGAAAATAATGCAATATGCTATCATGGTAATAATATTTGTATTTAAGGCTAGTAAATGGCAGTTATCTTTCAACACACTGGACCTAAGCTATTGTATGTTGAGCCTATCAGATGGTGTAAAAGGTAGATTATCTGCTTATACACTGTAGTTCTGATGGCAAGAACAAATATTTCACAGGTGGCACATGAGAAAAGGAGAGAGCCAAAGAAAATCATTCTGACTGCTATTGCCTGAGTCGCTGTGTTAACTTTCAAATGTTATTTTAACACATATAATTGATGTTTAAATATATATACATAAATTTATACACACTATTTTGACATAACAGTTTCTGACAAAAACACTTTCAACTCTGGGCTCTCTACCTTTTCAACAGTGAGAAGCATCAAATCAAATCAGACTTTATTGTCTGTTGAGGAGACCCAGGACAGAAATTTTTCTTCGCTCAGAAGGGCAGGCATACATACTCACACAGACATTTAACACACATACTCTAGTGTATCATGTCAATGATAGACTGTGCTATTAAACATTAATTTGAAAACTTTAAAAGAAGAAGGAGAAAAAAAAAAACTCAAAAGATGATGTCTCAGGTCAAAGCTGAGAAGGTTGAAAAACAGCAGTATTATATTGAAAACTTTGGTACTGTACTGCAGTTTTGTCAACCAGGTATCTAGTCTTCAAGAACATACAATGAGGTGTCTTTGACTTAATATGTTTGCTGCATTTACACCCACAAGGGTGATGAACAAAAATAGTGTACAGCTTATGAGGACTCTCACCTTTATGCAAGAGACCTCCACCTTTCCAACAACCCCTCCTCAAGTTTTACCCTTAGAAAAATAAAAGATATATTTGTAGAGAGACCTGCAAGGAAAATGCTGTTTTGTCAGAAAACTGATTTTATAGGTGATTCTCATGGAAGACAATTACAAACCCCTTATGACAAATTAACCCATCGATCAATTAAATTAGATATACACCACAAAGGCAATGAAACAGCCATAACACTTTGCTGTATTATTTACATCTATGTGCCTAACATGGTCTTATATACTCAACCCTTTTCAATCAGAACACTCTGCCTTGCAGCATGCTTGTTGACATTCAAGACCTTATGATCATTTGGAATAGTAAGAAGGTTATGTCAAAGCTAGCAGCAATGCCATAACCAAGAAGAGGCTCTGCTCATATTAAAGTAATGAAGATATGGACAAAAGTAAGCTAAAATAAAACATTTGCCTGGTCTGAGCCAGATCAGATCTCAAGCAACTTCTCATAAGAAATTCCTTAAAAATACACTTAAAAGGAAAGTTTTTGAAGCTGAATAGATAATAACAAGAAAGTGAAAAGTAGTGTTTATAATCTCTGACAAAAATTTTCCTTAACATAAATTGAAATAATCAATAGCCAATATTTAGATATTTAGCCATGTCACAGGCCTAAACACTGCTGGGACATGCTGTGGAGAGTTCTGGAGTTGACTGCTGTTGGTAAAAACTACAATTTTAGAGTTTATCAGGAATTGTAAAGAAGACGCTGGTAGTGCGAGAAGACTTCCATATCAGGAACATGCAGACATAATTCCAGAGCCACCAGGCATTCTATTTCAAAGCACAGCAGCTCTTTACGAGTAAGCTTGAAAACATCTTCAATTGTCTGTGGGAAGAAAAGTGAGCCTTAGGTCAAATCACAAATATAAATTACTAGACTGACATTTGTGTAAATGTACTTGAGCGAGGGCCACTGGTTGATTTGACCATTTACCAATTCAACACCTACGATTTATCAATTTGTCCACAACTGAATTTGACTATAACCCTGTGTCTATCTGACTATTTGCCACAGTCAATTTGACCACAGCCCTGTACAAGAAAAAAAATATTTCTTATTTTATGACTGATGCTGTGGTTGAATTGTCAACAGTCAAATTGACAATGGGCTGTGGTCAAAATGACCTATGATTCAATCAGCAAATGGTCAAATAGAACAGCCCCCTGTACATGCACATACAAATGTAAATGTGTGTACAAAGTAAATTTTTTGTTTAACCCACCTCTAAGAGCCTGGATAGCTCAGCACCCTTGACATCATTCAGTTTGCATGATAGGAGAAGACATGCTCCAGCACAAAGCTTTCTATTTTGCTTGTTGATGAGGTGCTGAGGACAGCCATGAAATAAGACATCAAGACATGGAAATAAACTTATAGCCACCTAGAAAATACAACAGACTTATTTCCACACACCATCATTTTCTTTCTCAGTACAAACTGTAATAAATGCCAGGCAGAATTTTTACCTTGAGAACAAGTTTCTCAAAATACACGTAGGCTTGAGCAACCGTCCATTGATCAATCTGGCACTGTCAACAATAAAGGTAGAAGAAGTCTTTATCTTTAATAGACAAGGTTTTTTTAACACTAAAAACAGTTGCACAGAAATACTTGAAGTTATTTTTATGTTTATCATAAAAAAGTTATCGATAACTTTTCTGTTTTGATGTCTGCACAATAACAACAAATATTTAAATTTCAAAGAACATACAACTTTCAGTAAAACCAACTGACAGCTTTCTAAAAAGGGTCAGCTTCTCCTTGACTAAAACACAATACTTATGCTTACCTTGATATGTGCTATCTGTTTCAGTGCTCTTTTCAAACTTTAGAAAGACAGAAAAAAATTGAGCATGAATAATATAAAAATACAGAGAGTGAATTTAATGGATGTGCCTGAAAACTCATGTAAAACTGATAAGCCTCTTCTTCAGAATTTAATATAAGAACAAAAAAATGAAATATGTATGCAGAGTAGATTTCCCCTTTCATACTTTTATTGTTCACATCATCCACAATGAAATTACCCTCCCCACTAAAATTTTTTTTAAATCACAATATACTTGTAATAATTGAGTAATAATGCTTGTTGTCTTGTAAATATAAAGCTAGTTTACAGCAGCAAAAGAAAGACAATCTCACCTGCGTAGTTTTGTCAGAGTTAACTGAATGTTGGGAAACCTTTCTTTGAACTTTTCATTTAGTTCTTTCTTTAGCAGAGCAGGCTTCACATAGTCCATCACAGACACCTTAATAAACAAATATAAAAGGTAACAACAAACAGATTTTTATCAATCCTGGTGATGATAACCTTTAAAGTATCCAACAAATAAAAAACATGAATATCTCTAGATCCTACCTTTTATTTGTGAGGGGCAGAGGGGAAGAAAACAGCAAGGAATGGGCAGACAATATTAACAATGCAGTATTAAATACTATGATGTTCCTATTTTCCCACAAAGTGTAATCTTATATAAAATAATAATCTTGCAAAGTCATCTTTTCCCTATGTTTTGATACTTTCTAATGATAACATGTCACTTACAGTGTGCTAGAGAGACAATATCTTACCACATATGATGAAAATGTCATGTGTGTTCGATAGCTACCACAGTGTAGCTCAGGATCATCAAGGATATTGGCATCGTAATACTCCATGACATCTTCTGGAACTGTTACATGCCAAACAAAAAGACAACAGATAAATGACTGAAGCACCAAACTCAACCCTAACCAGAAATAAAAATGAACCAAAAACCAAGTGCAGTGCAGAAGCTGCCACAAGCATAGGGCATTTTAAAAAGTAATTTTAAACACAGAATGTTGGTAAGTGCATGTTAGTTTGTTTGTTGCATAATGAAAATGTTACTGACAAAGACATCAACTGGTTGAAAACAAATTATACTCAGTAATTTTGGAAAATGTTTCAGTGTTTATTTCATGTCAGGCAAGCAAGAAATATTTGTCCAAAAATGCTAATCTTGTTCGCTGAAGTAACTGAGGTCATATGAAAGCTGTAAAGGTCAGAAAAGACCATTGAAGTTCTTACAGTGGGACAATGCCCATCAGAAAAAAACTTGTCGCCTATTAACTTAGAAAACTATGATGATTGTAAAAATTACTATTTATGAAGGTGAAACCCCCAAAAGTCTGATAAATATGTTTGGTCCAATTAACAAGTACTCATGGCTGTGGGAACCTGTAATATTATACTACCTGACAAAAAACAAAAATGCTTAATGATAAAACAAGAAAACTAATGCCCAGAAGTGAATGCTCTTTCTGGAAAAAAAAGCCAGACCTAAATCTCATTTATTTATTAGATATTAATATATTACTATTTATTGAGAGCAAGTGAGGATAGCACAGTTGCATGACTATTAAACACAGTTTGGGCTTGCCATGCTAATAGAAATCAGCAGCGTTTCAAAGTCTGGCATTGCTTGTGTAGAATTTCCAGATTATTGACTCCAATGAAAATAGCTGTACAACCTGTTTTACAGATCTTTAATTTCAAATACACAATAAAATAACTCCACCACAAGCAGTAGCAAAAGAGACAAAGAGAGAGAAAGAAAAGAACATGGTAAAGATACCTCTGTCCAATGCATGACTGCCTCGCAGGCCAGTGCATGCATCATGAGAAAGGCTGCGAAGAACTTCAAGCCCTGTACAATCAGGAGAGACGTATGCACCAAAGACAAGAGAGTGAATGATAGTACAAGTATAAAATTGTGTTAAGGTCAGGGTGGTATGAAACTAAAAGGAATTTCAAAAAAAGCAGAACTCAGGACAGAAAAAGGAATTAATATTGTTACTGTATGCCAAACATCAACTAGAAAAAAACTGTAGTTTACTGCATAATTGCTTGCTTAACTGTTAATCTAACCAGTCATTGATGTAAATATTATGTATGAAAAAAATTTTTTTTACATGTAAAACACAAAATATGAACTCTTCTGCTGTAAGTTATAAATATGGACAACCAATGAAATATATTTTAGAAGGTTTTTCTTTTAATTCATGTATTTTTTGCACAGCACATCATGTACCAGCCACTACATAAATAACCAGAAATTAAACTTTTACTAAAAAGTGCAAAAACTGCTTCTATTCAGACAAAATAAATGTCTACTTACCCTGAGGGTGCAGCATTCCTTCTGATGTCATCACTGCTGTGCCATCAGAACTGGCTCTCTTTAACTGACGACTTAGGGCTGGGACTAAAAACCTGGCATATGACACATCCTGAAAATAACAAGTGATACATCCATCTATACCAGTCCACTAATAAAGAACCATAGTAAAGGACAGGAAAGTAATGATATTTTAACTTTTGCTTGCCTTTACATTTTTCTTTAACATTCATCACTGTTTTCTTCCTTCTGACCTCTTTCCTCAAGATGAAATTCATTGCAAAATATTTTTAGAAGACTTCTGATGCTGCTAATACTTTATTTAAAAATTTCAGTGAGAGGTTCCTGCTACTGTGTTTCCGCCAAAATAAGACCTAGCCTGAAAATAATTCCTCGAAGAATTTGTCAGGATGCTTGTGGTATAAGCCCTGCTCCAAATATAAGTCCTAGTTAAGATCATCAGCCAGACAGACAAATTTGTTCCCTAAAAACACACAACGGATGTATTGAATCATAAAGTAACAATATTAACACATAAATAAATAACACTATTTCATTAATGCTTAAAATAAATTATACTATAAATTATAATCAAGCATTTGTAAATGCCTATGCTGGTGCTTGTGGACAAGATACACCTACGTATAAATGGAGTCGCAAGAAATTCAGGGTTTGTAGAGTTATGACAATGTTCCAGAAAAAGATGACATGACTGTATTAGAATAAATGTAGATTTTGTACATGAAAATATAATACATTCCCTGAAAATAAGCTCTAATACTTCTTTTACAACAAAAAATAATATAAGACCCAGTCTTATTTTGGGGGAAACATGGATTGTCCACTACATGTATATCTGTCCTGCTTTGTGCCATCTGGCCAAATGACTGCTCAAAACTTACTTTAAAACATTTGTTTAAAAATGTTTCGGGAGCATAACATGGCCGGGGAAAAATTGAAATTAGATCCTTTGAACAGTTTTCAGTCCCTCACCTGTCCCTCTTCCACACGTGCTGACACTTGTAAGCCAATATGAAAAAGTCCCTCTGATGAAGAAATGGATCGAGAACCCTGAAGTATGCCGGACTTTAGGTCTCAGTTCATCAAGAAGAACATCGGATCTACAAAAAAATAGTACTTTTAATGGCAATTTATCTTAAACAAAATTGGATAAATTTCAATAAAAATTGTACATTAATATTAGAATTGTTTCATACACTTCCATTAGAGACAAGAGCTCACAAGGAGATTGCCACCATCCCACTGTCTTTTGTTTGCAAAGTACAAGCCTTCTCTTCAGAAATCAGAGAAAGGGGTGGAATCCAGGACTTTGTAGCCTTGCCTTATCACCTGGAGAGAGTCTCTTTAATCGACTAAAGCTGACCTCCTCTCTGTACTATTAATTAGCTAAGAGAAATTCAGCCAATGCTCCTTCTCCTAGTCACATTGTTTGGAATTCTCAGCCCTTTTCTCTTCAGACTGTTTCCAGCTTTTAAGTCCGAACACATTTAAGTAGTAAATTATTCTGCCCACCTCACTCCTCACCCTGCTCTGTCTTTTTTTTTACCACTGTGACCTAAACTGCTGCATACACTTTTAATTGTGTGCGTTGTATGTTAAAATGTCAATCTGCTGAAAATCTTAGGAGCACAGCAAACTGAGCTACTGTTCTTTCTCTGCATGTGGCACTTATTTACAGGGCTGGCTGCCTTGCCATAATATAGCCTTAATTGCTGGCTCAGCATAAGTCATTAAACCCCAGCCCCCTCATCCCTTGTTTACATCACAACTATAGAGACAGAAGACTAATTTACAAGGTTACAAATACAGAATTATCAAATGAAAATTGTAGTTTACTGCTAACATTTTTATTTTAGTATATTTAGATAAAAACTATGTGGAATTGATCATCTGACTCAAATAATTCTGTAAGGAATGGTCTTTCTTTTTGTTGGTCTTTACTATAATACTGACCATAATAAATAGTTCCTAATAATTCCTGTAGAAGTCTACAGCATATAAATGTGTGTATAATTTAATATATATTACAGTGTTTTCTAAATAAATAAACAAGTAAATAAAGTGTAAACAAAAATTCAATATGTACAACTATAATAATAACAAAAAAATTTAAATCCAAGAATGCTCAAATGTAACGGTCTATTTATTTCAATGACTATTGAGCAATGTAATCTGATTTCTTCCTTTATTTATCTTTGTAATGGTCTTCTAAGCTCCTTACAAAATAATTGTAAAAGAACTGTACAAAGCAGTTGGGAAAAGTTATGGTTAAGCCAGAAAAGTGATACAAATATGGTAACCTCAGGTGGATTGGAAATGAGATGTGTTCATTTTATTAAAAAAAAATTAGAAAATTATAAAGCAAACTTATTCATTTTTTTAAAAAAATAACCTCAAACTGTAGAAAGACAAAATAAACTGAATAAAGGCTACATTAAAATAAAATTCTGTCTAATTTATTCATGAAGGATGACAGATACCACATACTTTATTATCATCCATGTTAACTACTATTCAATGTCAGAAGTAGGCTTTGCTGTCTGTACCAACCTTTGCCCTGTACTTCTTCCAAATGGCAACACTGAGCTTATGGCAACTGGAACTCTATCTTTGGACACAAAGTACACTCTGAAAAATACGCTATGCATAAAAACTAAGAAAAATTTACAACATATGATGCTTTTTTCCCTTTATTTTACTGATATCTTATTCCTTGTGCATAAAGTGGTCTTGAAAAATTAAATAAATAAAACTGAAATTAGTGTTCAAATATAATAAAGTAACAGGAGCTATTACATTATACTTAGTTTGTCAAAACCAAGTCACTCTTGTCTGATGTTTATTTTCACTCAGAAAAAGCAGAAGAACAGAGATGTTTGGGGAAAATACATCATAGATTATTCATGCTAAAAAAAAATAGTAAACTGAACTGTAATTAATAAATGGATTTTGACATGAAGCAGTAAGAAGTTCATTCTGCATACCAGTTTTTCTTCACAAGAATTAGCATCAATCTTCAATAACTTGTACATATTGGTTGATTTTGACTAGAGGTAGCAGGAATCACACACAACTGTCACATCTCAAAACACATTTAAATGCTCTTCTTTGTAAAACAAAGAAAAAGAACTAAATAAGGAAATAAATAAAACTAACTTTAAACTGAATAATAACAAGCTTCTCTAGTTTTTAAATCTGTTTCCTTTCCACTTTTGTGTCAGTGAATATTTGTATCATTTGTTGACCAGGACTAATAAAATGGGCTAAACTGGTTCACACAATGTACAATTATCTAAATGATATCTTAACAGTTTCTCCAATGTGTAAATTTTATTACTTTCAAATATAGGTAACTAATTACGGCTGGTTAGCTTAGGAGCAAATTACCTTCCTGATGATGTAATCCTCTGAGTGTCAGGTGACAGGAATCGGACTTCTTTAGGAGCAGACTCACTTGAATTTTCTGACATAGAGCTTGAGCATCGTGAACGATCACCTTCAATAAGAAAAATAAATATAGTAATGATCAAAACTGTCATTTTGCATTAACAAGGACACTGAAATAATAATAATGGATTTATATAACAATAAATGAGAGATTTGAATAGGAGCAAGAACGAGACATGGAGAACATACCAGGGACAGAAGAACAAACAACATATGAATGATGGAAAGATAAACAACAATACTGATGACAAATAAAAAAACATATGCAGAAAGCGTAAAGAGAAACAAAGTAACAAGGACAGAGAGTATCATGATTTTGCAAAAGGAAGATGAGCAGGTTAGTAGCAATAAGCAGGAAGGTGTAGCATTGTGGACTGTTGTTAAGAGTAATGCTTAAGGAAGAGGTATGTTTTCAGTGTATATTTAAAGGATTCAACTGTGGGTAGGTGGTGGATATGGAAAGGGAGAGAGTTCGATTATTTTCCTGCACAGAAACTAAAAATCTTGTGACCATATGCTTTTGTTCTGGTGTGACAGGAATAGTTAGGAGATGGCTGAGCATAGTTTTCTGGCTAGGACGTAAGGAGAGAGAAGTTCATAGAAATAGGGCAGGAGCCAGCAAAGAAATTAAAACATAGCATGAACAGCTTGTACTGGATGAGAGAGCAGATGGGTAGCCAATGCAGAAAATAAAGGAAAGGGGTGAAATGGTCCCGCTTCCTATCTCTTAGCACCAAATGTGCAGTGAAGTTCTGTACTTTCTGGAGTTCATGATGAAGTTATATGAAGTTATGCAGAGCAGTCTGTTAGCAAAAGAGCTGCAGTAATCAAGCAGAGAAAGAACAAATGCACAGACCCTGAACTTTTTTCCAAAACATATAAAATATCATAGTTTTAAGTCAAAAAATTTTTTATACAATAGGATGGCTACAAAATTTACTGCTCTTATCATTCTTTTTTTTTATTAAGCACAGTGATTAGGAATAAGTATACAACCAAAAAAAAAATACAAGAGCTTTCTGCTGAAAGTAAATTTATGAACTTTTGACAATAACAGCTTTAGTTAGAAAATTTATTAAGCACAAAAACTTATTGAAAAACAAAAGTACAAGTGCAAACCCACTGACTTGCTGCCCTATGCTTCACTGGGGGTGACTAGGAACAAGAAGAAGAAACCCAGTGACTGCAATTGTTGGCATATCAACTAGGAGTAAATATGTGAACTCTTGACTACAATAAACAGCTTTAGTTGAAAATTTCATGACAAAAAAAAACAAAAAAACAAAACAAAACAAAAAACTGATTAAAAATACTGATAAAGTATGTACCTAGAGACTCTGCAATTTCTCTTTTGACTCCCACGTCTGAGATCATATGGCTCAGCTTTTTCTTGATATCTTGTCGGTCATGGTCTCCAGACAATGATGATGTTCTTCATTCGGGAAAAAAAATTATGGAATCAGGTGAATAAACATACAAAAACACAATCTCTCCCTCTTTGTCGCTCGCTCAGTGCATAGTATCAGTTCGACCAAGGACGTATGTAGGGATATTAGTTCGTGGTTCGACCACTGTGCGTGTTGTTTCAAAATGTGACAATTGGATATGTAAACTGAATTTTGATGAAAGCAAAATAATTGACATGGATCGAAAGGAGTCTTACGCTGAAAATACAGTTAGCAATTCCTGCAAAAGAAAACATTTATAATTCTAACTACCACTGATTTACCCACTTTTTTTAACCCTACCTTCTCTATGCTACATTTTCACTCGAAGCCTTCCTCGTGTCACTAATGATCGAATCATGTGTGTTGCAGCAGACGCTGCAGAAAAGAAATCTTACCTCCACCTCTTTGATCCTGTAGTAATAAACGGAACAACATCCACCGTTCTCTCCGCTTTTGCAGTGCTGCCATAGTTTCCGTCTAAAAATGAACGTATAGATCCTGACGAAGGTCTCTCTTTGTTTACAGATTTTTTCGACTGCTTCAGGCCAGTGCCTGAAGCTTCATTAGTTATCTCCCGTGACAATTGTTTACCAGCCCATGTTGATGTTTCTGCAGTTTGATCTTCGCCATTCTCAATCGAAACGTCGTTTCCTTTATGCTTTCGACTATAGACAGCCAATTTTGTGTCATTGTGGGTACCATCTAGTGAAATATTTGATAAGAAACTGATTGCAGCGAGTCTTCTTCTGGAAGAACGATGTTTCTGATGCTTTCGCCCAGAATTCGCCATGAGATCTCGCGTGGAAAGTTATTTTCTCGCGAGATAAGAGCAGACGAGGTTTTTTTTTTTTTGTGCGGTTGTAACAAAATTTAGAATTCTGCTATTTTGTAATAATAATAAAAATATTTATTACTTTCTTCTCTTCAATACTTTGTGATAAATACGTCATACGTAAAAAAATGTTAATAAAATTTCTAAGAAATTAAAATAAATCTGTTACAAACACATATTATATGTAGAATGCCGGCTTTGCTGCAATTTTCCATTTAATTTACTACAGGAGGAAAGAAACAAGATGGATGCTAGAAACTGACAGTTTGCGTTTTCCATTATCACTGTGATCTCCGTAAGAGGTCTTCCGCTTACGGCAATTTATCTGTGACTCCCTTTGAAATACAAAATGGATACAGTGGCTGCTAGCAGTAACACGACGACAAGAGGCGTGCGGATGAACGTTATGGATGGGGTAGGAGCCCGAGTTGTTAGAGGCCCCGACTGGAAGTGGGGAAAACAAGACGGCGGGGAGGGGCATGTTGGTACTGTGAGAAACTTTGAATCGCCAGAAGAAGTTGTTGTTGTTTGGGACAATGGCACGGCAGCAAATTATAGATGCGCTGGTGCCTATGATCTGCGAATGATGGACACTGCGCCGACTGGTAAAGAATAATATTTTATCAAATTATCAGTTAATGATGCTTTCTTACAGCATTTTTATATGCAAAATTAAACATATATCCACCAACATAAATACACGCATACACTTGTTTATAACCACGTGTTATGTCACTCTTTCCTTTTTATTTATATTCCTCTCCATACCGTCTCTCTCTCTCTCAATATCTTCCACCACAATTATTATTAATAAGCAATTATGTATTGTAGTCTCAGTTAATTTCAAATGTTTAACTGTACTGAAACACTCGTGAAAGTTAAGAATGAATCACTGAAGACTTAGCAGACTATGAGTGTTTTGATATAAACACGTATGTTAATCCTTGATTTTAGTGAAATTAATAAGTAACTGCAAATTATATAAAACTGTGGTAATAAAAGAAGTGTACATTAATTTTTTTTTTAAAGTGTGAATTGTGATATTGGTGTATCACATAGAAATGAGTGTACATCATATGATGAAAATTTGCCAAAAGGTTTTTAAAAGTAAAGGATTTTCCAGCAGGTGTCTTAAAATGTAGAAGTTTACATCAGAGATCTCATCATTTAAGACATTTTTGGAATAATTATCAAATGTTTTACATGTATAAAAACATGTCACTGATAATTGAAGTAAGTTTACGACATCAGGTAGCAAATTCACAATAATTTTAACACATAAATAAAAATTAATGCATATATATTCCTTTTATAATTGGTTAATAAACCACCACCACCACCCCCCCACCACCCCGATATTTATGTTGGTGTGTGTGGGGTGTCTTTAAAATTGAGACTAACAGTCTTAAAGAAGATGCAGACACCGCTACCATTTCCCAACAGTTTTAGCTGGAGTTCTAAAAACATCTTACATTTTATGGTTGGGTAAAACTTGCTATGTTCAGTGAAAAAAAAAAAACAATTTTTAACAAAGACATTTTCCTCTTGTTTCTTTTAAGTATAGCCATCATTATCCCAAGAAAGATCCCATAGAAGCAACCACACATGCTTATGCATATATATTTGCCTATAATCTATGGCATGGACATTATAATAACCACCACAGGGAGGGGAGGGATAAAGGGGTTGTGTGTCATTTTGTATATGCCCAGCTATTAACAATAATATATTCTTTCGTTTAGATGGTTTATTTCTTGCTAATTTTCTTTTAGGTATTAAACATGAAGGGACTATGTGTGACACATGCCGACAACAGCCAATCTTTGGCATCCGTTGGAAATGTGCTGAATGTCCAAACTATGACTTGTGTTCTGTATGCTACCATGGTGACAAGCATAATCTACGCCACAGATTTTATCGTATTACTGTTCCAGGAGGGGAAAGGTAAACTAGCACTACCATTTTATATATAGAAACTTTTCATTGCTATATTTAGATCAAATTATATGTTTAATACATTTATGTAGATAACAGGAAGCAAGTCATAGTATATAGGTATATGAATGGCAATGTGGTAGTAAAACTTTTCACTTTTGACAGCCAGATGTGTTTTTCCCATGTGCATCAATGCATGACATCCATGTGTATGGGCACATACACAGCACTCACTCAGTATAACATAGGATAGTATATCAGAAGAAATAAAGCGAAACTCTCATAAAAGATGATTGTTTTTCTTTTATTTGTTTGCTACACTTTATTATAAAGTTTTAGACAGATGGTGAGGTACATTGGATGCAGTAAGTGTGTCAAAATATTTCTAGCTAAATGTTATTCAGAATTTTTTTATGCCTTTTTAGGGTTTTGATGGAACCTCGCAGAAAAAGCAAGAAGATAACTTCACGTGGCATTTTCCCAGGAGCAAGAGTTGTTAGAGGTGTGGACTGGCAGTGGGAAGATCAAGATGGAGGAAATGGTCGTCGAGGCAAAGTCACAGAAATTCAGGTTATATCTAGAACGCATTTTATTTCAACTATTTACACAGTTCTGTTTTGATGATTTTGGAAAATTTCTGCTTTGCAGATTAGTGTTGTGTAATTTACATTAATTCTGGAAGTATACTGTAGTACAGGATATGTTCAGTAGATGTAAGGCAAATATCATTGCTAGTGGCACTTTTCCATGGTACTCTTTTAAAGAAGGGGAAAATGCAGTTTTGTCCCCTTATTAGATTGTTTAAACATAGTATGTCACGGAAACAGTAGCTTCAAGCTTCAAGTAGTGTGTGTGTGTGAGAGAGTGTGAGTGTAAAATACACATATAAGAGACTGTTCTTCAGCTGTGCTGATTTTGCATTTTTAGGACTGGAGTGCTGCTAGTCCCAGAAGTGCTGCTCATGTGCTTTGGGACAATGGTGCCAAGAACTTGTACAGAGTAGGCTTTGAGGGAATGGTCAGTACCCAGTGTTCACTGCATGCACATATTGCCTGGGAAAAAAACATTTCAGAAATAATTGAGATTTTTTTTTTTTTTTTGTGTGAAGTAGTATATCAAATACAAATTGTACAGTTTATAGATTTAAAAATTGTTTATGCATATGTTGATAAAGGTGTGTGAATGTATAAACTCAAGCTTCTGTATGCATGAATTATGTATATAAATGTATGAATTTATGGTAAAGAATATAAACTAAGGTGGTTATCCAGGTAACAATCTGTTTGTTTTGTCAGGCTGATCTTAAGGTAGTAAATGATGCCAAAGGAGGTTCCTTCTACAGAGACCACTTGCCTCTTTTAGGTAATTGCATTTTCTTCTGTTTGATAAATACACTGACAAGTAAAACTATTCACATGCTGTGCATGTTCATTGATAGCACAGATTATTAAAAAGTTTATACTATGTGATTAAAAAGATAAAGAATTTTTCATTTCTTTGATCAAATAATGATCCTTTTCTCAAAATAAGCCATGTTCCTAATTATTGCTAACTGTAAGTAACACAGTGTGGTACTGTAAAATTTTGTTCAAAATTGGGATGAAAGTTGCAAAGGATTGCTTTCCATTTCTTTTTATTTTGTGAAATTATGGAACTTTTGAAACTTTGTTTCTGAAATGGCTATCACCTGTTCCCAATACAGTGAAAATTGGACGCCCTGGGTTCAGATCTTGTCTCGGGTATACTGTTATTTCTCTGCCTATGAAACCTCTTTATAAGGCTGACTTCTTGACCATGACATAAACTGAGCTGTTAGATTGATATAAAATACCTAATCCCCCCCTCCCTCGTACGTTTTATCATATAAGTTTGTATCAGAAAGATTACCAGCTTAATAAAAAAATGTATAACATGTGCTACAGCTATTTTAGCTTTAATCTGTGTTCGCAACAATCACAGGAGAACAGGGTCCAGGTGGCAGGTCTGGTCCGTGTGGGCTAGCTATTGGTGATCAGGTCAATGTGGATCTTGACCTGGAGATTGTGCAGAGTCTGCAGCATGGGCATGGTGGCTGGACGGACGGCATGTTTGAGGCAAGTGAAAATGTAATACCACTGGCCCTCCTGTATTTTTTTTTGTTGTGACTATGAAAGTGAACCTGTGTGAGGTCATGGATGCTCAAATGCAAATGCATGTGCACATGTGATAGCATTTATATGCAAGTGTTTTCTTACAGTGATAGAATATACAAGATACCTGTTACTCTGAAAGTAGAAAATTCTATTTGTTTTGCGTGGATCGGATTATTATAAAACACAACATCCCAGTAGCTTAACCTCGCAGTCTTTTTCCTCTTTCTCTTTCTTTTATGCACACGCAGAGTCATAGTCAAGAGTTTTAGAATGTCATGAACAAGGGCATATATAAGTTCTGTTAGTCCTGGAGGTTGACAGCTTTTGGTGTCCTAAATTGATGAATGGCCTAAATGAAGTAGTAGATGAGAGTTGAGCTTAGAGGTCCTTTCCAGTCAATCGGTGATCATTTACGCACAATTTTTCCTGCCATTCTGTCTCTGATTTTCCACACATGCTTATCACTCTCTCTAGAATATTCAGTTTCTTTGATGGTTTTTCTTTTCTTATTGGTAAAAGGTATTTAAAATTAATATTTCTGTCTAAAATAAGAAGAAACAGAAGTTGTACAACACTTTTTACCACAATGACCACAATCTCAGAGATGAAGTTGCACACCTAACACAGTCATAATGAAGACCTTATGCTATTTAGTGTTGAAGTTAAAGTTACATTTAAATTAAAATATTGACTCTTTTATGTGCATTCATGTATGTGCATGTGTGTTTTATACATGGTGGGTAACTTCTACCTAGAAGAAGATGAAAAATGTTACAAAGGATGAGCATGTATGATTTCTTGTGTCTTGATGTGTTATCCTTATTCTGGTTTGTCTGACGGCAGTACATTCTTGGTTAAGTGGCATCCCATTTTCCCTCGTATTCTACATTCCAGTGTGTTTCTAATTTTTAATGTTTATTTCTCAAATATTGTTAGTGCCTTGGAACAACAGGTACTGTTGTTGGGATAGATGAAGACCATGACATTGTTGTTTCCTATCCTAGTGGAAATAGGTAAGAAGATTTTTATTTAGCATGACATATTTACATAATGACACAAGTGAGTAATGAAAGATGAAAGGCATGTTTCAGTTAGACATCTTGAAGAAAATAAAATTAGTCTAATATCAATAAACTTTAAGCTAAAAAGAACTGCAGTATGTTTATGAACAAATGCCATCCTCATACATAGCAGACCAGAAACATTCGCTTACCCCAGTGTGTTGTATAGATTGCTTGCTAAGTCTGGAGCCAAATTGCTTGAGTTTGATAGATGTTTTCTTTCAAAATCTGGGAATGTATAGAAGAACTAAAGAATGATGGTTTTAATTATTTCTTTCCTGTACCTGTATCTTATTATATTAGAGCAGTGTGGTGACATTAAGTGAAATGTTTTAATAATAGTAAAATGGTTTTGCTCATCTTTCAACCACCATTACCATGTTAACCGCATTTATTACTAAACTACTAACTTGCCAAGCTGTTTCAGAATAATACAGATCTGGACTTTTTCTGATTGATCAACAGTTGGATAACAGAAAATGAACCGGATTTTCATTTTGTCATTTTCTGTACTGATATAAAATACATAGATATATATGCACACATACAAAAGGTCAGAGAGATAAGCATATTTATTCATCGACAGATGTGTAAAAACTACAGATATCAAAATGAAGATGGTAGTGCTGTGAATTCTAGGTGGACTTTTAACCCAGCAGTCCTGACCAAAGTGAATACAGGAAGTACCTCCACTTCAGCTCCGAATGATACTAATACTGCTACCCAGTTTGCTGTTGGTGACCTGGTTCAGATCTGTAGTGACACAGAACGTATCAAAGCATTGCAGCGTGGACACGGAGAGTGGGCAGAGGCAATGATGCCAGTAAGTTTGTCCCTGACATTGCCATATGTTGGTAGCTTGAAGGAATGTCAATGAACAGTTCATAAAGAGCAGTTCTGCTTAGCTTTACATAATCCCATCACCCAGTTCTCCTCAAAATATCTGCATTAAAAATATGCATGTGGTGCTTTGTGGACTCATCAAAGTTGCCAACTTATTTGTTGTTTTGATGTAAAGAAGATCTGACATGATGGCAATGTAACTAGCCAACTGAAAGGTTTTAAACTATATCATATTTTGAGATGAATATAGATCACATCCTGAGAGACTTCCAAGGCCTTACTTTTAGCATGCTCAACTTTGGAGCAAAATGTTGCTAGAGCTAGCCTCACTTGGGCTTGTTACTGTAAAGTCTCAGTATTAGACAGCTGATTTATCAGGGAAGTTATCAGGCAGCAAAATAGAAAGAGAGAGTATTGGGCTTGGCCTTCTATACACTGAGCCCTGGATGTGATGACCCACCTACAGTTCCCTGCTTTACAGCCACTAGGCTATGAATAAATTTGTTCAAAGAACATGATGTCCAACCAACCACATGTTTATTCAGCATTAAGTAATAGATTGTTTAGTTTTGTATACTGAATGGTGTTCCTTGCAAGAACATTCAGCCTAAAATAATCAGTTTGATACCAAAGATGTCCAGACCAAACTGGGCTCCTTTTGTCAACTCTGAACTCTTGCAATCTTTTTTTTTTTCCTGGCAGTCTCTTAAGCAGGGATTAAAAGTAGATGACACCATTCATTGTAATAAAATTGTTTGTCCCAAACCAAATGTTTGTTATTCCAGACACTGGGCAAGATTGGTCGTGTTCAGCAAATTTACCATGACAATGACTTGAAAGTGGAAGTGTGTGGTACATCATGGACTTACAACCCTTCAGCTGTTACTAAAGTTGCCTCCGCAGATGGTGCTGCCATTGGATGTTCTTCAGGCGGTGAGAGACCTTTTACTGCATTTAAAATCATTTGGTGTTCAGAGCATCCAAATATTTTGCTGTATACAGATTGTGAAGGTGCAAGTAAGTTGGACTTGCTTCATGATAACAAGCAATCATCAGAGAGGTGCAGAAGACATTTGCTGAGCTTAAATGTCAGTGTACAAACAGTTAAGAGTTTCAGGCTTTTTCTGGTAGTCTATCACTAACTTGTTTTGTGTAGTTTTCTGGGTGTCTTGATTTATGTTCCTTGATAACATATGCCAGTATGCAAGAGATATTGATTGGTTGAAAGTTTAATTTTTCTTTTTTTCATTTTATTATTATGTTTTTCAGTGTACAATTACTAAACATTGAAATCGAAAGCTTACAATCATGAAGGAATTTTTGTGTTAGTGGTAAGGCAGATATGTAGTCACAGAGCTGTTTCCCTTATTAGTCTTTTTTTTAGCCTGCATTGATACTGCTGATTCACTTCCTTTCTCTTTTTGTCTGCAGAGCGTCTGAGTGCATTGCTGAAAAAACTGTTTGAGACACATGTGTCAGGTGATGTAAATGAGGAGCTGGTTAAGGCTGCAGCCAATGGTGACAGTGGCAAAGTGGACGAAATCCTGCAGCGTCCTGAGTCAGATGTATGTTGGTAAAGCTTATAAACTATGTTTACACAAGCAGACTAGTGCAACAAGTTAATGCTTAAATTGTCTTCAAGATTTTATTTAGTTTTATCTATCCAACTTAATAAAAAGTAACTCATTAGCTTTATTTTTCACCTAAGGGTGTTCACAAGAACTGAAGGATACAATTAGCGGGCATTGTTTGTTTTTTATGATGCTACGTTACAAGACCTTTCATTCAAATGGATTTTAAAATGTTTTTCTCATTCAAACATTTTGTAGTAATAGCTGAGCTACTGTAGCAGAAGGCATAGGTGTATGCTGTATGAAAATGAAGGCAGAGAAAAACTATATTTCTCTGATCTTGATAAATAATAGAACATTTTTATATAGCGCTCTTCCCATGTAGGCTCAATGTGCTTTACTAGAGAAATTTGAGATTTCTGTTGCTGATTGAGAATTGAAGAGTTGTCATATAAACCATACTGTAGTGTATTCCTCATTCATTCTTTCCCTTGACAAGTACTGGCTGAAGTATGCTGGTCAGCCTGTATAGCCTGGGGAGAGGGGACTGGACACTCACTTGACGCAGTGGCTGACAAGGCTCACCACTGAGGCTTTGAGTGGCAGCTTATTATGCAAGATTTCTTACATTGAGAAAATGTTCACTAGTCCTGTGCAGCAAACATGATTTCATTCTTTTACCTACAAAATCAGAACATTTTAAAGACCAGGATATTTGAAAGGAAGAGAAAACTTATCCTTTGAAACTGTTACCTTCATGTGACAGCACATCCTTTCAACAGACTAGGTGCCACTTTTGGATTATCTCCCCATGAGTTACAATTATCTCTTCTGGGAAATGTGATAAACAGCATTAAAGACACAAGAACAAATAAATCATTCACACAGTCCATTATAAAAAAAAGAAAACAAGTTTTTTAAATTCATACAATCAACCAAAATCCTGTAGTTTCTTAAAAGTAAAATGGTATGTGATAGACATGTTTGTGAAGGATTATCTCAAAGATTCTTATTAACCATTAATATAGTAATTATCTTTTCAGGATAGAAGCCTTAGGAAACAATGTACTTTCAAAAGGCTTAATCTATAAATCGCACGTAGTGTCAATTGGGCATGTGCACATTTGTTAGAGGGGGTATGTATTCTCTTGTGTTCAAATGCAAAGTAGTTCTCTTTACTATGTGCCAGTGCTGTCAGTTTCTATTTTGTTTGCTCTTTTTTGGGTAATACTTATTGGTTCTTGCTTCATTTGGTATCTGTGCAAAACAGACAGTAAGGCCAGCCTTGCAAATTCTTTTCAACTAATGAGAATCGTTTCCAATTTTATCTGCTCTTTAAGTGCTATAAACTTAAGGTAGGTGGAAACAACATGATGTAAGCTGCTCGTGTACTTCACCGATAAAAACAGATAAATAAAAAGGACAGCACACTCTTTGTGCTGTCTGTAAAATAGCTGGAAAAAACAGTGGGAGACAGAGAAAGACTTCATCTTCCAGAGAAGAAAGAGCCACTGTTGAGCCTTCTTCAGTTCAGTCTCCTATCGAAGATGGTGCTCAGGTATTTAGAGGTTGAGACAGTTTCAATCTCCTCATTGTAGATGACACTTATGGGACTTGGTAGAGAATTCCAACAGAAATCAAAGACAGTCTCGTTGGTCTTACTAATTTTAAGTTCTAAGAAATTGTCATCACACCAGGCAGTAAGTTCATACAAAGCCACACCATGATTATCTACTGACCAGCTAAATGAGAGAGCAGCACACTGTCATCAGAGAATTGATGAGATATTGACCCTCATTGTTAATGTGACAAGTGTTGGCATACAGAATAAACAGAACCAGGAATAAAACACAGCCTTGGGGTGAGCCAGTACACATCGTGATGGAGTCAAAAAAAGTGCCATTGACAAGTACTCGTTGCTTCCTGTCAACCAAGGAGTGAATGACCCATGACAGTAGCTGATGGTCAAGGGAAAACTTGACAAGGAATCTTCTAGCTAGGATATATCATTGGATGGCGTTGAAAGCCGATGAGAAGTCGGCAAACAACAGTCATGCATATGCATGTGGATTCTCCAGATGTTTGAACAAAGTATGGAGGATAAACACTAGGTATATGATAGGCATCATCAGCACTTTGTTTGGATTGGTATGCAAATTGCTGGAGGTCAAGACATTTGTTAGTAGCATTTAGAATCAGTGCTTTGAGTATTGTCTCCAATATTTTCTTGACCAATAATAATGTTAAGGTCACTGGTCTAAAGTCATGAAGATGCTGAGCTCAAGCTTTCTTTGGAACTGGGACAATGGAACAGGAAGACAGTTTTCAAGCAGCAGAGATTGAGGGTGAATCCACTTCGTAACAAGACAACAATAGTGAAATTCTGCTTCCCCCTACCTACCCACCCCCAAAACTCTCTCTTGATACTGCTGTAAAAGAGAAATCATGTGATATATAATACAGGGATTTGCAATCTCTGATTTGACACACTGCAAAAACTCATTTTCTTACTATACTGCATAATAGTCTTGCATAACATGACAGTTGTTCACTTCTTCCTTTGTGGTATTTTTTCTTTTGTAATTAAAATTTTTGTTTTGTAAAAGTTCTGGTCACCTATGCCATGGTGTTTTAGTTCTGCAAATAGTATCTTATTGTTGATATATGAAGAAAGCTTTATTTGTTTTAATTACTAAACACCAAAACTCAAACACAACATACTCACAGGTTAATGGAGTGTTTGCTGGCCACACAGCTTTGCAAGCAGCATCTCAGAATGGCCACATTGAAGTCATCAAAGTGCTTATCAAACACAGTGTTAACATGGAGGTAGAGGTGAGTTTGCTTTTTTACCCTCTATCAATAAGAACTGGAGGTGAGTATGTTCATTTTTTCCTACAAATTCTTATTCTATAAATACTTAGTTTATTCAATGAATTAGTCATTGTACAATTTAAATAAAATTAATATATCCTCTCTTTTTCTTTCATTAGGACAAAGATGGGGATCGTGCTGTTCACCATGCAGCATTTGGTGATGAACCTGCAGTGATAGAAATGCTGCATCGAGGTGGTGCTGATCTGAATGCACGCAACAAGCGTCGCCAAACACCACTGCACATTGGGGTCAACAAAGGCCACATTGGTGTTGTCAGGACTTTGTTAGATCTGGGCAGTCATCCTAGTCTTCAGGTAACAAACAGTAAAACAAAACAAGACACACACACACAAAGAGAACATATTGACTTTTGCAGTCATTTCTGGGAAAAAAAGAAGTATTTTAGACTGGTTTACTATTCCTTGTGTTCAATATCTTTGGTATCAGTATCTTAAGTTGCCCTTGCAAGGTCTGAATTCAGCAACCTACATTAAACTTACATCTTAGTGGGTTTTTTTCCCTTGCCCCAAAAGTTTATTGACACCGTAACATACACCAACAAATTCAAACGTCAGAATAAAAGAGCATTTCCTTTTAGTAAACTCAAGCAAATTAAAAAAAAAAATCAGATTTTCACACATACCCTTGAACATACAAATATTTTAATGTCAGCTGCCTTACAACTAATCCAACAAAAAGCAAGAATCTTGTAAACATCCACTATCATTTCCCAGATCATCTGCACAAACTTCTACAAATGTCCCACATAGTACGCAGAGCAGCAGTTTATACAATTCTGAGAATTCAATACATTCTGAGAAATGCATCCGGAAGATATTTTATGGTTGTGCAAAGATTATAGTGTGTATGTATTGTTCTGTTGTTGACTGAATCATCATGATGCAGCACATGGCTGTATTTCAAAATGACATAAACTTGGGAAGTAGGTTGCACTCAAGTACAGCAGTTCTGTCTCACAGCATTGACTCCTGTTATAGTCTTTAAGTAAGTACATCTACCTGTGGGATATGTTTGACTGGATGTCCTGCACTAATCAAAACAGATACAGTAAGCAAACTGCACAAGAATTTACTGCAGCAACAACAGTAATTATCATTATTCTTCTTATTATTTCCTTAGCTTCCTTAATGGAGAGCTCTCTCACTGTGTTTACAAATCATGTATGTAATGATAACCACCAATCATTTGTAGCAAAGAACACAGCTGTGGGTTTTAATCTCCTCACGCACAAAGCTTTAGGGGGGAACATAAAAATAAACATCCCCACCCAAAAGAATGGTAGAATGATGTAATTGAATGGTCTAAAGTATGTCTTTCTCTTCATTTCATTATTTATGTGATTTTCTTTTTAGTAAAGCGCTTTGAACCACCTTTTATGGTGGGGAGAAGCGCTACATAAATAAACATATTATTATTCCGCAAACATATGTCATTCTCTGTTTCAGGACTCGGAAGGGGACACTGCTTTGCATGATGCCATCAGCAAAAAGCGTGATGACATGATTTCTCTCTTATTAGAACACAGTGCAGATATCACCATCACCAACAACAATGGCTTTAATGCTTTGCATCATGCAGCTCTCCGGGGAAACCCAAGGTAGGGGTATTTTCTTGCTTTGTATGCTTTTATCAGAATTATCAAAAACAGATTTTTGTACTTTATGATAAGAAGAACGACACAGCTATCTAAGATACCAACTACACGCCATAATGTTCAGACCAATACAAGCATCAGGAGGAGGACAATGGGAAAAATAACCCATTTTCTCAAACCTTTTGGATTTGAATTTGTTAGAGTCCACTTATAGGAGTAGGAAGCCTTTAGAAGTTTCCTGTAATGAAGTTGGGAGGCTTGTTTGTGCGCATAGTCCTCATGTTCTTCCTCATCAGCATTTATGACATGAAGGAACAGATGAGGTAGTCATCTGTTCATATTTATTAGCTACACTGGACAGTTGTAGTACTGATAATGACATGACAGTAAAAGGAGCTTAGTTTTCGTAAATTGTATAAGACTTTGTAAAATCCTTTTTAATACTTCTGCCTGCTTGTGTTGTTGTTCACAACTTTATGATTTTGATTCAGCTTGAGAGGTTTGCAAGGAGAAAAATTTCAGTGTATTTGTACTGATATGAGCTTTTGTACCATGAAAACTTTTATTTCACTGGCAATGTTTTGAAAGGAATTACTTGCGCACTACTAAGTTATCAAAGAATCCATATACTTCAGGTTGAAAAATCTATCAGGGGTATAGAGGGGTCAGAAAAGGGTTGAATGGCCTGCTGTTGGTGTTGCGGACCTAGTCGCTCGTACAATATACATAAGATGCATGTGTTGCAATACTAATGCCGCACGCGTGGGATGCTGTTGCTGGGATAAAGGCTTGTGCTTTTTGGGGGCTCTTGTGTCCTGCAGACTCTCGTCACGGGGCTGCATCCATTTAAGATCGTCTCAAGCAGTTAGTAAAACAAAGCTGATTTTAAGATTTGTTGCATGTTTACTTTAAATATACGATTTACTAGGTAGGTAAACCGGCAGATTTCTTGTCTTCTAAAAATCTAGTCCATGGCAAGCGTGGAACTTTGGCCACCCTGGTGGTGCCAGTCCCATGTCAGGTTGATAGCATTTACCGTCTATTTAAGCTCTTCGATTGCTGTCTGTCCATAGATACTCAGCTCTTATCTGCGTTCATCTTCCTCTGCCTGAGGTTACTCTCTCAGCTGCGCGCTGCCTGCTCACACGTCAGTCGGATCTCCATGCGAGGATCCAAGTCCATTCCGCTTTTATCTCCCCTCCCCACTTCCTCTCCAGCCTTACTCCCCACCTCCCCAACGACGTTTCCCTTAACGGTCATATTCCTCCAGTCTGTAGTTTGCTTTTGACGGTGGTTGCTACTATGTTTTAAAACACACAAATACAAACGAAACTAATAACTCGACTCTGTTTTGATGTGGGCGTTTTATTTTAAAAATCGTGTTGTCCATACAACACGATCTGCCTCAGAACATCAGCAAGGAGATAAGCGCGCGCGCACACACACACAAGCAAGCGAACGCGTGTGTGCATTCCCCTCTTCTCCTTCTCGTAAGAAAATAAATTGTGGTTGTGGTAGGTGCCACTTGCTTACTCACACGTGAAAATATAAGTGTAAGCAAACATAAGTTGCAAGACAAACCACGCTGTTTACCCTACACCAGGGGTCTCAAACTCATATTAGCATGTGGGCCGCAGTGGAAAGTAACAGCCAGTCAGCGGGCCGCACCACAAAAATGTTTTTTCATTAAATTTTACGAACACTACTGTCACTGCAGTTAAATGCTAAAATAAAGTTTTTATAATTATTAATTACATTTAGTGTAGTTTATTACATGCAGTTTAGTTTATTAAAATAAGTTGACGTTGTCTCTGTCACTAATAACGGGGTAATTTTCACTGCGGGAGTTAATCACCAAGCACAACATACATATACACCGCGGACGTGGCGAGGGCCGCACAAAACGCGTGTTTGAGACCCCTGCCCTACACATCACTCTTTCTGACGGAAGCACAACCGTTTGAAGATGCGCCAAGATACTGCAAGCCACTTAAAATGTCAAGGAAGTTGGACAGGTTCTGGTTCATACAGATTTCATTCAGGTCACATGTCTCAGCACTCGACAGTGCATTTTTAAAGCTACGGCATTTTTCTGAACTTCGTGGTACCGTGGTGTCTGTGCTTTTTCCAAGAAACGCCCTAAAGTTCTCTGACATCATACTAAGAGTGTACTCGGCGTCCGTAGCACCTCCGTTCCCACTTACACTAGCTATTGACACCACCATCAATGCAGTCACTGGAAGGAGCTTGTAATAATTGCTTCAACAGAGGACGTTAGCTGTAGTCAGTCTGACAGGTGCCTAGAACATGTATCAGAGCAGGTGTTTCTAATCACCTGAATGTTCACTTTTTGGAGTCCATTTACCTGGGTATTTTTTAGGATTTTACTCTAGGGCGTTAAACTGGAAGGTTGCACTTAATCTTTCTTCACAGCTCACCTCACCTCACCTTTTGCATATAGGGCCGGAACAGTGCCAAGGGTGCCCATAAAGGACTAGCAAGCACAGCCAACCTACTATACTTAAGCCGTGGACTAATGGTTTAATAATAATAAAGAAGTTGATTTATATAGCACTTTACACCACCATCAAAGGCAGGCTCAAAGTTGACTCCTTCCCTTCAGTCCTGGGTAGTGATTGTGACAGCTGGGCTATATCAGTGACTTGCGGAAACTATCTGACCGTACCATGTCAGTATATCTTGGTATGTGTCTGCTTGTATACATACATCACTTAAACTGGCTATCGCCGGACCTGGAGGCAATCAGCCCCACCCGTGGGGCCAACCCGCTGGTACCTGTCAACGGGAGGACTAAATGAGACGAAGGCGCGTTAGTGAGGCAGGTCTTGTGCGCCCGTTAGTTCTCGCATTTGATGGCCTGTCCATTCTTTTGCGTTCGCAGCCAGTTTTTATCTTTGCTTACATAGACGTCCTTTGTCCACGTATCCCTGGAGGACAGTTGTCGGTAAGGTGTTGCGTCTCGCAAATGCCCGAGCCAAGCCAGTCTTATTTTTTAGGTCAGACAGCTGAGATTCGGAACAATCACAATGCTTTGTTACTGATTTGTCTAACATAACTTTTGTCTGTCTTTAGCCTTTTGTCACTGAATCTGTGAACTTTACCCGCTACTTGTTTTAGCAAGTTTTCTGCCCCGGGGCCCATGCTGGCTCTCAACAGCCCTGTGTTCAGATTTACAGCTGGGAAAGCCATTGAATGCCTGGATGCGTCTTTCCGTCTCGGTGAACAAGGTCCATATTTCACAGCCGTACTGCAGTAAAGGCACTACGAGGTACCTCGTGTATTTGGTGACATCTGCTGAGCATTGCTGCCAAGCGGAAATGTGCTTTAGATAAAGCGAATAGAGTCTGCTATAGTGTTGGGAGATAACCATGTAAATGTTCTTTTTTCCTTCTTCTACTTCATCACCACCACGATCTCTGTCGCCTGCTTGCTGTTTTGATTTGTGTGGGTCACTAACATTGGCTCCTTTTTAGTCTCCTAGACGACCTAGAGGACATTCTCTTGCTGGCAACGGAGATTAGAAGTCAAAGGGCGCGGAGAAAAAGTAGTTCATATCTCAGGAAGACTCGCACCGAGTCAAAATACAGTACAAATACAAAATGTCTATATTAATAATTTTCAGGAAATTATTTTGTCTACCAGTTGCAACATGAGAACATCATTTTAACATTAAAAGAACATAAATGGACTGCATCTAATTCATTTACTTCTCTCGCAACTATTACAAATATGTACACATTTATATATCTATACTTTATGTGAGTCGATTGCTGGTTTGACTCGTCACAGACCGTTCACACATCATATGCTGTCCTAGGTTGACACGTGGCTTGCATTTGACCCACGTACTCAACACCTTAAACCCTCTGCATATATATTATATAAATAAAAAGTATATATGCATAAACGTGAACCCCGCTAGCCGCCTTCTTAAAGTGTGGAGACTGGTCGCCCTGTTGTTGATCATTGTCCGGGACATTTTGCGACGTTGTTTTGATTGTGTTTGGGGCATCGCCAGCAAAGCAGAGACTGAGGGGCCACGTATCGGCACAATGATACAGGGAAAGAATGGCCTCGATTGTGCCAGAGATCGGCGGTGCCGGTGCTGGGTGTTGTGTGATATTGTTATGTGTACGCCGCACGCCTCTCGCTGACTCAAGATCTTGGCCTGCCTTCTCCACTGTCTTGACTGGCCGCATGCAGGTCCACGATCCAAGTAAAGGGCTCCAGGTCCCGCTGGAGACTGCTTTTATACCTCTGGTAACATAGACAAGTTTAGTCAACCGACCATCTTGTTCTGGTACCGAAACGTTAAAAAAAAGTCTTAAAAATAAGTGAGCGAACCTTGTTTTGTTTCTCTCTCTCCCTCACTTTGCTTTGTTGTGCACTGAGGGAGAAAAAAAAAGAGTTTATGCATTTTCTGCGTGGTACCAGATCGTCTTCGTAGCATTTTAAAGTTTTTATTCAATGATTTGGTTTTTTTCTGATTTTAGTAGGCGACCAAGCTCAGTTGAGAGTCTTCAGAAAATATGAATGTACGTGGAGGACGTTTTCTGGCGACCGAGCATAGCGGTGATTGCTTAGAAGCAGTAACGTGTAGGTTCTGTGCCTCACTCGTGCGTGCGTACATATGACATGTGCATTTCCCCAAAAATGTAGGATTTTTCTCCCATCCTTCCCTCCCCCACCCTCCGCTTACCTTCCGTACTTGAGCGTGCTTGATCTTCGCACATGCGTAGATGGCAAGGATGTGACGATCGATATCTGAGGAAAGGTTCTGCGCTTGGTGTACCACCCCGTGGAGCCAGCGAGGCTGACTATAAGCAGCTCTGTGTGTATGTGTGCGCGCGCTCCAAGCCAGTAAATATTTGTGTTGGAGAACTGGTGTTTGGGGGCAAACAATATCCACGGCGGGGTTGCGGCATAACACGTAAAGAACGTTGACTGCAGTTGCCCTCTGCACCTCAAGCGATTCTTGCAAGAAGCTGGGTAGCTTGGAAGGTAGTGCCAAATTCTGAGATGACTGGTAACTCGATATAGTCTCGAAATTCAAGATGCTCATGGTTCGAGATAGTCCCGAATTCCGAGATCCCAGTAGATGGCGCCTGCATCTCCACTGTAGTAGTCGGATACCATCCAGTGGCAAATGAACCGTGTGTGTGTGTGGGAGCAATGTGGCAGCCGTCCCCTCAGAAAAGATACTGATGAGGCAAGAATGAATATGTCGTTCAGTGTCAACATGAAGTTTCCACCCCTACGCCCACCAGATCAAAGCTAAGCCACTGCCATGACGAGACCTTGCTTAGTTTTTTTTAGATAAAGGAAAAGTTTAAAACTGATTTTTGACACTCCTTTACTCCCATAACTCACAACTTTTCCTTCGCCTTCCAAACGAACAATTTGGCATCCTATACTTCACCGCATTGTATAGTTCGTAAATAACTATTCTGGCATTAACGAGGTTTCCCGGTAAAATATTATTGTGTACGTGTTGGTAATGCTTTCGTGTTTACGTATTATACATTTTATAACAGAAATGATAAGGGGAAAGATAAGAAGGAACAAAATGAGAAAGTAGAAAGTATGTAAAAGATCCTTGATATCGTCTAACAGCAACCCGTGTGAAACTGCTAGGATGGACACAGTCCACGCACTAGTCCACTGGCTTCTGGCTCGTCTCTTGCTTTCTGTCGGTAGTCAGTCGGAAAACGTGTAGAGACGATGCATCACGCGTGTGGTCCGTCAGATGCCCGGTCACGCCGTTACTGGATAACACTCAAAGTCTGACATGAGCTGTATCTACTCCTCATCCTTATTGTCCCCCATGCTACTCTGTACCTCGCAGTGCCAAACTAGCGTGATAATCGAATTCCCTTTACATGCATCAGTGCTGGTCATGCCAGACCACGGTAGTTCTTCGGATCGAGTCGGACCACCAGTCGCTTCAACTTCCACGATCCTCCGTCCTTCTCTGAATTGTCAGGATAGGGCAAAAAAATTGTCTGCCCATTTCTTCTGTTATCTGCCTTTTCTTCTCTGTCCCTGTACTGTTTCCTGCGGGAGCATCTTGCCCACATGATGAGATGTGTCTACTACTACTTAAGATTATCTTCTCCTTGTGGTAGTCTTAAGGGTCCAGTTATTTCCCTCTTTTTCTTACCTCCATTTTGGTGATGGGGTCATTGCAGGAGATGCGGAAGATCCCCAAGTAGCATCTCATCTTCGTGGATGTACTGTCTTCTGCAAGTCTCCTATCAGGGGCCAAAACTCACATGCATATAGAAGGATTGGGGTAGGGAGCGCATTAGCCTGATTTTACAAAGAGACTGGAACGACATCTTGTCATTCCAGACGCCATGCAGAACAAAGAACTGTGATGAAGCAGTCTGCGTGCCCATGTCTTCTTCCCATACTGACCATGTTGGTTATCCTGGTGTTACTGCCAGGCGTGCCCTTCATCGTACCATGATGTGGACCGAGCGTCTGGCCCTGATTGTCTGCACCTTGTCCGCGATGTCCTCGTGCATCTGTAACCGGGCCAACCTCTGTGGGCGCCGCGATCACCCGAGAAAGCGACTGATAGACGAGAGTAGCAGGAAGAGACGGAAATGAGAAAGAGACTGGAGAAGAACGACGGTGATTTCCAAGTCATCGACCACTGCACGTTGTAATACCTTGATGCGCAATGGTCATTAAAGGCGAGGGGCTGACGGCGAGGACCCGGCGTTGCTGGTGATTGACCTGCGGCTGCTGGCTGCATCTTGGAGCTTGGCAGAGTGTGTGTGTGGGGAGAGCATTAGTTAGGTGGGGGATAAGGCGGCAGGGGCTAGTGTTTCACGCTCGTCTGCTTGCTTGGGGTTTTTGTCGCCAGCATCCTTGTCATCGCTTGGCAGCCAGCCGCGTGTGCGCATTGTTGAGCCGTGATGAAACGTTAAAGACTTCTGGGTTTGCCTTGTCCTTGCTGCTACGTGGCTCCTGCATGGAATCAACTGATCCTCAGCAGACAGCGCGCGCTTCCCTGCCTACATAATACACACACACACACACAGACACATACCTGTAGTTTAAATGGTTACAGAGTGTGCAACTGCAGCTCTTACAAGATATCAGGCGACAGAGTAATATCTTCCGAGTTTCACCATATCATCATTAGTATTATCAACATTAACGTCAGTTTTAACGGTCGGCTTGCTGGTTGCGTTTTCCAGAAATCTACTTCCACACTTACGTTTTCGTTCAACGTTCTTACTCTGTGATTTTGAAGGAGAACTTGCGCAAAAACACAGAAAAATATGTTGGAAGAATGCATTAGTCAGAACGTGCATTGATAGCAGCGGAAACGTAGCCTCGTGTGGTTTGTTTATGTTTACGTAATCATGTTTAATTTGTGTGGAGCCAGTGCACAGGGTAGGGAGAAGAAGGTATCGGTGTATAAAGCGTTAGAGCGAGGCTTTTGTATTAAAATTGTGCAGTAAGAGTTCAGAGGGGAGCAAGCGGAGTGTGTGCACACGCACGTCTGTTTGTGTACGAGGGTCTGTGCGTGAGGGGAGGGGAGCAGCCAGTGAATCTTAGGCAGACACGTGAAGTATTTGCTCGGTCTAAAGTTCAAGAAGAGTGAGGTATGCGCGCACAGAGAGAGAGAGACGCTCACCTGGACAAGATCCAAGACTCCAGGTTGAAGGAAGCAGATTTCTGGTTACCTAGGTGATGGCTCCTCTGATGGCTAGGTATGGGTGCCAGACTTTCTTCTGTTGGGAATACCTGTCTGCAATCTCCCAGGTTGTGTGTTTCCCCGATTCACCCCTCCCTTTCTTTTTCTTTCTCCTCCTCTCTGTCTCTTCCCCTAACTCCCTCTCTCTCTCTAGCCGCAACTTGGTTTGAGTGTTTCGGCGTAAAAACGAACTAGCATGCCTGATGTGAACGCTGCTCAGTTTTCTTGTGATACTCCACAGAGTGGCATCCACAGACACTGGTTTATCTTTATAGTGTAATCAACCTGCTGGACTTGAGGTTTTTCAACATGTTTTGTTGATTTACGGTAGTTTTGTTCATATCTTCCCTGACGACATGCCGAAACCAGTGTTCTGTAGCTTTCTCATTTCTGTTTTTAATGGAATAGCTCACAGTCTTGTATGAAGTCGCTCATTGTTGTCTGTGGTGCTCTCCGGGTCTTACCCTCGTGCTTATAAACAATTCCAACCCCTGCTTTGATGTTTGCGTTTATTGGACATGTGCCGATGTCCATCCCGCCTCCCTCTCACCACAACGATCTCCTGCCGCTCTTGCTTACTGAATTTCGATAACAGAAAAAAAACTGACCTCAAAAATAATGACCACACCTGAGAAATGATAGCAGAAAGCGCATCGTACAATCGTACATCGTACACCAGGGTGAAATGAAAGGCCGTGCGTGAAACCGTGGAGTAGCCTGTTCAGCTTGGTTGCGGGCTAAAGGCCAAGTTCTTTGTTCTGACTGCCATGGACCTGGTGCACTCAGTCGCTGTGGGTGGACTCGGCCAAACTGCTGCTATTTTATTAGCATTTTAGGTGATTGATGCGACTGATATGCCTTAGCATGCAGTTTGCGCAGCTTTTGCACCCTGGCCCTTGGGTAGGGTTACACTGGCTTAAACTTCAGTCAGGGCATCCCTCTCTGCTCATGCAAAGCTTGGCCGCCGCCACAGACAGTTTGTCCTGGCAATGATGGAGTCGCCAGAGGTGTACGCCACACTGAGACCTAGTGAACATACGAACCGAGTGCTGGGACAGGAGGGAACAAATAAATCTTCTACTAATCCCAGTCGTCATTGTTGTTTGGATTCTGCTCACAGTATCGGTGTATGTTTCTTTATGGGCAGAATTACTGGCTAACCTGATATGGAGCAAGTCGGAGGTTTATGCCAGAGCAAAGTGGGGTTTTGTGTGTGTGTTGTTTCACTTCGATTACTCTGGGGCCTTCTCTCCTCCACCTCCCCCCGGCCCTGTTTCTGCCAACCAAATTTGTATTGATTAGCAAGAGGCTGTCTGTCTGATTGTTTACTTCAAGGCGGGCGTCGGAGTGTACGGAGCATCTGAGGTAAACCACGTGACAGGGATATGCGTACAAGGTAGTTGTTGTAGGGATGCGTGGTGTAATTGTGTAGCTTTGTGCGCAGTTACCCGAAGTACCGAAGTGACTTTATGGTTTATGCGTGCACATACGCGCGGTCACTCGCAGTATTATGAGCTAAAGCTTCGAATCTTATCAGTCGGACAGCAGAAGAAATGAAAAAAGGAAGTTGACCAGCACGAAGGCAACGATCCAGTGTCTCAGCTAGAATAAGAGAATCGGGACTTTAGGCTTCACCTGGCATGGAGCCTGCGGTGTCATGCACTCTCTCTTCAAGACACTTCGTAAGACATTACCGACTGTATGTCTATGCCAGAGTGTTTGCTTGACGGTCATATCACAAGTTGCCAAACATAATCAGTTATTCGATAACATGTGTCCAACATAGAAGGCCCTTCGGCTGCTGTTTGTGAGTCCAATGCTTGCCTTGAGCAGATTGTACGAGCACGTGTGTGACTATAATGTCGCTTGCTGAGTCGAGCTCAGTGTGTTGTAAATCACAGATTTACCTGCTTGGCCGCAGGATGACTGTATGCATGATCCTTACCCTCCCCACTCACTCGGGACTCTCCGCGGGTACAACGGTTAGCGCCTGTCACCAACACAGTGAAGGTTGGCTGTGCTGGGTTCACCTCTTGTCTCGGGCACGCTGTTCTTTCTATGTATGTGACATCTGTTTACAGGCCTGGCTGCCTTGCCGTGCACACGGAGTTGGCGAGAGACGGAGATAACGGATGGCCAAATAAAAGTTGACCGAATATATGGATATATAAACATATCCGAAAACCAATGACTTTCGTTGGTTTCCTATTATCGGTTGTGTAAAACAGTGTAACATACTCGGGGTAAATAGTCACGAGCTAGTTTCAGGAGGCCTGCATGTATGTAGAGTTATTTTTTGTTGGTAGACTGTTGCACAGTCAAGCTTTCGCTTCCCATGCATACCCACCGTAGCTGATGATTATATAAAACGTGTTTATCAGGAAGCGGAGAAAATGCACGCATCTTGTCGAGATGTTCTTGAAAACTTTTCTCTCAAACCTGCTAAAGATTAGGAGAGGACACGGGACGTGGACTAAGCAATATAGCGCTGGGGTTTGTCTGGTGTAACATTACAGCTAGGTCAGGAGTACATCGCCGGCCTCTCTCACAGTTCTGTAACGGCGGCTAGAATTCGTCTCCTGCATGACTCGAATAGACACAGACGTTCTCGTCGTTCATTCCTTATCGCCATCGTGTTCACTTGACAGCATGCCATGCTTTCCTTGCACGCATCGCAGACACCCGGGTTAGGACTTTTTGGGCGCACGACAGTTCGTTGTGTGGGAGAAATTCCGGTGAGGGGAACGATGGAGATGAAGTTTGTGCGAGGTGATTGCAACTCCACCGCCATTGTAGTGCAGCTGTACCGCCAGGGCTTTAGTGGGGTTCCATAATTGTGTGGTAGCTCGCGCTACTGATCTCTCTGTAATCGTCAAAGCTCTGAAAGAAGATAGCAAGGGAGATAGCACGTGCAACCAAAACTGTGAGTCGCCCCAATCTCGCTGAGCACAAAGAACTGAGAACGTCCAACATTTCGTTTGATTGTGGACTGCAAGGCTTGGTCGTTTTTATACAGCAATTTTCGTCACCGTGTGAATGGATCTCTGACCTCCCCTCGTCCCTAAACCACCCTCCGTCAGTGGCACGTGCTGCGAGGTTTGTTTTACGTTGGTTGGCGTCTTATCGACTTGTCAGTTAGATGTCCCCCAGGCCCTGCGTTATCTGCATGCTGGCTGCTCATTATCCATATCCATTTCGTTGCCTGAATGACTGCAGCATTATTGTACGCGTTATTAAAGTTATGCCGGCAGTTTTCCATTGTAACATTTCGGGGATCCCGCTACTGGATTAGTGAGTGATGGATGAAACATATGGGAGGTTATCGAGAGAGAGAGGGGATCTGCTTCGCAATTAAGCATCAGATGTGAAACTGCACTGCAGTATTCTAGACATCCTCACCAACCCCACTGTCATTGTGAGACCTTGGCCATGCCTAGAGGCCAAGCGGTCCATGTCGTTGGCTGCGAGTGAAGGTGCGTGCTGAATGGTCGTGCTGGTCGTGCTGGTCATCGCTGAGACGTGCTGCACTGACTGCTAACTACAGCTGGTTGAAGGGGACCAAATGAAAGGCTCTTCAACAATTTGGCCCGAGTTCAACCAGCTATAGAAGAGCATTATGTATTTTTTCGGAGGCCTTGGATTTTCTTGAACCTCGGTCCTCCGACCTAGAGCGTGGCAAAGAAACTGGCATTTCAGCAGTTAGGATACTACGTACAAAGGGAAACTATCCCAGAACATGATAGGCAAAGCAAAAAAAGAAAAGTGTGGCTGGAAGGGCTGTTATTAGTGGGATGCATGAGACTGACTTTGTTGGCTCAGTGATTCATTTAGGCAAGTGCATCAAGGACAAACACCGTGTTTGATAAGACTGGCTGCTGGAGGTTGAGGGCACGTGGAGAGCACTTGCAGCCAAACACGTGTCTTCTGCTCACAGGAAGTCCTTAACATGCGTCTTCATGCAAAGACAATACACGTGCTCTGTTGTTTTGGAGCATTTCTGTCCCCTATGCCACTTCACAAATGTTAATAGTTTACTCCGCCGTTGTTGGGTTAAATATATGGCTTGACCATCAGCAGATTTAGAGCCGCATTACAACGAATAGTTCTGAGTTACATTTATTTGATATTATTTAATGCAATTGGAGAACTTATCTCAAATGAACTCAACTATTTAATGTTTATAGACGGAATAAAATGTACAGTCATAAGCCGTCTAAACTGTCTTTATTTTCATTGCAGCACTAAAACACGCCTGTTAAACAGTGTTATACTTTAATCTTGGAAATGTCACTGGTAAAACCAAGAGAAAATCGTCTAAGTTCATTTTATATGTTTACTTTGTACGTTTAATAGAAAATTATGTTCATTAACAATAATAATTAATCGTGCATATAATCTAGTCCAGGTGTTAAACTAAACCAAAACGCTCATGCATCGCGAAGCAAACAAAGGAAGGGTATCAGAGTTTCGTGTAGTATCCAATTAGCTTTGGAGGGGAGCAATGGTTGAGGTTAAATGAACAAGAACGAAGGGTGACAGGTTACAGAAGCTTATCAGTGAATGAAAACCGAGGTATGTCAATAATTTAGGAAATGTTTCACGATCTGCGGCTACTGATAATGTTATATGTGAGCTAGAACACGCTGGGGAATTTACACACAACGGACATGGTTGAGGTGGTGGATGCAGGATACGGGGTAGGTGGGGTGGGGAATTAGATTAGAAGAAGGTGGAGGAGGTGGCAATCAAGCCGTGGGCAGCAGATGTGAGAGATTAAAGAACTGAGAGATTTCTGTACGAGTGGAAAGGAGAGAAAGAGAGCTGAGAGGTCGGAGCCTGTGGGTGCTTCTCGTCCTATCTCACTTCTGTCTGCAAACTGGTTTCCGTGCCGTGGAGTGGACGGGGGGCTGGACATCCAAGAAAGGAGAACTACCAAGTCTGTTGTTGAGTTGCCTGCCAAGAGCCAGGCTAGCCAACCGTGGGCTGGGTGGAGCAATGTGGTGGCACTGGGACAGCTAACCTCTGGCTACACGCAGCCTGCATGTCATGGCTTTATCTCTTGCACCTACCCATCATCTTCAATTCTGGCCTGTCTTATTAGTCTTGCTCTTCAAGCGAGAGTGACATCTTTTACTGGAATTTAGCGCAAAACAAAGGGATATATTAGTCTTGCTCTAAAGCGAGAGTGACAGCTTTTAAGTGGCACAAAGGGATAGAACTTTCCAGATTGTGAGAAATGATATGAGAAATGACCGCAGTCATCAGAGCGTATTGCTGGCTTTTAGTTTTGGAAATCAAGAGGTTGAGTGAAGTAGGTTAATGAGAATCTATAGGGTCCAGCCAAAGACTTGAGAGCAAAACCACAACAAGCAAGAGACCATGCTTTTTCTGCTATTTTTTTTCTGAGCACACCACACTACACAGCACACCACAGCACACGGTCAACTTACATCTGACACCATATTTTCCCCCTATCAGAGGACGGGGATGTCCCTCAAACTGAACAGAATCCAGCCAGCCGTCCTTCCATCCGACTCGGTGACGACAGCTTGGTCCAGAAGCATGGGTCGCGATGGCAGCATACCCACGTGGTGTTTCAGACAGTAAAGTGTTTACATCTTCTGTGCCTTGTTCTCAGAGACGCCATAGCGCTAGCGGTAAAATCCACATGAGAAACAGAGAGGAAACGAAGGTAAGGTAAAAGCTTTAGGTGTGTACTAGAGGTGTCCGCGGGTCGAGTAGTTGTAGTTATTCAGGCAGAGGCAGCATAGTGATAGTCCTTCTGTGCCGGCTCGAAATGCCACAATGGAACATGGAGGCATGTGTGCTGTTGGGGGAACTAGGGTTTTATACAGCTGACATAGATGTATATGGTTATTGGAAGGAATCGTGTGTGAGGGAGGAATGCAGACCATGTGAGGTGCAAAAACACACTGCGCCAGCTCTCAGGTGCCCCCGCAGGTAGCCTCCCCTTCGGCAGGTCATGTGATGCAACGCGGCCTGCCTCCTTGCCCGGGCCTCACTCATTTGCATGCAGGCGGACACGCCTCTTTTCTCAGGCCTCTGACCTGGGTGCCAGACCCGTGCAGGACGGTTACAGCTGCACCCCTTTGTAAAGTCGGCCCTACAGCTGGCCCCTTTGTGATGCCCCTGGGCTGTGGTCACGTGAATTGAGTGCCACGTGTAGGTGTCCTGCTGTCTGGCACTCCGTCCGTTGGCGATAACAAGCCCGATACTTTTATCTTTTTTTCTTCTTCAAAAACTCAAACAGCAACTCGAACGACTGCAAGTCACTGTTTTTATTTGCTGGTAGCTGCTTTCAGATGGAAGTTTAGAGGGCGAATCAGGGCACCGAGTACAGGGTTTGTAGATGTGGATTACCAACAGACTGAACATGCGAGTGTCCGATCTGGGTACTATGGCCGGTGCCATGACAGATCAGAGAGTTTATAAAGTTGGCTTTATTGCAGAAGTCTACAGCACCATACGCCAGCCTCTGGCATCCTCTCAAAAACCCACCATTTTGCGCCATGGCCGGAGGGGTGATAACCAACCCACACTGTCGACCGGAAGTCCGTGTTTTCTGTCATAAGAAAACTGTTCGTCTGTATGCGTGCAAATTTAATTTCTCTCTCTCACACACACACACACACAGACACATGTATACTATGTGATGATGGTGGTGATTTGTGTATGTGTGTGTTCTTTGTCATCAATAAAAACAATGAGTTGATTAATGTTTTTTTAAACCATGAGACTACTATTTGGAAATGCGAGTTAAATAAAAACATGTGGAGGGGATGTCTGTTGTGTTTATTGCTACATGTCGCCATTTCTAGCGAGACGTCTTCATTTTTCTCTTCGTCTCGTTCTTTCCCGATGTTAATGTCTTGGTGTCTAATCTATCGATAAATCTGACGGGTTGGTGCTGATGACTTGCGACATCGAGCCAGAATTCCTTCTTTGTGAATGAATAATAACAGCCAGAGTTAGTCTATCTTTCCTGCTTACCCTTGATATTCCTTTATAGTACATGAACACTTTTTGATTAACAATTTTAATTACATTTCCTTTGAAGCGATTCTGTCTGGTGGTGGTGTTCGTTGATTCTGTTGTGCTATTGGATCTTGCCTTCTGATGACATGCTCTCAAAATGTCGTGATACTTGTTTTCATCACTTTAAAGGATGAGGACAGAGAATTAGAGTGATAACAGTGTTCGTCTGTTGCCAAAGTAGCGCATTTCCCATGGTGTTTTGCTCACTCATTCCCGACTGACCTCCCTTCTACGTTCACAACGCCGAGGTTGATGTTGTTGCGTGGAGCCTGAGGGAGGGAGAGGCACGGGGAAAGACGTTGTTGTAGCTGCTGGAGACTGAACTCGGGCAATTAGCGAGAACTATGACCCGTTTTGTCCCGACTTGCAGTAAGCAGGCAGGCAAGTGGAGGCACAGGCTGCCAGAGTAACCTCCAGTCTAGGGACTTTTACTGCGCAGCCTCTCTTGGAGTGTGCCACCCGTGTGTGTGTGTGCGCGTGCCTCTCCAATCTGTAAGTTACTCATTTGCATGTCCGCTGACACACACACCAGCGTGCAGACAGAATGCTTCCGTTTTCCTTTCTCGAAAGCTTATTCCTTTGAATGCCGGATTGCAAGGAGGCCGGGGTGGAGAGATGATATGTGATGTGGAACGTCTTCCTTCGTCCCCAAACCCCCAACCCTTTCTCTTTCTAGGAAGAGGTGTCGGTTGATGGTGCAAGCGTTGTTGAGGTGAAAGGTGGGGGTAACGGGGGCGGGGGGAACAAGCAAATCTGTAGGGCTGTGACGAGGCGGATAACCGCCGAGCCTGTCTCTAATTGCGTTTCCGAATACACGTGATAACACCGAACTGTGTTGCTGCTGCCGCTGCTGCTGTCTCTTCTGTGGAAATCGCAGAAGATGCAGGGAGAAGACTCCCCTCCCCGCCCTCCCTGTGAGGCTGGCGCCAGGCGCACGCAGGCAACAGGCAGGACTGCGGCGGTTTCCTCGCGCTGCGCTAACCCTCAGGTTGTCTTGACTCGAATTACCCCCGAGACTCCGTGGCCGTGCCCTGGCAAGGCGGGCCGGCATATAAGGGAAAGAGCACATTGAGAAAGCCCAGGCCGCCGACACATATATGGAAGTGACCCCCTCCTCGCCTCGCCTCCTTTCTACAAGGGGTGCCGCCTTCTCCGCGGTCACGTGGCCGCTGCTGCCAATGGGGAGACGCCTTGCACCAGCGGCTACCTGGCGGTGTCAACATTCCTCACACTTTTCTGGCTCCCCCCTTACCCCTCCGTTCCAGAGGCCGGGACCCTGCGGCCGTTGCAGAGGAAGCGCGAGCTATTTGATTGATAGCAAAGGGTCACGGATGAAGGGGGTGGACAGGTCTAGTTCGGTTGCTTGCACCGGACGAAGGTTCACGACCTTTCTGATGCCTCCATTCTGCCGCTCTTCATTTTTGTTGCTGCTGTTAGTACTGGCAGCAAGGACGTCAGTGGCAATAGTGTTCTGAGAGATCCAAATAAATGGATCACCTGAAAATACATCCACCAACCGATACAGCATACGCTGACGACAGTCGAGAAAAAAGGCGGTAATAAGAAGTGTACTTTAGAACTTGATTGATTAGGCCATCGACCCATTTCAATGGGTAGGTGATTTTACAGGTACCTGAATAGATATAAGCTCTTAACCACTAGACAATACTTTAATTGAAGAAACATTCATACGAATAAGAGAAGAGTGTTGGCTGGGATAGTGATTGTAGTAGGGGTGGGGTGTGTGAGTGGCGACGGAAATGTGGGCAACCAGGTTATAAATGAGGAGGATGTGCCTGCGTGCGTGCGTATGCGGGGAGGGGAGAGAGAACAATTAGTTGATGCAAAATTTAAAGGCAACAGTAATGGCTCATTCACTGTCAGTTGGGAAGAAAGGGATGTCTTTCACCGCGCACACGCACAACCATCACGCGTTCTATTTACACTTTTAATGATAAAATAGTTTGAAGTTGATAAAAAAAAAAAAATTAGTAAGAATACACATATTTATTAAGACTGAGTTGCATCGCCAGTCGACACAGAACCGTACAGATAATCAATCCCAGAAGCGCGTGCGAGTCACGTGTCGGAGGCTGGCGGAACTTTGGCTGGTCGGGTCGATGGACGGACAGCGGCTACCTGGCCAGACATCAGTGATAGAGACGATTGGAACTAGAGCGTCTCGCGGGCAAACACCGTGGCATCAACGGCATAGCAGCGGCAGCTGTGGCAGACTGTGGGTCAGTGGGACAGGCATCAAGCAGGACACTCTCTGCCTCCCTCCACTCGTCCTCTACCTCTCCCACCCCTTCTTCTCCCACGGGTACTTCCGCATCCCCCAGGCATGCGTGTCTGGCCCAAGCGTGTTTGAAAGGGTGGCAGGCGAGATCGCACCCGTACGTGGTCTGGCAGTGGAGCCCCGTGTGCCTACAGTAGCGCTGTGTATTAATTGCTGGCAGTCGTGGGGGAGGGCCAGCCGGGCCTCAGTACATGGAGGGCAAGTGGAAGTGCTGGTGTGAATGATAGGTGAGGTGTGGGAACTGCACGCTATCTGTATCAATATAGTCAAGGGAACTGTCGGCTCTACCAGTGTGGATGGAATGGAAGGGGAGTGGTGGGGGGAGAGATGCTAGTACGCCAGCCCCTTTTTTGGGGGAGCCGCTGACGCTGTTTACCTCTCGGGGGGCTAAAGGAGAGGGTTGGGGGCTCGCCGCTTCTTCGTAAAGACATGGTGTACCATTTACTGGCCCCACGGTCTCTGAACTATGGAACTTTAACCTTTCACTTAGCCATACTGATATTTTTTTGGCAACATTTTCCCTCTATGCTTTGAGTGTCACAGAGTGGGGTGATCTTATATTATTATTGTATTCATTTGGGCGCTTCTTGAATTTGAAATAGAGGCAGAAAGAAATAGAAACAATGTTTTCTCACCCGTCTGAATCTCTAGGAAAGGCTGACACTCTTTCTCGTGTGGGTGTTACGCCTGTTTAGTGAGAGAGAGAGAAAGTTTGTAAGCGATGTGTTGAAGAGTAGGTAGAGGCTGTGTTGTGAAATGTCTAGTGGAGAACAAGTGAGTGAAGCTGAATGCGAGATTTATTACTCAACATCAGGTTGAACACAAGGCTAAAAACATTAATATGCGCAGAAATAAAGCAACAACACAGACATTACGTTAGTATGTTACGATGTCAATGGTTCAACTGATGGGAGAGCTAGGACCATAAGTATTTTAGAGCTATCTTTGTACACTTGTGACGTCACGAATTTGACCTCTTGCTGGTGATGTTTGTAAGCGTGGATGTTGTGAAAGCAAGGGAGTTATTTGTCGAAAACTGTGCTCTATCCAATCGAAGGAGGAAAAAAAAATAATGCATCCTCACATAGAACTCGATGTGAAATTGGGGTTGGCATGGTTTGCTGTAGGAGCAGTTCTCTAGTGGTGTGTTATTGCTGCAGACCTTAATTCTGAAAAATCATTGATTTTGTTAATTTAATGACGTTCGTTTCACAAACATTTCTTCGGCGTTATCTGGCTGATTTATGAACATCTATCTACCACAGAACATATCCAGTCCCTCTCCTCCTCTACTCTCTCTCTCCTAAAAAGGATTATAATATATACACATAAACCTCGATTTTGCGATCCTTGATATAACGATTTTCTCAGTATGACGTTGGTTTTTGGCGGTCCCGTCAAAAGCACCATTTAAACAATGTTTTTTTCAAGCCCCAGCACTGCTGAGGGCTGTATTGTATGACAGTCTACTGTCCATGCACTGCCACTGTCATTACATACAGCGAGCGTGTTGTCATGACGACGGTGAAATATGCCAGGAAGCTGCGGCTATGACACGAGGCGGTGATGGAGTCGATGGCGACTCCGGAAGTCACGACGACGACGACGACGACGACGAAGAATATTGTGAATCAGCAAGTCCAGCACGGGCAAGTGTCCCAAGCCCTCATAGCGCTGCAAACATGAGGAGGTTGGCCTCAGGCCCCTGGGGGCAGCGAACTGTGCGGACACTTGCAACGTGAGGAGCATGTTCTGTTGCAAATAGCCGCGCAACGCACACCCTTGCTGCTGCACTGTTTGACTTTTACATCGTAATATGTTTACACAGGATTGTGATATGCGGGGCCTCTCATACTTTCTTCATGTCTGGATGTCATCTGAAGCTAAAAGTGGTTCCTTGACTAACGGTTTCCTGGATATAACATTTACTTTTGGCGGCCCCCTTAGAAACGGAGAATCGAGGTTTTACTGTGTGTGTATATATCTCCTGTGACGTGGGAATAAACATATTTCAAGATGTTTGTCCATAAAACATAGTTTATCCCCTTTAGAAAAAAAAGTGGAAATTTTTTCTAACTGTGAAGGAAGAAAGTTGCTACGTTTAGCGCACTTGCATTTATTACAAGATAATTATTGACGTGTTGGAAATTCGTGCTTTATGTATCACTTTGAAGGTGTTCCCAACTGACTGTCTAAAGGGAATGTGAACACAGTCTGAAGCTACATATATGATGTGTAGTTGTATACAGTCTGCGTCGCGATGTGATCTGTCTACAATAATGGTATTTGCTTGCATGGCACGGAATGCTAATGCCGGTTGTTTGCGTTAATAATAATAATTAGATAATATTTGTTAATTCTGTAGGCTACAGAACCTGTGTAGAAGGTACATTATTAGCCATGGAGAACTGGACTTGTCAGAAGCGATTAGCACTGATGACTGTTTTTGTCATCGTTAACACACTGTCTGCTAAGGTGTAGACGCTGTCGCTGACGTATCGCACGTGGCACAGCTGGTAGCAGCTGAGGTAAGGAGAGTACGATGGAGGGGGGCATTCCTCTACTTGGACCGGGGGGGGGGGCATCGACGAGTGTACAATGGTAGCGAGCATCGGCCTGCAGAAGTGATGTAACGGCGATGCTGACGCTGCTCGTGGACGCACATGCACGGCGCGCGTGCAAAGACTCACAGTCATGAGTTAGCAACCAAGCGCCCAGTAGTCAAGCCTACATGATACGCCCGCTCACCCATTGTTGCCGTATGCCTCCATCATTTGTCTGCACGTGAGGGCTTGAACTGTATCGTTAGTTAAGCGATAGCTTCCTTGTGCAGTCCTCCACTACAGTGAGATGGTAGACAGAAAGTTAGCTAAAGACAAAATAAAAGCAGAAGCCATTCGAACCTTTGACCTGGACTGCGGTATTTCGCCTACTGTGCTTACACTCAGTGTGGAGGAATACGGTCCTCTGCGTGAGAAAAAAAATCTGAGGTTCTATCCTTGAGTGCGGTAGAAGTGATGTCTAGAGTGTAAATAACTGGCGGCAAGAACAAGCCAGAGTCCGCACAAGAAAAACTTGCCAAAAGTCTTGCCCGGGAGCCTGTGAAGGTGCCCTTCCATTTTGTACACTGGCGCGCTGCCTCTCTCTCTCCATCTTCTCCCTTCCCTCCAAAAGGCCCTAGCAACGCGCGGAGTGATAGCCTCGGAGACGGAATCCGTCTTGAAAACAGCTTTCTGAGTCTTAGATGGCGCCACATTCGCCAAAATATAGCTGGCGTGTGCCGCGCGGCAACTGCTTACACAGTTGAGACATTACATGGGCTTGATAGAGAGAGGTCTGATACAGGGGCCGGCAGGGAGGCTGAAGACAGGCAGGTCTGTGTGTGTGTGTGGAGGGGATGGGGAGGCGAGTGCTGTGTTGTGCTGTGCAGCAGGCTGTAAGCACGCATGTGCTTACCATATCGTCGGTAAGTATTTACGGAACCGGACCAGCTGCTATTTTTAGATCTGGCGTCTTCGAGGATACAGTTTGTTCTTGAGGGCCCGGGGTGGACGAGGTTACCTCCCGTACTGTCTTGAAAGTTGTACGAGAGTACTTAAGGAGGAGCTGTCTGTCTTATCCGAGATCCAGTCCTCATCCTCCTCCCTCTCCCCCCACAAAGTATATACAGCGCTGCGAGTACACTGCTCGCTCACCGGGTCTACCCTCACAGCAGTACACACAGCACAATGCATTTGCGGCCATTTTGCCCATGCCACTGTAAGTGCAGCACGACACCAACGGCAGAAGCCTTTTTTGAGATCCGGTTATAGGTCACTGGGTTATTGTCTTTCTGTCGGAAGCTCGCGTCGTTACAGTACATAAACAAACGTTCTCACAGTTTAATGTGAATGTGTGTGTAGGGGGGTCCTAACTAACCCGTCACCTCCCATGCACCCCTCCTTTTTATTTCATCCTCCCACATACACGCGTGTTCCCCCACCCCCCATCCGCCTTTCCTGTTTGGTTATTACTTCTAATTGTTTCCCTTCTCAGTACCGCCTAACTTAAAGAAAACGAAACGTGTATACAGACCATTTAACTATGGACTTGTATGGTCCGTCACGCTCTACTGGTGGTAGTGATGCTGCTGCTGTTGCATGGAATGCGAGCGCCGCTTTCTGCCCGCATCCTAGCCGCCCCCTCCCCATCCCTCCCAGGCAGTCCGCTCCCACCTTCACGCGCCACGCGTATCGGATAGGCGCCGTTCCGCTTCCTCCTGCACACTACCCGACCTCCTCCTGCACTTCCCTCACTCCTTTGGCTGGCTACAGAGTTGCCGTGGTGATAAACTGGCCATGCCACGCTGCCAGTCTCATTATGTACATCCAGTGGTCGCAACTTCCGCCTCAAATCTCTTGCCTTTTCGATTTTAATCCTGACGAATATTCGCAAAAAGGGGGAAAAAAGACGAGAGTTTTCGGTTAATGAGATTCAATGTTTATGGCCCTTTTTACCCCCTTGTTAGCTGCTTGGAAAATTGATTGTTAACTCGCTACCCTTGGCCCGACGCAGGATTCGAACAGGCGCGACACGAAGACGCTGGACCCGTCATCACTGCCAAAGTACGGGACGAGGCTGGAAACATGCTTATAAATGTTCACGGACAATAGTTGTGGATCTTCTGTGTGACACCTAATCTGTGGTCGAAATATTCAGTGTATATATATATGTGCGTGTGTGTTTAATGACAAGCCAATCGGAAGGATCCTGGAAGTTGGTTGTGTCTCCCAAGGTTTTTGTGGGACAGATTTTCCTCGCGTGGTTTGGGTAAAACGCCTTGGACTTGCTGCTGCGCAGGAATGGAAGAAGGGTGGGGTGCGGGTAGAAATGACGGAAGCGCTTCTGTTCTGTTGACCCTTGCTTCTATGGGGTAGGGGATCCGTAGTTTCGTTTCATGCAGATTTCAGACGATAGACTCCGCTAAAACTTTTCATGACCTCTTTCTCCCGCAAGCCCACCCACGGCGTCACCCCCTCCCCGACAATCTTCCGCTTGGATTCCCTCCACCCCATCCTCTTTTTGTTATTTATGTCGGTATTTTTTACTTTGTGGATGATTTTACGGAATATCATCACTCTTGATGTTCATGTTGTGGTTTTGCTTGCTTCAGACAAGTTTATGAGATCGTTCACTTCCCCATTCACCCCAAGATTTTTTCCACACGTTTTATGAATGCTGTCTTCGGGCTTAAAATTATTTAGCTGCACATTCTGTATAGTCGACTTGAACTCTGAAGGATTAGCCTTAGGGCATTGTTCTTTAATTGCTCATTTGTGTAATGTCTGTACAGCACTGCACAAGTAGAGGGTATTGGACTGGTCGCTGGGCAGGAACCGCTTGCGGATACCCGACTAGAGTGTATCAGTTACACTATCAGTATTATGAGTTACCAGGCGGTACTGCTTGTAATCAGCAAGAGGGAATTGCATATAGCACACTACCTTGTTGATAACTGCAGTTTATGTGTTTCAGAAGGTTAGAATACGAACTTCAGGCCTGGGTTCCATGGTCAATTATGTAAATAAAATTCCAGTACCCACCGCCCCACTCACTCGCTATTTGCAACGCAATGTCTGACGTGGCGATAAAATTGTTAACAACAAACAGGAAGACAAGCTGAAGTATGTAATGACAGACAGGTAGTACACAGTATGAAGGCTTGAGAAATGCAGCTCTAGTGGCACTGTATGAACTAAAATACATACCTGGCACCAGCAAGCATTGTAGACATTGTATAAAGAACAGTAGGTGTTAGGAAGAGTAACTTCTAAGGGAAAGTTTCTCAACAAGTGGGAAAAGCTTCTAAAGTTGGTTGTTTTGAAAAATAATGAGACTAGTGCAACTTTACCAGGCCATGTTCAGACTAGTTTATTAGCAGATGCTGAGGTGTCTGCAATTGTGTGATTGTAGATTTGATGATTGTGTGGGCGACCACACACGCACACGCATGCACAGCTTTGGTAGATTATTTTGACAAGTTATGGTTGTAAAACAGTCCTAGCGGCTGTTCTCACCGACGAACCAGTCTGTAATCCAAGCACAGGAAACCATCCTTGACTTGGTTAGAACCAAAAAAAGAAAGACTGGCAGATTTAACATGCGTCTTGCTATATCCGCAAGTTATTGAAGCAGATCACATTTGACTTTTTCTTTTTAATTGTTCAAACGGCACATCAGTCCGAGACCAGCCATCGTTAAAAAGGCCATTCTGGATGAAAGAACTCCATGATGCCGCCTTCGCTACTTCCCCAGCCTTAACTCTTCCTACCCACGCCACTGGGCTGCAAGAGACAACAACTACTCAGTCTGCTCAACCTTAGTCGCTCAGCCCTTGAGGGCCAGTGACCAACATAAACTGCTAGTGTGTTTGTCTACTTGTGGCGAGACCGGCTAGGAGGAACACGCCGTGTGTGCTGGAAGGCCACTCACTGATAAGGCGAAGGGCGCCTAGCTCTAGTTGCTGTAGCAGCCAACCCTGACAAAAACCTGCAGGCGAGGGCCTGGAGCAGTTCGCCGGTAGTGCAACCACATGTGGCAGCCCCCGGAGTGTGAGAACTGGAAGTCTTACTTCCTGCCACACCCCGAGAGTCTGCAGCGTCGATGGTCACCAATCGCGTAACCCTACCTTCCTCCCTTGGCGTGGCCTGGCTTCTCCACAAGCCAGTGTGTAAACTTGCCCTTATCGTCAGGGCTTCCACAAGATGGCTGGCCGCTGCCCCCCGCTGGAAACTCCCGCCAAAAACGCACAAAGGAAAGCAGAAGCAGGAAAGATTGTGTGTTGGGGTGCGAGGCAAGATGGCGCTTGCTTGGAGCGTTATTGCGCCATATTGGACAGCGAAGTCAGTTCTCGTCTGAAGCGTTATTATAGCTTTGCTCACATATTTTTCGGCATTTTATAAGTTTTCTTGTCATTGCCGAGTTTTGTCCTACCAAGAGTCAAATGTTAGAAAAGATTTCGCACGCTACCTCTTGAAATATTTAACAGATTGAACAGAAAGGCGATACGGAAGCTTGTGCTTTAGAAATTTTTTTAAGTAAACAATACATTCTTAGATGCGTTTACCAAAGATAGAAGAAAGTTGGAAAATCACGCCATGCAATACCACAGAATCTTGTAATGTTGATCTTAAGACCAAGAAAACAAGAAGGTACGTGTCTGTCAGCAGTCAGGTGTCGACACGAGAACAGGTCTTGTTTCGGACATGCCACCGAAGTATCCCACAATCACCACATCTGCTACATCCACAGCAGAAAACTAACATTTATTCCCAACTCGCCCATTCCCAGTTAGACGACCATTCTCAAAAACTTGCGATAACAAAAAGGCATCCCAAAGGTGGTTCAACAAAGGTTCTTGGAGACATTCAAGGGTACAGTCTGTCGATGGAAGTGCAGCTACGAGTGCTGTCGCGCCAGATGTCATAAGACAGGTCTACAGTCGTGAACTTTGAACAATTGTTCCTCGTTTTGCGATCAAGACAAGGGGAGCAGCTGCAGACCTTACGCCAGGAACTTTTTGTTAGTTGGTGTTCGGTCTTTTTCTTGCCACATAGCAAGAAGTTGTGCCGACAGTCGTCATCTTGATTTCTTCTCTCGTATCTTAAACTTGGACTTTAGCCAACCGTTAAACCAAGCAACAGCAGAAACGATGTAACAAGTGTAGTGGACAACAAGCAGACGCAACAACAGGTCGGACTGGACAGAGGCACCAGGGGAAGGGCGGAAGGGTGGAAAGACAACGAAGAATACTTACATCTAACACCAGCAGTTACGAAGCTAACATGAGATCTCAGATAAGCCAAAAACTCAAGGATCCGAACCGACAACCCGGCCTGCAGAACATGGCGGTGAGAAGCGAAGAGGAGGCCGGTGTTCCACTTCAGGTTCCTGGTTCCTGCAGCTGCAGCTTAGCCGCGCACACAGTACATACTTCTTTACATTCCATAGCTTTGCAAGAACATATGGGATAGCAAAGAAGTATGTGCCGGGCACACCGCTCGTGTCTGACCATCAGCCGGGCTCACACTGTCCGTGAATGAACGAGGGGCGCAGGCAGCTGGTGATGAAAAAAGTTCAAAACCCTTTGGGCCCGTGAAACCGGGTACTGGCCACGCCGCTGTGGTACGGAGTACCTACCAACCAGCATCCCCTAAAATGCCTCGGCCAGATACAACATCCCTAATACCCTTCGACAGTGTGCAATGGCCTGAATTCACATTCACCAAGAGATAGTTTTACCAATTTCAGCATGCCGGCGCTGGGTCTTGAAAGGGACCAACCAATGGGCGAGCGTGCGGGCCGACGCTCTGTCAGTCCGCCACAGGGCCAATAGGGGTGCAGCTTGAACGGGGCCGAGTGGCTTCAGCGAGAAGCAAGGAAGGGAGTGGGGAAGGATGGGTACGGGGGCCTGAAAGGCCTGCGAGGACGGAACGGAGCGCTCCGCGTAGTGCTAGACGCTGGCAGGGTCCATCTGGAGGAGAAACAGGGGCAGAGGGGTGGGGTGGGATGGTGGTAAGGAACGGAAGGGGGAGAGTGTAAGAATCGTGCACAGACACGTACAGCGACTATGCTGTATGATGTGCTGCTGCTGTTGTTGTACTCGATGAAGACAGAATGTAAACGCCCCTCTTCCCCCTCCTCCGCTTGCACACGAAATACATATTATTACATACTTCTCGCATATGGGCAAATCACCGCCCTGGATGCGGACGTCCAGCGAGGCATGATGATCTTTCAGGAGGCAGTCCTTTAGGTGCCAATGAGACATGTTGAGCACATCGCCACTAGGTTTAATGGTGCTTTTCTTTTTAAAAAGAATCGGAACTTCTCCTCCACAGTAGGCGTACAGGAGGTGGCTGGCAGCACCTTGGTGCGAGCACGGAAGACATCTTGTGAGCTGGCAAATGAAACGAAGAACAGGTTGAAGCACAGACTCTCAAACTCTTGGGCGGCTGTTTGCTTGGACGCCCTGCCGCCTCCCCATTGCCTGGCCTGGCACTGGCAGAGCAAGGGAACTTTCACGGGCTAAATATGGAGTGCGGCACCCTTCGCCCGGCCTCTCCTCCTTTTAAACGCCCCCTTCCTCCCACCCACGCGACCTCGCGCTACTATCCGTCCGCATCCTCTAAAAGTTCGACATCGTTTAAGAGATAAGACCCTCGTCAGAAATTTTACTAAAGACGTGGTCAGATTGGAGCACAGGTTTAGGTAGCGTTGTGGTTGGGCGGGTGGGAGGAGGGATTCTTTCTAAGACTGCCAGAGCTCCCTGTCTGAAGGTGAGGGAGGAGGTGCCAGAAACCGCGGAACGGAGAGCAAGCTTCGGGAGGAAGGCTTCCAGAGTGCCACCGTGCCAGACAGCCCGGCTACTGTTGAGGTGGTGGCTCGGGTGCGCGGAAAGGTGTGCGCGTGTTGTTAGGGGCTCCTTCCCGTCGTGCACTCCCTGTCAGATTGGAAACACGTGTGGCGCGCGTACAGAGAGCCCGGGGCGGACCCTGGAGGCGCAGCCGCGCTGCCAGACAAAAGTACCTGACTGTAGTCCTAGCTTCGTCCACATGTACACTTGGGTGGGGAAGGGGTAGAAGGCGGTAGTGGAGGAATGGGAGGGAAATGTGCGTTGTTATACAGAAGATTGTTGCGAATAAAAGAAACCACCTTTGCAGTCCTACGTGTTGGCGGCGGGAACGCGTCCTGTTTGGGGACGTCTAGCGAAACCGCCGCAAACGCTGCGGGAGTCAACGACCGCTAGGAGAACATCTTTGTATTTCAGTCGAGTCATGGTTGGCGCCGGTGTGTTGTTCTATCTTCTTAGTATATATATATGGCAAGGGGTAAAAGAAAGGGAATCAGGAGGAATGAGAAGTTTCGGGAATGAGGTTGATCGAGCTGGAGAATGTCATGAACCTGTACTAGTCTATCGTAATGAGTCTCGACCACCCTTGGTTTTTGTGATTTTTTTCGAGGGGGGGGTGGGTGGGTCTGGGAGAAGGGCATGAAAGAAGCAGTTGCACAGTGATGAAGTATGATGTTGCCCAGGATGTTGACTGCTCTGCTAGTGTGGAGAAGTCAGGGTGCCATTGCACAACTCCAATGGCCGAGCCTGCGCCACCTGAGTCATGGCGTGGAGAGAGTGGAGAGAGCAAAGCAAGGGATGCGGCAGCAGCCTAACCTCCCAAGGCCAGGATGTCGGGACAACAATGATGTTGCTTCACACTAGCATCGCTTACAGCGGCGCCGGAGGTGAATGCTATCCGGGTCCCTGCAAACAAAAATAAGCAAGTTCACTGTGAGGGTTGCCGACCTCCAGTCTGTTCCCCTCCACGTCCTCTGTATCCACAGCAGAATCAGCTCGCAGCTGACTGTACGGCCCTGTGTCGCCTTGTATACTGGTCACAGTTGTTGTGTTAGCCTGAGGAAAAACAAAATATCTAGATAGTTCTTGTTTCCTGTTATTTTCAGCTTATTTGGGGTACAACAATGCCATATCTACACACACACGCGCACACACACATTGATTGAGAGAAGTGTGGGGAGGAATTTTTCTTTTGAATGGTTTCTAATGACGCCGACTGGCGAGTCAGTCTGTTTTCAGAATGTGGAATGATATTCTACTAATCTCACTGCTGGCGTCAACTGTTGTAAAGGTGACAAAGTTTGTCGTGCCTCGTACATCCATGCCCGTCGTGGAAACGACAAGTAAACTTCTGTAAATAGATATGGGTAGTTTTACGATTCCCTGCCCTACTCTCAACCATGAACTGGGATTTTATTTGACGTTTTATTTCTTCTCAAGTTTTAGATGAAATAATAACTTCTAGAAAGATAATTACTAACATTTGCTCTTGTTATGGCGATTTCCCTTTTGAAGCAATTTAGTAAAGGTTATAAGGTGCTACGTGTCAGACCGCTTCTTGACAGACCACATATATGCAGTTACAGCCATTAGCATCCTCTACTTGCTCATCACTATTGACAGTATCATGTCCACGATATGGCGGCGCCATGGCAGATTACCTGTTGAAGATTCGCTACCTTGACAGTGCGTGACCTCGAGGTCAACTGTACGGCCTCAGCTTGTCTGGCAAGGAACGCAGCAATGCCAGGGGCCGGAGCACACGTGGAAATGGGTTGGTGTCCGCTGGGCAGCAGGCTTCCCAAAGTTGTTGATGTTGGCTTTATGTTCAACAGGCAAAGGGCTGGCACCCGAGGTGTCTAGCACTCTTGGCTTCTCGCGGCACTGAGTGCACAGTGCAAGTCGCCCAGTGTTATCGTCTGCTTCAAGGCCGCCCAGGCGTCCCTGTAACACACAGTTTGAACTGTACCTAAAGATAAGATAGCAGACTCCACCCACACCTTCTCAGGTACCTTTAAAACTAAAATAAACTTGATGAGAGAAGCATGATGATGATGATGATGATGATTGGAAGTGCGCATGTGTGCGCGCGGCATACGTGTGCTGCAAAGGTCATTGCGTGCGCAGCTATGACGTCTAAGTGATCAGTTGGTCGAACGGGTGCATAAATTCGATCTTTCAGACAACCTCCCAGTCCTCTCCTTGAGAGGAAACGCTGCGGCGTACAGTGATTAGTGCGTTTGGCTTCAGACCCAATGGTGGAGGATCGAGGCTCGTTCGGGCCTGTGGTTGAAAAACAGTTTCTGTCCGCGCATTAGACGGAGCAGTAGTTAATCGTAATCGCTCGATTATAGTACTCAAGATTTCTGTATAAAATACTCATCGCAAAGTATTGCATCCACAGTTGAGTAGTGAGTAAAGTAGGGTGGAGGTGAGCTAGGTAGGAAGCGATTGAGTCAGCGAGTGCATGCGTAGTGGGTGAGCTGAGCGAGAAGGTTGAGAAGGGAACTTAGGGAAGCACTTAGCCCAGTCTATCAGCTTAGAGTCGACCTATCTCCAGTGCTTACATAGTCTGTGCTGATGACTGTCCCCGCCCCACATCTTCAGACAGGTGAGACCGCCCATACCCGGGGTCATCCACATTAGCGAGACGTAAGGTAGCGACTGGCACTGTATAAGTTAATACAGATGCGCATCTTCTTTCACTCAGTACGAGTGCGTGCACACACACACATACATACAGATTACTGCTTTTGAATATTTTCAGCATGTTATGTCATGTATTATTTTTAGGGTGATCGTCATGCTTCTGAGAATATCATAGGGGTAATATTTTTATAGAACAGCACATCGTGTAGTTCCTCAAACAAAATCACGTCCGTGGTTAGAAAGCTTTGCCACAGAAGAAATACTCGAAATGCACGAGGGAGTTGAGGTGCGTATGTACGGGGGTTGGGGAGGGATGTTCGGGGTGCATGGAAGTGAGCAAGCTTGGAAACTGTCCAGAATGTAGGCGGTCTGAACTTTCACATGCTGTTTCACCCATACCGAGTCTCTGTACTGGCATAATGCCTGCAGTGAAGTTTTTTCCAAGACAGGAACAAGTTGTCTAAATTTTGATGTGTTCCTCGGACTTGTCATATTTTCTCAAATACCGTTATAAGTAGACTGCGGCTTTTTGCTGTTGCTTGCGTGTAAAGTTCTCGTGTGGACGGCTTTTGTTGGTGGGTACACTTGCTAATCCTTAATAACAAGGAAGACTGATGACAGTACTTCTGGCAGCATGTATGGTGGTTCTCCACTAACTGTGCCGCCATGCACATCTGTCAGTCCCAGTGCCAGCCACCTGTGGGCCACGTTGTCCGCTCGTTGGCCGAGACACGTTGGGTGGCAACCGCTCAGCTGTGGACGGCGCCATCAGCGATACACAGAAATTCTGCCAGTGAACACTTTTCCCTTTATGTGTAAATCAAAGTTCGTTTGGGTGTGACAGCCAGGCACTGGTTACCGTCATCGGACAGTCACCATTATATGTCTATACAGTTTGTGGAGTGTTTGGCAGCTGAACTATAATACTCTCACTCACGCGCACTCACATGGATGGGTAGGTATAAAAAGATGGTTTGAGTTGCACTCCGATTTTTAATTACTTGTTCGTCGAACTTGATGAAAACTGTTGTGTAAATGAAGATGAGGTGATTAAAATGAAAGGAACATGGAAAACCAATGTGTCTTCGCCTTTAATTGTGTTTACTAATCGATAGCATTCGTAAACTCTACCCACCATCGCGGTTACTTGTTTTAGATACCAGTGGACATATTAAATTTTTAAGAATTAAATAAACGTGCTTTTTATCTTCTTCGACGCTACCATCCTTGATGAAACAAGAAAAAAATAAACATGTATTGGTAGATATATATGGTCGCCAGATCTCCAGAACCTTTCACCATTTATTTGTGGATGTATAGAGATTTTCCTTGTTTGGACATGTTTACTGGCTGTGGTCAGAAAGCGAGGGTCTGGCTTTTAGTCACAGCCAGTCACAGCCCTGGCTGTAGCCTCAAGTCTTAGTTTGCACCACATCATCGTCTGTACGACTGGCTTTCTCGTGCTGTCTGCAGTAGACACGCAGCTGATCAGAAAGAGAGACAGTAAAAGAATCATTAGAAGGAATAAGACGGAGGAGAATCAAGCAGCGTCCAAGTGGGATCGGTTCCTGTTCAGCTGCGAAGCGGGGTCAGGAGGTCAAGCAGGGATCAATAGTGGGTAGGTTGAGCTCGGGTTCTAACGTTCCGTCCCGCTCACAAGTTTTGCCCATGCGACTCTCTTTTATCGCCTTCCGTTCTTCCCCGCCAAACTATTCGATTATTCGTCTCGCCCCGTGTCCTTCTCCAGCTCCTACAGCGTTTTCATTGGTGACTCGGAATCGACTTGTGATCGAAATGTCTGAACTTTGAGCGAGTCTGACCGCACAGGCGTGGTAGGACGATCGAGCACTACCTCCCCACACATATATATATATACTCTCTCACTCACTTGAATTGCTGGGGGAAAGACGGAAGAGCACAAAGTCTTTTGTTCGCATCTGTAGAGAAGCCGACAATAGCAAACTGTATTGAAGGCTTGGGAGCATCGATGATGCAGCAGAAGAAAATGACAGTTAAATAAATATTCACCTTGCGATGGTTTATTTCCTTTCTTTTCAAGAGTAGACGTTGGTGAATGGAGACCTGGGCGTAGGAATATGTAGTACCGCGATATGTAGCCCCACCACTCAGTCTGCACGAAGTGTGTGACACAGCGAGTTGAGATAAAATGTCTTTAATGCAAGTCCGTGTTTCATTGCTTGCTTCGTTGGTTGGCTAGTTGGTACTAGCCGTGTACTCTGACATCTGACCCCACGGTCACTTCCAGTACGATGTTCAGTTCTACTAAAGCTAGTCTGTCAAGATGCCGCTGCTTAGTCATTTTTTTAAAAATAAGTGAAAGAAGGGAAACAACCCGCGCACAAGATCACTAACTAGTGGGCACGGTTAGCTACATTTTCAGTGCCATGGCATACAAACACGGGGATTCGACAGAAATACATGAAGCAGAACCTTGCTTATCACGGCAAGAGCAGGATCACATTATGTTCAGTATTACAACATTTCTTAATTCTGGTGCCCCTTAAACACACGCTTCCCAGCTATTCTGGCAGACGCTTTTAGAACTGCTGCCTTGTGATAAAATGGTGTGGGTTTCCTCTCATCTCGACTGTCATGACAAGCTGTGCCTAGCGAGGAGGGTAAGCATCATTTGCAGCTTTCAGCAGCAGGTGAAATTTCCGTTTAACACCTTCGGCGGAGCGCAACTAGCGATGCTGCTGCCGTCGTCAGCTCACCTTCCACAGTAATGGCAGATGTGGGACGGGGGGCTGGGCCAGCAGACCGTGTTTTTACCTGGGGATGCTTAGTCCAAAATCCTACCTCCTGCTGCAGGATTGATGATGTAGTGGTTGTCGGTTCTATCACTCGTGGCGCCGGGATGTCCGTTAGCTTGGTATCTTTAACAGCGGTAGCCTCCTACCTGCAGCAGAGAGGAAGAGAGATGGAGCGAGAGAGCGGGGTAGATAGCACAGTTTATTCTAAGAGTTAATCGGATTTTTATTTCCTTCAGTCTGTGTTCCTTTTATGCAAATATTTCACCTGGAAATAGTTGACGTCATTGATCGTTGTGTTTTCCTTGTCTGCTACAAGCCATTGTGTACTTTCCTCCCATCTACGCCACCCCTCTCCTTCGTTGTCTACACTGGCTTTCCATCCGTTGTGGCATCCAGTCCAAACTGTCCGTGCTGTGTTTTAATTTCTTTGCTGGCACCTGCCCTGATTATTTCTCTCAACTGCTCTTCCCTCACATCCCAGCTACACAACTCCGCTCCTCGTCTGACGATCGTCTCCTGACTTCCTGTCACCAAAACAACAACAAATGGCCACAGGATGTTTAGTTACTGTGCAGCCAAACAATGGAAGCTCTCTCCCTTTCTCTACCCACCACCTACCACCATTGACTCCTTTACACGTGCACTGAACACGCACCTCTTCCGTAAACATTACTAACAACTTTTCCCATAATACTCGTCCTTTGTCACACCCTTCCTTTTGCAATATCATGTTTCTGTGTTTGATTTTATTCTTCTTTTAGTACTGTTGTTTATTCTCATGTACAGTCGGACCTCGATCAGTCGGCCTTCCGTAAGTGGAAAACCTCACTAATGGAGTTAATTGTTAGTTGCCGGCCAAACACCTGCGTCTTTACGCCATTTTCCTAACTCCAAAACTCCGATTTTTTTTTTCGGGCCCCTTTGAGCTCGACTTATCGAGGTCCGACTGTAGTTCATATGTTGGTTTGTTTGTTTTGCTGTCCCTCGTATTCTGTCCATGTTTTGTTCTTGTTCTCAGGCGCTAAGAGCATGATCCTTAGGTGTGAGTATGCGCTTTACACATTTTGCGTTTATTATTTTCTCTCTCTGACGGCAAACATGGGATCTCCTTAACGCCGCATCCTGTAGAACGTTTGCTCCTGCTGTTTGCAGATGACTTGACTCTTTTTGCAACAATTGTCACTGGTCTACAAATGCAATTAAACACTCTGTATAGTCTGTGTCAGGCAGCCAGCATTTGTCTGAAGGTCAACATATATAAAACGAAATAGTTGTTTTTCGTAAAGGCGGTCACCTAGCAGCTAGAGAACAGAGGCTATATGGAAGGTTAACTTGCAAGGAGTTAATCCATGCTCATACCTGGAGCTGAGATTCTCTACCAGTAAATAAAGCTGTAAGGGATTTCTTGATAAGAGCTTGACGAGGGACCATTCAAATGCTAAAAACAATGAATAGACTGAAATGGTAATTCTGCAAAAATATTGTTATGCCGTTTGATTGGCAGATCGTACCTATGTTGCTGTGTGCCTGGGAAATAGGGGACTAAACACACTAGCGACAGTAGAAAGAAACAGAGATTGGTTAAGGTATAGTTATTTCTAGGAATGGTGTGCTGGTCTGCTGAACATCTCTCAGTCGGAGATGTATGGTAGTTTCAAAAGCTGTAGAGAAGGAGAAAATCTATTGATCTCTCGCCGCGGAAGTCAGCAGCAGACGAGTGGTGAGGACGGGCCCAGTGCACGAGCATCACTGCGCCAACCTCCAGTCCTGGGAGCTGCAATGGCGCACCAGCAGCACGGGCCGTGTGAAAGCGAAGGGGTTAAAAGGTGAAACAGATAGACACTGATACAGCAGGCTGTCCTCGATATGGTGAACACCGGATGGAGGAATGGAAGATAAGAGGCAAAGTGCTTTGAAGCGAAGAAAGGATAAGGAAAGATACTGGAACACATCTTCACTTAAGAATTGAATAGAAACCAATAAGAAAGAGTGTGTTGAGCAGATGTAGACAACTCGCTTGCTTGAAAAGCATGTATAATTAAGACAGTGTGTTTGCAAGCGACAAAGGTGAAAGGTATGTTTGTATGGGTTAAACTTGTACATCCAGACGTAACGGTTATTAGTTCCAATTGATAGTGAAAAAACAAACAAACAAAAAACTAATAACCAATGGCAGTGCTGCTGTTGATTGTAAGATGAGGACCGGAAGACTGCTGGCTTTATTCGACTCGACCGTCACCTCTAGACCACGGGAATGTTGGTGTGGACGTGGCTGAGTCTGGGGCTGTGACTACAGAGCAGCTGTTCACTTTAAGAACCCAGGGGCTGCGACCAGACTTGGGAGACGAGTGGTCGTGCCCTCCTGCTTCCTGCAGACAACAGCTCCTACACCAGACCGTCTGGACCCCACTCGGCATGAGCAGGCGAACAGGCTGACTACTACAACTCGCTGTAGTTTCTTCCCTCTCTCCCTCTCTCCCTCTCCCCCAACCGCCAAAAAAATCCAAAAAGAAAAAAAAGGGTCTTAATCGGGTCTTGAGGTTTTACGTGCAGACAGGTGGAGCCTGCCTGGTGTTGTCGGTCTGTCCGGTATGTCAGAACAAGTAAGTGAACTGGGGCTAGATGTCCAGAGAAGTTCCACTCAGTTGATACTCATGTTGCGAATCGAAACCCTCGTCAAAGAAAGCGGGTGTTTTGGAAATAAAAGGAAGAACAAAGGAAGAAAGAAATAGTGTTGCGCGTGCCACTTCTGGCAGGGGAGTGCTTAAGTTGGTGCTGGACACAGACTAGCAGTTTAGACTGTGATTAGTGCATGTCCAATGAATAGCGGTGACATTCACTTTGTCGCTCATTCGTTTGTGTTGTTTGTGTGTGTTGTGTGTGTGTGTTTGTCTATTTGTGTGTGTTATGGGGTTGGTATGTTTCCCTAGTGCGGTAATTAATATCAGGCTGTGCAGCCCTTCACTTACTGAAGCGCCACTAGGGCGAGTGGTCCCTGGTACCCAGCTTAGTCTGTAGCAGCCACCGGCGTGTGTTCTGCATAGCTTCTTGTTTTAAACTGCGGCAGCAGCTTCTACAGCGCTGTATCGCGACATCTTTAGCTGTCACACAGGGCGGCAACATGTGTGAGAGTCACAGGTCATGATCAAAGCCAGAGGCCAGCTGCTCAACACATTTTTTATTTAAACTCTTTTAGTCCTTAAGCCTGTTAAAACAGTTTTATACAGTGTTTCTGAACGCGGCACGACACAGTTTTAGAACTTTTCTAACTGAAATCGTTTAACTTTGTTTTGAAACTAAAACTGCTTAAGCCGCGCATCAGCTCACGTTATTACAAATAGCGGCTCCCGTGGGAGGCGGGGCAAAGAAAATCTTACTTACATACATAAAGAGAGCAGAACGACACTCAGAACTCGTCAAAATTAAGACTGGCCTAATAAATAAAACTTTCTTAATCTATGAAAATCTTCAGTGCACGCGTGGGCGATGTGGGGCAGTGAGCACATTGCGATGTGAATGCGAGAGAATGTTCATAGGTCTCCCACAGTGTGGCCGCTACCTGCACACTTTACACACGACTCGACCACTGCCTCCATAGTAGGAATTCTGCTACAAAATACACAGGAACTGTACACCAGCACAGTGAGCGTTAAGATACAGTTTCCACAATGTAACATAAGACTGTCGGTTAATGAACTCCCAGCCCATTAGTCGAATTGTTCAATAATTTTGAGGATATAAATTCAAACCGTTGTCTTCGTGGTTTCATCATACGGTCTCCTGTTTGCTTGTAGATACTCAGAGTTCTTCACCGAAGATGTTTGTGATAACCACGATCATCGCCGTTAAAACTGCTAAAGTCAGTTTAAAATAACTCCAAGCGGTTTTTAGTGTTTCGAATTTAGAAGAGAAAAGTCCACAATGAAAACGTTTCAGGCACTAGTGTTGCAGCTGGGCCCTGCGCGATTGGAAAGGTAGACACGCTTCATTAGGCGGGCGACAGAGCGTGGCGGGACGATGATTGAGGGCAGATAACTGCAGACTCTGTGTTTCTTGTCGGACAAAGGGGGTCTCGCGGACAACACCATGACCCTCGTCGTCACCGGTTCTCAGACGACAGGTTTGGGGCAACTCCCAGATGCAGTCGACACCGTGTTCAACAGCTGGCCCCTCTTCCCGACTTTTTAAGTGCCTCCCGCCTCCCCTCCAAAAAAATCTATCGCTTATCCACCTATCAACGTTTCCTGTCATGAGGGAAAACATCTACCACCACACCATCTTTTTTCTCGTTCATGTTCTAACGACCATCGGTGGCATGTAACTAACCCCGCTGACTGCCAAGGAGAAACACTATGAGGGTAGATATTGCTATTACTAGTATAGGTATTGCCTTAGGGAAAACACTGATGCTTCCACCCGACGACTGCCATCAACATGTTTCTGTGGACTTTTTTTTCCCCTTCCTTCATCTTTCTCTGGCGTTCTCATCATGGGCTTACTTCGCCAGCTCTCTCTCTCTGTGAGATATGGAGTCTATATATAGCGTCCGTAGTTAGCCACTTCCTTGATAATTACTGGGTTATTTGCAGCCCTCTCGCCTGCTCTCATAGTCCCACCATGCATGGCGGCGGTGAAGAGCGATGCCCGGCCGCCATCGACCACGCAAGTGATGGAGGTCATACACTCACAGGATGCCTAGCGGTTCCCACCGGTCTGTGTGGCCGGCCTCGTGTGCTGGAGGGCATGACGTATATCTCAGCTGCAGTAACCGAGGCTTTTTATCTCTCCACTCCACCTCTCGAACCCTCCGTCCCCCTCCACGCGCGTACACATACACACCGCATAGTTCTACACTTGCCCTTCATACCAGCCATGCCCAGTCTCGGCGCCGACAAAATGCAGATGAATTATTCTTGTTGTCCCGTATCTGAATACGACAGTCGCTTGTAGAATTCCACCCTCTGCATCCTTTGGTGGATGAAAGCCATCTGTTCTTACTGAGGCATTATTATTCACGGGAGGGGTGGGCAATGGGTAACGACAGCTTGTTTGCTGAGAAACAGTGTAATTGTCAGTACTGTCGTCTTGCTGTGATTTGTCAGTACTGTTATTATGATTTGTCAGTACTGTCGTCTTGCTGTGATTTGTCAGTACTGTTATTATGATTTGTCAGTACTGTCGTCTTGCTCGGCGCTGAGCAGCGTTTATTCCCAGCACCGAGGGACTATCGGAAGAACAAAAACGGTCGGTAGCACTGTCAGCATTGCCAGTTTGTTGTACTATTATTTTGTTGCGTACATCAGGTTTTCATCCTGATGCCTTTCCTGATTAAACACGTGCTGCTCTGGACACGACGCAACTTCCGCCTGCTGCTGAGGGTGGGTCTGACGTTCACACGACTATTTTCAGCATTCTGCGTGCACCAGCACCCGTCACGGACGCGGACAAAAGGGAGGAAAACTTGGAAGCGACAGATAGCACTCACCTCTGACGTCGATGTAGTAGTTGTTGTCGATGATTCGGGGGTGGGTCACGTACGGCGGGCATGGTACAGCACTACAGCAGCTGCAGCACGCCTCAAAGCTCCAGCTGATCACGGACACGAGGACACGGTGGTGCACAGCACAGCAACACACGTGCACGCGACGACGGCAGGCACGCACACGCACGCACGCAGACACATAGACATGGACACGCGCGTGCACGCACACACGCACACGTCCGCATCGCCGTTGGCGGCAAGGCGCAGCGGGTGGCAGCACAGCGGCACGGTCGTACGCAGCCGATCGTCGCCATTTTGCAGCAAGCGGCACACAGACGCGCACAGGAAGCAGTTAACAGCTGACGAGAGAGGGAGAGAGGGTCTCTGTGCGTGTGAGAGACACAGGCTTGACATCACACGATGCAACAAGCAGGCGACGACGGCAGTGACGGTGGGCGGCGGCGGTCAGGGAAGCAGGCCTGTCAGGAACTGGGCGCAGCGGCCCTCCACCCACCGCCGCACTGAATAATGCAGCAAGCCATTCACAGTCGCCAGTCCGGCCGCCACGCTGGCCCGCACATCAGCCCGCGGCTGGCGTAGTGGACGGTGGCGACTGGCGACAATGATGGTGATGAAAATGGTAGTGGTCGTGATGATGGAGGGCAACACCCACTTGCTGCGTGGCGTCAGTAGACGTCAGAGTCGTCTTTTGTGTGGTGGGGTATGCGGCATTATACGGGTGCCGACACGACCTACTGTTGACACGAGCTTTAAGATACCTTATCTCGCTCTTAGATAATATTGCTGTGAATTGGAGGAAAGTGGTGTTTTCCCCGCCTTGTGTGTGTGTGGTAAAGGGGGGATGGGGTAATAAGGAGAAGGGACCACACACACACACATTCCGTGCGTGTGCCTGTGTAGATGCCTCTCCCTGCAGTGACTCCTGGTCCAAACGGCTGTCGCAGGAAACGGTAGGCAATTAGTAAAATACCGCCCCGGGAGATGCAACTACCAACCTTTTGTTCAGTCTAGTCGCTGGGAGAATCGGCAGGAAAGGAGGAGGTGGCCGGGAGACCGGGTAGAGAGGTGGAGTGTGGGAGGGGCTGCCATTCACAGCTCGCCCTGATAGCGCAGCGGGTGTGGGAATCGCTCGGCAAGCCAGCGCTCCTGCATTACAAGTGTGTGGCAGACGAGGGTCAGAAGCTACGGCAAATGATCTGTATAATTTTAACCCCCCGATCAATGACCATCGCTGCTTCGGTAACATTAATGCAGGCATTCGCCGCTACTGTCTGGCATGCATCTTGGTTTCCACGGCAACAGGCAGCTCCTTGAAGCCTTGGGCCTGATGCTATGCTAATGGCCAAATGACTGGATGGTGCGATGAAGGGCGAAAGCTTCACTAGGGAGAAATGTACTATAAAGCATCGGTGTGTCTGCTTCGGATTCCAGTTAATGTCTTACCTTGAGACGTCAGCTTTAAACACACACACACGCATATACTCAAAGAGAGAGAGAGAACAAAGAAATTCTGGAAAGGCTTTAATAGCGTTTCCAATGTTTACCCGGATATCAGGGTCTTAGTCTGTCGAGAGGTCTCTTCCCCCATCTGTGTGTCTGCTGCTCAGTAGCCAGTGCTTTAGTATGTTAGTGGACGTGTTGACGGGTGGCGAGGTCAGCCCGGGGCTTGCAAGTAGTTTCTGTTAGTCCATCACTTGCCACAGCAGGCAGGAACAAGAGGCCAGAGTAGTGTCACCTCGGGTTAGTGGCCATACACACGTCACCTCACACACCGCATTCTTCGGTATTCGCCCTCGCGATGATTGCTTTTGTTCTTCGCCGACCGCGGAAGAAGTAAATGAAGATAAGAGTGTAAGGTGTGCAGCTAGTGCCGACCTTCTTTCACAGAACATTTTCAACCTGTCCACACTGATGTCATTACGTGAGAAGCATGTATCTGGGGCATGTCAGTTGGCCTACATAGTTACGATCTTTTGAGGTCTACACTCGAGCCTACGTATTACATGTAGAGTTTGGCCGTCTAGGTGGAGGTGAGGGACGGGTGGTCTTACTCCATCCTTTTACTTAACCACCCACCCCCCTCATTCGTCACTGTTCCTATCCACCAGGGTATAATGACTGCTAGGTGGCGGCGCCGTGGTGTGTGTGTGACCTTTTGTCGTCACCGACGACAGCCTGGCTGTAGAGTAGCCCCTGTACTGACTGTAGATAAACGTAGTGAAGGCATTGTGTGGACGCGGCTTCACCTACAGAGTTTGCATCGTAGATTCAAGGACCCACGAGATTTACACGAGGGCATAAACACCTGGGGTCCTTCCACCTTCCATTGGAACAAAATATTCACTATACTTTATTAGTACATATCTGTAACATTCTGAACTCCTAGAGTCGCCCATTGCTGGCTATGGTCTTAACCGTCTTCAGTAGTCAGGCAACGGACTCGAGTGTCTAGAACTTGGCTGAAGTCGTTTACACAATAGCCTACTAAACGGTAGCCTCATCTTGAGCCACTCATCTGTGCAGTGTAACGCGCTAAGAACGGGTGAACACCGCCCATGTGATTCATTGTTGCTTCGCCCGCTGATTGCCTCCACTGGTTGGTGACGTGTGAGCGTAAAGTGTGGACGGACCTGCACGTTCAGATACCCTCCTCCCCCTACATTTCCTCCACACCCGCCCCACCTCCTTCCCTGTCTCCCTGTTGAGCGCTCCACCCACCTCTGGAGTTGTGAGCACAGTTGGTCTTGCCGTGGTTCTCTCAGCAGATGACGATGCAGACCCTGCCTGTACTGTGCACTCATCGCTGACATCACCACGGCGACGAGGACAAAGATAACGCGCAGAGAACAAGCGACTTGAGAATGGGCCAAATGACGTTTTCATGTGCCTGGCGCACCACCAGACGGCGCCCCACAGCAAGATCAAAGTACTGCCGCTGGTTCCTGAGAAAGCAGACAATAGTAGAGTGGGTGGGGGGGGGTGGTGCTGAAGGTTTTTTTTTTTTTTTTTGGGGGGGGGTTGGTGTGTGTGGGGGGTGATAGTGTCGGAGCTTGTCGGCTTTGCTGTCTTTAAGTCACGACTGGCTGATCCGGGTCTTGGAGACCTGCATTCTTACCTGCGGTGTACGAGTTGACGTGGATAATTGGGTTATTTTCTGGAGCACCAGGCTAGTCTCTGGCACTTGGCTCTGTGCCCTCGTGGACGGCGCTTGGCAGCATTTTAGTAAACATGCTAACAGTGGGCGCTTGTACTTCGTCAGACCATTAGCGTCTTACTCTTCCTAGTGATGAAATAATCGACTGGAATGGGGGTAGGGTGAGGTTAGAAGATGAGAGTGGAGGTCTCGGCCCTCGGCTGGAACGTCGAACACGTTGATTGGCGATCGGTGACTAGAGAGGTTAGACCAAAGCTTCCTTCCACACGCAGACAAGCAGAAGGTCCAGTCGCAGTTGCCACCGGTGAGGGTACAGAAGGAGGACTTTGACAGATTTACATCGGCAGGTGGGGCGGGCGCGGGCTGGCAAGCCTTCTCCACTCGAGAGAGAGCCTGGCCTTTGGTACCATGGAGGTGATGGGCGCTCAGGAGCCAGCAGCAGAAGTGAAAATATCAAGAGGAAATTTGGTTTTTGTTGTTGGTGGTGTTTGCGTGTTTGTATTTTCTGAACTTAGGAACCATGTCTTGCGACATGACTTCATTGCCACCACTTCTCAGTCCCGGGAGATCGGGTAGCCTGGGTGTTTGAGCAGCGGGGTCCAAAGATTGGCGCCGTAGGCGGTGTGACGCATCCTACCCCCTGCCTCTCTTTGTGAAGTGGGTACCTGTCTCCCTGGAGGGTTGGGCTAGGTAAGGAAGCGAAATGAGCGCAGTAACCGCAAGGTCACGTGAATACCTTTACTTTTGAAAAAAAAAAAACCCTCTCTCATCTCTTTATTCTTCTCAGTTTGCACATTTCCCATGGTGGATATGCACATTTCTTACGACGATGTTCGTCATTTCAGTCTGAGCTTTCTCGTTTTATTATATTTTCGATTCTGTACAGATGTTCCCCTTCCCTCCCCTTTATTAGGGCATTATAGTTTCTGTTATTAAATGAGTAATAAAATTCATCAATATTTTCAAGATAGCATCCGGTGTTTTATTATTTTAAGTCTACTTTTTCACTTTTTCCCCTTATTCACCTTGACCTCACTGGTTGAAGTCTGCAGGTTATCTACTCTAGTCGCCGAGGTTTACAGGGGGAGTAGGTTGGATAGACATCCCACCCCCTTTGCTATTTTTCGTTCTTCCTACCTGTATCTAATAAGAACCAAATTCCAAACTTTATTAATCGTCGTATATAACTGACATTTCATCGACTGTGGAGGAGCTGGACTGCTGCGGGTACACACGAGTTCAGTGCCTGTTGCTTCTGCTTACAGCCAGCCTAGAATTCATCAAATCCTCCTGCACGGACATGTTGTGGGCAAAGTGTGGGAGCTTTTTAGACAGTTTGTCAGTTTTATATTTGTATTCATTTTATTCGCTTTGTTTTTCATCCCGCGATCTTACTGTTACTTTTTTCTGGGCTTTTCTGCTTTACGAGTTCTTTTTTCAGCCGCTCGTTGCCTTCCTGTAGGATTCTCGTCCAACGAATGCCTAGCTTTCTGCGTGTCTGTTCATTTTTTTCTTTCTTTGACCTGATCTTCCCACCAAAGGAACTTTGTTTTCGCGCTCTGTTTGCTCCGGGTGTGTGGGTCTCGTATATCGTACACCTGCTTTCTGTTGGTCACCGGCCTTGCCGCCCAATGGACGCTAGAGGCGCAGTGATTGATGTTCACGCTCTTGATGACGTGATCGACTATTTTTATCTCTTTACCTCTACCTTACACAGGCAGAAAATACAAAACACAGACACACACATACACGTACACACACACACGTACACACACGGACGTTTTACGTTTGCGCACGGTCTGTTCATGAACAGCGAACACTGTTGTAATGATTGTAATGCTCCTGCGCTCACATTATTTGAGTTGCTGATTTGAAGACACACACACACACACCGACCCTTCTCATAAGCTTGTGTATTATGGGGAGACAGTCACAGGCACACTTCCTGCATCCAGTCTTGCTTCAAGGTTTGCTCTCTGTGCGCGAATCAAGCGTGGAGAGAGGGACAGGGGAGGATGTGGATGAAGGTCAGACGTAGCTTTCAAGTAATTAAGTGCAAGTTAAGGCTAATTTGTATAATTTATACTGCATGGTAGTCACAAATAAGACACAGCGGCACTGGCCTAACTGCGTGTCCAGTAGCAAAGTTTCAGTGAGCACGTGGAGATGCTCAGCCTACTGATGAGGACGAGGCAGTAACAAGGATGTAGCACCCGCCTCAGTTTCTGGCCAAGCAACTCATTCTCGAAATTTCGAAACCTCTACAACGTTGGTGCACAGCGACGTTCGCCCCACCCTTCTACTGTCTTGCACCACCTGGCCCTTTCTGTCATCTCAACTCTTCCCACTTTCCCTCTCTCATATGTTCTCTGTCAGTTGTTGAGAAGAGACGATAAACCTTTGAAGTGGTCTGCTGGAACGATGCAAACTGCCATGAAAAATCCCACCCGCTGACAGCCGGTGCGGAACTGCCGAGCGGAGCGCAGGGTGTGGATGCCACCCCTAGTAGCACCTGCGCTTTGCTGATTCCCGACTTCCCTATTAATAGAAGGCATGCACACGGGAGGGAGGGATCGGGATGTCCTACCCGATTCCCGTCTGGATGGAGGAAGTGGCCGTGCGCCGCCATACTTAACACGCTGCACGTGCGCCGGCGATGTGGATAGTGTGGATAATGTGGATAAGCCATTGTGGGCTGTCAGTAAGTACTGTTGCAAGGCAAAACGATGTACAGGACCATATACGTTTGGGAGTCTTTATTGGGGGAAGGGTAAGCAAGACCGGGTAGCTCTAGTAGGGAGAATAACAATAACTTTATTATCTCTTTGGATTCCCTGAAAGTCGTTCTGATCTGTTTACGAAGCTTTTTTTTTTTTTTTGTTTTTTTTTTTTTGTGTGTCACATGTTGTGATCTTTCGGACTCGAAAGTTTCGAGGCAACTCTATTTCCCAAACTTAGGGTTAACTTGCACTTAATTTATTTCAAAGCCACTGTCTGCCCCCACCTCTCCCTCTCTCTTCCCCACCATTCACACATATGTATGCAGGCTTGTGCGCGCGCGTGAGCTGGTTGTGAGGCATGGCGATGGTGTCGACGATAGGCTTCATGCTGTGTGGGTTACGACCACGTTAGCGCGACGACGCCGGGAGCATGTCGACCAGAGGGGTGAAAGGTCGAGGTGATGTGGTGTTCTAACCGCAAGCTGCGGCAGCTACTCCTCCCCCACCTCACTCGAGAAAAAAGCAACAACAAAAAATGCTGCAGGCGGCAGCTGGGGAGAACGCCCATGCGTGGGATGGCAAACGGGGTTCTTTTGTGCCGCTGTGACCCAGTTTGTCAGTCCTGACACACACCCCAGAGTGACATTCCGTGCCAGAGCGGTCTGGCTGACCTTGAGGTAACGGCATCATGAGTCCTCCCAGCAGCCTGCCACACGGCACACACGCCTTTCCCTTACATAGCAGTGATGGGTGCATCTGATAGGTATGATTGCTTTCTGTGGGCTAACCATCAAGTTAGTCAGTGTCACCTGTCACTGGAGCCTCATTTCTATCACAGCTTCTCTGAAGACGAAGTCTCTCGGATTCTGTTTGTCCCAAACCCACAAGTAATACAACTGAAGGCAGGGAGATGGCTACCACCAGCAGCAATCATGTAACGAGTGATCCTGTGATCCTCCGAACGGCAGTCGAGAGTATCAAGCAGTTGGTCAGTTGACTGGTGGACATTTGGTACAGATGGTAGTCTCTAGCATTCACACTACCTGACAATAATTATGCGCCCCTTTCCCCAACCATTCTTGCTGTGGGGTGTTCGGATCCCAGATGGTTGAAGCCTCACTTGACCTCCGAGACGGAAAAGTTGGAGACATCCGGGGACTGCAGACGTCAGGCAGCCTGTGAAAGCGCGGAGTGTAGCCTGGACTTTGCCAGGTGCCGATGGTCTTCTGCTCTCTTTGCAGTAGTGTGACGAGCGAGCGTTTCAAACACTACCCTGCCGTTAAGCCCTTCAGAGCACACTAAGAAAACTGGGATTTATTTAGTTAAATCCAAACGAACAAAGAACCTAAGAAGATTAAGTGAACAGCATCGTACAGAACTGTTTGGAAATACTTGTTTCATTGAATTCCTAATATGAGAGTAGTACACGTCATTTAAAAGTTCTGCTTTTGTAATGGACAGTGTTTCCTTGTCCCCCACCCCCCGTGATTTGTTTCGGCTTGAAATGAAAATATTTCTGTCAAGCTAATACGTGATCGAGGAACACCATTAGACTAGGATGAACAGATTCTACTTTAATTGGTTGCATCTAGATTCTCGTTTGTCATTTTAAGTTTCATACCTCATTCTCTGACCCAAAACTGCACGCGCAATGACATCCGCTATGCCGGCTGCTTTGGTAACTCCACCTTTCGGTGGCTCCTGAGTTAGTTTTCCTGCCAGGCTCCTCGTGCAAGTTAGGGCAGAGTCACCCATGGGTTACCCATCTCCATAAATGCGAGTCCAGAGGGGCTGAAGAGAAGGAAGAAGGAAAGTGAGGCGGGGGAGGCGTCACTCTGGAATGGCAGTTATTTTGAGGCCATGTAAGGTTAGCAGGTGTACCGAGCCCGTCAGCTGATGCCCTTGCTGCTGGACCTCCTCTAGCAGCGGCCGACGATTCTTCGGTCCAGCGCTGGCACCGACAGGAGGAACGACGCGGAAGTGGGGTGGGTAGCTTGGATTGGGGAACAGTGTAGAGGGTGGCAAGAAAACAAACAGCGGGTGCGACTTGTCTGGTGTGTGATGATGCGGTGAGTGGCACTCACTCCTCTCAGCCGTGTGGTGGCTGCACGTTACGGAGGTCCGAGAGCGTCCGCCACACCATCTGTCACAAATGCGCTTCCTCCGCATCTCCCTCGCCCCCCAACACCGTAAGAAAAATACAGTCTGCCGTAGACCAGAGGTAAAGGCTGATCTCTCAGTGGTCTACATCACTTACCCACGAGCATGTGATAACATAGCTGACCACGAGCACACGTAAACAAACTACATCAATGGGTGCACGCGTGTGTTGTTCATATGTGTGTGCGCGCCCGCGCTAATGATTACAGTCAATCCAAGTAAAACGAGAGTATCCTTCATTTCTTGCTTGGGGTGTAGACGGTCAAGATTCTTCAAGTGGTCGAAATACAGGGATGACAGCACTGGGTATATTATTGCTTACAGTGGAGGAGAGACAGGTGACTAAGTTCTCGTGCTGCTTTGTGAGAGAAGTGAAGGGTGTGCTGAGGGGATGGGGAGAGGTGAGGGGGACGGGACTAGTTCACGTGCGAATGGCTAGTGATTCGTCAGAGAAGCGCTTGTAGGAAGTGAGTTGACGATTTCGTTGTTTCATAACAAAGGGTGAAGGTACAAATCTTTCCGTGTGTTCCCATCGACTATTTCTTTCTGCGCTGTTCGTCCTCATCTCGTGATGTTAGCCGGGCAGGCGTTCCATTGAAACGCAGCACCCCACCCCACCTCACCCCTGAATAGATATTTACTTCACAATTGCAGATTATTTTCTTTTAATTAACTTCTCCATGATGGCATCACGTCACTTCCGCATGGTGCTGCACGTGGGGACCTGGCGGCCGTGCGCAGGAAGCCGCTTTACAGCTTTACTGTGGGTCGCCTGTAGCGGGCTGTACGACTCCTGACATCGCTATCTTCCTCGTAATCATCGACTAACGCCGTCCGTTTCTCTCACACACAAGTCATGGTGTAAGCCTGCTTGCACCGTTACAGAGTTCCCCCCCGCTACCCCCATTTTCTCCATCGTTTGCCGCGGCTTTCAGTGCACAACGGAAGCTGCTGGCTCCTACTTTCTCCTACCCCCCCACTCGCCCTTCACCCGTTCACCCAGCCTGGGCTGCCTGCATGCTTTTAGCGCTCGCCTCACCTCGATCCTCCCGTCTGCTGCCCCAGAAACAGACGGGACAGCCTCTGGCGGGTGTATGTGTGTGTTGTGGGGTGGGGGATGAGCTGCTGGTACCCAGGCCTCCCATCGCCTGCCGAAAGCGCGTGCGAGGTATGTCGAGAGTTATCTGCGCGTGGCGGGACGAGGGGCTCCACAGTGTTGTTCTCGCGCTTTGCACGGGGGAAAAAACAGGAGGGGGGTCGATGCCAGTGCCAACGATGTCTATGGAGGAATTTGTTTGGAAGGAGTGGGGTGTGTATGTGTGTGGATTACGTGTAGCAAGTAGACCAGCGACTACTGATGTGCACGCGCTTGGTGCGGGAGGGAGGCGGGTGGGATAGGAGGTTGGTAAGAGCCGTTCATGTGTACACTTGTCAAACGCATTCCCTCCCTCCCCTCCAAGTTGTGTGTAAACATAACGTCACACACGTCATACACGGGTTCTGTTCGCGAGCAGCGGTCATGACGTCATCCCCACTCACCCAGACGAGTGACGTAACAGTGACAGGCAAACAGTTGATGGCGGCGATTACGACCAGGGATCACCACAACGCTTCCATTGGCCAGGAGAAGAGGAATGGGAGTAGAATCCATGTTTAGTCTAGGTCACTGATGCCTTGAGTGTGACTGTGGGGTGTGGAGCAACGTCACTGCATCTGCTGCAGGCCACTGGTTGAAAATATTAAAACGTCGTCCTTGGTCTCCTGTCTTTCAATCCGCGCAGCTTGTAGTGGCGGTGGGAGACGGGGATGGGGTGTGTTAGTGACGTTGTACGCACTACTCACTTTGAAAGGTCTTAGCATAATGGGGGGGGGGTGTCATTTACTCAAGACAGCCTCATCCAAAGCTTCTGATTGTGGTTTGTCATGGCCTTGACACTTTGGTCGTAACATGAAGGTGATGCCAAGGCCGTTACACATCCAAGATGTGCATTGGAAAGAGCCTGTGTTGTCGTGGAGATCGAGGCCTGTACTCAAAGGGTTGGCGACGTCGTCGTCCTATCTTCATGTGCTGCAGTTGCCTCTTATCTCACTGCCATTGTGGTCATGTCGGCTTTAGTGTATTAGTCAGAGTCTTGACATCTTAAATAGTCAATGATCAGTCCCCGCTGACGATTCTCAGCTCGGTGCTGAGAGCTTGTGATATGTGTGTGTGAGGTGTACTTCTTGACAGCATGTAATGTATGTGTATTGTGCGAGGTGGACTCAATGCAGTAATTAACGTTACTGAACGTTAGACAAGCCACCCTGACTTTCATGTTCTTCCCCAAAGCTGTTTATCCTAACAGGATCGGTGCTCACATAAAACACGCACTGACAGATTAGAGAGAGAGAGTTCTGGTCCTTCAAAAACTTTTGAAGAGGAAGAAAATAATCAGTTGGATTTAAGACGAGGAAAACACAAATTAACTCTAGGTGAATAAGTAGGAATCTGTTAATGTTTCTCTTTCTCTGTCTCTACTCACACACACCAGGACACATTTTTTTCTTTTTAGAAATATTTTGTTGGTGCGTGTCGAAAGAGGTATTGATGAAAGGGGTAATGAGAATACAGAAGGCGGAAATATGAAGAGAGGAAAGAACTGGTGAGAGAGAGAGAGAGAGTAGAGGTTGCTGTGATTCGAGGAAAGGGTATTGGGGGTGTAGGTTTGAATATCATGCGGTATGAGGAGACCGGAAGGGTGCAAGAGCCACGTTACCACGTTACCACGGTAACCCACGTTACCCTCAGTAACAGTCTGTAACATATGGGTCAAGTCAGACCAAGATGTAGGGAAAAATAGCGTGGAGAGTAAACTATCACATGCGTGCATATTCTGTGTGTGAGAGCGCAGCCGTAGCCGCCTAAGCATACTGCTGGATAGTGTTGCATTTTAGTCGGGCTTATTGAAGACATGTGAAAATGATCAAACTTAACCCATTTGAGAGGAAACGTGGTTGAGTTTTCTTCAGAACTATAGAAATAATATTGACTTCCGTTCAAGGTGTCTGTCAGTTGGGTCGTCTGCCTGTTGACTAATCTGTAGACTGGCTGACGAACAAGCAGAGAGATAGGACGGACTTGCAGACAGACTATTGATGATGATGGGTAGGCATTCACCTGACACCAAGACAGGCGTAGACAGGTATAGAAACTTGGCACGGGTGTTGTTTTGCTCATTCATTTCACTTTTGTGATGGAGCGTATTATAACGCCACCATATGTGTGTGTGTGTTTTCACAGCGCCATGCGTATTTTGCTGTGCAAACTGCCCCGGCCGTGGATTGTGGATGAGAAGAAAGACGATGGCTACACGGCACTACACCTGGCGTCCCTTAACAATCACGTGGAGGTGGCGGAGCTACTGGTGCACCAGGTACACACCTTTCTCCTCTTTATCTCTGTCTTTCCCTACTCGCCGCTTCCCCCTAGAAGGTCCACCTGCTCGGCGGCAGTTCTAGAACCGGATGCTAGGGCACTGTTCTAGATCGTGTCCTGTTGGAGGGCAGATTCAGAGCTGGTTGTGACAAGCATAAGTAATTGCACTTCATTACCCAGTCATACCCGTGCCACCTCACAGGGAGGTCCGTGCCTATTGCTTCCCCCACTTCCCCTCACATCGTCGTTCCTGTCTTAATTAATATTCCTCACAACCATCCTCTCCTGAAACTCTTAAAGTTCTACTTGAGCGCACAGTTTTTATTTGTCACTTGGCTTGGCTCAGCTGAATACAAAAGAATATCAATTTTCAAAAATCTCATAAAACAGACCTGGGGCCTGGTTTATTCTTGAGAAACGTCTACAACAATACATAGACATAGAATGAAGTAAAAACCCTGAGACCAAGATTAACTTACACACATTTATATTGTCAGAGGAAACAGATAAGGACGGAGATCACGTACTAACTATATGCATTGCATCCCTGGATACTTGTGACATCACTGGTACTTCCCTCTACTCCCCTCCCACCCAACCCCTTCTGTTCATTCTGTCAGCTTGTATTGTGAGAAACTCAGATTTTTGGAGAGATCATCTTGCGTTGAGCTCATTTGGTTTAGTTTTGAGGTTAATCATTTGAGGAGACGAAAAAGTTTACACACTGACTGAACTGACTAAAGTAGTGAGAGCTGAAGTGTTAATGTCTGTTCCATAGGTGGGCACAGTTCCACACTTGGGATTTTATGTAGGGCGTTTGCTTCAGACCTCTACAACACCTTTAATTTCTTCGATAGGTGTGCCGGTCTATTCTACTCCCCCTTACCCCTTTTCCCTATTCCCCACAAGCCCGCCTTCACCCCGCCTCAAACCTTGCTCATTTTGCCTGTGGGCTGTTTGTAACACAGCCTTTCCCCAGACATCTCCAGTTTTGCTCTTCTCTGCACAGCCCACACTTTCTCCACATATGACTCATTTTCGCTTCCATGCATGGCTGCTGGTGTCTTAAGAGTAAAAATTGAACACGAGAGACAGTTGTTGAAAGGCAGTGACTACAAAATCCAGTGTCCGCAGGAGAAATGCAAGGGAAGGCACAACAATGCTAGGTCAGATAACTAAAATGCCAGAGTTTAGTCCCTTACATACTGCCACACTTCCTATATTTCTTCATTGCTGCAGCAACGTTTGAAGAATACATTTTATTTTGTATTTAACTGTATTAAAGGATTGAAAAAGCTTCTAGTGCTTTGCCCTTTTTTTTTTTGCCTGTTCAAGGGCAAGGCCAACATGGACATTCAGAATGTCAACCTACAAACTCCTCTACATTTGGCAGTGGAGAGGCAACATACACAAATTGTGCGGGTGAGGCTCGATAAGATAACATTTATTAATTAATTTGGTGAAGGTTCTTTTTGTCTACTCACCTGAAATATTTTGCTACTCCATATTTCTTGAAAACCTACTCTCTTGGTTTTAGATAATAATAATAAATGTAAAAATTTGTAAAGTACATACACTCCTAAAGAGCATGTAGCTCTTAGCTTGTAGGCGTAAGTTCTTTTATGTACTCGCCATTAATTGCTGTAGGCAAAATATTCACTTTACAAATACTTAATTATTTATCAAATAGTTGTTCCCTTCCACCACCACCCAACATACACACATATACACAGATGATGTCATTGGTTTGGGGCCAGACACTCAGCAAATGATTTGCTTCTTTGCATTTAATCTACTTTTGACAAAATTTGTGTGAAAGCTTATGTTCTGATTACTTTGACTGGGGATTGTTACCAGTGAGTCTTCATTGGTTTGTATATGTATGAGAGAGTGTGTATATGGGTATGCATGATATGTGTGCATGTACACATATGAGCAAATGTTTGTCTTTGTCCTGTTCAACAGATAGTCAAATTTTTAGCTGCAAAACAGATTCATTTTAAATATGATTTAATCCTTGACAGTCAAAGCATCATAAAACAGTGGAGCAAGTATAGAAGAGGGCAGTCTGTAGTCTCTTTTGTGTAGATACACCATTGCCTTGAGGATTAGTTAAATGACTGCAAGAAAGTTTGAAACAGACAATAAATAAGGAATACTAAAATAAATTTGGGAATTAAAACTCATCATCTTAGTGACCCTTGTCATCATCATTATTATTATTCAGCTGCTGGTGCGTGAGGGATGTAACTTGAATTTGGCTGACAAAGATGGAGACACAGCCCTGCATGAGGCACTGCGGCATCACACACTCTCTCAGCTTCGGCAGCTGCAGGACATGCAGGACGTTGGCAAGGTTGTCCAACACCAGCAGATCTTTTATTTGACTATTGCAGCCTTTAATCATGTTGTCATTCTTGATTTTAGAGCTGATAGAGTTCCCCTCCTCTTGTTTATGAATTAGAGATTGTTGTGTAGTTTATTACCTTCTTGTTGTAATTGTTTATCTGGGGCATGTCTGTTTTACTGGAGGATTAGCATTATGGGAGGATGTATTATTCTCTAATTTTAGGTGGTCATGGAGTATTGAATGATATCTTGTTCAGTGATACTGTCTTTGGCACTCTTCCTAAGTGGGATTTTTTACTGTTGTTTTTTTAATACTTCTTTTAAAAGCATGAGCAGGCATTTCACTGGAAGTTAGAAAAGAACATTGACCAAATCATTAGAAATTTTTAATTGCTTATTGATAGTATTCCCCATTTAAATATGGATGTGTATTTTTAGAATTGTCACAATTTCAACTGTTTTGCCTTTCAAGGGGCATGGATTATTTCCTGATGACACTCCAACCACCACCACCGACCCCTTCCCCCACCAAAAAAAAAAATAAAGAGATGTTTGTCTTTGACATGTTCAGCTTCTCATGGGTCTGGGTACTCCTGGTGCGGACAAGAAATCAAGTGCTTCTATTGCCTGCTTCCTGGCTGCTAATGGAGCTGACTGAATATAAAGAACAAGAAAGGACAGACACCCTTGGATCTTTGCCCGGACCCCAACCTGTGTAAGGCCCTTGCTAAGTGTCACAAGGAGAGGAACAGGTGAAACCTTTCATACCTGCTTAGAGATCTTCTCTTTCCATGCAACTTAGCTTTTAGTTTTTTAATCACCCCTCTACTGTAATTAAATGTATTTTGCTTTTATCATTTTTATTTGTATCATTTGGTTTTGTATTTGTTTATTTATATGTATTATTTGTGTGGATCAAGCTGATGGTTGTTTAGATATTTCTTTTCGATTGGTCCTCTCTCTTCACTCTCTCTCTCTCTCTTCTCTCGCAATCTCATGCTTAGTCGCTGACACCCCTCTCTCCACTTGTAATCTCATGCTTAGTCACTGAACCCTTCCTTTTACTCATGTTCTCAGAGTTCCCCGTCCCTTGGGCACCCAGTAGTGTTCTTGCTGTTCAGATCTTGTCTTGGGACACTGTATGTGTACACCTGTTTGCATGACCGGCTGGCTGTTGGGGGTCAGTCAGGGGGGTCTTCTCTGAGTACTCTGGTTTCCTCCTTCCATCCTTCTCCCCATTTAGTGCAAAATTACCACTATGTGCAAGAATTTTCCTGCCAAAGCAACCAACCAACCTGTCCCCTTCCCTTTCTCTCATAATCTCTCGCTTTCTCAGTTACTGACCCCCCACCACCCAGTCTTGAAGTTTTTCTTCCATTTTTCTCTCCTTGCTCTTTTTTTATGTTTATAAGCATGTGCAGTTTGACATTCATTTCTTCTCTCTGCTTTTCCTCCCTCACTTTATCTCATGTGGACATATGCAAACATGCGTACATTCCTTCTTTGTATCCTCCCCAGTGTTCTTTGCTTTTCTTCCTCTGTGCATGCTACCTCTCACACTACCCCATCCCCTCATGCTTAACCATCATTTCTTTAATTGTCCATACCTGAAAGGAGAATGGCTTTCACTGGCCAGATTTGGTTGTACCATCTAGTGAATAAATCTGGGTACTATACCTATACGTTAAAGCATGCATTTTGTATTTACCATCACCTTCCTGTGCATCAGAACATTTTACTGTCTTTAGCCCCGGGATAACTGCTCCCAATGCAGCCATCATCCGTAATGACCAGGAGTCTTTGGAGGAGTGTATGGTTTGTTCTGACATGAAGCGTGATACACTGTTTGGACCGTGCTGCCATATTTGTACTTGCTCCCTGTGCTCACCTCGGGTCAAGAAATGCCTCATCTGCAAAGAACCTGTTCAATCACGGACAAAGGTCAGTCGGGTAACTTATAGCTAGATGTTTGATAACTGCCAGCTTTGTACGTGTTTAACAACTGTATTGTTTTTCTCAACAAAAATTGGGTTTGTCTACATTCATCGTTATAAATTTAGGGAGCCATTAAAGTTTCCTCAGGTTCAGAACATGAGACAAAATATTTCACTGACTTTTATTATCATGTGCAGATTGAAGAATGTGTCGTCTGCTCAGATAAACAGGCTTCTGTCCTGTTCAAGCCATGTGGGCACATGTGTGCCTGTGATGGTAAGATCTGGTTTTTGTTTTTATACTTTGTGGTTTATACATGTGTGTGTGATTATGTTTTTGTTTTTTGTTTTTTTTTTTTGTTTTACTTTGTGGCACATAGTAATAACCATTGGTGGCTATTCTTTTCTCAGAGGTTATTTTTTGTTGTTGTTCTAAAGTGGTAAATGTTTCATTTTCTTTGTTAAAAAAAAAAAGGCATATTAGTGGTGTGTGATTGTCCTTACAGAAGTGTTCTAATGACAAGTGCCTAGCAACAATATGTCATCAGATAATATTGGTGAAAGATCCCATATGACTTTGTGATGTTTCTGCATTGGTACATGAATGTGTCACCCAGTACTTTCGTCCCTCTGATAAATTAGTTATCTTTTGCATGGATGTTTTAAAAGTTTCTCAGTTAATGTTTACTTTGGATTCCACCATTGTTATTTCTAGCTGTAACTTCTTATGCGACATGCTGGTGCTGAAAGAACTCTATTTGTCACTTTCATTAGCACATTTCATTATAGCGTGGCATGTACTCATTTTCAGGCTGTGCAAATCTAATGAAGAAATGTGTACAATGCCGAGCTTCTATTGAGAAGACTTTGCCTTTCATTGTATGCTGTGGAGGCAATCGTAAGTATCCTCTTTCATGTTATGAATGAGTTGTAGATGCTGGTATATGGTATCTGAGTGTTATGGATGATTTATAGATGCTAGTGTATGGTATCTGAGCATATGTGTACTTGCTACTGTTCAGTTTTAAAAACAAATAGCAAGAAAAGCATCATGATTTCTAATGTGCTTTTGTTAACTATATTTTTATATTGTTAATTCTATGACATGAATAAAATGTGAAAATTGGTGTGAAGTTAGGGAAAATGTACTGTGTGCATTTGCATTGTGCACAGAGAGGGACAGGGAGATGTTGGTAGAGAGCAGACTCAAATTTTTCTGAAAAATAAAATCATGCCAATGTGTGCATGGATATGCATAGGGCAGAATCGGATTGTGCAGAACTTGTAACACAAAGAGAGAAAGTTAAATATGTGTGCACATATTTAAATAATAATAATGAATATTACTGTAGAATGCTGTTCCCTTATGACTTTTAGTGCTTTACAATTGTCCATCCTTGTCCATCATTTTGTCTAGGAAAAGGTCAAATGCTATGTATTTTGCTGTGCAGCATCTTTGTTGTAATACTTATGTTAACCATTAAAAGATGTTATTGGTAGGTTCAAATTTAAACAAAAATCAACACAGAGCAAATGATTTGTTTAAGATTTTAAGATCTCCATCATTTTCTTGTGTTAAACAACATCATTTGATTGGCGACTGCCTGAGAAATTAAAAGGGAGAGAGGAAGAGAAAGCAAGAGACATTCTGAACTGTTAGAGTTAAAGATGTGCTGAACTATTAGAAACACTGTTAGTGGTAGAGTCATATTGAACTGTTAGAAGTAAAGTCATGCTGAACAGTGAGAGCAGCAGTACAGGATCACATGTGCAACACATTCTTAGACCAAGTGTTTCACTACTCTGCTACATTCTTCAGCTCCACCGGAACCTCAAAAGCCAGGCTTTATGAACAATGGGTCAAGGGATGTATCACGAGACATACAGAAACTACAACAGCAACTGCAAGACATCAAGGATCAGGTCAGGGCAGCTTTCCATAATGTATGATAATATGGCACAGCATGTGACATGCTGTAGAATATATGCTAGAAATCTCAGCAGTAGAACCTGTGCTATGTAATGTATGCTGGAAATATGTGCTCTAGAATGAGTGCTGGAAGCTGTTGTGCCATTTAGGAAATTACTTGCATTTAAAATGGAAACACAGGCACATGAGAAAAAAAATGATAGATTCAACATAGAAATATCGCAGGTGTTAGGCAAATAGCGCTTACAACCGCAAAAGTCCTGACATTATAGTTATTTTAGAAGATACATTGACATGGGAAAGTTATGTGTAGCTTGAAACGGATTATATTTTGGGGTAAAAAACATATAGCGTACATATTTTCAAGTTAACTAGCTTTTGCTGTCATTTAACTTTTGAAGCTCAGCTAAGAAACATAATTCTGATAGCTTTCTTATTCACAGTTGTTTTTGCTTTGGGTAACAGACCTGCTGCCCAGTCTGCATGGACCGCCTGAAGAACATGATTTTCCTTTGTGGTCATGGAGCCTGCCAGCTTTGTGGTGACAGGCTTAATGAGTGCCCCATCTGCCGCAAGTCTGTGGAGAAACGCATCCTGTTGTACTGAGGGGGCATGATAGTTCCCATCAGTGATCTATATCTGCACAAAAGTCATCTTTTTTAATCTGCATTTTGAGGGATACTAACTACAAAGATCTGGTTTTGTTTGTACACTGAACATGTTCACTGTTGCTGTTGCGTGAGGTGTGAATGCATATAAGGAGTTGGGTGGTGGTGGTGGGATAATCTAAAAACTAATAAGAGAAAAAGGGAGAGAAAGGGTAAAAAAAACAGCCACAGATTGCAAATGTTTAAAAAAAAATTTTTTTTTTAAGCAGAACAACCACTAAAACGTGATAACTCTTGTGTAGAAAAGTGAAGAGACTTTAGGCAGCAAATCTGCTTGTTTTAAAATCTGAACCTGTTGTCTTTAGGCCTTTGCCAGCATTGATACCCATCCATGAAAACCTATCATAATTTATTTTTAGTGAACCTGGCGGAAGGCTGTTGACCGTGGGGGGAGGGGGGACCAGAATGTTGCTTTTGCACTGCATTAGCTAAAGTCTGTCCACTTGTTGATAAGTATCAGCTGTAAGTTTAACAGACGTTTATTTACTTATTAATTTATTTACTCCTTCAGCCTTTGAGGCCATTTTAGTTTTTAAAATTGGCATAGCTTGACGGACTGGTTTTGTAAGTGAAACCTTTGAATTGTTTTATTTTCTCTGTGAGCATATTTTAAGTATTGCAGGTATTCTGTTTCAGATTTTTGTCTGTCTTCTCCTTTATATCAGAGAAGAAGTCAAATAATCAAAGCCTTGTTCACTTTCTTTAATTTTTTTTTTCTTAGCGTAGTGAATGATACCTGTCGCTTTTCTTTACAAGGGATAACCAAGAAACATCTTATTCCAAAGAAAGCTGTAATTATTCTTTGTACATACACATTGTCTTGAATATGTAATAGCATCTGGCTACGCTGGAATTTTTGTTTTGTTGGTTTTTTTTTGTGGTTGTTTTTTGTTTAAAACAACATACTTGTCAGTAGTGTGACACTAGACAGTGCTTAATGTCATGGTATTTAATGAATAACTCCCATGCTTTTTGTGGATTTAGCCTATCAAAGACTGAGATGAGGTAGGATCAGGCACTCTTCTGCTGTAGCTTCAAGTGGCATTGCGCAAGATTGCAAGGTGCTTAATTTCCGTCACTGAAGTTGTGTCATTTTTATATGTGCCCCAGGTAGAACTACTCACTGGATACCATGTATTCTGTTAATTGTCTTATAAATCTTGTCTCTAATTCAAAAAATATTCTGCTGATAAATTTGGGGAATTGTTAGCAGAATCAATCTGCTTATATCACTATCATAATTTTTATGCGGTATTTTTTATAAATCGGAGGGCATACTTTATAACTTTCTTTTGGTGCACTGATTGAATCACACCAATAACTGCAGTGTCAAGGAAAAAACCCTGTTCTTTCACAATCCCAAGATCTCCTGAACACACCCCATATATCTACAGAACTACATTACTGCATAAATCCACACCTGTACTAGACCCATTTACATTCAGCAACTATACTTTTTTTTTTTTTTTAAATAGGGAAAAAAAACTTGAAAACTGCGTGACGAGGGCTTCAGCAATGAGGACATGTAGACATAATACACAGGTAACATTATCCCAGGGTTACGGATTCCTGTGATTGGAAACAACCACAGACTCAGTCGGTTGGCTGATAATCTGAACATTTTTTCCTTTGTCTTGGTGGTGGCTGCTTGAGATTTTCAAATATTTCATCCTGTTTGGATGAGTGTGTGCCTTAGAGATGTCTTGTGTCAGTGGGTCAAGACACTTTTTGCTCTTCTTTTTAGAAAATAAAAGAAAAGATTGTCAGCATGCCAGCTTCCAGCATTCTCACCTCTGCTATATCCTACAATGCTTTTCTTATCGTTCATGTGCCTTTGGTTTATGGTGAGAATATGCATCTTTGCAAATCCACCCATGACAGAAGTTTTTTTTAAAAGAGCACGCTGATTTTCTTCTTTCACATCTGCTCCTTAAAATCCATCATAAAATAAATGTTTTGTCACTGTGCTGCTTGTGCATGAAGAAACATTCTCTAAAGTAGTTTCTCACTTAAAAGTGAACAATTTTCAGAGCATTTCATCTTGTATTATTCCTTAAGGGTTTCTAGGAACAAAGACTTTAACATGTCAGTGTTTGGACAAAGAAAGCTACACCTAAGCTGGTATCATGCATAAAATTTCATCTGGTTCCCTTTATACATTTTTTTTTTCCTTGTGTTGCCAAAAAATGTTTTTAAATATTTAAACAAGATTGTGTTCCACCATGCTTCCTTATTTCATGCATTGTCTGGTGTCACAAATTTGGTGTAGCTGTTTGATGTCAAGATGTATGTTGTTTTGGATCATTTGTATGCAAAGACCCATTTTCATCAACAGACAAAGCAGTTTAAACATCTCTGTGTCATTTGCCTCCAAAATAAAAGTGTTTGTGATGTTTTTCATTTGTGCATGTTCGTATTCACACTTGCAGTATTAATATGTAAATAAATGAATAACTGCTTCCCATGTATGGAACATTTTTGGCAAGAGAACAGGTTCAGCTGTATAGTATATGTACCCACATATGCAGATTTGCTCTTGACCAAATTCTAGACATCGCTCCTATTTCATGAAAACTTTTGGAGGAATAATGAGTTTAGAGGTAAAAATTTGATAGTTGTTGGGCAGAACATTGTTGCACCTGCTCAAATGAAAGTGGATTTGCCTGTTAACCTTAATGTGTTGGATCACCTGACCAGTCACAAAAGAAATCAACATACATTCTCATACAGGTGTGATTTGAATTTCTATTTATGATGCACACATGGTATAATCAGATTTATATAAATTTTATATGCTAACATCTGTTTCATAACAGTTAAGATATATGTTAAATAATTCCATTTCAACACAGCTGAATTCCCTCAAATTGATTGAATTCACTTGTAGTGTTTTGTTATTAAGCAAAATAGTAGGCAAACATTTACTCATTCTTTAGGCTTTTATCTAATACATGCCTGACAGTACAAAAACATAAGTTCTTGAATATTCAGTTGATTTTGGGCCAGTGCTGTTAGAGACCAGTCATGCGAGGTTCACAACACATGATGCTCACAAGTGGGAGTGCACATCCACACCCACTCATATACACTCACATGGACACTCACTGTAGAGATTGTCTATCATCCCAAAGACTGTCCTTCATTTTATGGGCTGACAGGGTGTTTGCAGTACTTAACAGATCATGTAACATGCCTGTTTTCCCATGATCAAGTATCTTGTCTGTTGACATTCAGCTAAATGTGTGGATGAAATGTTTCCAGTGACAAGAGAATTGAAGTTTTGTCAGAAATGATACATGTTTTACTAGATGAGGCAAAGTAGTCCTACCTGAAGTGTAACATTCTCAGCTGACAGGTAGACACTGTACTTTAGTGGCAACATTGATTTGAAAGATACCTTGTACAAGTGTGTCTAATCTTTGAAATCATACCTGTAAAAATATGGTTAGATAATGTGTATATTCTGCACTGCAAATGCTGGATTGTTTGTGATATTTCTTCTCACAAAGTTTTTTTTATTTTTACCTTGCACTAAATAGATTCCCCTTGCACTTTCCCAACTTTAGTAGATTACTATCCAAGTGTGGAGTATTTTGAACTGACAAAAATAAAGGCTGAAAACAGCAGCTGAGAAAAGTGGAAGGGAATGATTTTCAATTTGCAGTATAGCAGCAGGAACTTTATACTGCTGGATTAATTTCATCCAGTGCCAGTGTACATGTATCATTTCTTATGGTTGCAAGAGATTGGTTTATTTATGAAAAGCGTGTTGAAATGTGGAGAAAATTTATATTCTTCTTGCTGCTAAGGATTGATTTTTGTAATGGTAAGCATTGCATTGAAACATGAAGAAGAATGTGAAAATAATTAATTTTTATAGGCAAATTTGTATTGTGGCAAGATATGAACCTATGCACCGATGTGTAGTAGTCACATACCTTTGTAGTTAGTGCATTGGTTGATTTGTGGTCTTGGGAGATACCTTATATTTATATCCTTGAATGTTCTTCAGTCTAGTCTTTGACCTGCATTGTATTGTAAGCTCTGGCATGCTTCTTGTACATCACAATTCCTAAACACTGTATTTTGTAGTAGTTGAAAACCTTTCAGATAACAGTTGACGTACATAAAGACTGACAATGGAGATAAATTTCTCATTTTTGTTAGCTTTAGCAATCCATTGATAGTGAAGGTTGATACAGTGCTGATCTGCCAGTATGTGGCCAAGTAAATAAGTTTTAAAAAGAATCTTTGTATGCATATATGTGTGTGCACTAGTAAGCATTCTTAGTGATGAACCTGCCTTTCAGTGAGCTAAATTCACACATCAGAAAGAAGTATTCTTTTCACTGTACTCAGGTAAGTGGCACCCTCCTATTTGTTCTTGGTAATGATTTATGGGAAGTGAAACCCCAGTAAATTAGTGATGCAAGTCAGCGGTCTGCATTTTAAAAGGCACCTATCCATGTATTTCTTCCCAACATAGATGCTTTTCAATGACAGAAAAGAGAACTCCTTTGCGAACACTTTGTTGTAATAATTCCACTTAATAAACAAAGAGATTTACTTGGAAGGCTCCACAACAATTATTTGTTATAATTCAAAGGCAAAAGCAGCTCAGATGGGAAAGCTGATGGTACCCGACATGCAATAAGTGATGGAAATTTTCCACGAAGGGAGATAAGCAGCATGGAGCAAATGAGGTAATCTGTGGATGTTTATGATTGCACTGGTACGACCTAGATATTAGAAGCCATATCTCACAAGCTGGCCCATGAGACTAAAATCTGATAAAAAGAAACATCCATAAAAACTGAGCACATTTATTTTTAATTGATGATCCAATTTGTAGCACCGAAGCTTTTCGGCACTTTGAAAAGATGTACGTGTCCACTCAGGAAATCATTAACCGCTGCATTTTAAAAACAATTCAAAATTCTGTGACAAGATGCATGGTCCATACTACTATCAGGGAAACAAATTTCAGTTTGGTTTTTCTTTGGACAAACTTTCTTTCAGTCTACATGACCAGTAAAACTCCGCCTGGAAACCACTCGGGTAACCTGCTGGTCCCAAGCCAAGATGAAGGAGGAGGGTTGGGCACGAGGATCTTGACTCTGCAGATGACATCAGCTTGTTGTCCCACAAGCAGCAACATGCCCAGACAAAGCTCACTCGGCTGGCAGAAGAAGCAGTGATGACTGGCCTGACCATCAACATCAAGAAGATGGAGGTAATGCGCGGGTCAACAACAAGCAAGAAGCCCCACTACAACTACATGGGGAATGCATTACAGAGTCTGACCGTTTCACCTACCTTGGCAGCATAGTCAGCAGCAAAGATGGAGGTGCAGATGATGATGTAAGAAGCCGAATAAACAAAGCCAGGCTTGCATTTCACACCCTACGACCTATCTGGAAACTCCAAGGCTTTGTCTTTACACACCAAGATCCGAATCTTTAATACAAATGTAAAGTCAATCCTTCTGTATGGATCTGAGACATGGCGGGTGACAAATGTCATCACTAACAAGATACATTCATCAACAGATGTCTGTGCCACATCCTCAACATCAGATCGCCCGAGAAGATCGCCAATACCGACCAGTGGGAGAGAACCAAAATCCTGCCAGCCAAGACACCAGGAAGCGGATATGGGGCTGGATTGGTCACACCTTACGAAAGCCAGCCGACAATTTAACAAGACAAGCTTTGGGCTGGAACCCACAGGGGAGGCACAGGGTTGGGAGACCCAGACTAACATGGAAATCAGTCCACAGAGAGGCAGAGACTGCTGGCATGACATGGTCCCAACTGGAAAGGGACGCCCAGAACCAGGTCCGATGGCGGGGTGTGGTTGCGGCCCTATGCTCCGCTGGGGGCAAATAGGAACAAGAAGACATGACTGGTAAAACAAGGATTTTTTGGTGATTATTGTAGGATTTCAAAATGAAACCCTTTGTGTTACTTTTAAAAATATATTTATGTTCAGCATATGAAAGTAACTTTGAAGATGTAAATTGTCTCATCTTGATGTGATGCCACCATCCTTCATTACTAATCCCTACCAATTGTCTGGACTAGGTATCTCTATAAAAATTTGACCTTTTGTTCGTTCTCATTCATCATCCTTTTTGACAATCAAGTCTGTTTCTGAATCCATTCACTAAGTGATTTTATCTTTTTTTCAGCAGTTATAGAGTACTCTGCTGCATTTATTATTTTAGCACCATTGTAGTCTTGCCATAATAACAGCACACCCAAAGAAACATTCTTCCACACCCTCCCCTACTCCTCAAAATCAGTATTTTTTATTAAATTCATGGCTAGGGACAAGTGCTACACCAACTTTCTGCCCTTAAGCATATAAATAGTTGTGAAGCAGCTGATCAATTTGAAAGTTATTTTAATTTGGGCCATTCTAGATGGTTATTCTAATACCAGTTCGAAGAACGTCAACCATTAGTAAGTTCTGCTCTAAATGTGCTCTCATAAACTTGGCACCCTTTAGTAACATTTTGCAGCAATCCTGCCAGAGCCTTGAGCAATCTGTTTTTTGTTTTCAACATCAATGCATGCTGAATCAATAGTTGTTTTCTTCCTTGCCAAAACTTTTTTGCATTCTGCACTTCCTGCAGCCCAGCCAGTTCGCACCATAGAGTATACAGAGATAGCTGTCTATAAGGCATACTCAGCTGTCCTGAGGTTCCTGTAGTCTGCCCACCGCATACTCAGTATTCAATGCTCCTAACAAGGGATTTAACTCTCTGGCCACTATACTGAGTATGCGGTGACGGACTACAGGAACGTCAGGACAGCTTTTGTCGAATGCTGAGTATGCCTTTTAGACAGCTATATCTGTATACTTGCTATGGTGCTAACTGGGTGTGCAGCCATACTGAAAGTGCCTTAAAATGTTTTATCTGTAAGCCACAGCTGATGGAAATTGACTGGCCTTCACTGCACCATTAAGGTACAAGTAAAAGGACAATGCGCTAGTGGAAATAGTGAAATTCAAATCAGTAAGGGAAATTGTTCCACATCCATGTGTCAATTTCCAACTCATTTAGAACAGCAGCAATGTGCATTCACTTAAAAATACTTCATAACTTATATAAAAAAGAAAGCAAAACATTCTAAGCAAATTTGTTTTTCCAGGGAATGGAAATTCTACTTTAAAAAAGGCTGACTATACCTTTAAATTTAAGGTAATAAAGGTAAATGTAGATTTGAGAATTCTAGACCTTCATCAAAGCATAAACAAATTCCACATAATGATTTTAGTAGACTTTAGCCTTCCCTTCTCAACATTCACCAATCACACGATCTTGATCACAAAGTCATGTTGACAAACATTAGGCCCAGCTTTTAATGTGGTTGCAGATGTCTCCATTTTGCTTTCAAACGATATTACCATTCTAAGGCAAAGAATCTACCCAGTTTATCTAAATGAAAAATGGTTTTGTTATCACCTTAAAGGAACACGACAAAATGTTATTTAGTCAAAGCATTGATTGCATCAATCTATACAAGGTTTAATGAATAAACAGATGACTTCAAGAAAAAGAAAGTGTTCCCAAAAGTAAACTCTTCAAAATAGACTATTTCTTCATCCACTGTGGTACACACAGCTATGCCATGTATCAAAATATATGTTATTCCACAAAAAGCATTGTAATATTTTCTGTTTACTTTTGAAAAGATGAGTATAAAAGCAGGTGCCTACACAATACCAATCTTATGAGAACAATCTGATACACAAAAGAACCAATAAAAGCCATCTTCACTCATTATGTGAAAAAGCTGTGCTATAGTTTCTCGATCTCTGGCTTCTCGTCCCACACCTGATGTCTTCTGCCATTAAGAAACTTGTAGTCTTCACAAACCTCACATTCTTTCATTGGTCTTTGGATGATTTTCACTGAAGAAAATGCACAAATTAGATGAAATTTCCTTACAGACATTCCTTGCCATTGGGTCTCTATTTGAAAGATCCAAGTAACACCCAAGAAAAAGATTTTCCCCAAAAAACTTCATGGAGACAGTTGATTTCACTGATTTGCTCACCAGTAGCGGATAAAATTCAATCCTAAGAAAATTCATTATTTGTATGTTGACAGTGGGTTTGAGAATAGTCTATACTCTTGGTTCATCCTTTGCTAATTAAGTCAGTTTACAGTATGGTTTTTTCAATGATCTGCTGACTGATTTATTCTGTCCTTCCCCTACTATTTTGCAAGATAAATCACCTCCTATGATTGTGAGATGCATGATCATAAGCTGAACGGATTTTTTTTTTTTGAACAAAAAAGGAAATGGGTATTTTTAGTGGTTTCTCTACATTCCATGAAATGTAAATGCACAAAGTATGAACAGGCACTGAAAAGAATTTTGTCCAACCCTGCTAACGTCAATTCTTCTGGTGAAGTCAATGATCCAAACATGAGTTTTCCAGCAAAACAGCCACCTCTGCTGAACTACAGTCTCATGCACTCACTAAGGCAAAAAAACATAAATTAATTTTAAAACTTGCAATATCTTCCCTCCATCGAACAAGTTCAAAAATGGACATGATCTAGCACAAGATATTCTTATGATCACAGAAAACGATGCTGAGAGGGTAAAAAAACAGGATTCTCCAGTTTCAAAAAAGTTGTTAGTCAAAATGCTAGAACAGTCAAGCCATCCTGCCATCATGGCATAGGAATATTAACAAGGTGATAGCAAAGCAGAACAGAAAACATTAACCCATGTAAATGAAAAGTGGCATACAAGACAAGTGTACATATTCTGATATTAAAGTTACACTCTTTCCACAGTGTCTATCCTGGAAGCTTTAAAAAAAAGAAAGAGAAATGAAAATCTTTGTAGGTTCTGCAGCTGCAGGATGGACTGGCATATCCTTGGGTCTCAACCTCGTGCAACTACAGTTCCTGAAACTGGTTCTTGCACTTGCAGCTTGCCAGTCTCAAGGTCAGCATCTGCTTCCTACTTGGTGCTAATGAGCTCTACATCAAAAAGAAGGACAGCATTGGGCGGAATAGTGAAGAATGTTAAGGAAAACCTGGATGAAATGGATTAGCCACAAAGTAATGCAAATTAACAATGACTACAACAAAAAAGGATTATTCAAATATTCTAAAGATGAAAATTCCACATGAACATGCGTGCAACCATGCATAATTACACTCTCAGGCATACAATATGATCAAGTAGCACCACATGTTTTGTCAAAGGATATACTCCTCCAGCTCCTCTAGCACCATAGCCATAGTCTGGTGTTATTCTTAAAGTTGCTCGCTCACCCACCTTCATCTGAAAAATGTGCAAATCAAGCATTACTGACTCCTCAAATGAACATAAACAATTTATCTAAAATATATAACAATGAATAGATACTGGGGACATCTCTGTTTTTAAGTGAATTATATGAACCATTCTTGCAATATTTCCCTAGTGAATGTATTTCCTGCAATCTTAATAGAATACGAAGATGTACAAAATGTCTCTTCAAAATAAAAGAACATGTTCAAGTTCTTTCTTTTTAAATGGTTCACACAAATAATTTCTAACAAATATATTAATGAAGTATTTTTTATATAAAAAGTCCATTTTCAAATAACCAAAAACGGGTTTTCCCAAATTTTACTATTAGAGTATGCATATGCACACAAAACCCTAACATGCAAATCTTAACAATATTCAACACTTACAGCCATTACTCCTTCATCCCAACCTGAAATGTCAAAAGGAAAAAAAAAAATTAAATTTCTGCACTAGCCTGATTGTTTCTTTTAAAAAACAAACAGATGTTACAGTTAGTGACTTCCTGTCATATGAACTAAAAATTATTGCCAAAATTATGTAAGCACTCCAGAAAAAAAAAAATGCTGTTAACTAATCTAGTAAGTACTTCCCAGTCAGTGTTACCTGAGATCTTAACAGAACAACCTTTAGAAATTATCCTTAAAAGCATGATTCCTTACCATTAAAGAAGGGCAGAGAGCATTAACTATTAACTATCATACTAACAAACATTAGCTATCATACATGGCTTCTGATGACATTTAAATTTTTATCACATAAGCAAAAAGTATGACAAAGATAAATGCAGCAAAGTTATCAGAAATCTATTGTAATAAGTTTTTTGCAAATAACATTTCAGATAACACCATAAACAGGTTTGTAACTGTGAAATCATATGTGTGCACTCATATACATGTACAGTATCTGCATAATTACTCTTTTCTGTGAGCATGATTTATAGGAGGCAGTGAAAGAATAAAAACAAGAGATGTAATCAAGTTGGACGATGTTAGTATGATAAAACTTGTTGAGCAGACCCATTGCAAGTCACTATTCTTTCTCCCACTATGTTCTTAGAATGGACCCTTCAAATTTACTGCTGCAGGCATCCCTATTACATTATATCCACTTTGGCAATAACTGGTGTAGTGCATATCATCATTATATTACCTCGAATAACTTCTCCTTCTCCAATTCTGAACTGAAAAGGCTTGTTGCGATCCCGTGAAGAGTCGAACTTTGTTCCCTTTTCTCCATTTTCCTCCAGACAGCCTGTGTATAAGTTTGGTATTTTGTATATGAGAAGTCAATTATTTCAGTAAAAATAACAAATAAAACAAAACTGAAAGGAAAGGACAAACACTGATGGCTGTTAATTTAAAGTCATTTACAACAGCAAGTCAGCAATATTAATTAGGCAGATGTTGATAACTATACTTTTCAATAGTGTACTAGTTTAAAACATTGGTGACAACCAAATTTTCTTCCATTTAAAAAAATGTTTAAACTACTTTTTGTCTTCACCAATGGCTGATGGAAATAAATTGTAATAATTTTAAAATGTTAGCAAAAGTGCTTTCAAATAATATTATCAAATTACCAACAAATAACCATCTACAAATAAAAGATAACTGCATTGCGAAACCTAAGCACAGGATTAAAAAAAACCTACACAATTTAAAAAAACAACAACATACCTGTATAATGAACTGTGACTTTCTGCCCTTTCTTTGGCATAGGGGCGTTGGGGTCTGATGCTGATTGGAAGAGATTATTAAATAAAACAAATATCAGTGCAAACTGCAAAAACTATCAGAGATAATGCTAGTTAAGTCAATCCATGTGAACAAGTATTCAGTAGGGCTTCAAAATATCTACCCAGGCATGTCAAAGACATGGCCCATGGGCACTTAGACAATTCGCAAAATCTGTTATATGTCTTTTCATACTTTCCTGAAAAGTTTAAAAACTTCAGGACGTTTGCTACAAATGTTCAGGCAATGTTCAGTTGTGCCTATGTGTAAAGTTATTTTCCTTCATGATTCAACAAACACTTCTCAGAAAACAAAACTGACTGATCAACACCTCTCATTTTTGATGAAAGTTGGAACTGCATAGACATTTGAGCCAGACAGCAAAATCGGCATTAAAATGAAGTATCAAGCCTCAGGACAAAACAATATAGTCATTTTGAACTGTGGTAATTGTTATATAATGTATTTGCTGCTGTTGCCACAAGTCTATGTTACCATTTAAAATTTCTTTTGTTACACTATTTCATTACTTTCCATTCACGAATGTGGCTAGCTGCTAAACTATTTGTATGTATACTGTCTATTTCTAAGTTAAAGTAATAAAAATATTCTGCAATAATTTTTATTAAATGATTTCAATTAGTTGTTGCATGTGACCCTCATGACGACTCAAATGTGGCCCTATGGGACCCTCAGTTTGACATGACTGATCTAAGCCATAGGACATACATAAAAAAATACATTTATTTTGTATATTTTCTATATGTGAGTGGACAGTATATACAGCTCATTCAATTCAATATCAACAAAGTGCCAAAATTTAGCTTTCATCAAACTGCATGACAGATGATATACATGAGCTATAATTCTATGGCTATTCAAGCCAAATTAGATTTGAAATCTGACATTGAAGATTTGTATTTGGGATTATTCTTGTATTTAAAAAAAATTAGACCAATGAAAAAATTAGTAATGTTAGGTTGATGTATATGGTCAAGTAATTACCGCTTGATGATCTTCATTTCTCAAAGTGAACTGACTAGTTATTAGTTTTTGCTCAGGGTTTATTTGCTCATATACAGGTATTGAATGCACAAAATATCCAATAAAATTAACAGAATTTAGATGTTAATCTACGTTTTCTTTGATATAAAATATATCGTTGACGTTATTGGAAAAAAGGGAACTTCTGTGCGATTACATTTATATTACTGTTTACACATCTTTAATACTACACTTGTTCAGTCAATGTGCAAGGCGTGGATGTTCAAACTTAGTCGGACACGATACAGTAGTACATAATATTACATGTTTCAGGACTACACGTTTTTGACTCGAGCTTTTATTCCCAAGCCGGTTTCATGCAGTTACCATGCGATCACAAAGAGTTTAAACGCCATTTTTCAAACAAACATTGAAACAAAGTTTTTCACATTTCATACCCGCCTGGATTATTTGCTTTGTCCACATTGTCGACAATGTAGCTATATTGCTAAGTCTGTGGATGATGAAGTCTTTTATGTCCGATGTGATGTCAGTGACCGGAAGTCTCGTTGTCGACAGAGAATGTTCAGGGGGGGTAACCACACAAACCGAGTGCTGATTACTTCCCTTGGTTTGCCACAGCTCAAGAGTGCTGGCAGCAAAAATGATGAAGATGAGGCGCGCAAACCGATTTAAATTATCCCATTGTACACACAGTCTTAAAAGACGTTTCGTTGAGGTTTAAATAACACAAATAGCCTTTTATGGGCTATATTAACGAATAATGTGTAAAAGGATTTTACTAGACGCAGGTCAGAATGCCGATATTCATAAACCAAAGTACATATATATATATCCGCCCAGGAGTGAAATCCATCTATATCTATTCCTCTTCGTGCATCAGGTTGCACATAAGGCCCAACAGAGTCGATCGGCTGAAACCTGCTCTAGGATACCCCATGTCCAGCCCTTTCCTTTCATCTCCCTTTCCACTGTTCTTCTCCAAGTTTCCTTTGGGCGGCCTCGTTTTCTTCGGCCGTCCGGAGTCCATCGTAGGGCGACTGTGGAGAGGTCTGCTGTCTGCTGGCGGCGCACATGTCCAATCCATCGCCAACGCCTTTGTTAAACTTGATGTTCATGGTCTGATCAGTTAGATGCAAGATGGCAGAGGACTTCATAGCAACGTAACTGTCTCCTCTAAGATCTTTGTTATTGTTCTAAGGCTTTACTGAGTTGTTCTGATTGCGGATGTATAATTCTCAGTTGCTACCAACTATATCTACTTGCTCTTCGCTCATTTTCAGTCTGCTTCAGATCTGTCATTGCCTTCATGTAATGTACACTGGCTTCCATGTCGTCGTTGTCATCAATGTCGTCGTTGTCCTCTCGGATTCTGAGAGGTGCTCACACGCCTAACAAGCTGCTGTGTTAAGCTGATGTCTAACAAGCTGATGTCTCCTGCTCGTAGATTAGCTTGCAAAATGCTTCTCGGAAAACTATATTCAATATCCGATGAGTTTACAAGCCAGGGAAGTAGTGCGCAGATCCACCAATATAATATTTACTAAACACATTCAAATTGTCATCATGCATAATGAGTGACAAATGTAAATGTGATTCAGATTATTGTTTGCTCTGGTGCTTTATTAATTGACGAACACTTGCTAGAAGCTTGATCCTCAGAAAAGAATATCACACAAGATAGTTTACTAGCGTGTTTTTTGGCAAGAACATATAAATAAACAATAGTCACAAATGGTTTACGTGGAGGGATGTTCACAGATGCTGTAGTGCACATACAAACCCTAGTAGCATTTGGAGGAGAGGCCATATAGGACCCATGTGTGTCCCATATAGGACCCATATGAGCTATCTTATGACCATATGGGAAGCCTATATCGGCCCAACCGCCGAAAGCGCAAACAGGTCCGACCGTGGGCCGAGATGGGCTTCCTATATGGGAAGCCCATGTGAACCTAGATACCTAGATTTCCAGCTATTATTGGTAATTTTAGGTATTTTGGCATATTCTGATTTACGTTGTTTTTAAATCAGGATATGCCAAAATTCCTAGAAAAACCAATAATATCAAATGCATCAAAATAACCCTATAAATGCCAAACAAAATGTTACAAAAAACAAACATGATTTGTCGTTTTCTGATGTTTATTGAAATTGTTAATTAAAAAACTAATTTTAAATATGCAAAAATTGTACAGCTTTACTTGTCCTCCAATTCATTCCCCACCCCAGAACTATTTACTGACTTTAACAGTCTGTGCTCAGGTGCCCTTTCCCTTCTGCCATTCTCTCAATCCCTAGCACCAGCTAACCAGCTAGAGATCTGCGTCTGCAGTTCTGCTTCAGTAGCTTGAGGGCAAGTTTTTCTTGCAGCATCTAAAAATAGAACAAACATAAGAATATGAAGTCTGTGTAAAAATAATCACTTAATTGTAGGTCACTGACCCTAATATCCAGAACATAAGGTGAAATAAAGAAAGGTACAAGCAAATTATATAGATATGTAAAGTGGCACAAAAATTTTAATGGCTATAAACAGAAAGGAACTACAAGTGGAAATGCATTTCAATTTCAGGTAGAATTTCTAAAGGCAGGAGAACTCTGGAAATACTGATTTCAAAAACAATCCCAGTACATGGGAACTGTAAAGATGTCTATCAACTGTCATCTTAATTCCTTTCTACACAAAAATTAACCAGCTGATTAAAGGACTAGACATTGCATAAACATATTGACTTTTACAGACAAATGAAATATTTTTTCTCAATGACTCATGAAAACACAGAGTCAAATATTTAAATCCTTACCCTGAACTGTTTGTACAAGAAAGGGGTGGTTCTTGAGTCCCTTCTTTCCCTTCAGACCATGGAAGTTGTAAGACCGGGCTAATTTATTTGAAAATAGCAGAGACCGTTTGTCCCTGACGATATGCTTTAAACTGAATCCCCCACGCATTGCCAAATAGCATTCCTGGAAACAGACAATAATAAACATACATCACTTTTTAAAATAAAACTTGCTGTGGGCAGTATCATGATACGTGTTATGAGAACTAGTATTATGAGACCAAAATATGGATGAAAACCATTAAGGAAGTTTCATATTTATCTTTGTAACCAAGCTAAAGTGCTTACAGAAAATTTATTATCAGCTGTAATTCATGCCACCATAACTATGCCTTTGTTACTTTTTAGTACTGCAGACATGTCATTTGTTCTATGCAATAAAATGCTATGAAAATGTTTAAAGGGAATAGCAAAAATACACTTGACTCCTTCTAAAAAATCAGAAGGTTCCCAGTCACTTAATCCCCGACGCTTCATCCTTAAAATGAAATTTTAACTATAAAAAATTATGAAGCCGGCAAAAAATTTAATTGAAATTTAAATAATTATCTCATATAAACATCACAATAAGTTTACAATTAAAATAAATATTGAAATACATTAATAATATTCAAATTATACTATTAACTTCAACATCATTTGAAAATCTACAACATTAGTTAAACTATAGTTAAAATTTCATTTTAAGGATGAAGCGTCGGGGATTAAATGTCTGGGGATTAAGTGACTGGACACCAATCAGAATAATTAAGCACATACCAATTCGTGTTCGTTTTCCTAGATCTGTCTTTAAATCCAGCTCGAGACGTTCTACATCCTTTGAAGATTTTAAGGGAAACTGTAACCCTTGTGGCAGATGTCAGCTCCTTTTCTTGGGTTTGGTACTCCATCTGCGCAAGCCTATTTTTCACATCTTTCACATCAGTTTTCATCTCTTCCAGAAGAGACAGTATATGCTGTACAGCTTTCCGTAATTTATTTTGTTTACCTGGAACCAACGAACGCAATAGCAGAAAACATGTAAAATAGTGATCCTTATTTATTTCAATTTTTTTCAATATGGCAAAAGCCACCTGGGATTTTGCACTTCTAGTTATATTTCAAAAAAACACTGTTCAAAAGTCTTGGTCGAGGGTAAGAACAAACAAAATGTTAAAATGATTATGAATGAAATGACTTCAAATTACCTTCCAAGGGGTTGTGGGTCCCTGTGCTGGCAGGACGAACACCATAACCAAAGCCACACTATCTGTATGGAAATAAATATTTAAAAAAGTAGGCAAATAAGATTTCACAAATCAAGATCAAAAGCACAGCATAAATTTCACTTTAATATAATCACTTTAGTCACTTTCACTCTTATAGGGCAAAATCACAACCAAAGTTACACTATTTGTGGCTTAATGACATGTTATAGTGTTCAAACAGTTCAGGTATTGTCTTTTTTTCCTTCTTTTCTCCTGCAGCACACAATGACATAGCAGTCATTTTGACCATTAATGCTCATATGCTTTATAAAAAATTTTCTACACAAGAATTAATTATGAATATTATGAATCAAAAAATAAATTGCACTTACTTAATGACTTGTGCAGGAGAATTGGAAGCATAGAACATGAGGAATCTGGCTTTATAGCTCTAATTAATGAAGCTTGCATCTGGTTCAACAGATTGTGGTGGCCAGTTGCACATCCTGTGACCACTTTCATCTTTAAATGCCAGCAGCCAGCTATCTAGAATAACAGTAAAATAAATTATTGACCATTATATACAGTCATTACCATTTGTTTTAGAGAAAATACCATTAAAGTTATTTTGTCTGAATTGATACTTCCAGTCACAATCAGTTGTCAATGGACTATCTCTATGAGGTTTTTGGGTTCACCACTGGGAACACAATCCTTCTGCTGCACTTTATCAAATATTCTTAATTACCTGCTGCAGTGGAAAGTTTGGTGTTTGAACAAGTTTAAGCTGGCCTCAAAAAATATAAATTCAGAGGCACAGTAAGTCCAAAAGACCAAATCTGCCAACATTATCAGCAATTGGTGACAAAGCAAGTACATTATACACCAAAAATCCCTTACCATACAAACGGTCGTCTTCTTGAACACATAAACATGAAAGGTTATGAGCGTAATCAGCGTTTTTTCACACACAGCCCAGGACTTGCAAGACAAAAAAATAAATAAATAAGAGAAAATATTATGATACTGCTATAAGAAACATGGCCTTTTAACGCTATACTATATCAGTAAACAGAAGGAACTGTCGAAATTCTGTTGCCTTTGAATGGTAAAGTTCATGACCTACACTTTCGCAATTTATTTGAGGAAAATTCTGACAGGTCAGAATTCTCTGTATCGCTAACGGCTAAAGAATTATCAAATTGCAAGCTTTTAGAACTGCTGGGCCCGATTTCTACTTCTCTCTGCGTTAATGTATACTCTAATCTTTCTTCTCTTAGCATAATATTCTGCACTGAACTTGGACATTTCTGGAATTAAAATCTCAATAAATATGCTAATTTAGAGCATATAAATCATACATACTGTTATTGAGAGTCCAACACATGTATCAGCATTGGAATTGACGGCTGAAGAAGCTTAATTATAATTCCTGTTGCGAAAAGAAACACAACTTTGCAAATGGCGCGCAGTTCCGATCACGTACACCATTGGCTAAAAGTCACGTGCCATTATTAGGGGTTATGGCCCTTGGTTGGTAAGAGTACTCTCGCCCGTCAATATAGGTAACCTATATCGGGCCGATATAAGCCGAGATTTCGATGCGCATAGGGAAGTGGTTATGAATCTGTGATAAAGCAGATCAGTTTAGACTTGGAAATAGTCTCGTCTGTAGATAACATCGTCCGTCGATGACTAGAAGCAACAAGATACATAATGCATTGATAGTGAAGCAGAGCGGAGAGAGCGGACTGCACCGTGTGACCTCACCGGCGAAGAGCGAGGCAAAGGACATCCGAACCACGTGGGCCCAAGTGAGGGGGGCTGCCCTGGCTATACCGGGTCCGCTGGCGAGGTGTTGTTGCGGCCCTATGCTCCTCGAGGAGGGACCAAGGAATAAACAAGCCCCAGCCTTACATTACGTATTTCTGATTATAGTCACGATAAGGTGACCAGACGTTTCTGGGGCGAAAGCGGGACACGCGCCGATGATGGTGTCGTCACCGTCAAAGAACGCCGAAAAAAGTGATTTTTAAAGACAACCGGGACATTTGATGGACTTGCTAGAAAGCCAGAAAGCGGGACATTGGGCGTCCCGCCCGATTAGCAGGCGGGACACGAGGTCAAAAGCGGGACGTCTGGTCACCTTAGTCACGATCACGTGACAAGACACTATACGTTACTTGGCTACAGTCTGTACACGCACCAAGGTGGTCTGATAGTCCGTACAACCGAATGAAATGACTAAAATCTTTATAGACTTTATAAACAATAAGATGACTAGATGCTGCAATATACATATTGCTTGCACATGAGACCGGGAAACGAGATATGGATATGCTTGAAGGACTAGACTGGTGCGATCCCCCCGCACCCCCTAAAGATTGAGTAAGCTCGTAGCTGCTATGTAAGATATATTCCCAAATCTGAGTGAAGCACGGACCTGGGGATACACATTCACGGGGAAAGCGATCTGCTCCCGTTTTCGAGACATACGCATGGGTAGATAACAGATTGCGTAAAAGCTCGATGACTATGTAGCTGGTATTTTTTCCGTTGTTGACATCCGTGGTTGTAAATCACAGTTGAAACCTGCACGAGGCATGCCGGGACAGCTCAACAACACAACAACTCTGACAGTGCGGGTTACATTTTGAACGGGCCTGTATATATAATTAGACCATTGCTGTGTTGTTGGCGATGGTGAACTATATATAGTGGGTTAGGGCATCGGGTGGTGTGATAAAGATAAGACTTACTGCAAACCCTCGATCTCACCGACAGTTTTCTTTTTTTTTTAAGGCGTCGGGACCAAAGGTCGACGTGACTCTTATCTTTCCCCTGCGTTGAAGGGGTGATCAGTGTGGGGTTCAGTCCCGAAAGATGCAGACGGCAGGCAGACGACAGAGAGTGGGTGTGCTGGGAGCCGGCATCATTGGCCTGTCCACAGCTGTTCACATTTTGGAGAAGACACAAGCAGAGTACGGACAAGGTGCCTCCGCCGTGGAGGTCACCATCATAGCCGATCGCTTTTCCCCTCACACGACGTCGGATGGATCGGGAGGCTTTTGGGAGCCGTACCAGCTTTGCGACACACCTGTGGAGAAAATCAGGTAGGTGCTTTTGAGAGCCGCGTCCTATATCTTGCCGACACACCTACTGGTGTTTTGGGGAACCCAATTAGCTGGCCTTACCTTCTGTGCGTGTGTGCTGTACACATGATGAGAACAATGTTTCATTGCTGTAGATCGTTTCCCTATTAGTGTCAGAAAAGTGCTGTCACCACCAGCAGCATTAACAACACAGACATATCACATTATGCAGCTTGTCATACCTGTAGATATTAAAAATAAGCCAATAAAAACTGAAAGTGGGTCTACACCTCAACACGCCAGGCTGCTTGCACTTGATGTAAGATCCTATGCAAAACTGAACAGGAGGGACATGGGGAGTGTAAAAATAAACACTTTTTAACTGGAAAAAAATTGACTCACTTAAACACATTAAGGTCGTCGATCTCTTAATTGTGGCAGATTTTATGTCCAGGAAATGGAGTGAAGTGACATGGCTTCATATGCTAGAGCTAAGTACTTCTCCAGTAGCCAAAGAGGTTGCAACACAGTTGGTGTCAGGATATACACTGTACACTGATGGTCTTCCGGAGGTAAGTAAAATTCTATGCTTTGTCTTTACAGAGGTATCTTTACAGTTGTTCATACTGACAATATATTTCGTTCATTTCACAATAATACTATAGTGAGTGCATCGTGTGCCCTTCCCTATATTTCACCTTTGAAATATTCTGATTTTTGCAGCTTAACCAGTAAGTGCAAAGAAAGAGGTCAAACCCATGTCATCTTAGTGTATAGTGTATCATGTTATCAAAGCTACAGACAGCTGGAGAACTGAAAGCATAAATGTGAACCAGCTGGAGAGCTGGAAACATACATATTAGAGGATGTTATGTTCTGACATAGCATCACAAACAGAACATCACACATCAACGTGTTTCTTTGCACAAGTGAGATTGTGTGATGATGAGATGTCTGCATCACTGGAATAGAGAAAGGGTTATCCTGTAAGATTTGAGGAAACAGTATATCTTCTCACGAATGAAACCCAATAATTTGGAAAAAAAAACTCTCTTGGGTTTTTAAATGGTACAAAAGTACTTCGTAGACTTGCCTGTAATGGGTGTCATCTAAAGCTTTAATAGATAATTTAGCTACATGAGATTCATAACAGATAATATGAATTCTGTCTAGCATCCATTTTGGAAGGACACTGTACTTGGATTTAGAGATCTGACTCCAGAAGAACTCAAACTATTTCCCTTTGCCAGGTTTGTGATCTACTTTGTTTTCTCTGTTTAGAGTCCGTAGAGCAGAATGTTTATTAAGCAGTATTGAATTGTGTGTTCAGGAAGATTTGAAAGTCAGATTCTCTCTTATTATAAATTTTGAAACATTTTCATGAACAGCATTCTGGATATTAACTGCAAACTCCTGCTGCTGTTGTGTAAGCTAGAAGTGACCAAGGAGCCCTTGGTCCCTAATAGATGCTGTCAGTAAGACAGTGAGAATTTAAGTGTCGTGGGTTCATATCTTGGTTCTGACACATCTCTCGTTGAATGTGACACCTTTTCACAGGGCTGACTAGTTTTTAGGTACTTTGGTTATGTGTGTGTGAGAGAGAGAGAGACATAACACGCACATGACATCTTTAATGCCAATGGTCATTATGACATGGGGGAGATACAAGCATATTTACAATATGAAATAGCATGTTCAACAGCAATCTATAGGCAAATATACATTTGCATATAATTTGAACTTAAGTATATGGTCATCAGGCATATTTTCTTTCCAAAGGAGCATGATTACTTATATATAGGTATTTCATTACACTTCCACTCATGTGTGTATGAGAGAGAGAGACTGAGTGGTGATATGAATGATAGTTAATGAATTTGGAAAAAAAATTTCATGACTGCTGATAAATATGTATTCCTGTGACTTTCTGTATGTAAGCATCATGAGTCTGTCTTTGTTTTGGGGGTAATGGGCTCTATAAAATTTTATTATTTTCTTGACATTTTCCTTTCTTCATAGGCATTCTAAAGTCATACTTGTCAGTCTTCTAGTTTTGTTGTTATGATAATTTTCCATACTAACAATTTAAATTGACCTACATAGAAAAGGTAACAGATTTTCCAAGTCTGTTGCCTTTTGATTTGTTGAGAACCATGCAGGCTTTCATGCTGGTATTCAACACAGAAAAGATCTGGATGAACCACTCTGACTGAGAAGTAAGATTTTATATACTTTCAGATGGGGATTTTTTAATACAACTGTTCAGATGGATGTGAAATACTACATGAACTGGCTCATGCGAAGGTACAGATAATCACTGAACATTATTAAGTGTTGTAAAATTTAAATTCTCTCTGCGGTGTGGGTAAGGGTTTATAGTCTAGGTAATAGCTAAAAAAAATCAATTATAAGTGTACAGATGGGGAAGGATGGCAGAAAGGAGTAAAGGTCAAAAGGAGCAAAGGTCAGGAAGCATGTACAGTGTTCTGCTGTCAAGTTGTGCTCCACCTGGTTCATACCAATATTTAATCTAGCAATAAATACTTCTGCTAAATGAATGAAATTCATGTATTACGTAGGTAAATTAACCTACAAATTTCTTGACATTTTTGTACCAAACCATTCAAATTTATTTATGTAATGAAATTACAAAAGCAGATTTGCATGCTTACAATCATGCATAGTGTAAGTTAAAGATAATACTTAAGAAAAAACATTTACTAGCAAACATTTATTTTATTTTTAACTTTTTGGTGTATGCTGAATGATGAAAACAAACACTGTAAGATTACAGAGAAACATATTTGTTCAGGTTCAAGGAAAGAGGTGGAAAGGTGGAATTCCGAACAATCAAGTGTTTGGATGAGGTGACTTTAGGCTTCTGTTTACTGTATCAGTGGCATCCCAAGCATTTTTGGTGAAGAAAACTGATCTTCTCTCACACTCCTCTATATTCACCATTTGTTGAAAATTTACTTATTTTTGTAGAAGATAAGTCAAAGGGGAGTTTTAAGAGAGTGTAAGCTATTGTGGTTAATGGAAACATCCAAAGGAGGAAGTTATTGTGGAAATATATAATACTTGAGAAACTTGAGAAAGAAGACAAAACTGTTCTAATGCACAACTTGCTTACACCCAGCAGTAAAAGGAAAAATATGCAACATGTCTTTTTTTTTAAATGTACCTTCCTGATGCTGGTATCCTCCCCATCCCTGCTACCCCTTCGATACACTGCTGCACTACATTTACAGTTGAATAAATATGATGAGGCATGCATACACTTTGCTACAACTGTAGCTTCTTTTTAGTACATTTTGTTTCTGCTTGCAGGTTAAAGATCAATTTGATGTTATCGTGAACTGCTTTGGGGTCAGGGCAGGCCAACTGGTGAATGACTCAAAAGTCATGCCATTGAGGGGACAGCTGTATAGAGTAAGTTCCTTTTCTGCACCCACACATAAATACATCACTACAAAATCATTACAGTATAATAAATTCAAGTGGATTTGGTGTCAAGAGGAGGGGGGGAATTGGTGTTTTACGCCGTGTCAGCAGCTAAGGCTATATTACGGCAAGCAGCCAGCCCTGTAAACAGATGCCACGTGCAGAGAAAGATCAGCGTGCCCGAGACTGGTGTCAAGAGGAAGCAGCTGTACAAATGATTTCTATAACTAGTAAAATGCATGTGTAATTTAGATATAGGTCTGACCTCCACTGAAACATATTGAAAGTTAAGCCACCAACGAAGAACAGAGAAATAAATTATTTTTATGAAGAAACAAATGTTGGAATGCCTGGAAGACTTTCGCATGTCAAGGGGAGCAATCATACTTCTGTTTTGGTTCCCACCAGTTTCAAGGCAGTTGTTGACACATGTTGTGTCATTTATTGCCTTTTGGTGAACACAATATCCACATGAAGTAGATCTGTTGAGACAACATACTTGTCCTGTCCTGAGGAAGATATGTATAGATCACATCACAAAATGTATCTGGTTGGTTATGTTGCAGGTTAAGGCACCATGGATAAAGCATTTTTATTTTGTATTTTCCAAGGAAAAACCTGCAACACATATTTTTCCATTGTGAGTACCTTTTTGAAATGTTGTGTAAAAATATGTTTGTGCATATATCTCTGATATATATATATCAAAGTTTGTGATATCATACATTCAGTACAAAAACTTCTTGTCTTGAAAAGTGATGAACTGTACTTGTAATTATGCCCCTCTGGAAAGCATAACAATAGCGGATACTGTTCTTCCTTATCTCACCGTTATGTTTTCTTGTCATAAAATGGTTGTATCTGTTGAGAATTATACTTTTTTTTGACAGAGGCGATTTGGTGGTGGTTGGTGGTGTGGTACAGGAGGGAAACTGGAATGAGAATGTTGACAGAGCAGACAGTCAGGACATCTGGAATCGTGTGACAGAATTCTTCCCCTTTATTCAGGTTTAATTTTTGCCATGTTTTAATGGTGTTCCAGTAAGGATAGAACATTTTAGCAGCTTAATTGTTACATGAAAAAAATGTTTCCTGGATAATACCGATATAAATGGTAATATATCAAATGAACACGTTTATTACTTTTTTTTTAAATCAGTGAACTTAAAAATGAATCTATGCTACGAACGCCGCCTCTCACAAGAGCAACACACACACAACGTCCATATAATCGTTCGTTCAACCCACAATACAACGACTGCCTGAGGCTGTCCACTTCCTGTTATTTTCCTTCTCAAGTGGCTCAGGACTTTAATTGCGACACTGAATCTTTCAACGCAGTACAGCTCTTTCTAGAAGACGGTCAAAACCACGCATCTATGATAAACAAACATCTGATTGTAGCGGGAGCTTGTGTAGGACAGCGGGTACCGCTGACACTGCTTGTTTCCAGCTCCACCCCGCATCCCCTTCCACCCCATCACTGGGTCGCGCGAGACGGACAAGAGCGGGTGACGTAGTACCCAAACTGCACCTGCTTACCGAAAGGCAACCGGTCCTGCTTGGAAAAGCAGTAAAACTTTGGCTCTGAGCAAGTGAGAATAAGTACCATTGTGCCGCGAGGAACGGACTGACGTGGCGATAAGGGGGCGGGGTATATTTCCATTTTAAAGAAGCAACTGTATATATTTTCCTTGTCTACCCTCTTATAATCCATCTTCCTTGTTTCATCCACCTCACTTAGAATCAGTCTTGCATGTTGTTGTAGAATGCCGACGTGGTAAACCAGTGGGCTGGACTTCGTCCTGGCCGAACAGAGGTTCGGCTGGAAGCAGAAGTTATTGCTGCATCTGATGGAAAACAGATCCCTGTGAGTGCTTGTTGGTGTGCAATTTAAAAGACATTAATAAAATCTGTTTGAATTCCAGATTAGTTAATTGAGATCAATCATTTTCTAGCTTTCTAGCATTCATTTTACATGTACACTATACCGAAGGGATGTTTGCAACATGACCATAGTTAATATAACTCAACTTTGATCAGGGGAAAATTCATAAAGACAGATAATTTTCAGCATCCAGAGGCTACAAAAGATAAAAAATAAACTGAAATGACAGAAACAACCCTTTTATCAATATTAACTTGCGATAAAGGGGAACAAGTAAGGCTTCATATTAGATAGTTTCATTGACCTTTCATACTTGGTTTCAGGTGATACACAACTATGGACATGGAGGATCTGGTGTCACTCTACACTGGGGATGTGCAGAGGATGCTTCTGCCTTAGTGCTCAAACATCTGAAGCCCTTGCAGACAGCATCAAGCAAACTGTAATGGAACTAAGTGAATCTGTTCGAACTGCTGACTGCCAGTCATGTAGATAAAGAAAACCTATACCATTCCAGAATCACATTGTTATCTCTCATATCTAGCTCAGATAAGCTGTTTTTATTCAATTAACATGCAAACATTCTGACCTTAAAGTGATGAGATGATTTGGCTGGTCACACATTATGAAGATGAAATATCTAGAAGACCATTTCATGAGAACTAAATTGGAGACCTGGGGTTTATGGATATCAGTCCTTTACATATTTTAGTTGGGATATTTGATTTGTTATTTTCTTAGTTCAACAGGAATTAGGATCATATCATATAATTTTGTATTTGGATTTTTTTCACATCAGCACTACTACAATGAGAAACAATTTCTTTTTGTGTCTTTGCTAAATATGAATAAAGAAGTGAACTTTCAAATATGAACATGGCACACCACTTCTTCACTCTCTTCATTGGCTACCAGTTAAGGCTAAAACAGACTATACAAGCTCTCAACTCTGCCTGTACATATCTCACCATCCACTATCTTCGTTTATCATCACTGGTCAGCACAGTGCGACTGTCTCTGCCGTAATGTTGCGCGTGACACGTACACACATTACACGAAGTCTGTATATATAGTTACCTTTGCTGTCACTACCGATTTTTTAACAGGACTACCACTCTCTTGAAAATGTAACAAGCGATCACCATACTGAAAGCACAATTATAATTTAAAATACCAAATTTTGAGCAAAAATAAATACAGGAAACAAGCCAAGCCACGTTACCCATACAAGCGAATTTTATACAAGCGAGAGACCGTGGTGAAGTATGTATACCAACACTTCAGTGATTGTAATCTCCGTGTTTATGTGCATTTCCTATTATTTATCATCTAAGAAGAAAGATTTCAGACTATAGTGCAGCAAATACGTGTTTTGTGTTCTAAAATGGCAAAAGTTTGGTTAATAGTGCAACAAAGCAAAACACTTACGGTAATTATATTGTTGACATCAAAAGTCTCGTTATATTCCACCTTCGCGCTGCTTTACCGGAAGTCAGGTCGTCTTCTGGTTCGCCGAGACTGACCGCGGAGAACGCAAGAGGCCGAGTGAGTCTCGGCAGACGTCGATCAGTCCACCTGTCTACGCGTCCGTGGAGTTAGATAATGAGATAGGAACACATGTTTTAATAACTTGAAATAATCGTACCAAGAGATCAGATGGATGAATGCGATAATGGATAAGCGAAGAAAGATTTTTGTTATTTGCAATATAAAAACCAGGAACAGATTTAGCTTGGGGAGCACAGTTTGCTCCATGTACGACCTTTGTGAAGTTGTGGGGAGCACGGACTACTCGCTTCACGGCCTGTGTGACGAATGTTGTGGTTGACTGTTCAACCAGGGGAGTACATATATATATATTGTGGTACAACCATCAAGGTGGATGTTGTGCTCTACTGAGGGAGTGTATCTCGAGTTTCAAGACAATAGCTTGCTCCATGGTTAAAGTTTGTGATTATATTTCCAGAGTAAATGTTCAAAAGAAACTTTTAGCCAAGATATCCGAATGTTGAAATTTCATTGAATACCCACCACTAATTTGTTGGTTGACTGGTAAAGCTTTATAACAAAGAAATATTCGTATCCAATTATTCACATTCGAACAAAGAGAAGAAAGTATGAATCCAAAAGGCTGCCCATTGCATTTACAAAAAAGAACATTTATTTCCTGTGGCATAATGTGTGAAAACACTTTTCAGTTTGTAGATGTAAACTCACATTTATTTGTTACTGTTAAGATAGTCGCCCTTGCATTCCAGATGTAATACAGGCATTCAGTTATTCTGTAATCTACAATATTGTCAGATCCTTTCACACAAACATGAAAATTACAGCTACAAGAAATCAAGGCCAGTAACTCTGCATGCATAAACAATGGCTATGGAAACATCATACAGGATCTTCATTTTGGAGTTGGCTTGATACCTTTGCTCACTGTACTCAGGCTGAATTATTTCAACAATTACTTTTTGTCTCATATTGCCTTTGACAACTCAACTTTGGATGGTGTTTTGGATTGTTATGAAATACCTTGTCATAGCAAATAAAATGTTAATGTGTCCGTTGATAATCTACAGTAAGTGCAACATGGTATAATCATCTATTTCAAAAACAAATGATGCCTAGAAACGAGAACAAGCTTAATTTTGACTGCAGCCTTTTCAAAGTATCGCATATTTAACTCCAATAATCCTAATGAAAGACCTAGAAGAGAAAATTTGTTTATTCCAGAAACAGGTAACTAAGTAACAAGCACACACGGATTAATGGACAAAACATTGAAAATTTTGTAATTTACACAGGTAGCCAAAAACTATAGCTCTATTGGGAGGTTGCTGCATTGTGCACGCAGATGTAAAAGTGAATCTAGTCTAACATCACATGTAAACATGAAATAATAATCTGAACGCAATCAGTTTTGGGTAAACTACTCAAGAACTATCTGTACATTGAAACAGCATATGCAACAACATTTTGCAAATACCTGAAACGAATTTTACACCCAGCAAGTGTTATCCAAACACCAATGGGCTCTAACAGTCATTCACATTATATATATATTACCCACATGAAAGAAGAGAGGGTAGATAGAATCACATAGTAATGCAATATTGCACAGTAAATACCAAACTGACCAAAAAATATCCCTTAATCATATTATAATCACAGAACAATTAGCGGAGAACAGGTAGCACAGTTGTAAGAGTTGCTAACATTTCATCATAAATACTTTATAATGAGTTTTCTTTCCAGCACATTCCTAAAATTTTGCCCTATTGACGTACATGTTATTTTAATTATCACCCTCGGACTTTCACCTGTTGGCATAACATGCATGATGGTTAGTTTTGCATCACCTTTCCACAAAATGCTTAAACTTTGATGCAGTTTGTGTGCTTTTTTTTCCAAGAATGTTGTTACTGGTCTCAGTTCGACAACTAAGGCATCACAATCAAAGATAGACATTTGACTTATGTCTTAGTGATCTGGATCCTTAAGGGATTAGTTAATGGCAGAGGAAATGAAAATAAAGAGAAGCACAAATTGCCAAAAACTGCAGATGAATGAGACTCTGATAAGAGAGAAATGTTTTTCCCAACGTTGACCATGCAGTGATGTAATTCTTTTATTTCCCAATACAACGCCACTGTTTAGAAGTAAAAAGAACTCAGTGAATGAGAGGACCTGTTCCTTGGATGGTGTGGTTGAATGACCAAGAATAACATTGCCAATGAAACATTTTTTGTTTGCAATCAAGATCAAAGAATCACATACTTCAAAGCACACCTCACATTGTTGTCTGACTTTGAAACAATCCTAAAACAAATTTAGATGACATCAAAACGTGATCATTGATGAAGTTGAAGCAGAGCTGTCACCCACACCAGAAAATTTAAGAGGCTCATTTTAGGAGGGGAAAGCTTTTGCTACCAATTTATGAGAAGTTTTGTGCTCCAGTTACAAGTGCAAAACATTCACATAATATGCAGTTCCACTATACTGGCAACAATAACAACACCGCTACATGGCTCTCAGTCGTCTAAACACTGTTTGCTGCCATCTGAGCAATAAGAAAACATAGCACAACCTTTTAAAGTGCAGTGAAAGAAAACTGCCCAGTGTGCAACCTGTCAGTCTCCTTCTTTTAAAAGATTTGTTTGCTTTTATCAGGTAATTTTGCATTATGGAGTTTAGAGGTTTTAGGAGATTTTCTTACATATTTCAGGAGGTTCACTGAGACAGCTACTTCGATCCATGACACTGCATGGCAGCTTAGAGTAATTTATTCTGGAATCTTGCTTACGTCTTTTCTGGAAGCTACAAGAGGAGAATTGATGTTGGCTGATAACTGTTGTGTGCCAATAATCTGAAAGTCATTTCAAATATTAACATACATGAAGCATGACCAAATGGACCACTACAACACTAAAGCCTGAGGTGCTAGAGTGCCAGTGAATTGTTTTACCCTTAGCTTACCTGGACTCTCATAAGGCAGGTGATCAGAACTACTGTTTCAGTGCCAAAAAAGATGAGGGCAGCTAACCATTGATATCGTTTGTGTGAGGTACTATGAAGAAAGCAGATCGAGGTGCTTTTCAACATTTTCTAGCAATTAAAATATTCTTATAGCCTTGAAATTGTTTGGGGCTCCAAAGTTAAAGTATCAGTTTGCAGTGGTAAGGGTAGCACTATTTTTGCAGTTATACCTTATTCAAAAACACTGGCAAGAATATGTACTGCAATATGTTCTACTTGATTGTATGCACTGACAATTAGAAACATTTAATGTGTCAACTTAAGAAAGATTTAAGATGTGTGTGTGTAAATCATCGTAGTTTGTCCAGTTCTCGCCGATCTTTTGTCTACCAGAAGGTCACAGACTGTGTTTAATCATTGGTAGCTCTGCAGTACTCTTGGGTTCATAACTTGGTAACAACAAAAGCCTTTCATCATGGGAGGTAGCTCTGCCAACAGCATAACAAAAAGTATGTAGTGTGATCTCCCTTTCTAAAGGTTGCAAGATGAAAATCAGGGAAGACACTTCCTAGTTTATATAAATGATGTCTGACAGTTGAAACACTGGGCAGTTCTAATCATGCAAAAACTGGAGGGTGAGAAAAGGGCAGAATCTCTCTTGTATGTGCGCGTGCACACACCACACACTCTCACTCAAGCATACATATATGGATGGATGCATACGTACATGTGTGCACACATGGCACAATAACTCATGATGCTGTTACAGGCATTACCACCATGGAATCTATTATGGTTACTAGTTAAGAAGCAGTAGTCTGAAAGCAGAGACCAGCAACTTGAGGGAAGTGAACACTGAAGATTTAAAAAAAAAAAAAATTGAAGCCTGATATAAATGATAACTAAGAGGGAAGTACACTGCACAGGCCATGTTAGAAGCATATCTTGTGAGGATAGAAAGAAGCTTTTCCTCTCATTCTATTTCTTTTTGGACATTAACTGAGAAATCAACAGACTGAGTAAGAATTGCAGGTGTTTATGTCTTCATGACAGTTTTTCTGATAGAATCAGTTCCTGCTTTACTACTCGGGACACTTCACTTGGTTCCAAATAGGACCCACATAAAAGGTGGTCTTTTGTTTTTCAGTGCCTGCACTAAAACCATTTTCCTGACTACCTGTTTACACTAAGGCCATTTTCCTGACTACCTGTTTACACTAAGACCATTTTTTCTGACTACCTGTCAACTCTTATTTGCCATTTGCCAGCATGCACCGTCATGCAGGTTAAGATATAGCCCTCTTTGCTTGAACAACCAAAGTTATCCTTTACCATCAATGGCAAGCAATCTTTTCAGATATTTGGACCCACTTTGGAATTCCCTGCCAGTGCACTTGAAAATCAAAAATTTTGTATTTAAATTTTGCCGTTGGTGGTTAAATTAGTTTTATTTGTTTTGTTTTAAGAAGCATGATGAAGTATTACTTCTGCCACTTGCCAGTAACTCTTATTTCTAATACTGTGAAATCCACTAGCTTCGCTAGTAACCTTCAGTCATTTACATTCTGCATCATCAACAAACCCCATGAAATTCTAATAGCTTATCAGCTTCAGACAGACTTATTCTCCAACGTTAATAACATTCAGCTGCTTACTCATCTTAAGCTAATTATAACCTCAAAGTAGCTAGTACACTAAAGAGTAATGTGGACAAAAACTTCCACCAAAAACATAAATTTCTGTTAATTTTTTTTGTCTCTTTAAGCAGCTAAAATGCTTATTTGCTAGTGATACATCGATGTACATCTTGAAAACAATTATAACTAATCAGCTGAATATGAGAAATAAAAACAACAGAGTAAAACACAATGAAAAGAAACTTATAACTGTTTCTTACAAACAGAGCGCGAGCTACTTAAATTGCCATCAGGGGTTGGGATGCATTATAGACCACCTCTGTCCATATATTAAAGTGCCCATAAGGTCCTTTGATATTTATGGACATTTTTGTGTATCAAAAAAGAATTATAAATACTCGGGATAGGCGTAATGTTTATAACTAAATCTTTACTTTAATGAAAAGCATTGACACACTGAAAGAAGAGGAAACTAGGAGACTGATTTCTATCATATTATGCATGAAACCTCATCACATGTAATAATTTCAATTCAGCAATTAAAGCAGATAAAAATGTGTTCTCCATTTTAAAGGGGCCTCTAGAGTAACTTCTTGAACAGAACACAGAGTCAGGGATGTGTATTACTTCACAGCCAATTTCACTTGTCAGACATTGAAAAGAAAAAGGGAAATTATTAATGATTGTTAACTGTTGAGATGGTAGTAATACACAGCTAAACCTTCCATTAAATGAAAGAAAACTGCTGCATGCATCCTGTGACATTTTAATGAGAATATCATTGTTTACTTTGTATGTCACAGCATTAAAATACTATTCATTTCCTCTTTGTATTTTGGCCAAGATAGATGCATATATATATATTTTTAGCTTGTTATAGATATAAAAGGAAAAATGATTTTAAAAATCTGTTCTTACAATTTGACAAAAATTTAATAATTTTAACCAGAAGAGACCAATGCTAATAGCTGTGTCCAGAATGAAAGATGCAGTGACCATGTTCTAGTGCTGTTGAAAAAGGTGTGCTCAAGATTCTTTTGTTCCAACTTGCATTTTCATTTTTTTTTTATCTAAATTAAAAATTTTAAAGCAGTGTTTTTTGTTTTGCTACATTTGAAATTAAATTCATTTCAATGGATATAAGTAACTGTACCTTTATCTTTTTTTGGCTTTGCTGTAAAATAGGTCATGAACAACAGCAAAAGCCTTGACCACCTAGTGGTGATGGAGACAGAATAAGAAAAAAGCTTTATGGTGACCACCTTAAGCTTTCAGGTTCAAATATAGGGGTTCCCAGTCACTTAATCCCCAGACACTTCATCCCCGACACTTCATCCCCGACACTTCATCCCCTAGACTTTTAATCCCCAGACACTTCATCCCCAGACACTTAATCCCTAAACTAAATCCTTAACTATAAAATTATGAAGTCAGCGAAAAATTTAATTGAAATTCAAATTCAAATCATGCTTTTAACTTCAAACGTCATTTGAACATCAACAACATTAGTTAAAGTTCATATAAGCAAGTAAATTTAATGTTTTCAACATATGATATGAAAATTGTTCTTGAGTGTTGGGGATGAAGTGTCGGGGATTAAGTGTCTGGGGATGAAGTGTCTGGGGATTAAAAGTCTAGGGGATGAAGTGTCGGGGATGAAGTGTCGGGGATGAAGTGTCTGGGGATTAAGTGACTGGACACCAAATATAGGGATCACATTCTGAATTTGAGCATCACAGGGTCTGCGTTGCTGCTATCACAACCACAGAGTTGAACACTCACACCTAAGATATCATTCACAAACATGGCCACAACAAGTTACAGTCTACCCATGGTGATGCAAATAAATGATAAAACTGCAGTAATTTATCTTCAATGCAACAATGTTAAACAGTGAAAAGTATTCTTTCTTTTAAACCAGTGGTGCCCAACCTTTTCTCACTCAAGGGCCGCATTGGACATGATATAAAATTTTGGGGGCCAGAACATGGCAGTTTTGTCAGAATCATGACATTAAAAATGAAATTATGTTGTGTTTGGTTAAAGTGAGCAGGCTGGATGAGGCACCTTTGCGGGCCGGATGTGGCCCGTGCGCCATAGGCTGGGCACCTCTGAAACCAACATGATTTTTTCCATGTGTGGGATTCTGGTGGTTAATTTGTCACATCAGCAACAGTTCTGTAGTATGGCTTCTTGCCATTAACTATAGAATACTGCAAAATATACTTAAGGATAATAAAGCAATATGATGGCAAGGTAGCCAAAAGAATCAATAAAACCGTAAAATGCAACCCATAAACTCAGAATATATTGACATACATTGAAACGTTGTACCACAGAAAAGTGTTCTTCTCTTGGTAAATGTTCCTATTATCACTGTCATGTTGAATCTTTTTTTTTTTGCTGTACAAATTTTAAGAATGTGATCTGCAAAAATTCTTGTGAGTCTGTCAATATACAGTCTCATGGAGATTTTGTAAGAAGGTCTCTCTGTCAGGGCTTCTTGTACTCACAAAAAAACCTGTCTTTGAACTTTGCAATAATGTGAATTTGAGATCTCAGGCTGTGTTTAGCTCCATGCATACCTCTGTCTCTCACAGATATTTATCTGTATCTATCACTCATATGCACATGTGTGCATGCATGATAAACAGAAACATTCATGCACACACACATGTGCATGTACAGGCGCTCACACACAGACCCAGTCTCATGCATTTAATGAAGTAATATAGAAGATATGCACTATATATGATCTTGAAAAACTAACAAACATATTTAAAGTGCAGCCAAACAAAACAAAAGCCCGTAGGGTGTAGAAACTCAAAACTCCAACAAATATAAAATGCACATACGATGCATTTTAGATTCTTCATTAAAAATGGTTTAAAGTCTGAAGTTCAGACCATGCTCTCACAAATTGTAGCTTTGGTTTGATCAGGTTCCACAGTAAAACAAAACTTCAACAGTACCAATTAAATAAATGCCTTAGAGCTTTCAACATTGTAAGATACCAAAATCTTAATCTCTTGTGATCACATGTGACAGATATACTTAAGGAAAGACACACCAATACAACAGCCCTGTGGCAATACCTAACTTAAGCAGCAGTAATGCCCTTAACTATAAAGCTTCAACACAAGCTCAGCTACCCAGCATCTGGACAATGCTGAAACAGGCGCAAAACAAAATGACTGGCCAGGTCAGAAATGGTTGCCAAATGAGCACTTGCCAAATAAGCTTGATTGCTAGCTGGTGCTGACAATGTGACAAAAAAACGGTATCAATCTGTTCTCAAGGACTTCCTGAAAACTGTAAGGCCAAAGATTTTCAAAACAGCCATTCAGGGAAATAACTAACTGCGAACCTCAATGGAGCAAGAGCAGCAAAAGTCCAAAAGAAACATGGAGGTACACCTTTCCATGAGAAACACTGACTAAAAATCATCCACAACAGATCTGTCATTCCAAATACTTACTTTCATTCTTAGTCCTTTTTGAATGTGCAGCATCACATTTTGCTTGGGATGATGTCACCTCCTTCTTCAATCTCTGAACTAGTAACCAACCAATCAAACAAACAAAAGCCCACATTTTCAAAAGCAGGTCTAGTTTATGGCAAACCACAAGTTCAGTTTGGGAGAGCAGGTCAGACAGACCTGCATACAGCCAAGCAGGGATTTGCAGTCAACAGCATCCACATTCTGGTCTCAGTCTCACTGTAAATGAATGGAGCAGAAACATTATGACTAAGTGCAGTGCTATGCTACTTGGAGTGGATTGAGGGTCAACAATGGGAGCTGTGCGTAGAGTGGCCCTGCTTGGAGCGGTCAGGTTGAGAACGCAGGCTGCTTGCTTGTGAATCAGATGCTGACAAGATGCCAGGCCCTGAATCCAGAGAGACCACAGCCTCAGCTGCTGCTGACTGGGAGGTGCCTGTAACAGAACACACGCAGGACATGAAACAGTACACAGTTATGGCATATAAAACTCAGTAATCTGACATATCAGAACAATAAAAAGAAAACAGATGCAGAAGATGAAACAGTAAACAGTTATAGGATTAGATGAAACATTGAGAAAGTCAGCACATTACACAAATAAGCACATCACAACTGGATTTTATCTACCCTAAATAGGCCACAACATCTGAGATAAAAGAAACTTTTGTAGTAGAAAGCAGACAAAGGAATATTTAGTAAATGTTCAGATACACTGCACAAAATTCAAGGAAGAAGGCAATTAAGAGTAAGCAGGAAGAAAGACACACACACATGAATACACATATTTTAAGGTGTGTTTGTGTGTGTATATATAGTCCAAGACACAGAATTTTCAACATACTTGATTCACTGGTACCATTGTCATACTCCCATATCTCAAGGAGGTATCGCAGAACTTCGATGTGTTTGCGAAAGTCGAGGGTGGGGTCAGGCGAGGTGGCCGGTGCAGGGCAGAGCAAGACTGGGCCGAAGCAGATGGCAAGGTTGTCAATTGTCATCTTGTTTTTCTCACTGTGACTTGCCACCCGCCGAAGATGATTTAGAATCATGGCCATTGTGTCCTAGGAGCAAGTTGTAAGAGAATGTTATGACTGGGAAGAATGTGACAGCATGGAGAGACTTTACACTAGCTGACATGTAACTCAAATGGTTGTAAGAGAAGCAACTGACATGTATGAACTTGGTTGTAACAATCTAAAATATTGTTGATGGTTGTAAATAGCAAGTGGCTGAGAGGACAAACAAATAAATGAAATGAGGAAAGAGGCAGGTACAGATCAAGGCAGCGCTACTGAGAAAAAGTATGAGTTCTTCACCTGGTTGGCGGTTGGAAGGCACTCAAGTATACTCAGCATGAGTTTAGCACTGCCCTCAGGGTCACTGGGCAACCGGACACTAAGGGCATCCAACAACATCTGGTAGAGGGCATTAGTAAATAGTGGTTCTGGCAGTTCCCTCAGATAGTCCTTCAGTACTCCTGAAACAGCACACACGTGGAACAGGAGAAGTAATTAACGATATTCATTCAACCAGTAAATTGAATTTTGTGTACAACAATCTTTCCTGGCAATCCATTAATTAACCCCTGATATTTGAAGTTTGTGGGTTAGAAATTGCCATTATCACTTTTGGTTGAGATTTTCTCTTTAATAGCTCTTAATGAATAAAACCAGAAAAGCAACCAGTTCCCTCCCCTTAAATCTTGGGTGTCATGGGAATGTGGGTAACAGTGGATGCTAATGGTGCCTTGGATTGGGAAAGAGCTTGAATGTGTCTAACAAGCGAGATGGCTTCTAAAAAATATCATTTAAGTCTCCAGAGAATATACCTTAAGTTTCAGCAAATAAAAATTTAATTTACATTTTTTTTTGTTTGCTGGTGCTTGGTAGATTTTTTAAAATGAAAAAAAGTTATTTTTGAATAAACAGTCTTGAGTAAAAAGGATGATTTGTTAGTTTAATGCCATTTAATAAAAACATTTGCAGGAAAAGACTTTTAAGTGTTGAATTTGTTGGGGACTGGAATAAGACATGAAAAAAATCAATAAAGTTCTATTAAATTTACAGCTTAATTGAATTCCTCATTCAAAATGGAGGTGTTTTCATGGCGGAATGCAGCCCTAAATCAAGGTCAGAACATGAGCTTGTCAGTTGTAGTTTTTTCCTGACTAGTACACTATTCTTCTTCTCTACCACCATCTGGCAGCCCTGCATACAGATTTTGCACTTTCAGGTTTTAGCTATAATAAGTCCACTCAATAAAGAAGTGAACAAAAGGTTTGCAGAAGCATAAACATTTAATTCTTTTCATGCACTCCTGCTTCCTTTTTTCATCTGCTATTCAGACGTGGTTTATCATCTTGTAATATGCATAAGATATGAACCCATGCATCTGGGATATGTCACTAGATCTTTTCACCCACAGATGTTCATATGGCCAAATTTGGTTTGTATCACAAGACTTTGTCACTCGGAGATTTCTCTATGGCCATTTGGGCGACTAGTGAAACTGTAATTTGACATCATTGAGTGTTCTGGTCAGTGGCAGTTACTCCGTTTCTTGGATTACAAACCTTTTCATAGATTCCTTTAGGGATCACTAGGGCTTGAGTGCCAGCCCAGCCAAGTTGCTTTATCATTAATAAGAACACATTCATTCATGGTAAAAGAACAAAACAAAACAACTGACTAAGCAAAGAGATAAAAGAAGGACTGTCTCTACAATGCAGGCAACCAACCCCAAAAATATTATTGTTTAAAGATCATGGTGACCAAACTGAAATATTTTCTAGAGAGAGGGGAGGGGCTGTCATCTAGCAAGAGGAAAAAATGGTTGGAAATGACAGCCACACCGTCTAAGATACAGTACTCACCAGGACGGTATGGTGTACACCTGTTACAACAGGTAAGGGTACTCACCAATACCAACAGATAATGGCTCAGATGGTATGCTGATACAAGTTGTAACAATTGAGAGCATTACAACACTCACCAGTGACGACATGGATGTCCGAGACGTTTTCAGGTGAGAGATCCACCGCTGCAGCATTCTTTTCAAACGCTTCCCTCAGCATGGCTTTGCGGCGCGCGGAGCCACACAGGCGGTAGATGCCAACCGTCTCCAGGCCCCGGGCCTCCACCTCCTCCACGCACTTCTTGACCAGCAGCGGCACGTTGAAGCCCGAGTTCTCCCTCTTGATGACGGCCTCCAGGTCCATCCCGAAGAGGGCGTTCTTACGCAAGGAAGGCAGGCGTTGGAGGGACAGGGCGGGCTCCTTGTACATCAGTGTCACAAAAAGAATGCCCTTGGGCTCCATCTTGATGGCCACGTAGCGGCGCTGACCACTGACGACGTAGCCGGGCAGCAGGACGGAGCCGTGGAAGCACAGGCGATGCTTGTAGCTTGGGTCCCAGTGGTAGATGAGAAAGGAGACCTCTTTGGAGTCCTCGAGGTCGACGTCAAAGGCCTCGTCCCAGTCGAAGTTGATGGCGCCGGTGCGGATCATGGTGCGGGCTTTGTTCAGCGAGTCCACGGCCACTACGCAGTACAGGTCGCGCAGGCTGGTCTTGGAGGACTTGAGGCCCTGGCCGGACATGACGTGGATATTCAGCAGTCCGTCCAGTCCGCAGCTGCGGCTAATCTCCACCCTCTTGCGTATGTCTGCGCGGTAAGGCTCGAACTCGCTGTAGGGGATGTGTAGGGGCTTGCGGGAGAAGTGCAGATCCCGTAGTCTGGCAGAGGTGGGGGTGGCGGAGCCGGCAGAGGCGGTCCCTGCTCTTCCTGCCGTGGAAACATCAGCCGCCATTTTGCCCGGTGACGTGGCGAGGGGCAGTCCACCCGTGATGAGTCCTGGCCGCTGAACGAGGCCCATTCCTACCCCATCGGAGCCAGCACCGCTCCCCCCGCCGATCCCCCCGCCAACAGACGTGCTGAGCCCCATCCCTCCACCTCCTCCTCGTGACGGCTGCTGGTCTTTGCTGGCGTCCAGCTGGTCGTCCAGGGTGAACTGCCGGTACAAGAAGGGGGACTCAGAGGCGGGCTTGGGCATCATTCGGGAGGACGGGTGCACGCCGGCAGGCGTTTGGGTGCCCGTGGAGATGGCCCGCCTGGACGGGCCGGGTGAACCTCTGCTGGACGCAGGCCGATGACCATAGGCGTCCATGAGTCCGGAGTCCGCTGGCCGAGCAAGGGGCATGTGAACTGGTCCTGAAAGCAAGGACAGGAAATCTAAGTCAAAGGTCAAAGGTCCGCTTGTAGCTTTTACAATGTTTGGTCATGAAATATCACAAAATCTAAATAATTATTTTTCTTTCAAGATTAAGGTCTGTAGACTTTTTTTAGTCAAATCCTGGTATCTCCCAATAATTACATTGTTTGTGCAGCGTACGAAGACATCTGTGATGCGTGGTTACAATAACAGCGACACCTCAACAAACTCTCGGCGAAATCAGTGCTCAGAATTGCTGAACAAAAGACGGAAGAAACTGAATTGTTGTGAGTGGCTGATATATATTCTCAGTTCTTGTTTTTTGCTTCTTTGTTCCTCTTTGCGTTTTTTGCACTTGTTTTTTATTCATCATTAGTACTGTTGTGAATTATTTGTTTTGCTGTCCCTCGTATGCTGTCCATGTTTGTTCTTGTTCTTAGGAGCTAAGAGCATGCTCCTTAGGTGTGTGAGTATGCGCTTTACAAGTTTTGCATTTATTATTATTAAAGAAACGTAATTCAGATATTAAAAATGTTGTAAGCTATCTGTTGTTAATTTTCAGCTGACAGCTACAGAGAACATAACTAGGCTTTGCTCTCTATTTACCAGGACAGAGAAATGTCAAAAGCCAGCTATACGAGAACTAATTGTCTGCTTGCAGGTGTAACATAGATAACATGGCCCTGTAATAGATGATGGAGGATGATGATGGAAGATATAACGGTACGGTAACTGGGAGATTATCTGTGGTGTGTACATCTCAGGACGGGAGACAACTCTTCTGTACTTTAAACTAGTAGAGGGGAAGTAATCCTCCCTCGATGAGACCTCCACCCTAACATGGAGCAGAAGAAGCTGTAAGACTCTCTTCGCAATATTAAACAAGTTAACCCATGGACCAGTTCCGTTGGCCAGTGTGCATAGAGACAAATTCATCATCATCATCATCATCATCATCATCATCATCATCATCATCATCATCATCATCATCTGCTTCTTCTCTTCTTTGCCTACTTTTCGCTCCAGCTCCCTAAAATTCTGTGCGCTGGCAAAAGCGATGCCTCAGAACAGATGAAACATTAATCTGGCTCAAAGTGCACATTTTCACAGCTTACATTCCACTCACAGCTCTGAACTGTGCAACCCTTCATCTACTGCAGGAGACGATCGTTAATGTTCCTCGGCAAAGTTCTCGGCAAACACGAGAACGTCAAGTCGAGTACAAACAGCGGGACCGCAATTACAGTCACTGATGACATGACAGCCTCGCCTCACCACAGCCTCTGTGCACTCCCTGTTGCTGACGATAACACTACATCCTCGGTTTCAAAAAACAAAAAAATTGCAGAAAGGGCATTTTTTGTATGAAAAGACGAAAAGAAACGATTATTTTATTTCTTGAAAGATGACAGCAAGTCAGGACTTCGTGGCTGCCGCATTATCACAATTGTCTACAATCCCTTGTGTATTGGATGACGGAAATGACGATGATTCTCTAGCCATTATCACCATTCTGCAGACATAAAACAATTTACTAGGGAACAGCAAACATGCTGAGAGGTTAGGGACCGCCGCCCGAAGTGCAACATGCTCTCGCCGACAAACACCAGATGCACAAACATTCTTGGAAGTCAACCAAGTCAGGGATTTAAACATTCAAAACTTCACTCGTCACTATGAAGGGGGGTGATCCACATCATCCCTCCCTGTTCCTAGACTAAGGTGTATGCTATCCCGAGCTCACTAGTGCTACCCCCGTGCTTCGACCGTCATCTTAATCAGACATCTCTTCAGCAACATCTGTCTCCAAGGATTGGCTGTCGCTCATAAAAACGCCAAGGAGAAGAAAAATATCCCAAAATAAAGCCCAATGTGCGTTTCGACCCAAGCAAATCCCTAATCCTAATAAGATTGTGAGTATGTCTTATCGTCTTTGCCAGCCCACTGACGATGATGAACACTGTAACCCCTTCCCATTTGTTCCATCGTCCTCACGCATCAAAGAAGCAAAATAATGATGGGTATTGACAGTTCATGACATGGTTCAAGATGTCTGATTTAAGAATGTAGGAGCTAAGACCCTGGGTTATATTGCCAGCTGTTGTGCAGCACGTGTGGGGCCACATCCCTGACAAACAAGACCTGGGCAGGCGCCATGTCGGACAAAGCTTCTTGTTGTCAGTGGACTGGGACATCCACGTGGAGGACACAAGAAAGGTCCTTCCCCCTCTCTCCGCTCTCACTGGCAAGAACTTGGTTATTTGGTATAACAGCCGGTAATAGAAAGCTCGCCAGAGAGAGAGAGAGACAGGTAGAGGCATGTCGGACAGAAGGTCAATGTTGGCATCATGTATAATAATATTATATCAGAGGAAAACCTAGACACTAGTGCCCTTTGAGTGGCCCCTGCTTTGCGGTTAGTCTTGGCAAAAAATAAAGCTAAACAGAAAATGGTCAGACTGACAAGGGGGAGGGTTTCCACGATACAGGTAGAGGTCAGGACCCACTCCCCAGGTGTTTGCGACTAGGGTGGCCCTTTGGACGAAGGTATTGGTCGTTGTCTCACTTGGTGAGGAGATGGGGCCACCAAGTGTGGACTACAGAACGGACTATAGATGGCCGACAACAACGAAGGAGCATGCATTCAGTGCTTGGGACACAAGGAAACATGGACTGAAAATGAAAGACGGAAGGAGAAACAACCACGGGAAATGCCAGCACAAGTATATGTTGGACGGGATCTGATGTGGCGATAACATCAGGTTACTTAGAAGTACAGTCTGTACAAGTCACTCGCAGTGAGCAACAAAATGGCTAAACGATCTCAGACGCTCTTTTAAGAGGGTATCCTAATCTGAAGCCTTATAAGCCAAGCAGTCATGGTGAAAGTAATACAAGCACTATCAGCGCCACCACTGACGAACTTCTAGAAGACCCGCAGGAAGAGTTGAACAGATTCTCAACTTTAGTACCCGGATAGAGAAGCATCTTCAGCATCAGCGGGAGTTCTATCACAACTTCATAGACTTTCAAAAAGCTTTTGACAAAGTCTGACACTATGGTATGTCATGTGATAAACTCAACATCTCGTCCAAGTCATTGAATCGCAGTGTAACAGCTACAAGAGCGTTTTACTGCTCGATACCCACATACAAGCTTACCTTACACGATTGCAGACAATAACAAATATAGGGACTAACAAATAATTATAGACAGCTAAGCTGCCTCACTGTTGCCTCAGGCCTGTGTAGCCTCATCATTTCCCGCATTCACGTCAGCGGCTAATTGCTTTCGCTGCTGCTGTTGCTGCTGCTGTTGCTGCTGGCTTTGGTGTGGTCGTCCCTGTATCGTATCGACCGAGCAGCCATCGTTCTTTAAGTGATGCTCATCTACATGATAACTGCAGATATTAGCATGTTTCCTGCTCCAGCGACAGGTGTTTCACTAAAAACATCAAACACTGATTTTTTGCTTTGATGTTCCGGTTGTTTTCCCCGCCATCAGCAGCACACAGGCCGTGACAACGAGTGTTTGTGGTGTCCACCACCGGGTTACAAGCAACTGGAGCGTGTCCACAGCCTGGCAACTACACAACTACAATACTACAACCACCACAGGCTGCTACAGGTTGTAGGACAATAATCATATCAGCCGTGTGTGAAGATGATGTCCATGTCCAGGTGTCCACACAGTTTGTGTGTAATGTAAAACACTTGTCACTGATGTAAGTATATGTCACAGAAAGAACATAGAGAGGATTAGAAAGATTGATGTATCTAGCTTTTTGTCTTTAGAAGTTTTATGCATCTGTTGATCATGAAAAAGATTTTCCGAAGTTAATGTGTGGAGTTATTTGGAAAACATCAATAGGCTCAATCTTTTTTGAATGTTGTGTTGCTATTCAGGTCGCCAGCCGACTCTGCGCTTTTCACCTTCCTAATAATTGTTTTAGCGAGAAAAGGATAAATAAATTACATTAAATCCGTTAATTTCTACATACTCATAAACTCAAAGAAATATACTTCAAGAAACCAAAGCAGTTAACGAGCAGACTAAGAAAAGAGATTGAATTGACTTGCCACATATTCTGAGATGTTACTTGTCTAATTTGTAGTCGCACAAAGGTTAATGAAAAAGGTTAAGACGAATGAAGTCAAGCGTGTCTGATCACGTGTGATGATATCTCGCTGTCATGTGACGGTCAGCAATATCTTAATGAGCAACCCTCCATCAACACACCACGGTACTCAGGTGGGTCCGCCCTGCTATAAACAAACTGAGTAAACCTCCGGACAAGGCGGTCACTAGGTCAATAAACCTCAATCCCGATGTGGCGACATGTCGGTCAGTAAACCTTAATTAAGACACAACGAGGTCAGGTCGATAAACCCTATTACAAACACCCCAGTATCCGGGTCAGTAGACATTAAGAAAGCTTACTATGTCATTAGTAATACAAGACACTCGCGCACTTAATTACGCACACCGCGCTGATCACGCACAATGGGGAGACAAAACATGATCGCGGAGAGACACACGCGGTCCCCCCCCCCTCTTGACCTCTGACATGAGTCGTGACCGAACCACGTGTCATCCCCCCACCACGCCCACTCTCCTATTCCCCCAAACCCCACTATCATCATCAGATCGACAGCCACCCGTGTATTTGTAAAGACTTTCCCAACTAACAAAAAAAAAAAAAAAAGAAAGAAAATGGAGTTTCCAGCGGCAACAACCACAGGATCCCACTGGTCATAGTAACAACTCCAAGCATACTGCGATTATGAGCAACAAAAAAGATGGCCAGGACGACAATGCACGTGAAAAACGTTTGTTTAACCTGCACTGAATATTTCTACTGACTTCATTCTGTGAGTCGGTCAGTCAGTGCAAGGTAGTCACGTGATCCTCATGTGGTTGTTTGCTTTCCTCCGTAAATGGTTTTGTGCACCGTGGTGTGAAAATAAGGTGTAAATTAGATTGAACTGATCAAACAGTTTCAGTTGATATGAACACACAATCACACACACACGCACACAGACGCACGCACGACCTCACGTACACACAGCGAGCGGAGCACTCTCACTCATTTGCACACGGCCCTCATTGTCCTCCCTGTCATCCGATAAGTGTGTGAATACACACGAGCATCACAATGCACTGAAAGCCGGGTGTAGGGGTCGTTATCGACAGGTTGCACTGTGGGATAGCACGTCTGACGACAGGGGCGACTGTGTGGATGTCGGGAGGCAGCACTGCCAGCACGTGCTCACCGTCATTCGGGGGAGCGCCGTGCAATCAATGGTCGGGGGAGGCCCAGACCCACCCCACTGCCACCCGCAGCGCACACCACCCGTACCCGCTCACCCCTTGCATGTCTAATACCAAAGTCGGGGGAAGAAAGGATAACAAGCTCCCACACAAACGAAGGTGGAAAGGATGAGGACATCCTGGCAAAAATCACTTGTGCAGTTTGAGACAGTTGATTATTTTATACCTTCTCCTCTCTTGTAATGAAGTCAAGGTTCACTGAAGACTTGCTGACAGCCAGACAAGTAATGTTCAAGCCAGCCTGGGTATGCGCTGCTACCGAACTGCCTACAGCTACCCGCACCCACGACTGAGGGTGGAGTAATCAGAATACTTCAGGTCGTCAACACGAATCCTGCAGGTGATGGAGCCAAGCGGATCTCGGTTTGTGTGACAAAGATGCAGTGCGACGTCTACGCCAACTAAATTTAGAATCTATTGTTCCCGGAGCAAGAGTTCAATGAAGTCTTCTGATCGCAAATTCTGCAGAAGCCATGAACTCGAGATTGACTTGCGGGTGTTATCTGAAGCAGGGGACTACACCGAGGACTGGGTAGACGAAGAGACTGCTGCAAAGCTTTCGATGATGGAGCTGCAACAGGTGATCTGCTTCGCATGTAATGCGATAATACGATCTTATCTTAAAAAACTGATGGACAACATCTGACAAGGATGTAACTGAGGTAAGCTGCATTATACTAATATATATATCTTACAGCGCCACCTGGCAAGTATCACCTAGTCGTGGGGCCTGATGTCACACAATCGCATCACTGACCACACAACGCATCACGTCGACATCCTAGACACCGCACACAGCCATCTTGAACTATGCACCTGTATGTTTGAACTGTGCACCTGTATGTTTGAACTGCACACCTGTATGTTTGAACTGCACACCTGTATGTTTGAACTGTGCACCTGTATGTTTGAACTGCACACCTGTATGTTTAATGTTGACTGTACACAGGTAACCATCATGATCTATGCACCTATGTGTTTGAATGTTTAATGCTGACATACAGTTTTGTTGTTGTTGTTGTTGTTTTTGAAAGTCTGTTGCTTTGTGACGTCATTGGTTAACGGTGGTGGAGCCAGCGTCATTTCCACGTGACCTCCATGCGTCACATGGAGGAAATATAACGGCTGATGCATTTTTCAAGTAATAATCAGCAAAGGGAGGCAAGCAAGACGACTAAGTGGTGTGGGGGTTAGGTACGGGGGGAAAGGGAGGTGTGTGGCTTACTCTCCCCTTACTCTCCATGTGGGACCTACGTGGTACCTCCTTCCCTAACTCCATCTGTCTCTCCTCGCTCTCTGTCTCTCTCAAGTATCAGGGCAGATAATTATTTGGACAACAGCAGAGTGAGGTTTACAAAAAGCACACTTGGCAAATCTTCCGAATATCGCATAATTCGTTAATTATGCATGAGACCTGGAGAGGCCGGGTGTTGATGACGTCACATGCTTAGCGACCAGTCGCCCACGCCAGGCGCTGCCACCACCACAGCAACAGCAGCGACATGTCTCTCACCTGATGTTTCCTGTGGCGCGAGCCTGAATGAACATGTGTGTGTGTGAGTACGTGTGTGTGTGTGTGTGTGAGTGCGTGTGTGTGTGTGTGAGTACGTGTGTGTGTGCGTGTGTGTGTGTGTGTGTGTGTGTGAGTGTATACGTGTGTGTGTGTGTGTGTGTGTGTGTGTGTGTGTGTGTGAGTGTATACGTTGGTGTGTGTGTGTGTGTGTGTGTGTGTGTGTGTGTGTGAGTGTATACGTGTGTGTGTGTGTGTGTGTGTGTTATACGTGTGTGTGTGTGTGTGTGTGTGTGTGTTGTGTGTGTGTGTTGAGTTATACGTGTGTGTGTGTGTGTGTGTGTGTGAGTACGTGTGTGTATGTGTGTGTGAGTACGTATGTGTGTGAGAGAGATGAGTACGTATGTGTGTGAGAGAGAGAGTACGTATGTGCCCACATCAGTACTTGCCATCAACATCAGTACTTGCCACCAACATCAGTACTTGCCCACGAAGGTCTACAATGTCGCAGACGCCGTCTCCTGATTTGCATGAGACTTGACCTTTGTACACCCGTCTTAAAATGAACAACAGACAAGCTTTTTCTCGTTTTCTGGTGATTTCCTTAACATTCGTTTCGCTATCATTCATGATCTTTTCAAGCAGCGCCATCTACAGAAGGCCAGTTGAATCAGTCAGTCAGAGGTTTCTAAATGACAAGTCAGGTCAGCAGGTTTCCTGATATATTTATGACCCTGTCAGGTCAAGGGTTCTTCTTGATATTATGGATGTGGCCTCGTCACGTGTGTAACTTAACCTTAGGGTACATAAAGACGGGATGTTGTATCAGCATCTGGTCACGTGGTACACACCTTGCTCTGTGTGTCTGTGAGAGAGAGAGAGGGGGGTGTCAGTGCTACCCACCGTCTGTCTATGCTCATTAAATTTGCAAGAAACATTTGTTTCGGTTACGGCTCGGTCACGTGATGTGTTTAGCTGGGGCAAGTTGCCTCGGAGACTTTTTTGATGTTTTCATTTATATTTCACGATGTGTTGGTGACTTCGGTTGAAACTATTCTACACAGGGAGAGAAAGAAAGAAGCGAAGGGAGGGAGGAGGGTGAGAGTGACAGATAGAAAGAGTTGTGTGGTCGGGTGGCGTCCCCCATGTTTAGCTCACCTACACCTGAAACTCTGTGTTTAGTTGTCACTAAGCTGTCAGCCTGTCAGGCATGAGACAACATCAGTCAATGTTACTACACTGAGGCGCCACAAGAATAAGTTTGTCAGGTGGAAGGAACCAAACATCAGCACCGCAGCGACACCACGGGTAGAAACAATGCTTTGTACCCGACTATTGTAGTAAACAATGAGCTTGTGTTCTCACAACAATGTTTCCTACTGTCTATAACACACACACATGACCACGCATCTATGAACCTCAGAAAACAGTTTTTAACCTAAACCTTGTACTTACTGGAGGAATAGACCTCCACAGCACACGTCACTTACATCAACAACAGATAAACATTTAATAAAATAATGCAAACTGCGTGTTGACTCGCCTGCGCCTGTACACACATGCAGACACAACAACAGAAGCCCTGGAATCACACACACGCTCTCCCATGCACACACACAACACACACACTTACAGACACTCTCATGCACACACACAAATACAAACACACACTCGCTCACACTCACACACACTCATACACCGGGTAGAAGAAAGCGGGTACTCACTGCCTTTCTCTCGAGACGACAGCTGTCGCTGCAACTTGCTCTGCTCCTGCTGCAGTTCCTGAGACAGGGTGGTGAACTTCTGCAGCAGGACCTCCAGCTCGGAGCTGCTGCTGGAAGGCATGAGGGGGATGGAGTACACGGGTCCGTCATCGTCACTTGCGGCTCCCGCGTACGTCTCGTAGTCCGACGCGAAACCGCGAGAATCCTGAGGGCGCTGATGTGTGAAAATCACTTCCGAATCGGAATTGTAGCACTCGGGTGACCGGCTCCGCAGCAAGCGGTTGTACCGGGACTTGGACTGCAAGAGGTCCCGCAGTCTTTCCTGAGATTTCCTGTCCTCGTGAACGGTTCGGTAGGGAGGGATGGGCAGAGCCCTCCCTGTAGGGGCCCAGGTTCATGTAGGGAGGCTCCGAGTACATGGAACCTTCGTCAGAGAGGTATCCAGCGTGTGAAGGAGACAGGGCGGCCAAGGGAATCGACTTGGAAGGCGACTTGGGCGTCTGCTTCCGGTCCGGGAGGAGGTACTTCATGTACTCGCGGTCACCCACGAAGTTGGCGCCCCCGCCAGAACCTACCATGGTGGTGGAGGGACTCACGTAGGATCCGGGGCTGTCGGCTGCCGATAACTCCACGTCCTGCCCGCCTCCGTAGGGGAGCTCCCGACCAGAGTCTATGCTCCTCGGCAGAGAACCGTCGCTAGAGTTACCGCTGTCCAACGCCTCGTCCGTCAACAGCCGAGCCTGCGCTTTGTCGGGGGAGATGAAGATGCTGGCGTAGCGCGAGGATGAGGTAGGCCGGTCGTGCAGGGTATCCCGCTTGGGCTGGAGGTAGTCCGCTGGATGGAACGGATACTGGGCGTACGGCGGGAAGGCGTCCGGGCACTTCTCGGTCATCTCCAGGGCCGTGGCCGAGGAGGACCGCCCCTTCTTGAGCACCACGATCGGGGGCTCATCGTCGTCGTCGTCCTTGTCCGTCAGGGCCAGCGACGGGCACGACTTGTTCTTGTTGCAGTTCCTGCGAGTCCGGATGCTTAGCACCAGCTTCTTGGGGATGGACATGAGGATGACGACATCATCCAAAGACATGTTGCCCACGCGCACGTTGTTGACTGTCAGGATCTCATCGCCAACGTGCAGGAGGCCATTGCTCTCCGCCACCGTGCCCATCTGGATGCGCGAGATGAAGACTCCGTCCACACGGTCGAAGCCATTGCCCTCTCGGATGTAGAAGCCGAGGGTCTGTCCCGGTCGCTTGATGATCTCCACCGTCTCCACAACGAAGGAATCGTCCTCGACCTCCATGCTCTTTATGCCCATCTCAAGCACGCTGCACGCCGTGCCGCCACTGCCGATGCTGCCCACGCGAGCCCTGCTGCCATGACGAGGAGTTGTTGTTGTTGTTGTTGTTGTTGTTGTTGCTGGTGGTGGTGCTGTTGTTGTTGCAGATTGTGCTGATGCTGTGGATGGTGGTGAAGTTGCTGCTGTGGCAGAACGTGGTGGTACGGCAAGTGCTGCTGCTGCTGCTGTGATGGCGTTGGGTGATGTTGCTGTTGTTGTTGCTGTTGCTGTGGTTGTGGTTGCTGTTGATGGTGCTGCTGGTGGTGGTAGTAGCCGGGCCCTGTGTTGTTGCCGATGAGCGGTCTCTCCACACTACAGCTGCTGCTACTGCTGGCCCCGCTGCTCCCGGCGTACAGCGCGCGACGCTCGGCGCTGCGGTCCTTGTCGTTGCGGCTCTCGCTGTAGCTCCGGCTCGGACGTCGGTGCGACGGTGTCGACGCAGTTGTGCTGGTGCTGGACGTTGTGATGGCAGCGGCGTTGGTGCTGTTGTTAGTGGTGATGATGTTGGTGGTCGCAGGGTGGCAATGCCATACTGCGACTGTCTCGCGCCGGTGGGAAGAACGGGCACCGCTGCGGCGCTCCTACCACTACCTCCTCCACCTTCTCCCCCCTCCCCCAACGACTCAACCGTGGGAACGCGGCGGTCGCCTGTCAGCGTGACCCCACCACCAGCGACAGCCACAACAGCAAGCGCGCTGGAGCGAGCGTTGGCAGTGGCTGCAGCGGCGTAGGCGAGGCGTTGCTGCTGTTCGCGCTGTTGTTGAAGCTTTAGTTGCTGTTGTTGTAGCTGTTGTAGCTGTTGCTGCTGCTGCTGCTGCTGTGCCTTGTCGTCACCGGCGTCTTTGTCTCGTATGACTTTGTAGCGGTCAGGCTCCTGCGCCATAGGCTGTTCCTCCTCCTGAAACACCCATCACAGACGTCGTCAGCTGCGCCGACAGACACAGGGCGGGACAGGACGCAAGGAGGAGGAAGAAGGGTAGAGGGCGCTGGCGAGAGGGGGATGGAGTGATGGCGGACGGGAGGAAGGGGCCGCAGCGCGAGTTAATCTTGCAACACATTGCATCGATCGCCCGGCAAAGGGGAGGCCACTCACAAACACGCGCCACTCGTTCATCCGCTGTGTCGAGACACGAGAGGGAAGACGTAACTCCCGCCCTCGGAATGCGTCCTCCTCCTCTCGTACTGTCCCTCCTTCCTCTCACAGTATACACCAGCCTTTCTTTCCTCTTGTATATGTGTGTATGTGTGGCATGTGTGTGTGTATATATATCGATGTCCGTGTGTTTGAAGCTGCCCGGAAGAACTGTCAGTCCTAATGTCATCAACCCACTCAACCACAGTCTCACCAGTCGCAGTTGTACAAAGGGTTGTCTCCCTGTCCGGTGCGTCACTATCAAACTGTTTAGGACCACCAGCGTCCTGTAGGCGAACCTTCTAGAAAGCTTGTCTCCCTCAGATTTGCTACAGCCCCGCCCCACTTCCCCTCCTGTCCCGTTCCCTCCCTCACTGAGCAGTTCTCACCTGTGTAACAAAACCGTTTAACAAAACTACGCTGTCGTCACGTAGCACGTGTGTGTCGTCATATACCACGTGTGTCGTCATGTCCTCACCTTGTGACGTCACATAGTCAAGGTGACGGGCGGACACGCGAGATCGCTTTGAAGCCGGCGGCACGTACTCTACCCACCCTTCTCTCCCCTCACCCGTGCTCTTTATCGTCACCGTCGTCGTCTCTCTAGTAGTTTACAGGTAGATGTCCGCCAGAGGCCGTAATGATGACGTAAGCGGCAAACACCCAGCTACGGCTGTGGGTTTTTCCCCATATCGGTTGCACGGCAATCTGTTCGATTTCGGGCCAACGTCAGCAGCAGTGTATTGACTATCACCATCACACACACAACACACAAACACACAAACACATGTTATAAAGTAAAACAGTTTACGTGTGTTTACGCAATATTAGGTTGGTGTGTTGCTATGCGGCATTTTTATGTTTATTTTATTTATGTGACCGGTGGCTGCTTACAGAGCAGCACCACAACACAAGAAACAGCGATCTACCTCTATCACGTGACACCACAGAAACGTGAACTCACCCTTCATGTCAAGCTTGGTGTCCCCTGTCTAACGGGCTGTCAACCTGTCAAGTCAGGGTGGGGAAAGCAAGAGAACCGAGTTTCATTCTCGACACTGCGGTCGCACATGAATCAAGAGATTGGAAGTTGGCAATAAACTCAAACTTGAAAGCCGGAATATTTTGTTTAGGTTTGAGGAAAATGTTTCCTACGCTAATGATATTTAAAAGCTCTTGTTGTTTGATCCTCCCGTACAATGCAAGTTATCAGCTCATGCGCTATGACAGCTGCCATTCTTTATCTGCTTGTTGAGGGTTTTAAACATTGGTTTCTCCCTCCATTAATCCTGATGGTAGAAATGTTCTCACTGCATGTTTCTACTCTGTCTGTGAACATTGCCTGTCGATGTAGAATCATTGAAAATGCGGCTACTGACATTTCAGATGGAGAAGTTTCTATAACATTGGAATTCGCACTCTAGCCGCTCGTTCATTATTTATCTTACACCACGTAACATGAAGCGAGATCGTGAAACGTGTTCCTGAAACACAAACACTCACCCTCTGGAGGCACTGTAAGGATGACTACAAGGTAGTGTGTAAAGGTGTAAAAGTGTAAAGGTGTCAAGGTGTAAAAGTGTAAAGGTGTCAAGTGTTAAGGTGTCACCCAACCAAAGGACTCGGAGGAGCAGCATGACTGTCAAGACCAGGAAAGTTCTGGGCTGCAAGTCAGAGGCGCCTCCCTCTCAAACTGTCACTCGTCACGCTTGGGGAGACGTTGATCTCACCAAACTCAGAGAGAACAAATTACAACATATAAGCTCACTTATTTTTTTTGTCAGCAACATTGTTGTTTCATCTCAGTGGCCGAACGACACCGAGGGCGGAGCAGCGTGACTTGTGCTGAATCAGAAGAAAACAATCTGATTGTCACTGTGACCTAGGGTTGACCCCGCCCATGTCAAGTCACCGACTGAGCACGTTCACACCGGAAGTGCTGACGTCACGCAGCCTGTGTACACGGAGGACAAACACCTGTTGTTTTCGCGCCATCGATTCCTCCTTTGAAGAGCCGTTAAGTGGAGAGACTTCTTAAGGTGGAGGTAACATCAGCAGCCCTGGGAGCTCGACACGTGGGGACTCGACTGCTCCACATGAACTGGACATTGTGTGGGAGGTTGAGAGTCGATATGAACACACACACACACTGACACACACACACACACACACTGACACACACACACTGACACACACACACACTGACACACACACACACACACACACACTGACACACACACACTGACACACACACACTGCCCTCACACACGCATGCGCAGGAACAGGCACGTGCAAGCTCGATGCACTCTTCACGTCTGACATGCGCAGGAAGAGCTGTCCGATCCGTTTCCGCTTGCCAGCTGTTCAACACCCGTTTGTGTGCCTAAAGCGGCGGACACACGAGAAGCAAAAAGCGCGAAACTTTTCCGAAGCAAGCCTGCTTTTCCTGCTTGCCGTGTGACCACCACTGCAAGCTATCCCCAGCGGCTTCGTAAGCCTGCTTGCTTTAGCTTCGGCCCGCTTCGCGCTTTAGAACCTGTTCTACTTTTCCACACATGCTGTGAAAGCAACACTGGCGAACCTCAGCGAGGACCAGACGTTCATTTGCATAGCGAGCTAGGACTCGAGACGCCTAATATAGGCACAAACAATTTAAGACCGAAACAGCGTTCGTGTGTGTGACCAGCGGCCCCCCCAAAGCCGGCTTATCAAGCAGCCCGCTAGCGGGCTCGGAAAAGCGCTGCTTCGAAAGCCAAACTTGCGAAGCCGCTTTTTGCTTCTCGTCTGTCCGCACCTTAAGATAACAATGGCACCCACTCTCCTACCCGGCCTGTCGTCACGTGCTCAGGGTGGCGATGGCAGCGCTACTGAGTGCCGTGGGTTGACGTATGGATGACCTGCAGTAGCTGTCACACCCACCACCCACAACACCCACCCACCCAGCTGCAGTTCCCATCGTCCCACGACCGCGGGCTTGGCGTGTCCAGGTTGCGTGGACGGACTCACAAAACCGTTGACAAGAGGCTAAAACTAAGTCGGGGGCTGGGTGGGAGGGGAGGACCCGGGTGTTGACGGTTCGTATCAAGCTCAGACTGCAGCAGGGTGAGTACATGTAGCAACTCTTGTAACATTCTGAGGATCAGATGGGGAAGGAAACTGATCAAACCCTCCCCATACCACACCCCACACCGTCCGCCTGGGTGGGTGGCGGCTTGGACGGCCATCCAGAAACAGAACAATAAAACTAAGTTTTTACAAGGACCAAGATGGCTTGCACCCTCACCAGTGGAGTAACAACAGCTGGGTTTGGTGGCTTTGATGTTGCTGTGGCTGATGGGTAGAGCGATAAGCACCTCGTGCCATTAGTTTTACGAGACTCACAGGGAGACAACTAGCTTTGAAAACTTGTAACGGATGTCGCCATCATGAAAACAACTTCAGGGACATGAAACAACAATGCTTTGCGATCATTGGATTGGGAGGAAAAGGTGAAAGAAAGAAGTACTAGTAGTAAGAAAAAAATAAAAGAAGAAGAGGACAAATAGTGACCGACAATATCTTTTGTTGTTGTTGCTGCTGTTGTTGTTTTTAGAAACAGAAGGAGGGGGCAAACATCACGTGATGAGATATAAAAAGAGTGTATGCTACACAATCAACTAACCAAACATTCAAAGACAGAAGATGTCTATGACTCCTTTCTCATTATTTAGCCCATATGTATATGGTGTTACATAATAAAGTGCTAGCTTGCAATAATTATCGACAAAATTATTAGGCTCTCGTTCCGTCGTATCAGCGCATGCGCATATTGACACGTGACATCAGTTTAGACCAGGTGGGACCCACCGTCTGCCAAACTGTGAGGTGCACTTGTTTTCAGTTTTTATTCAACCTAGAATAATTTGATTGAAATTTGATTTCTCAAATACAACAGCGTTTCCGTCTTCACGAATGAAATATCAATTGCCTCTGTCGCTCAGGAAGAGACGAAGGACGTGTAAGTGGGTGTGAGCAATATTAAAAATACTAGCTGCAAGTCTTGGTAAGTACTTCAGTCCATCTTCTCCATCTTCTCTCTCCATCTTCACTTGCAGCCAACGGCAATCAGAGAATGTCTGCGACTAATGCTGTGTTTCACCTGCGGGCCACCTCGCTCTCACACCCGCTGCCTACACAGGAAGTGACGTCACGTGAGTGAAGCGCGAGGCCGGGTGCAGTGCTGCACGATGATGGAGTGGAGGAGATGGCCTCATTCCACGCAGCCAATGACATCGTGGGGAGAGCAGACGAGCACCGGAAAGTTCACTTGCTGCAGCTCCACGCTTCCAGCGGAAAATATCGGGATGGCGAGAAAGATGGATTGCTACACAAGAACACAAACTAATCGTCTCACAGGCAGGAACACATCCCCTCCTTGCATCCCCTCCTTACATCCCTCCTTACATCCCTCTTTGCATCCCCTCGACTTTCCCCTAATGCCCCTTACTAAAACATTTTTATGAAATCAAGACTCGCATAAAAACTCATCCTCCTACACATCCTTCACCTTCTCTTCCCATCTCACTGCTTGTTTCCCTCGTTCTTATTCATTGCTTATTCTCTCCTCTACTAATTGGTCACGTGACACAGCGGTAGAAGCTTGTAACCAAGACAGGGAGGATGGTGTGTGTGTGTGCACGTGTATAGTGTGAAGGGTCTTGAGATCTTTGCTCTGTATCCGACATTTCTGTCAATGTTACCTGTGTATCACCTGCAAAGTTGGTTGAGTCGCCAGTCGCCGTCAGTTGAGTAAGACGGAGGGAAGGAAGGGAGTCTCTCTCTCTCCTGCCACCCACCCTGCCTTCCCTCATTCCTCCACACACTCACCCCTGGCTAATAACCCAACGGACGCCATGACACAACTGTTACAAGCCGCGGATAGAACGACCTGCTCAGCAGACCGGCAAACGGACGAACAAATATTTGCGCGAGGTCAGCTGTTGCAAGAGGGCAGCACGTGCCTCGCAGTGTGTCTGTCCTCACGTGTTTCACCTGCCACCTCACAGTTCACTCACCTGTCGGTCATTTGCATAACTCTCCGCCAGCCATTGCGAGACCAGACCACGTGACACACGGCGCGCGAGAACTGAGCGAAGAATCTGCGAATCCCGAGTAAGTGCTGATGTTGCTGATGACGGCTGCAGACAGATGCTAAGACGTCAAAGGTCACAGCAATGCCGGCACTCTGGCACGAGATGGCGCGCGCGCCCGCCGCTACCCGGATCGATGCGCAGGCCTCGCGCTTTCCCTCGAGAACGAGGCGCACGTCCAGGCATGCGTGAAGCACGGGAAAGAACCCACTGCCATGCCAGGAAGTGACGACATTACAGTACATAGCGATTTATTGGTGACGACACGTGACATCACGTCATCCAGGGTCTACACAGCAATCTATATATAGATATGTAAATGTAAATAAATGTACATGTTGTCAATTATATCACCTCATCGTGTACTATATGTCTCTCTCTATATATAGGTATAGTATTTATTTAGTTTATTTCAAAAATGTCAATCAAGTCGTGTCAGCGGGTACACTTTGTGTGTGTGAGAGAGAGAGAGAGAATGAGGGAAAAGGACCAAAGAGAAAGAAGAAAGAAAGGATAAGAAATAAAAAGAAAAAGAGTAAGAGACAGAGGGAGGACGAAAAAAGAAAGTAGGAGAAAGGGAGAGAAAGGAATGAAAGTTTTATTTTTGTTGCAGCATGGATAATCAGTCACAACTGACATTAAAGCTATCATAAAGGAGTGAAGGACGCGAGCAGTGTTCATGGATATTTCAGAACGACTGATCAGAAATGAGAGACAGCAGCACTGACCACTCACTAGCTCAGCAGGAACAGATAACCCCGGTGATGAAAGAATAATGAAAGGCAGGAGAAGACGAAACGGGGAGCAGGACTGAGTGTCAGCAACAGGGAAGAGAAGACAGAGAGGTGCACTGGATGTTGTGACGATGACGACCAGGAAACAAAGACGACGAAAGAAGAAATAAACTAGCGGTCAGGAATCTCACAAGCACCTGACCGACATCATCATCGACAACAAACACAAGAGGTTAGCTACAGACAGCAGTGTGGTTAGCTACAGAATAGTTAGCTGCAGACGGGTGGATAGCTACAGATAGCAGTGTGCTTAGCTACAGCAGTACAGTTAGCTACAGCAGCATGGTTAGCTGCAGCTGAATTTTAAAAACTCAAAGTTCAGTGTGATAGAATGAAGCAGTAGACATACATACATAGTGAGTATCATCAGGAATGAGGATCTGTCTGTCTGTCTGTCTGTCTGTCTGACAGTTTATTTACTTCACTTTACTATAGTATGTCTTAGCTGCTGCCAGCAGACAACCCAGCAAATACAGGGGAAGGAGGATTTGATAAATCAAACATTAGACCCTCCGACAGTCAGTTTGCAGGAGCTAGGGCTGGGGCGGGGGGTCAACAACATTCTTCGCCCTTCGTGAAGAAGTGATGAATATTTTCATTCGATAGAGATCAAATGAACAGTCACACCGTGCCACGCCGGGTGAGTCATGCACGAAATTGAAAAAAGAAGAAGAAAATCGAAACTTGTTTAGGAGCAGCTCGAGATATCAAGGGACGAGGGAGAAAATATATAGCAGACAGATAGATGCAACAGCAGCCACAGGAGATACAGGGAAGACACAGAGGGAGGGAGAGAGGAAGAACACAGACATACATACAGACAGGCAGAGAAGCACAGAACATTATGTGTATGAGTATGTGTGTGTGCGTGTGTGTGTATGGTCGTATATCTGCGTGTGTATGTGTCTTTTCAAAACAGTGAGAAATTTTCTGTGAGAATAGGATTTAATCTGACCTCACTTCCCCTGACCTCACCTCACCTAATCTGACCTCAGTTCACCTGACCTCACTTTACCTGATCTCACCTCACCTCACTTTACCTCATCTCATCTGACCTCACTTTAGCAGACCTCACTTCACCTCACCTCATCTGGCCTTACTTCACCTGACCTCACTTTACCAGACCTCACTACATCTGACCTCACTTTGCCTCACCTCACCCAAAACTTAGCAACATTGGTTTTCTGTGCACGAGGGAGGATATCGACTTCGCCAGGTCATGGAGGGTTAGTATGTATGACGCGCTTTGTCACGTGACCAGCCGACTGTCGTCCTGTCCGTCAGTCGATGAGAATAACGTAGCCTTAAAATAACGTAGCCTTAAAACCAGAATCCACATCCTCTCCTCCGACCACTGCATAGATCCTGTGAGTGTGATCGAACTTGTTGATGCCACCCGGCAGCCACCCGACTGCTCGTGATGTCGCGTGCATCGTGAACACACAAACGCTGCCTGCCTGCTGCTGACCACTGAAGCGTGGAGGCTGACAGAGGGACGAGCCGGCAGCTTTATAGTGGGAGGAGAATACAGCGAATACAAGAACAGAGCAGTAGTTCAGACAGGAATCGTCTGACGAGTGATGAGGGCTCCGGGCTTCCAACAGACAGAGAAACATAACAGCTTGGCTTTTACACTTGGTGTAAATACAGATTTGTTGTTGTTGTTGTTTCAATATTGTGTGTTGTTAGGTACTTCTGTAGCAAGTCAGGGTACATGTGGAGATAAAGCCTGTGTATAAGTGGACGACTAATTACTGTCTTAATTAACACACATATTCACGCACACACACACTTCTGTTGTTATTTGACAATGCATCTGTCACGAATTGCTCACATTTTTCTATAATCATCGCAAATGAAAAGTTCTGAAAGCAATGAACGACTGTTTGACAAAACTCGGAAAATAATTGTGCGATAAAATATTCCATCGATGTACAGAAAGTACTGTGTGGCTCCACACAACAAACCATGACGAGGCAGGTCACCGGCAAGCATGATAACATACCCGTAATAGTGCACAGTACCCGACTACCTTACTGGCAAAGTACAATGTCTGTGTGGGTAAGCATCATACCCGTAATAGCACACAGTACCCGGCTACATTACTGGCAAAGTACAATGTCTGTGTGGATACACCCACCTCTGGGCAGTTGGCATGACACCAGGTCTTGAGACACATGACAGCTGCACTGCCAGACCTCAGGCAGTAAACAAAACACAAAATGTTTGCCTTGACGATGTCCACCTTCCCATCATGCACTTGTTGACCTACTCACCTATGTACAAGTCCAGCGACAGCAACTACTGCACTGATCCTCTTTTACAGAAAAACACAGGCTTGGCTTGCTAGCCGAAAACAAATAATAATTAGCGGCCTACTAATGAGAACAACAAAGACAGAAAATCAGAAAAGACAATAATTGCACAGAGTACCGGGTATCTGACTATTCCGGGTGGTTGGTGGGACAGAGCTGCAGCAGCTACTGCGATTGAACTTTTTCTCAGCAGCAACGAGACTTTGTTTGTGTGAAGGTAACCCGCCGACATGTTTACAAAGTGCAAGACAACACTCTTCACAGGAGACCGAGGCTGGTGTTGGTGTTGGTGTTGGCGAGGGTTCATGATCGCAGACGACAACCACATCAGAGCCAGTGCGTTAGGGGTGGCGGGTGGCGGGTGGCTGGTGGGCGGGAGTTGATTGCAATCAGCGCAAGGCACGTCTAGGGTCACGTGACCAAGGAGATCAAACACTTGTAGATACCGGCATCCAGTCCAAGACACGAAGCAAGGGGGGAGCGAGCGGGAGGGTGAGAGGCAGCGACACGACACAGACAACTACTGTTGTTATAGTCGGCTGCTGACAGTCGGCGGTGTTTGTGATGGTGTTGGTGGTGGGTGATGGCAATGGTGGCGATGCTGCAGTGAGTGCATCGTGCCATCATCAACTCTCATCTCGTGCCCCAAGCTCACCCCTACCTTCCACTCTCAATCTTCCTCCTAAAACCAACTCCCACCCCCACCTCCACTCCTGTTTCTATTGTAGCCCTCCACCCCACCCCACCCCACATACACACTCCCAGGTCTGCGCCGCGCGCCGCCATGCTGGTGGAGGCTGGCTGGCAGGCCGCATGGCTGGGCGCTGTCATCTGTTTGACGATTGCGGCGCATCGCTGATCAATCCTGCCTGACGCGCGTGCTATCAATTAGTGAGGAGGAACCGTTAGACGACGAGAGATCAGGTGATGGCGAGGGACGGGGAGGGTGTGTGCAAGGAGTGATGCGTCAGCTTGTCCCGCTGGCTGCTGTATGTTCCCCCAGCCACCCAGCCATCCAGCCACCCAGCCTCCCAGCTCGCCTCATCGTGTGTGGCATCGATCCGCCCTACTTTGAGTGGGGTGGGGGAGGTGCATGTCGGGGTGGAGGAAAGAGTTTATCCTTGTGCCAGGCGACGATCGGGGTGGGCAGGGTGCGTGGGTATGCAGCTCGTTACGGATGCCTGCACACAAGACGAGGGTCAGCAAGTGTCGGTGGTGTTGTCACAGCAAACTGCTGCTGCGGTCCGCCAGGTGTCGCGCTGTTGCGTGCTGTCACTTTTCTGTTTTGTTTGCGCCATCTTCCGGCTACAGCAGCGGCTACCGGCGTGCAGCACGTGTACAGCAGTGGACACAGACTTCACAGCAAAGCACAGAGTTCTGGACATGCTTCCTGCTCGTCCACGCGCTCAGCACCGCCATGCAAAGTACAGACAAGCGAACGGATAAATGCTCACACACAGTTCTGCATACAGCAAAGATAAAAGCTTTCAAGAGAAATTCCACAGCAGTGACTGACACGAGTTTGAACCTCGCTTCGTTTGGTGAAATGACATGTCTTCTGTGTCAACAATCAGACACCAAGGCGATGGTCCGTGAATAAACATTTGGTTTGAGGTTTTATAGATGACAGTGCAAATAATGTGATAGTATAAATAGTGCTGACAGTGCTAATAGTACAAATAGTGCTGACAGTGCAAGTAGTGTCCATAGTGCTAATAGTGTTGATAGTGCTGACAGTATTACTCGTGTTTATGGTGTAAGTTTTGCTTCCTCCAGTCTCCTCCTACCCAGATTGTTTGTGTTTGCCCAGAATGACCTTTTCTGTTTGTTTATTGCCGGCAGTAAACAGTTCGCTAACAGCCCGCAGTGTTTGCCTTCCTCTCGCCGGCATCTGATTTGCAGCAGCACAGTTGTCTGGCTGCCGGTGACCATGGTCCACTGACACACGGGTGGGTTCATCTAGAACTCCAGAAACCTTTGAACCTAGTGACGTCACAGTGGGACACGTCAACGGTTAACTAACAGGATAGAGAGCACGGCGGTAAAGGTCGACAAGCTATTCTGGGCGCATGATGATGATGATGATGATGATGATGATGATGACGACAATAATAATACCAACAACATCTGTATCCAGACTTATTGCGCCTTACAAAACCTACTTGACACCGTTACAAAGCTAACCCACATTACATGTGACCCCTCCCCCTCTCCCCCTCACACACCCCGAGGTCTGACACCCACGTGCAGCCACTGATTCCACTGAACGGCTTGTAGGCTGCATTCTTCACACCTGTTGGTGCACCTGGCGGGGCCAGCAGCCCGGGTAGCGAGGTAATGGCACCACAGTCTGGCTTTTCCTCAGGTGGGTGTTGTGATGTGTAGTCGGTCTGAGCTGCGGAAACAGCTAGGCTACCCTGGGTGGAGCCTGGGGGCAGGGGAGGAGGTTAAGTGTGGGATGATGACACAATGACAGTCTTATCTCCAGCCGAACATTCGTACTTCGTGTCCACAGCATACTCATCTGAATAAATGTAGTTCACGATTTTGGGAAGCTGGACGCACACACACACACACAAACACACACACACTCTCACTCTCACACACACTCTCACTCTCTCACACACACACATACAATGGAATTCACCGAGGTTGAGGTGAGCAGTAGTCAGACGTCTGTTATAAAGTAATGGTGTGATTACTTATCATGACTGTATCCTATTCCCACCTGTATAATGAAGTTCACTCTGTATCAGGTCTGCATCATGACCAATTCCAGTGGTTTGTAATGTTTACAAGGTTCCATGAAGCTCAATAAATGATTATTGTCGATACCACTGATGAAGCAACGGTTGCTGTCCATCATGAGAACATTCCAACGCTCGTCACGAGGAGAGATGATGATGGGGTGGGTGGAGGACAGGGTGGATGGAGGAGCAGGCGATCAATAGGGTGAAAGTAGTTTGTGTGTAGCCCCCAGCTATGGCCACCCGTTAATGACTGATGACATTTCTGTGCTGTCACTGTGGACACCTGCTGTAAGATGCGCTCACATGGGTTCACAGACGGTCCTCAGGCTGAAGAACTACCCAAGGTTCTCACCGAGGAGGCGACAGGTGAGGACAGTAATTTATCCACTGCCACTGGTTGTGTTTCAAACGTCTGCCGAAAGAATTCAAAGACAGGAGGACTGTCAGTGGTGGAAAAACAAGAAGAAGCCAAACATGTCGTGGAATTTGGACAGCTTTTGAGGTTTTTGAACAGCTTTTTTTTTCTAGAATCGGAGAGAAGCTCGAGCAGCAGAAACAGTTTTTAAAGCTGCAGAACATTTAGACAGATGGAGATGCCACAGAACACTAGAACTATTTCCTGTAGACAGGGTCACAAGACTGGAGTCGTTCTGCCACCTGAGACATCGGCTAGAGACCTACTTCTACTTACAACAAAGACTTGAACTTTTCTACTTCTAGATATTGCATCCAAAGAACGGAGACCTTCTGCTTCTTGAGATGTGTCTAAGCATTTCTACTTCTGAAAATGTCTCTGTAGTGAAGCCTTTCTCAGTCTAGAGATATCGTCCAAAGACTTCCAACTCATCGTCTGCAAACGATGACAAGCTCGGTGCACGGCTCACCTTAGGTTCACAATGAAGTACAGAATCAACAGAACATTTTTCTGTAGCAGAAAGACAAGAGTCAGACAGAAAGAAATATCCTGGCTGAGTACCAGTAGAGCAATGGTTTGTGTTGTACAGAGTACAGACCGTTGTAACCATGTCAAGCTCAAGATGACATGACAGCAGCTAAGTCAGTCTTGTTTAGTGAGTCTGTCCATCACAATATTCTCCTCCGATATCCTTGTGTCAGCGAAATGTAAGACGAAGTGTATGTCGACCTCGCCGTATTTTACACAGAGAGACAGACAGATATAGTTTGTGCGCGCGAGAAAGAGAGACAAAGAGAGAAAGAGGTGCATGCGTCACGTTTGTGCTGCAAAATGCAATAAAAAAAACAATAAACAATAAACAAGTCGCTGAATTATCTTGACATCCTACCAGCCACGACTGCACGAGGCCAATGGCATCATCCAAGTCCACGTAGAACAACTTTCCTCACCTTTGCACCTGCTCCGTCCATCCTGCGCCTTGTGCTCGTAGACGAGCCGTCATGACGTCAGCCAACTAAACATCACATGACAACGGACACATGACCACGACTGCAACCGTTAGCCTCACAACTGCAGCTCACAGGTCGACACTTTGCCTGTGAATCTCTGTGTGGTGGCCGGCAGTTGCTCACATCCTTGTCCAGAAGACACGACAAGCCTCTCAGGCCGAGAGATGGCGCGCACGGCGCGAGCAAGGGAGAGCACCGGCCAGTGAACAGTCCATTGAGTGGAGCTGGGGATGGGGAGGGGAATGTGGAGAGTTCCCCGTGATGGGAGAGGCCGGCGCTCCTTGCAGCCTCACCAGACCAGCGGCTCGGAGGCGCCGGCTGGGGCAACGCGTTTCTTCCGGAAGCCGCCACTGCGCATGCGCTCCGACAGTTATAGATCGGTTCCCAAGCCCTCTAGTGTCAGTCCTTCGTCATTTAGTGGGCACAGCGGAAAAAAGAAGAAAAAGGAGAGAGAGGGAGGAGAGAAGTGGAGAAGTGAAAACATGCAAAGCCGCGTCCGGCGTCCGAGGTGAAGGTCAAGAGAGTTGCAGACGTCGTAGACTGGCAGCATCACCACCAGGGGGCGGTGACTGTCCTCCTCGGCCACCGCTCGGATAGATTCCTCGAGCCTGAAGGAATCTGCAGCCTGACAAAAGAGCAGAGGTCGGCGGGTCAGAATAAATGGTTGTCTGTGTGTGTCGGGGGAGGGTACGGGTGGCGGGGGAGGCTGGAGGTGTTTAGTTTGTGCTGGCGGAGTTGGTTGATGGCGACATCAGCGATTCACTACACTTCTACTAGAGTCATAAGGGTGTAGGACGACAGCAGTCGATAAAATGTCGCGATTTCAGTTGCTACAAAAGGTCAAAGGATAAGAAAAATGGCGACTTGAGTGAGAGTGACACGGACACGGAACTCTGGGGACATGAACGCTGAGCTTCACTCACACGTGCTTCAAGAATTACCGCAGGTGTGTCATCCAAACCTTGCGGGCCAACATGTTCACATTGCACCCGGGGTGTGTCTGCCTCCCAGCGACCTCCATTGCGTGGACTGGCAGTGCTGAAAGGTCGATTGACAAAGATGGTCAGAGCCCTACCTGTGACTACCTGCCCTCCATTTGATGTTTGCTGACGAGTGTGTGTTTATGTTCCTTCATGTGTACGCGCTTTGACCCAACCTCCTTTGAGGGGAACATTCCCTCTATTGTTATTTTCCATGTTACTGTAAACATTAAACTTCCAACAGGCTCGACTCTAATGAAGTGAGGAACACGCTTTCCGTCAAAGTGGACAGTAGTTTCAAGACAAGAAAGAGATATCCACAAGACTTATGTCCACAGTGCTGAACCCGGATGTGACCTCTCATTACCCACCTGGATAACTGGCTGGATAGAGGGAGGGAGGCCAGGCACCGAGGGGAACTGTTGCCGGGGCAAGTGCGATGTCTAGCACCTCATTCCCCAGAGACCACGAGGTTAGGGGGGGGGGGACCCGCGCTAATGAGACAAGTAGTTCTTGTATTCTACAGGTGAACAGTCTGGTCACTTCACCTGATGATAGACATGTTGCAGGTACGGGGATACACATATACAGGCACACACGTTGTGATATGTTGCAGTATAAAACATATCAAACCACTGTATCATCATCGTTTTTTTATCCATTTCTCATTATCACTGCTAAGTAAGTGTGTGCGTGTGTGTGTTGGATGGGTGGAGTGTTTTACACCGAGTCAGCAGCTAAGACTATATCACGACAAGGCAGCCACCACTGTAAACAGATGTCACATGCAGAAAAAAAACAGCGTGCCCGAGACGAGAGTTGAACCCAGGACAGCCAACCCTCAGTAGTCATCGTTGCCCATTATCGCTGTTGGCGACTTGAGACCTGCGGTCAGTCCGCGCTGATGCCATGGCGGTCAGTCACACGGAGGTTACCTTTCTTCTAAATGACATCTCGCCACTTGTGTCAAGTCTTTGTGACAAATGACAAGACGATGATGTTGCCTTGTGTCAAGGGGGTCACACGAGATCGATGATGTCATGACATGTCAAAGGTTTGCCGTCAAATCCATTGAAATCTGCGGATGTAGGGGAGACAATGCTGTAGGCCAAGCTGCAGAAGGCCTGACAACATTGCATTCCTCCACTTTGTGCTAAAATCAGTGTAAACATGTAAACATGTAAACACTTCTGTGAAAATATCCTGCAGCGAGAGGTGAGGGGAGTGTGACAATAATTCTGTCCATCACCCTACACAATATTGCGCGTGCAGGTTGCTAGGAGAGTGACCTGAGAGGTCAGCTGTGTCATTGTTGTCTCGTGCTAACATCCACGTGGTCTTTGGTGTCTGATGTTTGCTTGACCGTTACACTCGTCATCTCGTCATCTGAGACAGCGGAGACTGAGAGGCTGGAGGGTCCGCCAGAGGATGCTGTGCGACATGACTGCCTACACACAAAACACAATGCACTTCATGAAGAGGACACATGCTGTCACGTGGCACCTGTACACGGACACCCTGAATGACCACATCTCACAGCTGATTCTCACTGTGAGAAAGATTTTTAGCGACATTTTTAGGTCAGAGGTTTGGAAACAATAACTCTCCGGTGATGCCCAGAAAGGTTACCTCCCCTCTCTCGCTCACTGGGGTAGCGACTTGTCTCCCCTGCTGCATGTAGATATTGTGTCATCCGTTGTCCTGTAGACTTTTTGTGGAAATCAATAACCGGGAGGAAGTTTAATGGAATTTGCTGTCAGTGAGCGGCGGAGAAGGCGCACTCCAGCCTGCAGACCCTCCTTAGCAGCAGCAGCAGCAGCCAGTGCCAGGAGAGGTGGAGGAGAGAAAGGGTTAAAGAGCAGACCTTTGTATCTACCCTCGTACGTCCTTCGCCGGGTGTCACATAAACACACACGGACACCGCACTCTGTCAATGACCAGGCCGGCAACACCAGCGCTCCTCCCATCATTTCAGCAAATCACGTGGTGGTGGTGGGGGTGGTGGTGGCTTGTTGGGAGGGAGGACGTCAAAAGCACATGTGGAGTGAAGGTAGAGATGCACAGTCTGTGATACAGCGATAGGCTGTTGTAGCAACTGTTGTCTACTTTGAGGGTAGAAAAAAGCTGAGGTGTGGGGTTGGTGCTGGTGTTGGTGTTGGTACTGGTGTTGGTATTGTAGGGGGCGCCACAAGACACAGCATGCAAGCCAGTGGCGCTGTATTGACGAGGGCAGTCGACGGCGCAGAAAGCCTTTCACTCGAGGAACTGAAGCTGGCCAATCAATGTGTTCACTGCTCACCTCATCTGATTGTCTTCATCATCATGTCGATAGCAGCTTTTCGATAGCCAGTCTGTGTGTGTGTGAGTGTGTTTGTGTGTGTTTGTGAGTGTGTATGTGAGTGAGTGTGTGAGTGTGTGTGTGTTAGTGTGTTTGTGTGTGTGTGTGTGTGTGAGTGAGTGTGTGTGTGAGTGTGTGTGCAAACGATGTAAGCTTGTACTGACAGCAAGTGATCAGACAGGGGGCAGGGTACAGAGGGTAGAAAAAAGCTGAGGTGTGAGGCTATGACTTCTGAAACACAGGGAAAAAAAAATCAAACTCAGAAGGAAAAAAGGTGAGGAAAAAAAATAAGAAGGCGAGAAAGATAAAGAGAGAGTGATAAGAAAAAAAGTTTGTGAAAATCCTATGAGCATCGTTGGGTTTGGGTCACAAACCAGAGCTTCAGCCCTCTACAAGGTGACGCAATGATTCACGTGACCTGACAATGAAACATTTGTGTGGATGCTCATTTGAATGAAGACGAGTAGGTGAGTTATTCTCTCTCTCTTCTCCACTTCCTCACTCGCACACACGCACACACGCACTGACGCACGCACATGTTCACACGCACCAAGACATTGCAAACAACCGACACAAACAGGGAGGAGGAGGAGCAGGAGGAGGAGGAGGAGGAGGAGGAGGAGGAACCGGCAAACTGACATTTGTGACTCGTTGGTTGCGCCATAACAGACCTTCCCACGGTCCAGCGCGTGCTGGGGGGAGCTTGGGGTGGGTGGGGGTGAGGGGGAGTGGAGGGGTGCAGGGAGGGGTCTGAGAGACAGGTTGATGGAGAAGGGATCGATGTGTGAGCTGCAGCAACTGCAGACAGGACCAACGAGATGCTGGCGACGAGCTCAGGAGGCTGTACGGGGGTGGGGGATAGAGTGGGGAGGGTGAGATGGGTGGGGAGGGGAGGGCCAAGCCGCCAACCAACGGGCGGGGGCAACTAATGTTGTTATTAGAGTCACCCTAACGGGAAAGAAATAAGTTGTGATGGACTCGGGGGTTTGGATGGAGGCTGCGGCTTACTGAAGTCGGTGAAAGTGAACTTCTGCCTTTTCGTTCTGTCAAGTCTGTCTGTCCATCGCTCATGTTGAACTCTGTGTGTCTGTGTGTGTGTGTGTGCGCGCACATTATCCTTACAATATGAAACAACTATCTGTAGAGTTCCAATGTCTAGGACAGGCGAATGGATGAACAAGCTGGAAGCAAGCGGTTGACAAATACAAAGTGTACCAGTCGTCATACAATTACAGTTTTTCTCCCCTGGTGGGTGTTAGTACAGTATTGCAAAGCACGGAACTGTGTCCACAGACATCACAACTTAGCGGCAGAGCTTGTTTGTCACTTTTGTTTACTTCAGAGATAAATAACAGCAAAACTGTAACGCATAATAATACATAGATAATGGGTCACGAGCGACAGCATGGTTCAACTGAACACACACACTCTCTCACACACACATTCTCTCACACATGCGAGCGTACACAAACTCTCTCTCTCTCACACTCACACTCGAGAACTTAGTCTCGCGACTTACCTGCTCCGCCGGGGTCACGTGACGTCCGCCACTGCCGTGCCGCTAGTCGCAGACCGGTGCAGCACCTGTGCAGCGGCCATCAGAACGTCAGGCAACACGCCAGCCACACCCCCACCGTCAGGCGGCCCGAGTGGCAGGTGACTGGACCCCTTGCCACACACCAGCCACGTGAGGGCAAGTCAAGACAGATAACTCCATTGATTTCTAAGCTCGGCAGCTGCAGTACCGCTGGCCACCGCGCCAAAGCTTAAAGATCGAAGAGAAAAAAGTCCTGATGTACACCCGGGGTACGTACGTGGCACTCAGGTGTACAGGAGCTGCTCACTCACTCAATCTCAGGTGTTGTCAGACATCACTAGCGTCCCTGCCAACAGCAGCCACGTGACAGCGCGAGATGTGGCCGCGTGCACGGCTTGGTGTCGGCGCCATCTTGTCATCTCCTAAACGTGTTTAGCTTAACGGATAGCCGCTTGCAGAAATGATGTTCAATTGAGTGGATATAATTCAGGATAAGATATTCAAACCCAAAATGTCATTGAAAAACCATGAGACGCTGGAGAAGTGCAGACCTTTGAGCATCATGCTTCTCACCTGCAACTCATCAGAAAGGTCAAGACCTTTCCTGCAGCACCCCGGGTGGAGGCTCGCCAAGTGCTGTGATCGACATGTGATCGAAGCTTTGCCATGGCCTGCGGTTCTAAGTGACATAACAGTTCGATTTCAGTTCAGTGCACATGCGCTTTTCTTTAAAAAAAAAACACAATAAAGAAAAGAATATTTTGTGTAACAAACTAATAATAGTATTTGTACTCCAGTAATCTTCCAGAAACTTCGAGTTTCATGATTATTTAGGTGAGTCTTCAAGTCAGTGCCGCTAGCTTTACTAAAGAGATTAATATAGCTCCATAGCTCCCAGAAGGTCTGGCAAGATAATCATAAAACAGAGACAACAAATAATCAGACAATAAGTGACACTCGGGTGTCCATAAGTGAGGCGAGGCTAGCGACTGAGCCACCCTGTCAATCAGGACAGAAGAACTTGTACATGAAATCGAAGGAAAACAAATATTTTATGTAATTTTGAGAAGCTGGGATACAATGTAGGGAGATAGAACAAAGTCTCCAGGTCTGCGCCATCAGAGAGGAGAAACAGGAGCAACTGTAGGGTGGATGAGACGAACAGTTACAGCACCCGAACATCATTTTAGGGAAATATTCGGCATCCAAAGTTCAGTTCAAGAGATCCTCTGGCCTCCATGGCCACTAAACTGTCCTCAGAGACATTACAGGAGGCGGGGAGCCACGACGAGCACTGAACCACGCTCATCAAATGACTAAAGGTCAAGATCTTTCCCTCGTTGTAAAAAGTTTACATATATATTGTAAATAGTTTACATATATATATAGCGGGTGCTTCCTGGTTCATGCCAGATATGTAGCCTGGCTAAATGTCAGCGAGTGTCTACTCTTATTTACAGGATTCTCTTGTTGTCGTGACAAATATGTCAGGCGGGGATTCACTAAAGAATATTTCATTGGACGTTCAGTCTTCTAAGGTCGTTTATAACCGGGTACTTTACTGGGTACAGAAGACTCGACAGTCACGAGTATTATGACACAGCACTTTGAGTTCACATCTCACAATGACTGCAATACTTTACGGAATAACATTTACCTTATTAAACTTACTGTTGAAAGGTTGTCATTAAATTACATTATTGGAGGTAGTGGGTTCGACTGAATTATGTGTCGAGCCAGTGAGTTAAAGAAAGAAAAATGATTAGATAAGTAAAAGCAGTAAAAGACAAAGACAAAAAACAACAAAAAACAAACAAACAGACAGACAAATAGACAGAAAAGACATGTGAATAATTCATGTGTGAACATCATCTTAACCTCCACAGACCTGTTCACAGCAGACAATCCAACCCTTGTCAAGGATCAGACCTCACCCTCCCAGACAGACGATGAACTGATGGGCGGACTTCTCTATTTTAAAGTCAGATCAGCTTTAGCGCACGAAGTCCCTCCATCAGTAACGGTCCTGATACCCGGAGGCCGGGAACAACACAATAATGTAACAATGTGTGAGTCTACCACACAACCACGTGTACACCCGACACAACATCAGAATGGATACAACACATCAGACAAACAAACAACAATAGACACTAGTCGACCTCACAACTCACAAAAACTAAATATTCCAACAACCATATAAATCACGGAACAAACAAATAAGTTGTTGTGTGTGTCAGTCCATCTTGATATTGTCAAGGAATACTGTGAATTATATCATTAGACAGTTGATGAAGTTGTGCGCTCCCCCTCCATCAGAATGGTACTCAACCATTTCCTCAAATAAAAACACAAAAAAACCTTTGTCACGGGAAAACGAATCCGCTGCATTTTTAGTTTGAACTCAATCACTTTCTCGCTGATTACTTGTGGTGGTGCAGATGGATGGTGGCGGCCCTCATGTTGGTCATGTTGATGTGACCGTATCACCAGTGTAACGGCCAACATCTCTAGAAATCATTGTTCTCTCCGCTGGCTGCCTGTAATTACTAACCTCTCTGAGCTGCAAGTTCTCTTTTGGAACCAGTGGAACCCACATTTCTTCCCCAAGAGAAAGAGAGCGGGATGGAGAGAGAGAGAAAGGTGAACATGATTTAGTAGACAAATGTTCTTTTCCACGGCGAATATGAACACCAGCGATGTATCATTATCCATCAAACTTGAACATTGACAGTCACATTACTTTGAACAAAACAAATATTACGATTGTATAAAGTTTGCAGACAATTCCTTCAGTTATTTCAATATTTCTTTTCACTTTATTTCTCTCTCGCCCTTTCTCTTTCTCTCTTTGACTTTGCCTGGTTTTTTTTTTCGGTACGAATATGTGAGAAAAAAATAGAAACAGTCAAAGAAAGAGGGAGAGACTGAGAAGGGATGGGGAAAAACTGAAAGGAGGAGATGGGCGGTGGCATGTGAGTGAGACCCTCCAGAAAGCCAACTGACCCGGGCCTGCAATTTGGTGTCATCATCAGTGTCATCAGTGTCATCTGTGTCTGCTGACTACAAGCTCACCAGACAGCATTTCCAACCCATCATTTCCGAAGCGCCCTCCATTCCCTCGCAAGCTCCACAAGAAAAGCAGCTGATGTGTGTGTGGACACATCCAATGATGCTCATTGTGTATCGAGGGTTAATTAGCAGCACATTAACTGCAGACGACAGGCTAGTAGAGGAGGTGAGACCACGAGGAGCAACTTGACTCTGAGAACGTGCTTCATCTAACTGGCTGCTTGATGTCTGATGTCTCCCCCTCCCCCGTCCCTCCGTCCGTCCGTTCACGTCTGATAATTTTTCCTGAAAGTATTCTCGGTCATTTCCAGAATGTCGCCTGCTATTTTCATCAGTTACCTTCCAGGTGATGTCTAAGCGGACCTCCGGACTTACTGCCTCCTCCTGTTCCCACATTTCACAGAAGCCATCAGCTGCTGTTACAGGAGGCAACTGTTACCTGTGACACACCTTTAGCTGCTGCCTCGGTGTAAAATACCCTTTCTCTCTTCCCACCCACAAACCTCACTTCTTGACACATTTACTGTTTACTGTCTACATTAAAGGGAGAGTACTTTAGTCTCTTTCCTTGACAAGCGCCTGCGAGTTTTGTCCCCTTAAAAACTTAAACCGAGACTAAAATAAATTTCAGTTTATTATTAATCGAGTATGAATGGAAAAGAGAAATAAACTGAGTGCTAAAATAAATGTTTTGCGGTGACTTAAAAAAAATAACACTTCACATTTATAAGTAAATAGCAGCATGTATAAATCATTCAAGGAACACGCTAACAAAATAGACGATTACTTAAGCACTTCACTTTTCATTATGTATTTCATTAGCAGGAAATTCAGAAATCTCTAAAAAGATTACTGTACAATGCTTACTTTATCTGTCGTCTGCACTAATGCACACCATCTGTACATAAAATACATAAATGCATTAAAAATGTCTATTTTACCCATTATTAATATTGAACGCGCATGGAATTTCTGTCTGCAAGGAATCAGCAGACGGGGCATGTTTACCGATATCAGTAAATACTACAGCGATGTGTTTACAGATGTCACTCAATAGTCAGCAGCGAGGTGTTTACAGATGTCACTCAATAGTCAGCAGGTGTTGGGCTCCTTGTCTAGGCCCTCAAACGCTCCCCCAGATGCCATCCACTCTAAAAGCAGCCCATGACCTTACGAACTTTTGCCGCAGGGAGGACAAGACATGGTTCACCATGACAACCAGACCTTTACAGCTTGGGGTGGGGACAGTCCCACCCGCGGGCGGTGTACCACCTCCAAGTCATTTGACCCGGCTCGCCAAGGGAGCGCAAACTTCAGTGTATATATATATATAAGCTTTTTCCATAGCAACATCAATGTGTATCAAGTAGATCATATTAACAAGTAAGAAGAACAAGCCAGGAACGTCCATCTTGGGAAAGATATGACATATACGATAAGATGACCGGACAGACAGGTATTCTGGACGGCGGCCCGCGGCCTGTCTGGCAGTTTGCGAGAATTGTGTATGCATGTGACCTTCGCCCCCATGTATGTTTCGATGTACGACCCCGAACAGAAAATGGGCATAGGGAAAAAATGGAACAGGTCCCCCACCCCGGGTCTACACGGTGTCGGGTGGCGACAAGCCGAGCTCACAGTTACTTTGCCTTTTACAATCTTCATTCTTCCTGTTGAGCTGAGGATTGTTGATGACATTAATGTGGCCTAACTGTGTATATTAGCTGTGTAATGCAACACTCGGGTGTCTAACATCATGTTCATGTAGAGACGTGGATGCAAACCCAGCTACCCGATCTGTCTGTCGTGGTGAGACATCAGCGGCGGTGAATGATCAGTTTTCTGTCCTACTGCCCCTCCCTGGCTCACAGACATCTCAAGCAGTTTATTTACAGTCACATTCTCTACAACAACACACATGTACAGTTAGCTGCACAACACATCGTAAGTTTGAACCTGAGAATAATTTTGCTTTTTAATACAATTCAAGATTTCTTTAATTAGTTGTTTTTTGAAGCGCATGCCTGTGCCTACCCACGAAGGTTGTATTTCTAGGGAGGCAGTCAAGGTACAGTTATCGACACACGCACACACAGATACACATGCACACACACACACACAGATACACATGCACACATACACACAAATACACATGCACACACACACACAGATACACATGCACACACACACACACAGATACACATGCACACACACACACACACACAGATACACATGCACACACACACACAGATACACATGCACACACACACACACACAGATACACATGCACACACACACACAGATACACATGCACACATACACACAGATACACATGCACACACACGCACACACAGATACACATGCACACACACACACACACACACACAGATACACATGCACACACAGACACAGATGCGCACACACACGTGCGCGCGGAGGCCAAATGAATTTTCCGTGGCAAGGGGGGGAAATCAATGGCACGACAGGCTTTAGAAATGTGTCACCCGATCGTGAGAAACCGTCTAAGGAGTGGCTGCCCTCACCTCAGCCTCGCCATCCTCCAGTAGGTCACAGTCAGCTACACCTTGCTACCTTCATACCCTGGGTAAAGTAGCGGGTTATAGGAGTTTATACATGTGTGTGTGTGTGTGTTTGTGTGTGTGTGTTTGTGTGTGTGTGCGCGTTGAGCACTCACCTACAGCAATGCTGTATCATCGCTCACAGAAGTGGAGTCATAACATTCTGATACCACCTGGCCTTGCTATTCTGTGTGAAGATCTTCTCTCAAAATAATCTGTCAGACTTCTACATTAAACTGGTCATTCTACTTGCAATTCTTTATCTGTCAGTGTGTGTGTGCCTGTGTGTGTGTTAGGGACAGATACAGATGTACACTTTCATGAACCCGCTAGGAAAAGGACTGCTGGGTGGGCAGGTCACGTGACAGGGACCAGGAACCTGAGTGGATGGCCAGCAGGCTGCAGTGCGAGTCTAGACCACGTGAGTGCACGACGTGGACGTAGTGTGACGGGGCAACGTGGGACGTACACGCACTCCGCCATTTCCTCACATCCTCGCCTCTCCAGAGAAGGGAATCCATACTCCAGCGACCCCCGGGGAGGGTGCGAGGCGGGTGGCCGTGTACCGATCTGAACCCCAGCACGTGCATCTCGCCGGGGCCAGAGTTTGCTGGGGTCACGGGGAGCGCGTGCTGGCTCCTCCAAGGCCATCATTAGGCCCGGCAATCTCGTGTTTGCGCCTCGTTACCACCGCAACTGCATCCCACCGACCTGCCAGTCGATGTTTTATTGAAAGACGACGCCTGGTGCTGGCTCACCCTGCAAGTCCTTTTTGTCACACCCCACTGCCCACGAGATGTGCGCTCTCTACCCCGTCCCCCTCCTTCTTTTATTTTTATTTGGCTGACCGGGACAGGAATCAATATGAGAGTCAGCGGATAGTAGGTGATGGAGAAATCAAACAGAAGAACGATCGAAAGAAAAATAATAGATATACCCCCCATGGCTGATGCCAAACGATAATATTCCGATGATGCAAAGCAGCCTGGAGAGACGAGTACAGGTCCAGAGCAGACGAACAGACAGCCTCGTAGACAAGGAACTGGTCGGAGGCTGAGCACAAAGTCAACAGCTGGCCAGGGTGCAGTGGGAGGGACCCACGGCTGTGTCAACATCAACAGAAGGGCCAAAAGTGTGTTGGAATGTGGGGTGAAGGATGGGGTGGGGTTAACTGGGTGCTGAGATGCTGAACTCAGCAGAGAAGTGGAGCACAGATTGCAAGGAGGGCCAGTCAGACCGACCAAAGGACAAGTCGGAGTGAAGGAAGGGAGAAGACGACAGATGAGAAGACAAAGAGACGAGAAGACGAGAGATGCACTACTTCAGATCGTCCCAGTAATGGGATCTTGTCGATCCATGAAAGAATACGGGATCCTGAAAGTCCACGCCCAAACCTTGGCACAATGATCAGCAGCAATAGCAGACAGCTAAACAGGAAATGCCTCATGGGAAAATAAAATAAACAGTAATAGACATGAAGAAGCACAAAGTCTTGGTGGTGACAACAGCTGGCGTCTGGGGTCAGGTTGCGCAGTCTAGGTACGACCCCGAGCTCATACAATTGTTGAACGGGTATCTGAGCCTTCACCCCACACCCAGATGGGTGGATAGGAAAGGTGACAAAGGGACATCACCCTCAAAAAGATGTTGATGAAAAACGCGCAGTATGGAACATGAAATGACAACCTTTACCTTTCTCAACATCAGGGTATCAGGGAGGACATTGAGTTGTTTGCCCATCCCCCTGTCTGCCTCTCTAACTGATTGACCCCGGGTTATCCCCTATGTGTACGCACGCAGCTCGTGACGGCGCATGCGTGAAGAGGTCGGCGGTCCCGCCTTCAATCTGTTTGTCAAAACATTTGCAAACCAGCAGAAAACATTCGCACGCAACATCATCCAAATCCTCGAAAAAGCGATGGCCGGCCACGGGCGGGACGAGAGAGAAAGCATCTCCCACGCGACAGACCAGCAAAGCGGAATAGGATCAAACAAAGGTCGCTACCCCTCTCCCCATCTCATCCCCTCCATTCCCCATCCCCATCCCCCCCAGAGGGGCGAAACAGCGGACATCCGGGTCGATAGGAAGCTGCTGGCTTTAAAGCCGGAGGGCAGCCTCTCCATCGGAGGACAGCTCTCTACGCCTCTGCCATTTGACGACCGGGCTCCCGTCCCCCTCCTCCAATATATTCAGTGTCGTCTGCGTCCTTCTCTCGCTGGACACCTCTCCCCTCCCTCGCAATCCTTCCACAGAGAGGCATCAGACATCAGAAGACAGCTGCAAGGTCCGGGGCTGAGGAGGAGTCTTTGAAGACAGTCAAAGGGTTAATTTTGGTCCGCGTGCTCCTGGCGCGAGTGGTCCACCAAGTGTAGTGAATATTGGAGAGTAAGATCACGAGGTACAGTCTTTGCTTGCTTTGTTATCAGAGAATAGTTTCGCCCGAATACTAGCACAAGAAATACTGTGAATCACAAACTGTGTTGGCACACACGTCCAGACAACTGTGTCATTGATACTGAGGCAGGTGACTGTGCGCGGATGATGCACGTGCAGCTCGTGAAGGGTCATGACATCCTTGCTACACTGAGAAGACCTTTAGCTGTTCGGGACTTTTGATAAACATATAATTATTCTCTTCATCTCTGTAAGTACAAACCCATCATCAACATCAACACTAAAGTATTTCAGCTAAAGAGCGAAACAATTAATTCACAGAGAATAACGATTGTCTGATGGCTTATCTTCATCCCGGTGATAGAGGATACGCACACAGGTCTCTGTGTATGTGAGAGAGAGAGAACCTGTGAACAAAGATAAAAAGAAATGTTGTATACACTTTCCCAGCTTCACTAACCTTTCCTGTGGACGTGTGAGGGAAGTTGCCCGGGTGCTGCAGTGCCACACCATGGAGCATCAATACGGCGACTGGAAACTGTGTCACGAGACATTACTGACTGAAAATGTCAGAGTGTGTTTCAGCATTTACCTTGAGCACAGGGCTGAGCATCGATTTGATAGATTCCTCAACATGCACCCGTGACACTGTCGGCAAAGTAGAGCCAGATGTCTCAGGTCCTTGGCCGTGCCCCTGCATACCCACACACGTACCCGTCTTCCTTCTCCCTCTCTCCAGACTTTGTTTTTCTATCGAGAAAAAAGTTCTTGTTTTGACTGGGTCACTGTCGACTGTTGCTTGCACCACTTTCTGGAGTCTGGTGTTTGTGTTGAGGATGTTGGTGGATGCCTCCAGAAGAGTTCGAGCGCAAGTGTGTGTGTGTCTGACGAGTTTGTGGGTTGCACCTTGAGGTCAAAGCTTGGGTTGGAATGTTTCTGTATTTTTGTATTGTTCCTTGTCTAGATGTTTGACTGTGCTTTCCCTCCTCCCGCGTGTCTCTTTTCCCCATCTCTAGTCCTTGTGAATATGTCTTAGCAATAATGACATTCCGACATCTCTAGCTTTGTTGACATCACTAGATGTTGGAGAGTTCGTCAACTTCTCCTGTTGTTCCTTCTTCACAACAAGCGCCACCCACGTATACTACAACACGGTATTTCAAAGTGTATCAATAATAATAATAATAACTGAATATTTAGAATGGTGAGGCTGCCAACAACCACCATCCACACTGTCACGTGACCAAGACATGGCGGCTTGTTGACAGACTCGCAACATCTGCATCCATCCCTTCATCCAGGTTATTGACTGCAGCGCCGCCCTCAGCACAAACCAATGAGCGATCACCGCTCACAACAAGCTCTGGAACTTTCTGTAACCTCCTGACACATTCCTCAATGACTTGGGCTCAGTGCATTGTAATTACAGCTCGCACTTTCCTCTCTGCTCGCCATCGCCGCCCACAGTTCGATAAGGTCCTTGATGATAAATGATGGCTGTGTCACACATCGTCTGGAAACACCGCCAGTGATTGTTCTTGTACTTGCTGTACCCCGCTGTACCCTGCTGTACCCCGCTGTACCCTGTTGTACTGCAAATGTCTCTCATGTAAGATCCCCCTATAGCAATATTGGGTGTTACTGTTACAGGTCGCCTCCTGTTTCTACTAAGACTCTCAACAAACTAGGAGAGCAAATGTGTTGTTTGGTGCATGTGTACAAACGATACAACTGACTCTAAACACATCTCTCCAGGTCTGCTTTTTTGTTTTGTTTTCACCCAAAAAGTTTTTAAGGGATGAGAAACTCGCCCAACCGATCGGGGAAAGAGCTCTGCGCTACCCGGGTATGTAAGTAGCAAGTCCGAGCATCTCCACCCTAGACATCACTTTTCCTACCCGCCTTTAACCCTTCACACACCTTTACTCGTCTCCCTTCTTCCCGGGGGCTGGTGGTTGATACGGGTGGCACAGCTTTAACAGCGGGTTTGTCGTCTGCTTTGTGCGGAAGACACCCTCAATTATACGGATGGTTCGATCTGGTTTTGTTTACATATTAGGAAAAAAACTGTCCAACATCTGAAGCGGTAGACGAAGTGCATCCCACGACCTCTGTCTCAAAGTGGCTTTTAATAAGTCACAGCTTGCACCAAGCTTTCCTGTGACCAGACCCTGCAAGATCAGCGATGATGGCGATGATGGCGATAATGTCTCTTTCTCGTCGACCTGAGGTGTCTGAAGATGTGAAAGGTTAAGGAAAGAGCGAGGAAGACATGGAGGTACAAAAAGTGGAGTCGGTGATATTTTGTCCTCCAGCAATCGTCGTCAAGTGCACAGCGGTCATGGAAAAACCTCCACAGCGGGTGAGAGGAATCGATCTGCTCTATCACAACATCGATAACAGTCTCACGGAAAAGCAGAGCAGAAAAAATAACTTTTTTTGTCGGCGCAAACTGAAGTCACGTGGTCCGCGGTGGTAAGGTCGTGAGTCGCTCAGTAAACATGTCGGGTGCCGTGAACACACATACAAACAGACTAACAACTCCATTTCACTTATCATAATCACGTAAAGTTGCCTTTTGTATTAATGCGTTCATTTTGTTAATGTTTAATGTTATTGTTAAAGATGGGTCCGCCTCCATCTTCCTCCCAGCGCGTGACACACCTGAGGCGTTGGTCTGCAGGTGCAACAGCGGCTGTGCTGTGGTTGATGGCGGAAATATTTATTTGCCAGGCAGACATTCAGCAAACACTACATTCATTTCGTCCAAACAATAAAGAGAGGGAGTGGGAGGAATAAATGAATGCAGCAGCACACGGACAAGCTCAGAAAGACGTTTGACAGAAATGTTTGGGTGGATGTAGATGACGAGGCCGATGCCTGGCGATGACAGACATGTCGAGTGCTGTCAGGCTGGTGACTACAGGGATGCTGCCAGCACCTGGGAGGCAGCCAACGTGACAGTCAAAACATCCGGCTTTCTCCGGCTCTGGTTGCCATGGAGACCGACGTTGCGCGAGCTGCGAGCCGTCGCAGAAAGCATGTCGAGCCTTTGATGAAGGCTGCACTCGCTGGGTTCACAAGAAAAAAAAAATACTTGCATCGGCAGGAATCCCGCGCCAGGCTCCACAGTCGTGAAAGATGCTACAACACGCGGGCTGGAACCTTTCAGTGGGATCATTTGGCACGATGAGCCGCTTCCTTCAAGAGGAGATGGATAAAGCTGGGTGGAAGGTGTCGGGGTGGGAAGGGTGGGGCAGTGTGGGTTCTCATGAAAGAAATCAAGAAGACGGGATGCAGATGACTGAGCGGCTAGTACAAAGCTCAGTCTCTTGACGAGGTACTGGCAGCTTCCGGGACACATGCTGCAGCACGCTGTGGGGTCAAAGGTCAACACTTCATCGATATTATTTTCCTTCTGGTGGCGGGAGATTTTTTACTCGCAAACAGTCATCAGCTGTTCAAAGCTCTGCCCACAAACATCTCAGAAGGAAAGGATGAAGTGTTCATTGTGTCTGTAGAGCAGACTTCACTGACAGACATCCACACAGTCAGTGGGTTGATTAGGTTGATGTGTGTTGTGCAGGTTTTTAGGAAACTAGGGGCTTTATTCTTTATTCTTTCCCCCTCTCACGGATACTGACACTTTCACACATCAATATCCGCATATTCATCCATACTCATATATCTCTTTAACAGATGACATTCTCTATATCACACACTATAAATTTATATTTTATACAAGCACACGCACACACATCTGTAAAGTAGTTTATTTTACCTATTTCTTTGAAGCTTTGATGGCAGCATCTTGATGCTGATTGAACTGATTGAACTATGAAGGAAGTGCAGTAAAACAAGAATTTGTAACAGCTCTGATGTTGTAACTGTTTCCTGATCTTATCCCATCTTCCCAATAGGCTGACTACTTTAGGTCAGGTCTTAGCTTCTGTTATCCTCCCATCCTCAGTTGTACCTGTGAAGTGTGGCAAACACATCAACCGTGCTGTCTACACCTTTTCCAAAGTCAACTTTTTTCGGCGGCTGACTATTGATGGGTGTGACATCTGAGAACACAGACAGAATGAGATTTTGTAAAGAGATCACAAAAACAGAGCACCCTCCATTGTTTGATGAATACTCATTAAAAAATTGTCAACAGTCCAGCATCAGCAGCTGTACATCAGTCCTCTGAGTACAATCTGTTTAAGCCATTCACTAACATCAAGTCCAGAAGGAATTTGAGTTCTGATGAATGAAAGTAGCAAGTGTTGAAGAAAAGTAATTCAGGCTGAAGGGGTGGAGGGCTGAAGGGTGGGGTGGAGACAGATGCCAGTTGCCAGGGAAACCTGCGAGCTGCATGCAGTGCCGTGGTCCTGCATAATACATGCAGTCTAAAGGCGAGGGTTCAAATCCATTGCCACTGTCTTACCCCCAATACTTCCATCACAGAAATAAATGAGTAGCCTCTGTTCTTGTCTCACCAACTACAGATTGTGTGTGTGGACTACTGGAGGTTGTAGGTGTGTAGTTACAGAAGCCAAACAACTAGTTTGTGACAGGATCGCTTACATCCAGTCACGTGCTGCCATGCGTGACTGTCGGTTGACAAGGTGGAGAAGCAAAAAAAACCTCAGCAGGTCTCAGAGACAAGTCTTCTTCAAAGGACCTACCAGGCTGTATAATTGATGGAGGAGATTGAAAACAACAGATGCACGCACAACTTATTCTTCCCTTCCTTCTCTCTCTCTTGTTCCGTGTTCCGGGGATGTTCAGTTGGGCTCCTCTTCTGAAGGATGATTTACTTTGGGTTCTTCTGGATGCCAGCAAGAATACAGTTGTGTTCAAGATGGACATGAAACTAAACAAATTGTGACAGAACATCATGCAATACAATGCTGTGGCGCCAGAAGCAAGAACTTTGTGTCACACACTGTCACACGTGACAGACCGAAAGGAATGTGTTCTTTCCTAAGTGTTAGCAACTCATAACAAAATATAAAAACTAATTTTATCTGGAGACTTCAATCCTAAGACAGGCGCAGGACAGACAAGGTTTGAATATATAACAAGCTACTACCCATTCTATAATGAGAAAGAATATGCAAAATACAATACCAGAGGACTCAGATTTCAGAGTACAACTGCATGATCTCACACATTGTTGGCACCTGGTGGTCAGAGATGTATTTCTGTATGCAAAGTTCTGTTGGTCTTTACATTCTCTGGTCTTTGTTCATACTATCCTAGAGTCTCTCCCCGTCTCCTGGCGACAGTCACTGACATTAAAGTCCAGTGTCCGTTCTCTCACTTTCTCTCTCTCTCTCTGTCTCTCTGTGTCTCTCTCTGTCTTTCTCTGTATCTCCAGCACCGTAGGAATGTTGCCGACAACCACGTGTCCGTCTGTAAGTGTCAAAGCCTGGCAAGCAGTTGTTACAGTGGTTGCTAGGAGACAGGAACATGAAAGGCAAAGCCGATCATCCTGTTACTAACCCAATAACTTCTCTCCACTCACTCGCCCTGTGAGATATTAATTCTGTTTCCTTATTTAGCGACTGGCTTTATGGAGACTTGTGAACACTGTGAACATGCTGAGGGAGAGTTTGCTGTTCAGTCTGCTCCCCTCAGTGCGTTTCTCACCACCAAGTCAACAGCACTCGTGGAGAACACACACAATCTGCATCACATTAACATCACAACGGCCTGCTGGACCCTCCCTGTGCAAATACCCGGAGTACCCAAGGAGAGAGATGTCGGGGCAGCTACAAACCAAAGAGATGTGATGAAGTATTGTCACTGGCCAGACTCAGTTGTCAGTGCACCCGATGCCGCTGCTGTATCGGGGGAATGGGACATGAAAAATTAATCTGAGCATCGACAATGGCTGACAGGCGCTCAACCTCCCCGCCACCCGGGGTCACGTGGGCGGCGTTTGCTGGAACCTTGGGAACGGGATGCCGACAGCAATCTGACCCACGTTCATCGCTCAATGCATTCAGCGACAAAGGCCAAGAATGAAAAAATCTTGTTTGACAACGATGTTTGACTTCCACGTGAGTGAACACAAATAAATATCAAAACTAATAAAAGCCAGTGTGATGAATGGCCGCGGGGTATGAATGGGCACAACCCACCCAGTGAATTATAAAACAAATAATTTGAGTTTTTTGTGCGTGCGTACAACTTGCAGGGAAAGGTACACAGGTGCACAGGTACACAGGCACACACGTACACAGGTACAGATGGTGACGAGTGGGGTGGATGCTTTTATTTTATTTACCGGCATTGCTTTGGAGTGAACGGGGAGGTGAAAGGTCAGCCAGTAAGGAAAGAGCGGGGTAGATGACACGTGGAAGGACTGCTACTGCTGCTACGACGTTAATGATGATCTCACAAACATGATGTCGACGAGGATAATAAAATGATGATGTTGACAATAATTTTTGAAGAGGAGGAGGTGAACGACGACAATATCGAAGATGATAACGATGATAACGATGACGAAGACGACGACGACGATGATGACACCAAAGACAACGTGGATGATAATGATAATGATAATGAGTAGGACAAAAACGATGACGATAATGATTTGTCGACCGCGATAATGACTACAACGACGAAGACGTTGATGATAACGATGATTGATGTATGACAATGCGTCCACTAAAGGTCTTTGAAGACAGAACTGTAAGTTATGGAAGCAGACCTTTATTTACCAACAAGATGTCGTGTTTGTAAACATCCACAGCGCCAGCCAGTGATGCCAGAACTGACAACGTGTGATGCCAGGTAAGCCACGTGACTTACTTCCCTCACACACCACAGCACGCGCCGTGGTCACGTGCCGACGATTGCGGCAGTTGTTTATTTTGCACCGCGAATAACCGGCAAAAACAACAAAGTGATGTTTTCTGTGCAATATTATAAATGTCTGAGTGATGTAAATAACTGGTTGTACAGCGACACTCCGAGCCACACAGATGTCATTAAAGATGAGAAACGAGGGAAAGATCATTTACAAATGGAATGTCACAACGGATTTTATCACACCTGAAGTTCTGTAAGTCAGGATGCCATGCAGCAGGCTGCAGGTGAGCCAAGCAGGTGTCGGAGGGAACAGACAAGTCATCTTTACCTTTGTGCACGGTCGGAGGTGAATCTGCTGAAACTCACTCAAAAATGATAATAGATATTTGTCAACAGAAAAGTGATTAATGTCACAGGGTTCCCAGGGATCAGGGATGGTGCCAAAAAAGGACCTTAAAAGGACCTTTCATGCATTCGTAAGGACCTAAGTGACAGTCATCAATGCTTAAGTTTTTCTCTTGTGTGGTCGGAAAGATGTATTATTTATGAATCTGTGGTCTTCTCTATGTTCTCAAATACATGTATTTCTAGTAATAAATAATCAAAGAGTTAATTTTGATGCCTGTCTGCCATATTTAGATTAGATAACTTAAAAAGCGTCCTTAGCGCGCTGATAACATACACCGTTAATGTTCCAAGTTTTTTAGAAATCTAAGTAATAATAATTGCAAAACCTGAAAGCCATTCTTTGGTGTAATACAAAAGTCAGTTCACATGTCTCTCTCTCGCACGCACACTCTAACGGGAAGAGAGAGAGAGAAATAGAGCTATGCACAGTAGTACTAGAAGATCAAAGTTCAAGAAAGAGTAAGTTTCTAAAGACCTTTTGAAAAAAGAGTGCTTTTTGCGAATACGGAAGGGCAACTAGTGTTGTACAGATGTGTAGACCAAACATGCAGCGAAAAATCGTCGGTATTTTGCGCCAAAGTTGACTCCGAAAATAAATTTGTGGTAATATTTTATCGATAAAAGGACTTAAAAGGGTCACAGAGAAAATGTAAGGACCTGTGTGAGAATTTGAAAGGACCGCATGGCAAATAAAAGGACTTAAAAGGCCTTTTGGCGAAAATTCAATATAAAAGGACTTAAAAGGACCTTGCAAGGACCTGGGAACCCTGCTGTCAGACTTATGCTACAAGCGCTTATTTCTTTATGTTTTGTGTCTCTTCAGAGGTCAGAGGTCAAGTCCTTGACTCATTTGCAACATGCCGGAGAAGACTGAAAGAATCAGCCACGGGGCAGCCATCCCCCGAACGTGGACTTCATTGTTTTTTTCTGTTCTCATGCAGACTGAAGGAAGCTGCGTGTTGCAGCGGCTGTGTGGACTTATTTTTAGTCTCTGGCATCGACTCGGTGCCAAGGAACGCATGGATGGGTGAGCTCACCCCCACTCCACCCTGTCCCCCTCTTCCCCTGCTGGAGGTCAGGCCACGTCAGAGAGAAACAATACATCGTCAGGTGTAACATCGATACCATTGTGTTCCAGTCCGGCTGTTACCTGGTGGCCATGGTGACGACCCACAGGCTCTGTCACA